>NC_044574.1:49127830-49746918 GCF_901933205.1 Camarhynchus parvulus
GGAAGCTTCTTTTTCTTTCTTAATGGTAAAGTGATACTTGCCCAGATGGTTACCCAAAAAAGTGTTGCTGCAGCCAGCTCAAAAATCTGCTCTTGTGTTGTACAGTGTTGTTTCCAGTGAATTTGATGAGTGAGAATGGAAGCGTTTTCCTGGCTTTCTTCACAGTGAATAAACCCTTTTCAGTTAAATGGTGATTTTGGTGGGGATAGGAGTGTTTACCATTAAAGAAAAGCAAAACATTCCTGAAGTTTTTAAGTTTCCAGGCACTTTGGTGTCAGGCTAATCCAACCACTTTATTCCATTAAGTAATGTATGGTGGGAAGAACAAATGACTGCCTCTTGTTTTGACTGGAAATTTTTGTAAGGAAAAACTCTGCAGTTTTCTGGTTGTTTTAGTGGGTCAGGTTATCAAAGTGAGCTTTGGATCTCCCTCCCTGATGCTACGGCTGGTTCTATGCACGTGGGGAAAAAATGCAGCCAACCTGAAGAACCTTGTCAAAGGGCAATATCATTTCCTTGTAAACAGTGTGTTCAAGCAAATTACAGATGTAATGCAGAAATTACTGGATTAAATTCTCTAGTTGGTGTTATGATTGCAATTGTCCATCTGGCCTTAAAAATCTATGAATCTGTGATGCAGATTCATTTTGGCTCTTGCTATGAAAGGGAATCATGATAACTTGGATCAGAATGAAGCCAACATAATAAAATATAAATCTGCAGTTAATATTAGTTTGCAAGTTCATTAAGTAGTGTATACTTTCCTCCTCCAGTGGGCTATAAATAATAGGTTCTGCTACAGCTTGTACTCTGATGTCGTTTGTTTCCACTGATGGAAATTTTTCAGAGGCTCTTGCTTCTGTGTGTTTTGTCCCTACTCAATGTAGCTAATTAATTCAAGGCATCTACTCCCTGATGGCCTTGATTTCTTTCAAGAGCTAGATTTTTTCATTTGTTTTTGCTTTCATGGGTTATTTTTGACTTTCACTTCTTGGAGTACCTTGGATATATACTTTTTAGAGAAACACTTGGCACAACAGGGAAAACTGTTGTTCAATGAATGAACTGCAGCAATGAACGGCAATAAAATCAGTGAAGTTTTATGAAGCAGGAAAACTTTGACCCATTATGATGATGATGAAGATTCCTCTGCTGTCCATGTGTCTTGGTATTGCTTTGACCCTTGGAAATACTGGAGGGAGGATGGGGGTGTATGCATTGTAAGGGGAAACGAGCTCTGTTAACAATGATGTTGGCAGCTGTGCCCCCTCCTTTGGGCGGAGTGGAGTGGAGTGAAGGCATGAAGCTTGGTGGAAAGTCTGTGATGCTACTCTTCTGATGACCTGAGATGAAGTCTCAGGTCAGATGAAGACCTCAGAAGAGGTCTTCTGAGACCTTCTGATGAATGCAAAGCGCTGCTGTCACATCTTGTCCTGCACCTTGACCCCCAGCCAGCAGAAGGTTTCACCTCGTGCTTAATTGTCAGTGAGTGTTCCTGTGAGAGGTTTCTTTAAATGCAGTTGTTCCCATGAGCTGTGAGTGTTGGGTCAGAGCTGGGACTGCTTTGACCACCCACAGAAAGGTTGGAGGTACATTGTGTCCTGCAGCGTGTGTGCAAAGGGGGCCAGAGCCTGGAGGAGGATGTAGGAGCATGGCCTTCTTTCACAACGGACTTCAGCTTCAGGCTACCAAAAGTAACATTCAGATTCTTGTTCAATTTGTAGCAAGTTTATTAAAGAAAGAGTTTTCCTTCAGTTGTTAAAAACAAAACAATTTAAGTGTTAACTTTTATTTCAGTTTAGTTAGTGTTAGTTGTTTAGAAATGTACTACTTTAGAAATCATGTGATGTCTTGAAATATCTATGCAGGCTTTCAGGAAGGTTTCTTTACTCCTGTTTGTTTTGTGATGGAAGGTGGTTTTTAGGGTCAAGGAAGATCTTCTTTCCCTCTTGTTTTAGGTATATTTCAGTGAGATAAAATAAAAATAGATTCTTATGGCTTTATATATGGCTTTATCATGATAAAAATTCCATCAGCTTTTGCTATCCTGACCATTTTGCCTATTCTAGAGCTCTTAGGTATACTTTGGTAGAGGATGCCTTGTGGGAAACTTTAGCTTGCAAATGGTGCTACTGAAGAGCAGCATTATTCTGGTGTATGATTTATTGGAAATTAGCCCAAAGACCATGGCAGCTCTGAAGAGTTCAGTTTTTGTATGCCTACAGAGACTTTGCCCCAGTGTAAGCAGTGAAGGATTTCCTATAGGATCTTTAGATACTGAAATGGCAGGAGGATGTGTAGCTGGTAGGATCAGAAATACTCAGTGTTCTAGACTGTTGGTGGGGCAGTTTTGATTTTTAGCTTGGGGTTTTTTTTTCCGACTTGAAATTGGAATGAAGGGAAAAAAAACCCCAACGCTCCAGATGATCCTGCTCCAGCCCAGAGCCAGAAGAGCCATGTCACTTCAGTGGTGTGATCAAAACAATCCATGAATTGGTGGCTCCTACTTCAGGCATTGTACCATCATTTTAAGCCTGTCCTGCTTGCTCCTGGGGAAGCTACTGCTGCCACATGTTTTAGGTGGCGGTGCCAGGTGGGACCTCTGCTGTGCTGGGGAGAGTTGGTTTGGTCAGTGTTGAATTTCACGTGCTTCCTCCCAGCCACAGTCCCTGTGTAGCATCATGGTTAAGCTGCTCAATGCCAGTTGCATGACCATGACAAGGACATTTGAGTAAAAAGCTATATCCAGGCTCCCTGACAGAGATTCCCAAGTGAAAAACCACTATTAATTCACCAGCTAGAGTTCAGGGCGAAGGTTTAGATCACGTCTGTTTTTACTCTAACTTGATTGCTCACCTGTAGTAACCAGCCTGTCAGAGAGCAAGAGTGCATGCAAACTCCCCAGGCTATTATTCTGTATTAAAAAAAAAAAAAGGGGCTGTGGTATGACTTTAGACTTAATCATCATTTATCCTACCCTGAAGGCATGGAAGTTAATGATGATATAGATCTGTGTGGTTTTGTGTTCCCCTTGACTGAGCATTAGAAATAATTAGGGCTTGTGGGATGGATGCACTGATGGTGGAGATGAGCAAAAAATATTATATATTATCTTCCAAGTTTGCTGGCAAATATACAGGTGCTAAGTGTGTGCTTATGGAGTCTGAGGTTTCTTGCTTTTTTGTTGAGGTAAAGCTAGCTGGTGCTGGTAGAAAGGAAGTAGGGATAAAGGACTTCTGTTATTTTTGCGCCTTTTAAGGTTACGGGCCAATCAGAGTTGCTAGTAATTTCTGAAGAGACTTTTTTTTTTCCAGCATGGTTAGCTCTGCAGTATCCCAAGTGCTCCTGAGTACAGCTCTGGGTTATGCCTGTGGAGTAGGCAGTGCTGGGGCAAGTCCAGGAGTTTCCAGCTACACAGGAGCTGGCCCTAGACCTTTTGAAGTGTGCAAGCCTTGCACACATAGCTGGTGGTGTTCCTGAATTACCTCCTTTGGTGTTCTGAGTGTTTGGATTACTTGGTTATTAAACAGCCACAGCCAAATACATGCCGACAGTCATCACAGGTCGAATAGGGAGGAATGGTTCTGTTCCTGTTTTTCTCTGTTCCAGGTGTCTGTTTTACCTGTTTCTTGCTCACTGATTCTTCCCCAGCCTGGCCAAGTAGCATTTTTTTTTTATAAAAATAATTTCAGCAAAAATTATGTTCCTGCCAGGCTGGAAGGTGGTGGGAAAAGAGGTGGTGCTGAGCCTGTCTGGGCTCGAGCAGTGGGACCAGTGTGTGTGTTCCAGTGACCTCTGGGCACTGCAGGACAGGAGGGCTGCCTGAGACAGCATCCCCAAAGTGTGCATAGCACCACTGCCATGGAGAACTCCTGCACCTGGGCTGTTGGAGGAGACAGCCCTCCCTTGGAATGGGGGATGCTGGGGCCCTGTTTTGATGCTGCATTGGGGTGGGGTAGTGACCTGCAAATGGTGCAAGTGAAGGACAGTCATTCCCAGTGACATTCTGGGAGGGTGCTGATGGGGAAGATGCAGACACCTCATATCTCAACACAGCAAGTGATAATTTGTGTTTATGTACTAGAATTTTGGGGCTTCTTAAAGCAAAACATCTCCGTCCTTGTAGGTGGTTTAGGTTACTGGCTAAATATATTCATCAGAGCAGACTGATGCAGTGCAGTGGTTCAGATGCTACCCTGTGGAAGCAGCCCTGAGCAGGGTAGGTGATAGCTGCTCATGGGGCAAGTGGGGTCTGCTGTACCTTACAGCCCCTCAGAGGCTTTCTGAGCTGTGCTAGGAGCCCCTCTGGTTACCACAGCAGCCCAGAGCCAGGGACAGCTTCGAGTCACTTGTCACTTTTGCCTTCCTGGCACATGAGTTTTGAGTTACTGCATGGTGCCTGTCAAAAGGTGTATTCCATCCTATTTATTTATGCAGAATGCAAGAGGATATGAGAGGAATTGAGTCTTTTCTAACTGAGGATTTGGTATTCATCTCTGCTAGCTGACTCACTAGTCAGAAAATTCCCACTGACTTGACTTAGAGTTGAATGGGCTGTATTATCTTTTCATATGCAGAAAATTATTTTGAATTGGAAGTTAATAACAGCAATTTGAAAATTGTCATTGATAGAAAGATAATACAATATTTAGTTGTATCATGTTCTTTTTATGATCTGATGTTTGAATAAAGCACTTTTTCTGCTTTTTCCTTAATTAGCGTGTCATGAAGAAGCTTGTGACATCAAACACAGCATCTAATTACATTCATTAGTAGCATCTCCAGGACAACTTTTAATTAAGTTGTACAATGTAGATCAATACTTGTTTTGCATCCATTGCAACTTAACGGCAGGAATATACTGTTCTGCACAGTTTAATTACAGTGATTGTAATAGAAGGAATTTGAGTAAACCTGCCATTTTAGTAACTTCACTGCTGTCTCTTGCTTTTTAAAATAGTATCCAGTTATAATACGGGACATGTTATTTATGTGTGTCTTATTTTGAAGAATATTTTGGGGTCATTCTTTTTATCCCAAGAAAATAGAGTGTAGCTCAGGAGCACTTGGATGGCAGTGCTTGGCTTCAGCTGAAGCAGGAGAAATTAATGATCATTTTACCTGGAGACTTCATAAGGGGAAAGGCTGGGCATAACTGGGTGGCATATCTAGTGGTAGGTGATAGCAGTAGTTTTATTTTGCACAGACTCTGGGGTGGAAAGCCACCTGATTGTATGTTTACTTACTGTGAATATAGTCCACTGTAGTCTCTGAGTATTGCTTCCACCACATGTCCTGTAGTTTGGTAGCACTGACAGCTTCCAACTGTTTCTGCTTTTGGCAGGAAAAAGCAATCCAGAAATGGAAACCCTGAGCCACCAAATGTGTTCTTTGCTCAACATCACAAAAATATACTAGACCAGGCAGAACATGTTTTGCCTTGTGATAGTGTCCTGCGTTAATACTTGCATACATTGTGAAAATATCTGGATAGACAAATCACTTTTAAGATAAGTGTTTGCCCAATCTTAGAACTCTGTGTTGTATTTTTTGTGTTTTGGCCTGGTTTTGTGTACAAGTGACTACAGCAGACAGCCTTCAGTGCATTACAATGGTAAAGACCAAATTGATTTAGAGAACTTTGGTTTTTTTCCAAACTTAATCAGTTGCTTAGCCTTCATTTGTTTTTAAAGATTCCTTAATATTTTAAAGGAGCAAGCTTTGCAATATAGTACTTCTGGATTTCCTTACTATGCCTCCATAAAGGGTGTGACCCTGAGGGTTAGTTATGATACATGCCTTCTTCAAATTTGTGCTTACAACCTGTTTGGGTTTTTCTCTGTAGCAATCTTTAAGTACCTACATCATCGCAATTCTAAAGAAAAGAGCACAAAACCTCAGCACCCATTTCAAGCTTGTTCTTGGTCTAGATAATCATGTGCTAGATAGTCTTGAAAGTCCAATTACCAAAACTTCCAGTGATATTTTTAAAGAGCACACAGGGTGGAGGTCAGGAACTGAAGACCCAGGGAAGTCCCTTCCTTTTCAGGAAGGACATGAGTACAAAAAGTGAGGTCTTATGCAAACAAATATACTGAGAGAAGTGGGTGTTGTAATCTGATGAAGTGTGCTATTAAGGTAGACAAAAGTTGCTCCTAAATTGATGATTCAATCTTCTGCCTAGGAGATTTAGAGTCCTGGGTGCAGGAGGTGAAAGCTCCGCACCAGAAGCTGCCACTTTTTCTTAGCTGAGTTAAGTTTGTGTGGATTTAGTCACTTCTCACTTTTTACCCAATATTTCAGGTAATGAGAGAGGAAAAAAATGTTACAAACTTGGCAATAGGGTTTTTTTTGCTCTTTAGTGTAAATTGTTGGTTGCTTGTGTGACTTAAAATTGTTCATGAATTTTTGTTTGTAGAAGACTAAAGATCCCTTGCATAGTTTATAATGAAGATGTCAAAGACTTGGAGGAAAACGTGGAAGAGGAAGAAAATTATAGATTGCTGATGAAATTAATACTTGCACATATAATACTTCAAAAATTTGTGTTTCATTTTTGCCTTAAGGGCCTGATTATGCCCAAAAATACATGCCACCTTAGAAGAAATGTGTATAAACATGCATAGATGTTTGTGAGTGTATATTTGTACCTATATACTGTATGTCTGACATATACACATTAACACACAGTGTGCATGAGGTACTTATTCCCCTGGCAGGTCAAGGTCCTAAGAATGTGCAGGATCTGGATTTTGCAGAAGTTCAGTGTATTTGCAACTTGGTTTCTGTGGCAGATCTCAAAGGAATAAGCTAATGGATAGAGAGAATTGTTTTCATTGTATGATCTCATTGTTAGAGGAGTTATTGCATTGTTATTTGCTTTACAGAAATCCAACTTCCTTGGTTAATTATAAACAATCTGTTTACCAGAACCATCCATAGCTTGAAATATCTGCTGAAGTTTGTAATTCATCTGTGTTCTCTAACAGTTTTTTTCTTTTATTTTCAGTGAATTTACTGGACTCACGTACAGTAATGGGGGACCTAGGATGGATAGCCTACCCAAAAAATGGGGTAAGTCTCTACTGTTGTTTGCTTTCTCTCTCCCAGATTATACTAACTGTTTCCATTCGGAAAGTAGACTACTGGGTTTAAAAACTCTCTAGAGTGATTTGTCGGCAATGGAGGGAAAAAATAAATAAAACAACAAGCTGTGACTGAAGAAATGGAGCTGTATGGCTAGGGAATTGATTTATTTATGCAGCAGAGCCAACCACAAGTATTAAAAAAATAATCATGGGTCAGCCTCCTCACTCCTTCCCCCTCACCAAGAAAATCCATGAGGTTGTTTAAATTTCTCTTAAATTATAAATTCTTGGGTTTTTTCTTGAGCCATTGCGGTAAATGTGGAAAACAATTTTTTGGACGTTAGCTTCTGAAAAGCAAGATCTGGAAGATCATTGTTAGCTTTAAATGAACAAGGCTGTTCACAAATATATCTCAGATTCATGGTAAAGTTCTGGGACCTGATAACACTGAAACAGGAGCTGAGTTCTAAGTACCTTGAAGAGCCTCTGTCCCTTACCATTTCCTGTATTAAGAACTGTTCAGCTTCAAGAAGAGACAACTGAAACAACAATGTCTGTGAGTGAAGGGAGGGTGCCAAGAGGATGGAGCCAGGCTCCATTCAGTGGTGCCAAGCAACAGGACAAGAGGCAAAGGGCAGAAACTGATGCACAGGAAGCTTCACCTGAACATGAGGAAGAACTTGGTTATTGTGTGGGTGATCATGGGTTATTGTGTGAGTAACAGGTTGTCCAGAGAGGTTTTGGAGTCTCCCTCGCTGAAGATACTCAAGAACTCTCTGAACACAATCTTGTGCCATGTGCTCTGGGGTGGCTCTGCTTGAGTAGGGAGGAGGGACCAGATGACCCACTGTAGTGCTTTCTGTCCTGACCCATTCTTGTGATTCTGTAGCTGAAAGAACCTGGCCTAATTTTATACTTGAAGTAAATGGTGGAGTTCAGATACATTAATACCCTCCAGTGTATCTGCTTGACCTGCCTGCATCACACAAGCAATCTTGGCTGTGATTTTTGGTCTTTGGTTTGGGGCGTCTGCAATGCTGTACTGTGACAGAGATTTGGTGCAGTCTTGAAAGGTTGATTTCTGCACCATGCTGGGTATTCCTGTCAGTTCCTGAAAGCCATGAGCACTGTGTGAGGTGAGAAAGCATCCTAAGTTAGAAATGCTGCATGACTGAGCCCTCCAACAGAGCAAGTCTCAGGAATGTGTTATTCCAGAGTTTTAGTCACCAGATGAAACAGACTGCATAATTGTTGGACTCCAGTTCAATTGTTATATAGATGGTGTTTATATAAAATTCAGCCAACCTTGGAAAAAAAATATATATTAGACAGTAAATTAAACTCTGGCTTTCCATATATTCTGTGTGGATGAAAGGTTGTGGAAATGGCAGCCTCACTTGGACAAGCTGCATGTTTACAGGCACTGGTTACAGCAGGGATGTGAAAGCTGCACAGGGATCTGATTTTATTTTCAATTCATTCCAAGATCTAATCCTGTTAGGGTTAGTCTATAACCTTTTTTTTTTTAATCTATTGATTTAAAGCTGAGAATAAAATTCACTCCGCTTGCTTGTGTGGCCATCAGAATGGCCCGTGCCAGATATACTGGCAGAGCAATATTTTGGTGCCATGGTGCACCATAAGGATCCCAATATCCAGTTCTTAAAGGATGGTTTTATTTGTTTTTAAACTTTTTAAACATAATCTGGTATTTTTCCTGTGGTATAAAGCCCAGTTCTGGTATATCCCAATGCCACTAAAAGAATATCCATAGAAAAACAGCGCTGAGAAATTCAGAATACTTCTGAGTCTGTATGTATAGATGAGTAAATCAAAAACTAACTATCCAATACATAAGCCACAGTTGTATCTTTTCTTTATTTAGGGAAACCTTTGTATATTTAGAAGCTCAGTTTCCAAAGAGCACATCAAAGTACACTCAGGAATGCCAAATTAAAGGTTACTGACTCAATAGGGAGATTTTTTTTACCTTAATTAACTTCTGCTTTGTGTTTAAAAGTGAATTAGGCAGTTGGTTTTCAAATTGCCAGAAATCTCATCTTAATCTTCTTTGTTTTCATGGAACATTATAAAAATCCAGGAGGTTAGTCCGACTGTCTTTATTTTTTGTCTAATATATTTGCAGTATTTTATGAGCACTAAAAAACGTCTTTCCAGAGTTACTTCTCTAATTGCTATATCTGCTCTGCAATCAGCTACGCTGCAGTTACACACTCTTTGCTTAATTTTTTTACAGTATCTACCAAATCTAAATATTTAAAGTCACTCTTTCTTCAGGATTTGAATTTGGAAAAGGAGGGAGCTTTAACTGACATCCAATATAGGCATTCTCATGTGTTTTGGGGCATTCTCATACAAATTTGTTACCTCAGGATGTTCTCCTAGGGAAAATTTTCAAGGTCCCTGTATATCTGCACAGTCCCCCATGAAGGAAAGGAGCAAGAATGTCAGGATGTGTCACACTTTGCAATGCCTGAGTGTGTAGATACAAAACCACGTTCTGAAGTAAGCTTTTTTAGGCATAGTGTTTCACTATTGCTGTGAACAATATCCTGTGGAGTGCAGTCACTATTCAACAGTGGTGCAGTTCCAGCTGAAGATACACTGGTACTCTTCAAGTGTTGCTGATTCCCCGCTTGATTTTTATTATAATCTTAACAGAACTTAAATACTTTTCTTAGAACCATAAGTGCTAGAAGTAGGAGACTGTAGTGGGGCAGAGTTGCTGTTTAAAGAAAGCAAGTGTTTAGTCTTTGGCATTGTATGGGAGTGCTTGGGAGAAATTATCTTTATACCACAAAGGCTCAAGCTGGTACATTTTGAAAACAGATTTCCACATGTAAAACAAACAAACAAAATCCCACAAAAAACCCCTTCTGAGACAACTGGGATAAGAGGTCCAGGCAAGCCAAATGAACTTGCTTTTGGCAGATCCTTTGTAGATATCATAGTCTAAACTTCTATTACAGCTGTGTGCTGTGTTAATTTTTGTATATTGAATATTTAAAACATTTCATGCTCCAGAAAGGTCCAGTTGCCCTTGTTTTGTCTCTTGCTCACCTCATTTTTTCTGAACACAATGGGAAAATGTGATCTAACGTGGGAAGTGAAAGCAGCATTGTATGGGAAGGAGGCTGACTCTCCAGCCTGGAAACAGATCAGGAATAAAGGCAGGCCTGTTTTGTGCTCGTCACCTCAAATGAAGAAGCACTGTAGCAGCTTAAGTCCCCACAAGATCAGACCTTGATGCTCTGCTAAGCAGTGTGTGCTGGCTCACCTTGTGAGAAGCGGGTTGTATGGGAAGAGAGACAAGCACTTCGGCCAAGGCTGTCCTCTGAAACGCTGCGTCTGGCGAGGCACTTCCTTGGTACTGGCTTGGGTGGTGGCCATGATCCTTGCAGCCTGGTTGGCCTTCATATTCCCCATGCACATGGAAGGTAGGAAAAATCTCCCTCTTCCTTCCTATGGAGTACTGAGGGATGCATGGGAATGAGATGGCTGAAATATGCTATGGCTGAGTTGGGCTTTGAAACGAAGCCTCCTGGTGTGAAGAACCAGCTGCTGAGCAGGAGAAAGGGCTTCCTTATTTCTGCTGCTTTTCCAAGAAGGATAAGTAAATTGCAGTAGTGTGGCTTCCTGGCTGCCCCGTGTGGGTCCAGCAGCCTGCAGCAGCTGTGCAGTCAGCTCTTAAACCTGCATTTTATCTGTTAAAGCATGAGCAGAGTTCCTGTGAGGTCCTCATGGCCATGGAGCTCAGAAAAGGGACTCTCTTCCTGACAAAAGAGCATGGTCAGCATGGAAAATGCTGTCCTTTTTGTGCTCAAGTTAGGAATTGATCCTCTTATTACATGCCAAAGGGATGGTTTTGATTTATTTCTGCAGCTCTTGCAAGTTTGTTTTAACTTGAAGGTGGTTACTGTAATTACCAGAGGCTGTATCAGGAAAGTCTGGTCCTCTTGTGCAGTAGGAAGCCCTCCAAGCACATGAACAAAACCAGTCAGGTTGTCTATTAAAGGCTTGTACAGCAGGTCTGAAAAGTCTTTTACCTCTGGACCGATTGCTGGGCCAGTGCTTAGGAGTGCCCAAAGTGGGCACATCAGAGGTTTGTGTGTGCATTGCACGTGGCTGTGATACGGGACAGCTCTGACCTGCAGGAACTGCCTGTGCTTCTCTGTGCTAAACATACATTTTTATCCTATGGAAACTCATAGTGGTTGGAACAAGAGTAAGTGCTGTGACAGAAACAGTCAGGTGAGGTCAGGCAGTGTTTGTAGGCTGTATTGCATCCTCTTCCTCTCCCTTGACTGGGCGGGAGGCTGTGTCATGCATTTCAGCTTGCTGCAAAGCCATAGCAGGGGCTACAGAGCAAAGCCATGCTGTGCAGTTTCATTTGGTCGGGCCAACTAAAAACAAAGTTGATATTTAAAATATATATTTTTTTTTAGCTGGTTTGATTTATTCAGCAATTATATCTAATTTTCATTCCAGTGGCCCTTATAGGGCTGATTTACTTGTTTGACCCTCCCACCTTTCACTGTTACTTTAAAACTTCTTTATTTATAGATTAGAAGTACTATTTTTCTGTCCAAATCAGAGTGCTGCACACCTGCTTTGCTTTTTCACAAAGGGTTCTCTTCCATCTCCTCCACCTCGCATTGATTTCCCTGAACTTCCTGCAGCAGTGAACAGGAAAGTCTCTGTGGTCCTTGGGGTATTGCTTCTGTGCTGTGGCTCAATGCACAGCTCCATATGTGGTTTTTTTTTTTTTTCTTTAGGCTCAAACTGGAAAATAAACATGTACTGAAGAACCTGGTCCTGAGGATATGTTAATTTTCTGCAGCAAATAAAGAGTTGTGAGGGAGCTAGATGATTTCTTGCATGTGGACAGCAAGAAGGAAAACAATTGCCATTCCTTTGGGGGGTTAGTAAGGCCAAATACTGAAAGTTGGGTAAATGGAGCTGGACTGATTCTACAAGTTGTTTCTAATTTATGTAGGATATTGGTGGTCTGGATTTTTTTGTTTGCTTGGTTTGGGGTGGTTTTTTTCTGTTTGGTTTGGTTAGTTTTTTTTTTTTTTTTCCAAGCAGCATTTCTGGCTTATTTTTTTGAGGACAGGTACCCTAGGGTGCCTCTTTAAAGTTAAAAATAACAGCAGTTTTAGATTACTCAGCATGATTTGGGAATAGATTCTGTTGCTCTCTGTCAATCCTAGTTCAGATAGAGATTTAACACAGGAATCCTGGATTGAAGGCAGTGCTTGCCCTCAGGGATAGAAATAAAATAAAGGGGGAGGGATGGGGGGTAGTGAAAGGAGAAGGAGGATTCTTGGCACCATTGAGCTGTGTCATGTAGTTATGATTATAATTGGCATTTTCAGGGCAGTACTTTTGGCAGCCTGTGGGTTTTTTTTCCTGCAAATGCTGCTGCTCGTCTGTGACCAGCGTAGAAAAGGAATTCAGAGGGATCTGCTCTGTGGTTTAACCCCTGCCAGCAGCTAAGTCTCACACAGCTGCTTGCTCCTGCCCCACTCCCCAGTGGGATGGGGGAGACAATCAGAAGGGTAAAAGTGGGAAAACTCATGGGCTGAGATCAAGGCAGTTTAATCAGTAAAGCAAAAGCCATGTGTGCAAGCAAAGCAAAGCAAGGAATTCCTTCCCCACTTCCCAAGGGCCAGCAGGTGTCCAGTCATCTCCAGGAAAGCAGGGCTCCATCACAAATAACTGTGACTTGGGAACTCAAATGCCAAGGATATTCACTCTGAATGCCAGGATATTCACTCTGAATGTCCTTCCCTTCCTTCTTCTCCCCAGCTCTATGTGCTCCATATGGTGTGGAATATCCCTGGGGTCAGCTGGGATCAGGTGTGCCAACCGTGTCCCCTCCTAACTCCTTGTGCACCCTCAGCCTTCCTGCTGGTAGGGTGGGATGAGAGCCCCAAAAGGCCTTGACTCTGTGTAACCTCCCTAAGGAGAACATCCCTGAATTATCAATACTCTTCCCAGCACAAATCCAAAACATAGCCCGCACCAGCTACCATGAAGAAAATTAACTCTATCCTGGCCAAAACCAACACATATGCTAACATGCAAGAATGCGATTTAAACAGTAGCAGGAAGCGTGATGGAAATAAGTAATACTGAGTAGCTGAGAAAATGTTAATGGCAGCCTAAAAGCCTGCAATTTGGCTGCTTGGTTTATATGTATGCATTTTTGTACATGCACACTTTTTTTAGTAAGAAACAATACTGCATGTCTAAGGGTTTGAAATAAACTGTATAATCCAAACCCAAGCAGTAGTAGCTAATGTTTTCTGTTATATACCAAATAAAGGAATTTTACACAAACCATGTGTGGGGTGATGTTTAGCTCAAGAGTTGAAACATATAGGGTGTTTTTTCCCCAGTAGGATTTATTATATATATAATTATATATATAGTTATATATCTGTCCTCTGTGACTCTCTTTCTGGTACTTCATGTCCATGGTCATTTTTTCTCATCCCATGGGGCCATGATGATGTGTCTTCTTTTGGTTGTGCTGCCTGTTTAGTGTGCCAGAGTCATGCATGCTTGCTTTGTACAGTATAACTCCAACAAAAGACCTTGAGCTTTGGGTTTGGAAAGAGGTTATTAACCAGAGGTTAATAATGCAACTGTATGAGACCCTTGTGGTATTTAACTAAACTGTTTTAAAGCAGAACTGACTTCATGTTTCCAACTCTGAAAGTCCCAGAGGGAGAATGAAGATGCTGGAGTTCAGTGGGAGTAGGGCACTGCCATGAGAGGTAAATTTGGCCAGCAGACTACTGTCCAAATGGGTGGATTTCCCTGCTGAGTTGGTGGTGCTTATAAAGCTGCATTTGTTTCACAAAGCTTTATTATACCAATCCAAATCCAAAGAGATCAGCTTTGCAATGGGGAGTTGCATCTTGTGTGAGAAGGCTGATGGAGTTGGGTGTACCATAGAGTCTTGGACTGGCCCACAGCCACCAGAGAGGAAGGGAAAAAGCTTTCATCCAGGCTTGTAATGGGTAGGACAAGATAAGCAGAATTTGTTTTATCTAGACTGGTTCAGGTGAAATTTGATAGAATGTGGCTTCTAATGGTTAGTCTGTGGAGCAGGTGTGGGATTTCTGTCACAGGAGGTTTCTGACAGCAGGTTGGACTCTCTCTGCTATTCTGGTCAAGCTGAGTTCATCTCTTCTGAAGGACAAACCAGGTAGTCTGCTCTGACCTATTGCAGCCCTAAGTCTGAAGCCCTTCTGTCTGAAAGCTTGTCCTGACTCTGTCTAGGATGAGATCTGTTTTTGTTTCCCTCTGAAATTTGGTGTGCTTTTTTTTTTTTTTTTTTTTTTTTTTTGGGGGGGGGGGGGCATGTTGAGTATTGGAGGGTGTTGGGTGTTGTTGGGTTTTTTTGTTATTATTTGTCTTTTCTTATTTCTTTAATCTTGGCCTGACTAAAATCAGGTTACTGTTACTCATCTATCAACCTGCATTTAAGATCCACTCTTGCTACCTGCAACACATTAGCTGCACTGTGTATCTGCTTTTAAAGATACTCATGCTAGACAAGAGTTCTCATTGTATAGCCTTACCATTTAATTCATGTCCTTTCTCATATCTCCTTTTGTATCTGAAGTCTAATCTTTTCACTCCATTTGAGACTGCTCTTGTTGCCCTGTCCTCTCAGCTGGCTGCCCTTTGGTTTGTGTGCTGTTGACATAAATCAGCATTTATTTGGGAGCAGCATCTGGCGAGGTGTAGGTCTTATTAAAGGAGATCTAAAATGCCTAGAGTACTCTAAGGTATTGTAAAATAATTTAATACTAGTGAGATTAGGAATAAAGCAAATCTTTATCTTGGCTAGAACTGTATTACTGGAATAATACATTCTACATGGGAAAAAATAAAGGTTGATCCTTCAGTATATAATTTTGTAAATACTGTTGTCAGCATTAGGTTCCTCCACACAGGCTCATTGGGCAAACAATAATCTCCTTTCATGCTAAAATGTCTTATTTTTTCTCTAGTGTCTAGGAATTACATTGGGGGATAAAAGAGCTTTGAAGAGCTTTATCTTCTAAAACCATTGTTTTCTTTGTTGCTTTTGTGCCAATTTCAGAAATATTGGTATCCAACAGTTAGTAACCATACAATTAAAATGTACTAATGTAGTGCTGTCATGGAAAATCTGAAACTATACAGAATAAAATATTACCATTACAGAATGCATATGCAACAGCCCAGGGTTTTCAAAACATGCATTAGGATTTTATAGCTTATTTTATTAATTTTGAAGTATGTTTCTTACTGGTTCATGTGCCAAATATATATATATCAGTGGGTTACTTATCACTTAATTGCATAATCATTTTATAAGACTTCAAATGCACTGGCCCCATTTGACAGCATATCTTTTTCCTCAGGTTAATGGCACTTTTTTTGGTAACTAAATTCGAGAATGCAGTCCTGTTTGATTTTTTTTTTATGTTACTTATTCAGGAAAGCCAGCATTAAAAAGAAAAACATTAAAAAGAAAGAATGCTAGCTTCAAAAAGGTAAACACCTAGTAGGTGTGTTCAGGAGGAGAACATTTGAAATGCCAAATTCCTGAAAATAGTGTTAAGATGGAAGCTGGTATTTTGTCTTCATGGCAAGCCATTGCCTTGTGTATACACAGTGAATGAGGACAATAAAAATAGAGAGCTAATCTGAAGACCCTTCACCTAGCTGGAAACCTGAAAGGAGAGCTTTCCAACTGACTGTTGTGTTGCTGCAAAGTCCTGGTATGTGGTTATCCTACTATTAAGAAACAGTTCAGCATCTGAACATCTAGGATTGTTAGAACAAACTTCCATCCATTTTTCAAGTTATTATTGGAAGTCATTCAGATTTTCTGTTTGCTTGTCCTGATCAGAAAAACAGGGTGTTTTTCAGTTGCTGAAGGCTACATGCACATATGAAAGTGGAAGGTGGGACTGAGTTCTTGGCTATTGAAAGAAAATGATGGTGTTTTATTTCAAAGCTCTTCTTGTCCCAGTATATTTTGGGTTGACAGTCTTAATTTATCTGTAGACATCTTCATTTTGAGTGAAAAGGCATACTGAACTCTATGATTTAGTGTGTGCAAGTAAAACAATAACCATGAGGTCTGTTGGTTTAATACTGAAAGTACTGTACCAAAACAGATTGGAGATAAGGTATGAGCAGCACGCATGGAAGCAAATCATGCTTTGGAGGCTTTTGTGTTAACTCTGCTCCAAAGAAAAGTGGTAGCTCCTTCTCTCCAGCCTTTAGGCTCTTCAACATGAGTGATGAAGCACTGTTGAGGAGAGTGTGGGTGACACCTGGATATCAGTCATCTCTGAGATACCACTGTGATATTGTATGCTGTCAGGCCACTGTGACTGATGGTCTGCACCCCATGGGATGAACAGTGAGTAGAAAACAATTGCAGAACATGGTTTGGCTGCTTCCTCTGCCAGGGCAGAGGATTTGGGGGGGAAAAATCTACTGAAATAGTCTCAAAAAAATATAGACTGCCATCCTGAGGGTAGTTGTCAATATTTAGAGTAGAGAGCAATTATTTCTTCCATGTGTAATGGGACATCACTGATTCTTAATTCTATTTCAAGATGATTTACTGAAGACACATCTGTGATGTAGTAGTGATCTATATTTAGGAGTGTATGACAACTTGTGTGTTAGTTTGACCCTCACCTACCCCTGTATGATCTTAGTGGTCTTCGTAAGGAACGATCCATGGATGAGTTGCCAGTTAGCTGCAGGGAGGAAGCAGGATTGAGCCCCGGGGCTGGTAAGGATGAAAGCTCCCCTGAGAGGAGTGGGGACTGTGGATCAGCATGGTGTGATGGAAGAGGTGTAGAAGAAGTTGCCTGCTGAGCTGGGCATGCCTGGGACAGCTCAGAGAAGGCCGATGATGGCAAGGAGTAAGAATGCTGGTGGCTTTCTAAAGCCTGGAGCTGTCAGATCAGGCTGAAACCTCCACACGGTCCTTTATTGGCTTCCTTTTGCTGCTTTCCAAGAAGGAAAGTATTATTAGGTACTTGGTTCTTGCTGAAATGCTTTAATAAGCATTTAGCTTAATGTGCTCTTATTTATTTCTCTTTGTCATCATTATTCAAGCAAGTGCCAGGCAACTCCTTTGATTATATTTAATTCTTGACTTTACAAAATGAGGATTCAAAAAAAAATCAAGTTCAAAAAACCTTGTCAAAAAAGTAGATGCATTTAAATTTTTAGAGAGGTTCCCCATACTAAGGCCTGAATCTTATTGTTTTCCATGTATATGAGCTACCTATATTTAGAAGCATATAGTGTCCTGTAGATCTGTTACTTTTTCTCCACTAAGATAAACCAGAATCATATAAAGATGTGTGTTTTCTGTGGATAATTGCTCTCCTTGGGATGCTTTCTTGCAAAGATCAGAACTTCTGGCTCTGAAGTGGAGGGAGGACTGAACATTCATGCTACAGAATTTCACATTTGACTTCAGCAAAAATATTTTGGGACAAGTGACCTGATCCCTGTCTTCAGAGATCATCCTCTAACCCCAGTGATTCTTCCCATGATATTGACAGTATTCAGGATATTGACCATGATATTGACAGTTATCAGGAGAAGATGGCACTGGGTGTTTCTTGCTATGATTTGAGATATCATTAATCCATTTTCAGTTTGGTATCAGTTGTGAGAAGGAGCTACTTGGTGCTCCTCTAGTGCAAGTCAGTGCCTCAGGCTGTGAGCTAGACCAAGAATAGATGAGTGAGCACAGGGTGGGAGAGGAGGTGATGACAGGACTTCTTAAAATATTTATTCGTTGAAAGTGCTCTTTAGAATTAATTTTTTTGAGGTGTTTGAGTTTTTCTGTGATGCACAGGTGCCACTCCTTCTTGGATGATAACCCCAAGACCTAATTGTACTCAGCAGATACCCAGTGTGGGGGTGAAATTGTCTGGTTTTGAAAAAGAGGATTTAAGAATTTTGGGGTTTTTTCCTCCAGCTGTTCAGAAAACTAGCACTTTCTGTCTGTGTTGGCTGCCTTTTTCATTGGGACCTGATGTTTTAATTTGGGGGAGTGGGGATGGGACTAGGGCGGCGGGTCAGCCTGCAGACTCCAGGTACAGCACTGATGTGATTCTCCTGGTTTCCTGCTGGAGCCTGGAGGTCCTTACAGTTTGTCACTTAAAGGTGAGGGTCATCAAAATAACTTGTGCTCTGTATGATGCCTGCTCAGTGTGGCTTGCTCCCAGTTCAGTCAACAGTAAAGGACAGCAAAAATATGACCTTTGGTCTTCTGTTCAAAAGCCTTGGGGGTGTTGAGATTTGTTTTATTTTAGCTTTATTTGCTTCAGAAATTGAAAGATACACTTGAGAGCTTTGCCTTGGCTTCAAACCTCCAAACTGGGGGGCTGTTGGGGCTCCTTGCAAGACCTAATTTTAAGTGCTTAGAACTGTAGGGCGTGTACTGACTTTCTTAGCTGATTGCAGTGCAAATGTAAAGTCAGCCCATAAATCGTAGCCAGTGTTGTGATTACAAATCATTACAATAATGTGAGATTATTCAGTTTGTCACAAATCCTTCTAGACTACACAATTAAAGTCATAACCACAAATACAATCCTGTAAGATAAAGTTACTTCATTACACAATCTCTGTCTGGTTTACTGTTTGCTTTTTATTTTGATGACAGATTGAGTAAGTGAATTTTTCTGTGTAGTTAACTTAAATGGCAACACACATACTTTTAATATCTCTGCCAATTCTGGAGTTAACTTTGCATTCTTAAATTTATTGATATTGATTAATATAGTAATTAGCCAAAGCCTTGATTTTCACTCTAGTGATGGGAAAATCAACTTTAAAATGATGACATTTTAGAAAAGAATTGCTAGTTATGTCCATCACTAGACCAGTCTTGTCACATGATCAGGAAATACGTGATTCATAATCACTGATACATTGTTGGGTAGGTGACTGGAAGGAGGTTGGTGCTCTCCTGCAAAAGCAGTGACTGCTGTCAGTCTGCAGAATTATAGTGAGGCAGAGGACAGCTGCTGAACAGGAACAAAATGAATAGTTCACTTGGGAATGGATTTCAGACCAAATCAAAACTTTTTGTACAGTTTAAGAGACCCATCTCATTGCTCGTGTGGTCCCTTCCTGCCATTGGATGTCCTGATGCTTCCAGTGCAGAGGAAACTCCAGCGGGCTAAGGAGAGACTTGTGCCTGTCAGCCAGAGCCCAATGGCTCAGTGTGTCAGAGTAATTCTGATAAATACCCAGACTGAGATAATCAAAACCCATCCAGGGATTTGGTTGTTGTCCTACTTATTAATTTTAATGATAATTGAATATCCATGTCGATTACTCAGGCTGTAAGCTCAGCTTCCCAAGCCCTGTGTATTCAATTTCAAAGCACTGCTTCTTCAGAGTCTGGTGTATTTAAGTCAGAGGGGTGGTCTCAGAGTGGACAGGCAGGACAGATAGGCAGGAGTCTGTGTCCTTAGGAGTCACAGTAAGTAAGTCTGGCAGAGTCTGTTTCTCAGAGCTGCATAAGTGTATTGACCTGGCAAATGTCTTTAGCCCCCAGGGGATTTGGTTATGATGCTGCCTATGTAATATTTGTAAAAGGCTTTTGCTGTGAAGGTGTTGAAGAGAAAGCAGGGAATCTCAAGCAGCCCTTGCTTGGTGTTTGCAAAGCTGTTTTGTTTGATACCAATAGCGCAGGTAAACCTTTTGGACTTCTCTGTTCTCTGCCCCTTTTGAACAAAGCACTACTGAGAGATCTTTTGCTTGCAGGGCTGTCTGCTCCAGTGCTAACTTGGGGTGTTTCTCAGCACTGCAGTTTGCAGAGGCTGACCTTGCTGAAGCTGGATATGCAGAAGTCTCTGTGCGTCTCTACCGGTGTTGCAGAGGGTCCTTGTCAGAAGCCAGAATCTATGCTGAGCTTTTTTTGTATGTGGGGAGCTTTTCTCAAATGAGTTCCCTGGTGCTTCTGACCCTGCTGGAAGACTCCATAGAGATCCCATTGATCAAGGGTAAAGAAAGCAGCTAAATCCAAAATGGGGGCTAATGCTGTAGCTATCCTGTGTTTTACTGAACTGGGAATGACTTAAGTTAGCAAAGTCTTGATTTAAACTGCCTTTAAAAAACAGATTGTACCCTTCCTTTTCTTCAACCTTTGTTTTGTTTATTTAAAAATAAATCAGCAAAGAGACAAAATAGAGTGTGAACAATTTTTTTTGCACACAGTGCTGCGACCAAAGATACTACTTGGCAAATTTCCTTCCTTCTTTGCACTGCAGAGTTTTAAAACTGAGAACTGTTGTTTTTCCTGTATTACAGTAAATACATAAGGAATCAAAATGATATTAAGGAAGAAAGTTGGGCAACACCCCGCTGTTCAAATATGTTGATTGCAAATCATTGACATTCTAGACATGCTATTTCTGTTTGTTAGCGAGTCACAGTTTCAGTGCTGGTGGGGTAAAACAATTGGTTGGGAAAAAGCACAAGATTATAGTATTTGCTAGTCCTTTCTATTTAAAAAGAAGAGCAGATCCATGAGTGTGTGGGTTGAAGGTAATAATGGTGTACCTTCATAGGATTTAAAGCCACTGGGTGTGTTAACATTATGTAGTTGAATCTCTTGTGGCATATATGGTGTAGAAACTTGTTAGGAGTTCTTGCAGCAGGTCTGTAACCTTGATTTGGCCCACAGTGCATCTTCTGGAGAGAGATTTCTTTAAGTGAGTTATGCTCTTGTGCTAAGTCCATATCCCTTTGTAGCTTGAACTAACATCCATCTGTCCTTAATGTAAGACAATCTTTCTAGCTCAAACTGGTCAGACTTCAGTGCTCAGTCAATGGGTCTTTCCATGCCTCCTCTTGCTAACTTTACTGGTACATGCTAATCCTCTCTCTCCTCCCAACAACCCTTTTCAGGCAAAGAGGCCACAGGCAAGTTAGCTACCTCCCAGCCTTCTCTAATTTTTAATGGGTTTTTGTGCTATAAAGTAGGGCTTTGATCTCTTGAGTAGCTGTGGACTCTCTTGTGGGATCTTTGCAATTTATTCTAGCTGAAGTGATGCCATTTGAAAAGAAAATGGCTTTCTGAAAGTGATATTAGTAAATTGTTGCTGAAATTAATTCTGAAAGTAAATTAGTAAATTAGTATCTTGTTTGCTCTGTGAGGCAATTTGGGAAGAAAATCATCCTTGTGATGGAAACCAGGTAAAAGTGAAAAGGAAATCCTAGTGCCTGCTCAGCTGGTTGCTGTGGCAGGTAGGAGTTGCAGAGCAGTGCAAGATGCTCTATGACATGAAAATGTGGGCTAGAGCTGTGCTGAAGACTGTCATTAGAGAACCTGTGGGATGAATATGTGGTATGGGGAGTCCATAGGAGGTGGATATGCTACTACATGAATGCACCTTCACAGGTTTTGGTAGGAAGACAGGTTCCTGATACACTGGAAGATATAACCTTGGAGCCCCTTGAAGCTCTAGGAAAGGTGGGATTCAGTCCTGGCTCAGCAGCAGCTGCTGTGCAAGTAAAGCCAAATACTTTGCAGCATCTCAGGACTGTGCATCCCTGAGCAGAGAAGACAGAACCAAAATCACCTGAGTGCTTGGATGGCCTGTCTGATTGCTTCAGTTGACACAAATATGAAAATTCCCTTTTTGTGTGCATGAATGGTAGAGTTCTTTTGGGTCAGGTCCAATTTCACTTGCAAGGCAGGAGGAAGCTATTGAGAAGCAACAACACGTTTTTGTGTCCTTCCCCTCAATGGCTAATCCCTTTACTTCGTCCAAAATTTCTTTCACTGCTTACTGTTTTAAGTTTCTTTGTGCACAATAATTTATGTATGAGAGCAAACATTATTAGAAAGCTTTATGTGTTGTGCACTATGGGGACAACATTTCAGCATCAGAGTACCATTCCTTCAGCAGTCTTCTTTGCAGTGAGTATGTGTATTGGTAAGAAGAATTATGTCAATTAACCACATAACCTGTAGAAGTGCTGTTTCCTATGCTAATTAGCTCTTCCTCTGAGAACTGTACTTTCAGTTTATTTTTCAAAGTACATTCACTCATCCTTTTCCTTTCAAACTTCAACACTTGGTGAAATATGCATCCAGGTTTGCTGAAAGGCGCTGAAGCTCACGAGACAAAAATTGAAAGGGGAGTGATTCAATGGTTTAATTGCTAAATAATGATGAAACTGTGGTTGTAATTTCCCGTTAGTGTGAAATGGCCAATCAGCCCATTTCATAGAGTGAGAGCGTGGCCTAGGATAGGGCTGGATAAATAAACATCTGTAGTTTCTGTGTCAAGTGGTGCCTTTCAGGGACTCCTGAAGATTATGTAAAACTTTTTACCAGAAAGTCAGGTTCCAGACAAGAATTATCTTGCCTAGCAGTAAAATGCTGTTGCTGCAATTTAACTGAGTTCTGTCCATAAGCTGCAAAAAATTAAGAGATGGTTTCATTCAAGGATGACCCTACTGTGAGAATATCTCTTTGATAAGCAGGTCGAAGTCACGGGCCCTTGCCTGTGGCTTTCTGACTGGCCTGCTAGGCTGGTAGGGGAGAAAAAGCGCTGAAAGGAAACACGAAAGCCTGGAGCTGTGCAGGATGGCAGATCAGAACATTCAAGGTGGCCAAAATCCAGCAGGTCCACTGCCACCAGGTGTTTACAAGCTGCGATCTCCCACCTTAGCCCAAACCTGCTGGAGGAAGGGCAGGTTGGTGGCAATCTGGATTCTCATAAGGAAATGTAGCCCCTTCCCATGTCCATATGTTTACTTCCTCTTTCTGCTCTGCCTCTCCAACTTCCAACCTACCATTAATCACAGTGTACCCTGGATAGAAAATAGCAGTAGTAAGAGCTTGTAGCTTAACCGAGCAGCCAGAAATGCAGCAATAGACCAATTAATTAAATTTCTATTGAAGCTATTTTTGGATCGTTTGTTCTTTGAGGAACTGCATGTCTTCAGCATTTCTGTGTTCTTCACCTCTGTGCCTCAGGGACTTGGGTCTGGAAGAGACTCTTACTGTAACCTGGTGAGGGCAATATACATGAATCTTAATTATTTATGTACCCACTCTCTACCCCCACATGGCATAGGCATGTTGGTGCTAACTTTAACCCACCTTACTTCTGTGATGAATATATGTGGCTTATCATGGGCTTGGCTACCTGATCAGATACTTTCTTTTGAAACTTCCTTGGATCCCCCTTATGATGATGAATGATGGTTTGACTCCTGTGGCAAGTTCTCACTATGGTTGATTATGCCCTGCCCCCCCACAACAAGAAAGTTATCTTCCCTTCTCTTCAAAACCATTCAATTTAAATTCTGGGATCTTTTGTTGGTTAAGCAAAAGCAAGCTGATAACAGAACTTTTTTCTCTGTGTATGTGTTGCAGTATTACCGTCAAGTTAAGCCATGGTTTACCTCTTGGTCAAGAACAAATTTGAGTTTTTTCAGTTTCTTCTGAAAACTTCAGCAGCTTTCCTAGACTTTGCATTATCACAGCTGATTGCCGAAACAGCATTTATTTTTGCATTGCAGAGGTCTCAGCTGGGGATTTAGCACATGATTGAATTTGCTTTCCTAGCCATGGCATGCTGATGTTCAAGTGCTTCTTCAGAGGTTGCCAGACACCAGGAGAGTGTGGAGGTTGCATTGTGTGTTGTGTTATATGAAACATATTCTTTGTGAAATCGTTAGGATACAGGACATCTGTCACAAACAGTCGAGCACATCTGTGTTTCTTCAATTCCAGATTAAAAGGAACATTGAGGTCTGGGTTGCATCTTTGTCCAGCAGATTTACACCCGTGTAATTCTGGTGCCTTATTTAAATAGTAACATAAACCTGACACAATGGGAATTAAATCCCATAGAATAAAAAGTAACTAAAAGTTTCATTATGTTGTGGAATAAGCATACCAGGCATCCACATGTATAATTTATTACCTATAGTGGGGTAAGTACTTAACAACCGTTATAATAAACCCATTCTGTTCATTCATTTTTAGATCCTAGCATACTGATTCAGACCTTAACTGAAAGTGAATATACAATCAATGTCAGGCTTTTTATGCAGGTTTAATAATGTAGGCCTGCCAAGGTTCTTTAATTAAATAATTATTCATTGTTCAATCAGAATAGATTGTTTCACTATAGGGATTGCAGGCAAGTACATGCAAAATCTACCCTGAACTGATCATGTTTTAGCTGCTTACTGTAATCCTGAGTGATCATCTGTCACACAATAAAACAGGGAAGAAGGTTGCAGTCAGATATTAAAAATGTAGTATCTAATTCTGAGGTGATCAAAGAAAAGCATGCTAAGGTACAGTTTGGTGGTGCTGTGAATAAAGTTAGAACTGTCTGACAAGTGGGAAAAGTGGGTTTTTTAGATGGTTCAGATTCAACAGAACTCTCACCAAACCCAAAGTAAGCTAAGGTGCTCAGCATGTGGGGAATCAGGAAATCTGGTTTTGGGTATTTTACTTGTAGCCCCCTGTACTCGAGAGGTGGCAAATGAAGCTGTTAAGGGGCAGTGCTGTAAATTTCGTGTTGTGTGTGTCTGCTGCACACACCAGTTCCCATAGGAGGGTCTACACAGGCAGAGCAGCCTCCTCATTTCTTCTGAGAGTATTGGAAGTGCCGAAAATCTGTTTGGCAAGGGGGCTGCTGCTTGTAGCATTGCACAGGGCTGGCTTCAGATGGCCCCTGCTGCCATGGCATGTCATTAATGCAGCTCACAGCAGCTGGACTGAGAGGACTTCAGTGTTTATTAGGGGAATATAATCATTTAAGCCTGAATAAGCTTCAAAGCTCTAATGTGGCTGTTTGGCCAACAGAAATGAGATGTAAATTTGTGCTGAATAGCCACTGATTACAGAAAGATGATTAATGTGAGGTTTAAAATTGATTTATGGGTGCAGTTGTCAAGGCCTAAGCCATGAATGTAATATTATCACTCTGAAAAGCTTTGGGTAGATTAGAGACCAGGGAGCAGTGGCAAAATAATGCATTTTCTGGAGGGTCTGATACGGTGTATGGGCCCTCTGTAGTCTAGTCAAACTTGGTGTATGCCTGAGAGGTTAGGCTTTGCCAGTGCAGCACGTGGATAATGGTATCACTTTCCTGAAATACTAGAAAACCAGGAAGTTTAATATGTTTTGCTTTCATTAAATGCACTTTTAGATCAAGGAATTTTTCTCTTTTACTGGAAACTCTTAAATGTATACACACTTACAAGAAATTAGAAAAAGCCGATGACAATCATAAAGATTAAGATTTTAGTTTAGTTTTTGCAAAGTTCTGCTGTTCTGTGCATTAAGAAGAAACCAAATAATTTGTTTTATTTCAGTTGTAGTAAACAGAATCACCACAAAGATTTTGATTTATTTAAATACTAGGTCAACATTCAAGTAATAAGGAAAACTTCTTTCTTCCTGCTTTTCGAAGTTGTTCTGTGAATGTCTTGGTATCATCAGATGACGAGTAATGTGAATAATATCCCAAAAGCTTTGAAAATCCAAGCATTTGGTTATAAACCTAAAATTTATGTCCTGCTCTGAGTCCTTCTGAAAATCTGGCTCTGTTAGCCTTCCAGTGTTAAACCATGTGGTGTCAATACTGTTTGTTCTGGCCTTTGTTAAATTGCTCTGCAATGAGTGTAACATTAGGCAGTGAAAAATGATTTAATGGTATTGTGTTTCTTCATTGCTTCTTTCACGCTCGTCTCCATTGTCTTCCCCTCAATTGCTGGTCTGTGATGTGAAATGGATGTTTTAATTCAGATGTACAGAGAATTTCAAACCTTTAAAAAAATAAACCTGTGGGAGGGGAGGTGGGGTTTCCAGCTAGCACACTGCTTTGTTCTGGGAAGGGGGTCGGCGCAGTGCCTGATTAGGCATGCTGACGAGGGGCTGGTGCTCCTTTTCATTTCAGTTCCACTAGCCTCCAGCTGGGTTCTCATTCCATTTGGATTCTGGTGCTGACATCTTTCATTGATCATGCAAATTGTCAAAGTCTGAGCTAAACTTCAGTCTCGTTTTTTTTTTTTTCCCCATGTATCTTGGTGTGCAGACTGAAAAGTCTAGGTGACTTTGTCCTGATGTTTCTCCATTTTTCAACAGTTTGAACTGTGCAGGTTTCTGAACAAATAGTATGTTTCATAAGCATGTACTGAAAGTAATTTTTAAGGTTTTAATTGTTCTTTCTTATCCGTTTTCTTGGGTGGTACTTTGTGTAGCAAATTGCTGCTTGTGTTTTGAGATGCTATCGCGGCTTTCCAGAAATCTCCATTGTTACTCAGCTAGTTAGTGGTGCAGAGCAATCCAGGAATTGTCAACGCTTTTGCCTTATAGGGAGTTTCACTGAGAAGTCTCCTGCACAGCCTGCTGCAGAAATGGAGGGTGTGGCAGCAAATCTTACGTGCATACTACAAATAAAAAATCATGTTAAAAATTTGTTCAAGTAGTAAACTCAAGTGTTTACACAACAGGAGTTGATGATTATGGAGTTCTCAATGTAAATTTAGGTGACTGATAATGTCTTCACATGTAGCTCTTCTTGAGAGGAGCAGTTATGCTTTGCCTCGTGGTTCCAGTGTGAGGCTCTCCTGTTTGGTGTTTTCCCTCAGCTCTGAGCAGTGTGACGACGTGAGAACCTTTCTTGGCATTACTCAGTGGAGGAGGAGGATTTCTAGCAGTCCTGATTGCACACAGGATGATGAAATGTTGATCTGGGTGGAATTAAAAATACCCAAAACACTGCAAGATACCAAAGTATCCACCCAAATGCTTAAGCTCTCAGTTCTAAAAATTGCATTTTTTTGAAGCTGATGTCTGCTGATGAGCTGTTCTGAGTATTGGAATGTGCAGTTGGCGGCAGTGGAGTTAGGATGGAGCATGGTGGTGCTGTGAACATTCACCCAGCTCATTTTCAATGTAGTTTTTTTTTATATAGTGGAGATGAAACATCAATTATCTCCCCATCTTTGCTATTCACTCTCCGGCCCTTTGTCAGAGTGCAAAGCCAAATGTGAAACCTTGGCACCAAGTGAAATTGATACTTGTTAACTCTTGATGCAGTGGGGAGTAGCCTTTAACATGAAGCAAGGCCCTTTTTCTCCTCTTAGCATTTTTGCTGCCCACACATTGCAAGAGGTCATCCAGAAGCACATCTGGCAGTTCCTGTAACTCTGCTGAGGTGAGGATTTGCCCTTTTAGTGGGAGGTGGTTGGAGGGAGTAGTAATGGAAGTGACTTTCTAAGTTTGCTTTCTGCTAGGTAACTATCACACGTGGGCTAGGGAATATGTGCTTGGCTAATATAGAAATGGAAAAAAAAGTTTTCACTCGTCTGATGTGGCACATCTCAAAATCATGCTTTAAATTTCAAGTTCATACCTCTTTGCTATTTGCTTCCTCCACTTATGTTTTAGTGTATGAAAAATGATCCTTAGCTTCTTGCTGGGAAATCTCCAGTAATGAGTGAGGAAACTCATATTTACTTCAGCTAATTAACCTCAGGGTATTCTGAAGCTGTGTGTTAACTGGACTATGCAGCTTAGTGACCAGAGTGGCATTGTAAGAAACAGCAGGAAACTGCAATCCAGTAGTAAAATCCAGAGTAGCCCAAAAGTAGCCCATAGTATTCTTATTTTTGTTTTATTTTCCTGATTGGAGAAATTGGGAATGTGCCAAGCCACCAGAAAACGTTAAGTTCCTTCTTCAGAGACTCAGCTTTCATTAGGCCAGATTTCCGCCTGAGTAGGGAGATTAATCAGATGCTTTCTGTCCTCTGTTATCCATTATGCTTCTTGCTTGACTGGTAACTGCTGTCAGTAGGTATATATATCTGTATGTATAAATGTCTCAGTTGTAAAATTGCCATTCAAATGAGGCTTGAGCCTCGGGTGGGGGCACTGTCAGATGTATGGAAATAGTAAGATCCCAGACAGTTGCAACTGCTTCTGGTATTTAAAGGTTTTAGTAAACTCTTGCCAAATGTTGTTTGCATTGAACTCACTGCAGTTTCTTTTTGACACTGGCTCCTGCCTGAAAATGAGCTTCAAAGCCCCTAAAACTAGGCTGAGAAAGTGTAAAAAAAGCTTCACCTTTTGCATTATAAAAATGGATGTTGGTATTAGAAAAGTTTGCACAAGTAATAATTTTTTTGTGGCTTGGTAACCAAAATTTAAAAGTGTGTTTGAGGCTGAAAGAAGTACTTTGTATTACTCCAGAACAGTTTTTTTATAAATTTTTAATGTGGCCTCTATTTTGTTTAAATTCAAGAAGAGAAGATGATAAAGACCTGGTTTGTGAGGCTCTCAAAATAACTGGTTTCTCTTTTACTAATTTTTTTTTCTCCCTCCCCTTCTTTTCTGACTTGATCTAGGTACATGAATTGCTTTGGTTTCCTGATTATTTGTATTTCAAATTTGTCATTTACTGGAAAAAGTGATGTGGCTCTAGTTGGTGTCCTTCCACCATTTGGTGCAGGGCAGCCAGGGAGAAGCTGCTGAGCTGTCCCAGTAAGAAGGCACCCTGCCCTAAAGCAGAATTTGAGTTTTAAACCTGTGTGGTTATCCTGGCAGAAATGCTTAAAAATTGTTGCCCAAAAGTGCTGTTTTAAGCACTGGCACTGATAGAAAAAGCTGGACAAAGTTATTTTGATGTCTCTGCGCTGCTCACCCATTGCAAAGAGCAGGGTTGCAAACAAACATGCAGCATTGTTCCAGGTTACTGCATTTTTCTGCTGCTTGACAGTGGTTTGGATCACTGTCCCTTGCTGTGAGGGGGAACCAGGCTTCTCAAGCTCCCCATCCAGGTGCTGGTGGACTCTGCCATGATCAGTAGGTCACAGAGGTTATGCATGCACCTCTTGCCAATGCCAGTGTTCAAGACAGAACTCTTGCTCCTGCCAGTCATTGCTGCAGAGGGAGCTAAAAGTAACATGACTTTTTGGGTGCTTCGTCTTTTGTGTTTTTGTTCTTTGAGCAAGCAAAACCCATTTAATGAAGACTGAAACACCTTCAGCAAAATCAGGCTCTTGCTTAATCCTGCAGCTCCTGAGCTGAAAATCTGAGCAATGCCACATATCACAGCTTCTGTTGATAACACTGGCAATATTTGGTGGCAGGATTTGAAGTCCCTGAAACAGGGACTGGCCTGATTGTAAGTGCTGTTTTGCAATAGGCAAGATAGTGACAAAGTCAGCCTTATTTTACAGCTAGCACAGCCCTGCAAAACCTTCTGCAGTGCAGAAGAAAAGATGTGTAGCGCTCTGCCTGGCTTTCACTAGAGATTTAGCCTTATGTGACCTCACTGAAGTCACTGAATCTGCGCAGAGGAAAGCCTGCTGCTTGTTTGCTTTGGCCGCGTAATATGATAGCAAGTGGAAACCAGCAGGTAGCTAAAAAAAATAACAAACCCACAAGTTTTTGGGTTTTGTGATGGGAGGGAAGAAACAGGTTGCAAGATAAAGTTGAGTAGTGGGAGGGAATATTTGTGAGGGAGCAAAGCTGGAGGCTATTGATTGGCAGCCAGGTCTTAACATCAGCTGCATAAAAGGAAATCGAAGAGTCTGCCCAAATGTTACCAGGATGAAAGGCAGGATAAATGGTACTGAGCTGAACACCAGGCTGGTTTGCCCTTCTGAAAGGGCATCAGGTGTCCCCTTTTCACTTGGCACAGGGATTGCAGAGCACCATGCCACACTGCCCTCTACACCAGTATGTGCTCGTGGTGGCCTTGACCAGCAGTATTTTGAGGTAAAATTGCCTTTCTTTGGGCAAAGCACATAGAGTATCTCTGATGCTTTCACACATTCAAAGCCTGAGATCAGAGATCCATGCTAGGCTTGCTTTTTTCCCAAAGAAAAAAGATAAAATACGTAAATCCTTTTCTAGTTTTACATCTTTGTGCCAGCAGATACCTGAGTTAACATGCATGTGTTGCAGAGTTCTGTGTGGCAGGGTGGAAAAATTAAATAGGAGAGGATGAGGCTTCTTGTAGCATGGAGCCTGTGAAATATGTAGTGGGAAGAGAGGCAGATTCACAGCCCTTGGGGTGAGGGAGTCCTGATGGGAATGTTTCAGGTAAGTCTTAGGAACACCTTTGCTTAATATTCTTAAGCTTCCTTTCCCTCTTAAGTTAGCTAGGATTTTGCTAAATGCCTGATTTCTTTTTCAGCAGTGCAAGGATGTGTGGAACTAGGAACAAGGCTTGAAACGTCTGTACTGCCTTTTGTGGATGCTAAAGAAAGTGAATGAGTCAGTGAAGACCAGTAACAAAAATTAGTACTGCAACTCCCCCCCTCCCCTCAAAACCAAATTAACAAAAGCTCTGAAATGTTCATCCCTGCTGTCAGTATTTGGTTTTGGGGCAGCCGCCTTTCGCTGTGCTGTGGTAGCAAATTGCACTCCTGGAATCTCCGAGATTAGAAACAAGCCTGAGTAGCAGACAGCTGGTGAATGTGTTTTAAAATTGTCCATTTAACCCAAGGCTGCTCCACTGAATGCTTTTTTAACTCTTATATCTTTAGTTAGATGTGTGATATCTTTGGCCTTTCTCAGGACAGGCAGCCTGTATGAACTGTGTGCTTCCTATTGATGGAGCTGCATTTTCACTTGCCAGCAGTAGTGTGCTGGAAATTTCAGATTCAGAAATAGGTCTTCTATAAATGATTTAACATCAGGCCATTGAAATGCATTTGTGTTTTCCTTCTTAGGGCTATTAAAGATGTAGAGAAAACATTTACCACCAAATTAATGGTTGCACTTTTGTTTTAATCCTGCAGATGGGGTTGATTTATATATCAAAAAATATGTGCTGCAGAGAGGAATTATAACATTACACAATTTTTCGGTTGTACTTAATTTTTTTCATGCCAATAATTTTTATCTAGATGCTGTCTCTTTAATGTGGTGGGATTTCTTTCTCATTAACTGTAAGGCACTGCATGTCATCCTGTGGTTGGTATTTCTCTGTTGGCTGAAATATTTCTCTGAGGTCTGTAGTGACTAGGAGGCTGGGACCAGGCAGAAGGTGCAGGGGCTCTTACTGCCATCTCCATCTCGTGGAGGGATGTAAAAACAGAAGGGTGGCAGCTTGCCGGAAGTCTCTGGGGGCAGGCAGATCCAGCTGAAGAGAAAGAAATGGTGTAGTCCTACATGCAGATAGGGGAGAAGAAGATTAAATGATAGAGCAGAGATTTTGCACAATACTGGCTGCTCTGATAAAATCTGGTTGACTTTCCCTCGGGGATTATACAGAGATAAGCGGCCTTAGCTCATTAGCACCTCCCCTTTCTCATGCTCTGATGATTGCTTTAGGTTTGATGGCAGGTGGTGATGGCAGGATTTGCTCTGATCTGGGGAGCAGTACTAGAAGTGCTGCACATCTTGAAGCCCGAGATGTTAGGCTGTGTGCCATTTCTTGCAGCTGAGATAAGACTCTAGCACAGTTCATTGATGTATTTGTGCTTGGACCTTTATCCTCATGGTGTTTAGTGCTCTCAGTGCATGAAAGCAACCATTAGAATCACAGCACTTCATTTTTCAACAAATGAACTTTGTACTCGCCCCCAAAAGCACAATTCCTGAAGCAGCAGTGGAAATGAGCTTAACTGCATAACTCTGGGGAGCATCATGGTTGGGTCCTTGAAAATTGACCTGGCAAGTATGAAAAAGTCAAGTGATGTTTTTCAGCATGCCTTCAAGTTAGGTCACTAGTGATATTACTGCAACATCACAGTCATTGTAAATGTCAGTTCTGTTAAAGAAATACACATTAATGCTCTTTAGATGGTGCACAGTGTTTTACTGTGTACCTTGTGGTAAACATCTCCATGTGATGAAACTGGCCTGAGCCATTTCCAGTGCTGAGATGCTTTGCACCACTTCCTGCTGGAAGTTAACACTTATTTGTGTATGCCTGTTGATGTCAGCACTTGCTCAAGTGATCCTCTGACCTTCAGCCAGAAAAAAGCAAAGTTAAAGTCATTATGTCTTTCCTGGGCTATATTGGTATGTGCTCATCTGTCCCCTGGGCTGGTTTGGCAGGGACCCCTCTGTGGACTGGGGGAAGTGGAGGGTTACTCTCCCTTTTCACCAAATGCAGAATCACCACCACCTTTATAAAAACAGGACTTCACCTTTATATAGTGTCATGCTTTAACCCCAGCTGGCAGCTAAACACCCACAACACCTCTCTCACTCCCCCCCAGTGAGTGAGCAAATCAGAAGGGTAAAAGTGAGAACTCGTGACTTGAGATAAAGATACTACAATAGGTAAAGTAAAAGCTGCACGAACAAGCAAAGCAAACCAAGGAATTAATTTATCACTCCCATGGGCTGGCTGCTGTCTGGCCATTTCCAGGTAAGCAGGGTGGAATTCTCATTACAGTCCCTATCCATGGACCAGACCATTAGGGATAATGTTGCAATGAACTCCTCTCTTTGCTCCTGCTCCTTTTTTGGGCTTAACCACAGACTTGAGTCCCTTAGGATTTTACCTGCTCAAAGTGGAGCCTTACCTGTGTGCCACAGTCTCTTCAGGGGTGTACCTGCTGCAACACCAACATAGCCACAGCCACAGATGCTTTGAGATGCGCCTGCTCCAGCATGAATGGATCCACAGCTGCTTAGGGCTGCTCTCCCACGTGGACTAATCCCCAGGTCACACTCCTGTCAACTTGAGTTCACACTGCAGCTCCAGCATATCCAGTGTAGCATCACAGAAACATCAGGGATGGCCTGGGCATTTGCCAGCCTGGAGCTTTGTCACTGATGCCATCAGGATGTGGCCAGGCCTGGTAGAGTAAGATGGTCAGCAGTTCAGCAAGCAGCAGAACCAAGGAGCAGGCACTAGCAAGCACCAGGCTTTAGTGTGCAGTGAGCCAATCAAGCCCCGTGGCAAGCCCAGGAGCCAGTCAGTGAATAGCTCAACAACAATAACAGCTATAACTTTAATCTAGTACATTCAGATCAAACCTGTTATTTTCTCAAACCCTTCCAGCCCCACACTGGCCATCAAAAGGACTGTTGTGGTCTAACCCCATCTGGCAGCTAAGCACCACACAGCCACTCCTTCACTTCTCCTGCAGAGAATGAGGGAGAAATCAGAAGGGTAAAAGTGAGAAAACTCATGGGTTGAGAGAAAGACACTAAAATAGGTAAAGCAACAGCCATGCACACAAGCAAAGTAAACCAAGAAATTCCTTGGAAACACCACTTCCCATGGGCAGGCAGGTGTTCAGCTGTCCCCATGAAAGCAGGGCTTCCTCACATATCATGGTGACTTGCAAAAGCAAATGTCATGATTCTTCCTGTCCCCAGTTCTTTCTTCTTGCCCCAGTTTTATGTGCTGAGCATGACACCATATGGCCTGGAATATCCCTTGGGCCATGTGGATCAGCTGTCCCAGGTGTGTCCTCTCCCAGCTTCTTGTGCGCCCCCAGCCTCCTTGCTGGTGGGATGGGCTGTGAGGCACCAAAGGCCTTGACTGGTGTAAGTGCTGCTCAGCAGTCACTGAAACATCTCTGTGTCATCAACAGTGTCTCTAGCACAATCCCAAAGGTAGCTCCATATGAGGTACTATGAAGAGGGTTAACTCTACCCTGGCTGAAACTTGGAAGTATATATGTACAGTATATTTATTACTCAGATTAACCATGCTAGTTGAAGAATGGTGGTTTTTCTGCTTTTAATTTCATATATCAAAACCTTCCTCTTTACTGGAACGTAGAAAATCTAGCTGCTGAATTATTCTATGTTGCCTACTTGTCTTTTATCTTTTCTCAGTGACTCTCCTGGTAATTGTTAATTGCCTTTCCTAAAGTCAGGCATGAATCCTGTGCAGATCTGCCTGGCTTTCGCTGCAGACATATCTTTGTCCAATTCTGTGGTGCTGTCCAGTGACAATTACATCTTAATCAGAGTTGTGGCCTGTTTAAGCCCAGAGACACAAAAAAGGGTTACAAATGAAAGTACTGCTTGCCATGGCAAAAATGTCTTTGGGTTGGGTTCCTTACTTGGAAGGCTGGTGGTGCATGTGAGCTCTGCATATCACAGTGGGGATGTCTTCCTGCACAAATCCCCACTTTCACATCCCAGGCTAGGCAGGAGAAGAAATGTTTTTCTGATGGTGATGTTTGTAATTCATTTCTGACTGTACCATCGGATTATGTTCTCATGTCACTTCTTGCTGCTGTTTTAATTTAAAATGTGAGAACAACATTTCATTTTAAAAACATATCTTGTTGTTACATTGACTCTGAGGGCGTTCTATCTCAGCTCTTCAGTAATGGCATCTGGGCTGAGAGCACTCTCAACTGTATCTCAGGCTGTATTCCCAAGGAAAAAGTTTGGCCTTTGGCCCTTAGAAGATACGCAGCCTGAAACAGGAGAACCTTTGAATTATGCTCTGTGCATTTCCTTTGTGCTGCATCCGCAGCTGTGACCAGATGTGTGCAGCAATGCTGAGCAGAGGATGGAGGAGGTGTTGGGTGGCAGATGAGTGGGTCAAAAGTAGAAGGAAACAAAACTGAAACCAGCACTGGCTCTCCTGGGTTCTTTGCTGCACTTAGATGGTTAATCTAATCTCTTAATGCAACACTAGGGTTGTCAAAAGCAGAGAGTAAACTCTAATGTGTATCTGTGGTAGGCACAGTTGTGATGCTACTGATTCTGAGCTGCACCAGGAAAAAGCATTTCTTCCAAGTGATACCCTTCAGAGCATGGCTAAAATAAAATGAACAAACAGTTGCTGCAATTCCCACAAAGCTGCAAAAAGTTGCCTGAAGCTCTGATTAAAACCTGTGTAGCACATAAACAGCTCAAGATTTGCAGATCCCTGTAACCTGTATTGGAAGTAATCTTCTCTTTGCATGAGCAAGAACTACACTGACTAGTGCACTTGGGGATAGCAAAGGCTCATTTATTTAGTGTATCACTCCACTGATTTTCTGGCATGCTGTTTGGTGGGGGAGAATAGCTTGTAGAAGTGTGGTTTTCGTTATGTGGGGCAGTGATTTGAGGATGTGGTAGAAAGGAGCCTGGGGGCATGGGGACAGACGAACCGTGGATGCATTGGAAAAGCTCACAGAAACGGCCCCATCTGCTTTTGTTTTGTTTCCTAACTGAATAGTAGTGGACAAACCCAGCAATATGTTTTCCCACTTCTGAACTGTCTAAAACAAAGGGTTTTAACTAGCATCCTTTTCTATTTATAAAGGATCATTTATCTGACTTTACCAGGAATGTATCAAGCCTCTAGGTCAGAAAGCTTGGCAATTAAAACATTTTTTCCCCTGAAAGTCCCGAGTTCTGAAGCCCAAGATGCTCTTTAGATGGGAAAGCTGAGAGTTGTGACTGTTTTAAAAAGTACTTTTCCTTTTTATACAGTGGGAAGAAATTGGTGAGGTGGATGAAAACTACGCTCCGATACACACATACCAAGTATGCAAGGTAATGGAACAGAATCAGAACAACTGGCTTCTGACCAGCTGGATCTCTAATGAGGGGGCATCCCGCATCTTCATTGAGCTCAAATTCACCCTGAGGGACTGTAACAGCCTTCCAGGGGGACTTGGGACCTGCAAGGAGACTTTTAACATGTATTACTTTGAATCAGATGATGAAGATGGGAGGAACATCAAAGAAAACCAGTACATCAAGATTGACACCATTGCTGCTGATGAGAGCTTCACAGAGTTAGACCTTGGTGACAGAGTGATGAAGCTCAACACGGAGGTGAGGGACGTTGGGCCCCTGACAAAGAAGGGATTTTACCTGGCTTTCCAGGACGTGGGCGCCTGCATTGCCCTGGTCTCCGTGCGCGTGTACTACAAGAAGTGCCCGTCGGTGATCCGCAACCTGGCGCGCTTCCCCGACACCATCACGGGGGCGGATTCCTCGCAGCTCCTGGAGGTGTCAGGTGTCTGCATCAACCACTCGGTGACTGAGGAGGCACCCAAGATGCACTGCAGTGCCGAGGGGGAATGGCTGGTGCCCATCGGGAAGTGCTTGTGCAAGGCAGGCTATGAGGAGAAGAACAACACCTGCCAAGGTAAGGGTTTGCAGGGAGGGCGCTGTGCTGAGCTTCCAAGGGGGTGGGCAGTCTGGGCTTTCTTCTCTTCCATGGTTTTTGTGCCTGGTTGAGTTGACAGTGGTGGGTCAGGTTCTTATTTCCACTGAGGTCTTTTGAGTAAGTGTTACAGCAGGAAGACAGAGGTCTGGGCTGGATGTTGTGGCACTTGACACCTATGTGCAGGTGCTTCTGGTGCTGCCAACAAGGAGAATCTGGCATTCTTCTATTACCTTTGGAGCACTGTACTATTGGGTCCACGAGGCAATTGTAGTCTTATCTGTTATTTAGAGATTTATGTTATTTTTCCTCAGTATCAGGTTTTCCTTATGAGTCTTAGAAGCCCAGTTTCTTTTTTTTTCTGGACTGTACCCAGGAATGTTTGAAGTTAATCTTTCTATAGAAGATGCATTTTGTTTTTGTATTTGGAGGAGTGTGTTTTTCTGTCTTTATCACTCTATGGGGGGCTGGGTATTTGATGTGGTGTGAGTTGATTGATTTTCCTCTCTGGTAAATAATTTAATACAAAGCTGCTCAGCTGTTCAGAGTTAAACTTAAAGCCCCACTGATAAAAATGCCTCCAGATGTGCTGAAGTTTTCCCACAAGTGGCTGGCTGAGGTTCCCAGATTGCTGGTCAACATAGTCTCCTGAATTATCAGAGGCCTTGTGCAAGAGATCTAGGGTACCCAAAGCCCAAGACTTTAAAAAGAATACTTACAAAGACCAACAGTGTACAATATCATTTTGTGGTTTGCTGTATTACATGCTTGTTTATAAAATTTGCCCTTCTGTTGTAAATATGTAGCAGGTAGCCTAAAACTAATTTGCTTGCAAAAGAGAAGGTAAACAATTATTTCAATATAGTTTGCTCTTTGCAAAATTAATATCTATTGGTTATCGGTTCTATCTCAATTGGCTTGTCTTTGCAGCCACTTAATAATGGATTGTAATAGATACTGTGGGGAAGGCAGATGAATTCCACTTCAGCTGAAGTCTGTGTTGCATATTCTCTTCACCTCGCTCCAGACACTGATGATTGTTTGTAGTGCAGTACAAAGAATAGATCAGTGCATATCCACAGCAAACTGTGGTCTTGATCCTTTAGTCCTTGGTCACAAGCTTGTGACCCTGAAGATAGTTCAAATCTCTTCAAAGGTTGACATGGAGGAAAATGTAATGTTTGAGAGAAATGTTTGTGTTGGAGAAACCTCTACTAAACAGCACGTGGAGTGGTATTTTTGACCAGAATAGTCTCCTTTTTCTACAGATGTAGTCAATACAGCAAAATCTTGGTTTTGCTTTTCCTGTGCTAATAAAGATATTTCTCCTTTTAGGAGGGGAGAAGAGACTGACTCCATGTTTGATACTGTACAATGGAGGAGCTAAGATCAACATTATTCCAAGTTGAGGAAATACAGACTGCCACAGACAAGGGTGGATAGATCAGCCAGGTTTTGCTTAATTATGGCAGAAAATACCATGTCACAAAATGACAAGACACAGGTCTGGTGCTAGGTCTAGAATTTTTGGAGGATAGGAGTCTTCTATTAGTCACCCTTCAAGTCCTGTCCTCTGATGCTACATTTCTCAAAGCACACTTAAAGGTCTCATAAAAAAACAAACAAAACAAACAAAAAAACCCACTATTAAAAAAACCAACTATGAACCAAAACAGCAAACCTAAAAAAATACAGATTTAAACCAGAAACCTGAGGCTACCATTGAAGAAGCTGGGCTGCCTGTAGAGGGATTGCAGTGTTGACGTAGCAATCTGGGGTGTGCTTTCAGAAGACCTTAGTGATTAAAGGCTGTGCTTTCTGGTTTTGGGTCTAGGTTGGTTTTTTTTTTAATTTGTTTTTCTTAAGAGGGCAGTATGTGGCCTCTCAATTTATGACTGTGTTGGGTAGGGCTGTGATCATAATTAAGAAGTGTAAAGATGCTTTGTGGTGGTTTATCCCTGCTCTGTTCCTAAGGTATATTCACATAAACTGCTCTTTATCTCACCTACAGACAGGATTTTTATCACTTTATTGCTCTAGAGGTGTTAAAACCAGTAATTCTTTTTTTTTTTTTGTGTGGGGTAGCCCTAAAGTCCATCACCAAATCAATGGGACTTGAATGCCTATGGCAAATTCTGTTTGAGGGCCCCATTTGGATGTCCTGTGTTTACCCCAGGTCATTGTGCCAAGCTTTCCCTGCTGCTTGGCTCCAGGATGCTCTGTTGATAGGAGGCATTCAGCCTTAGGCAGTTCAGGAGGTCTGTATCCATCATGTATGGGAGTTCATGTCCATATCCCATGTAAGTAAAACACTTTTCTGGTTTCGTTATTGTTACATTCACAAAAACAAGACTGTCTTCTAGGACAGTAAAGTTAAACTTTACATCCCTGAGCAGAGTAAGTAACACCAAGAAAGGTCCTGGGTATTTGTAAATGCTGAACTTTTTTTCCACGGTCTGATTGATGCTAAGGAAATGCACTCCATGCTCCTGGCTGACATAATGGTGGTCTTGGCACTCTGCTGTGTAGCTTTCACAAACACCTAAACAACTTCTGACCTTTGGTTTGTAAATCACTTGGGTGCATCTTGCAAGTGATTTCCCAGTTTGCTTTCACTTAGTAAGCAGGTTTTTCATCACCATGCTTTGGGAAACATTTTCAACCCAGAAGAGCCTAGCTTTGTTTATTAAAATTTCTCCTGCAAAGTTGACATTTTCCAATCTCTAGTGTCACGTCTGGACAGAGCAGACTACACTCTTTTATTAGAGGTGATGTAAATCCCAGTCATCCTCACAAACATATGGGAACTATTGAAATCCCTTCTGCCTACAAATCATTAATTGGCAATGATGTTCTGAATTCATCATCTTGTCAGCAGGGTTCCTGTTTGAAGAAGGCACTGACAGTAACAGCTGAGCAATTTCTCTCACTGGGGACTCTGAGGTTGTAAATATGACATGGTCTAATCTCCTTATATAATGTGCTCACTCTGTCAATTAATATAGGCAGCTAGGTAGTAGTTACTGTAAAAAACCCAAAACTATTTTGATTTTTATACCTCTTTTGGCAACATGGTACATTTATCAGCAACTGCTAGGGACAGCTAGAGGTAAATTGTGACTGTGTTAGGACATGTTTGTAAAGGATCAGTGTTAAGGTTCATTATTCACAAGAATATATTGCTGTGCTAGTTAATAAGAGAAATTAAAGCAGTTGCTCAGTGAATTTCTATGCTAGTTTCCAGAGTGGTGGTTTGGTAGCACTAAAGGATGGTGATGGGCTTTGCCTCAGTTCAGCTGGTGATGGGCTTTGCCTCAGTTCAGCTGGTGGTTTCTGAATGGATCCTTGAGGAAAATGCCCGCTTTCAAGTCTGCTTGGCCAGTTTCAAGTCTCCTAATGGTGGTCTCTGCCCTAGCAGGCAGTACTTAAACAAAGCTGAGGGACAGATCCTAAAAAAAATTGGTAAATTTTTTTTACCAATTACCTGTAAAAATTGGTGTGGTGCCACTGACATTTCTCCCTTTACCCATTGAGGGGTTTGACCAAATAAAATTGTCTGCCCAGTCTCTGCTTTCCTTCTTCCTGCACTGGCATAGGTGAGTTTTATTGTAACTTCAGTTTTAGTTGCTTACTGTAAATATCAGCACTCAAACCATTGGGGTTTGTGTAGGAAATGAATACTGTGACAAGGGCACCTTCTGGCACTTCTCTTTGTATTCATCCTCACCTTCAGCCCAATATGTTTTCAGTGAGCAGCAAGAAGTAATTATTTTTGTGCTTTTAAAGACAGTTGAGCCCGTGCAACTGGAAGAGAGGGGATGTTGACACGTTAAGCTAATGAGAGCCAAACCCATTTGCCGTGGTGAGGTCCTACTACTGTCCAGTGGGCTGCAAATGTAATTGATTTTGCAGAGCCTGATCTTTTTTCAGATGACTTTAGAACTGAAGCGCAAATAAATTAAATATTTGAGTAAAGAAAAAACGGAAGAAAAGAAAACTCCACAGAAGGAGAGCCAAAGTGAAAAGGTGAGTAATGAGTTCAGGAGGTCATGACACTCTCCTTTCCGAGAATCAGTGCATGCTGCCACTTGAAGAGACATCAAAAGGAGTACAGCTGGTTTTAGCTAGCTAGAAGGTATATAGACAAGCTTACAGATGTTAGAGGTGGACAAAATAATGGAGGAAAACTCAGTGATATCTTTCTTCACCCTTGTTGTCTTCTGAGGAGCAACACTGAAACTGAGGGCTGGAGGAAAGATGGGTTGGGGTATAGTTTGTGATTTTGGAAAGGAGCTGCTGCCAGAAAAAAAACCCTGGTTTTGTTTGTTTGATTGTTTGTTTGTTTGGTTTGGTTTGGGGTTTTTTTTTTGTTTTGTTTTGGTTTTTTGGGTGGTTTTTGGGGTTTTTTTTTTTGTTGTTTTGTTTGGTTTTTTGGGGTTTTTTTTGGTTTTGTTTTGTTTTGTTTTCCTTTTGTAAAACACTTCTGGAATGTTCAAGCCCTTCTGCTGTCTTAAATATTGATGTTTGTTTGATTATTTTTCCCTTAATCAACTTTGCTGAACATACCTCAATGCAATTACAAAACCATATTTATTTTTGCTGATTGTTCATTACTTGTGTTGTGATTTAGCTGAGCCCTTGCCAAAAGAAATGAGTTTCTTACAGAAAACAAGGGCTGCAGAAAAATGTTGTGTTCACAGGTCATTTATTTTGGACTAAATTAAAACTAATTGACACCTAGCTTATGTAGTTTAGAAGTTTACCTGCTGAATCAGTTCCTGGATGATTTTGTTGCTGGCTGATTGGGGGTGAATCAGAGCTACTCATCTTCCTCCAAAAGCAGAGCAATCAGTGCAGACTGTTTGAAGGCACTTTCCCAGAGCAGCGATTGCCATCCCGTTGATGAGCCACTCGAAGGACACTCGGAGGCAATTGTTTATTTACAGCTGTGCAGGAGCCAGCAGGCAGAGGGTAGTGACCCTTGGCTGGTGAGGAGCAGAAGGTACCAGCTGTGGAGGGCTGGGAAGCAACTGAGAACTTAAAATGGAGTGATGAGAGAGGCCTAACCTGTGAATAAAACAGGCAGCTGATACCGCAATAAAGAAAACCCTGTGTATTTGCATTTTATGTGTGGTTTTCTCAGGTGACACAGTGCATGACCTCAGCCATTGCCTTCCCTATCCCCTTATTTCTAGAAATGGAAACATGGTGCTGCACAGGTACTCTTATTTTGAAACTTGATCTTTTGCTCCAGAGCTGACAGTGTTTCTGCTTTTAGACCTGATATAGCTGCAGTAGGGGGGCAACTTTTCTTCAGTCCATTCCACAACTTGCCTGCCTCTCTGCCTCATGTTGGCTGAATTCTCTCTCTCCCCCCTCTCCTCCTTGTTACCTATGCTAGAAAGGCAGCATACTGCTAAACCCTGCCTGTCTTGTGGGAGACTTCCTGGCTGGGACTCAGGTGGATAAGGCAAGTGTGCTTTTACTTTCATAGGGGAGTGGAAAGCAAGCAAAGTCCAGGGATGATAAAAAGAAAGGAAAAAAATACCTCTTTTTAATTGTTCTACTGGGAGGTGATTACATGGCAAGAAAAACAGTGATGGAAATATTTGGTATATGGAGAATACTAAATCTGGAAGTACAGTTGCCCCTCCAGGGAGTTCTTTGCCCATCATTCATACTTCTTGTGCGTTTTTCTGATTAAAACCAAATTGGCTGGGAATATAGCATGCTAGGTGTTTATATAATTATGAACTGAAGTACCTAGTTAATTTTAATTAGTCACAAACCCAGCCAGTGTCAGAATAGCTGAATTTTTGGCCACACAACATGTATTCTCTTTTCAAATGTAAAGAAAGTCACTTGAATGCAAAATGCAGTTGTCACTGAAGGGAGAATGGGCTTTATTCTGTAGAGAGAGAGAGGTGTGTGCATGTATATATTTAGGTGTTTTGTTCTGCAGCTGAAATAATTAACAAGAGCAGGGAAATGTTTTGCACAGATCAAAATTGTATTGCAGCAGGACTGATTAAATATTACTGTCTTTGTTTTGGTTTGTGTGGGTATATTTGCCCTCCTTTTTATCGGAGGCACGGTGTCCATCTATGTGCAATGGTTTATACTTTACTAATGAGCTGTAACTTTCTGCACTATCTTGTATACTCATAACCCCACGGACTGAAGATCTTTTCCTTGTTCTGCAGCAATGCTTTCAGGCTGCTGCTTTGACCAACTTAACCTTCCTGCTCTTTGCAGTCTGGCTGTTGTGCAGTCACCTTTCCGAAGGACAGTTAAGAAGTACTTTATTCCCTTCACCAAGTGTAGATTGAGCAGTGCAAACAAAATAAGGTTTGGAAATGGCTTCAGAAGTGTAAACTGTGAAGGTCATGTTTGCTTCTTAACCATAAGATATTTTGGGACAGATCTTAGGGTATGCTTTTTAGTCTGGTCCTAGGTAACTAAATGATATTTACTTGAGCGGTGCCTTTGTTTAGTTTTGTCATTCCTGAAGATGCTGTATCCATTGGTAGATTAGGGAATTTGTTGAATTATGGGATGGCTGAGGTGTTGCAGGACAAAAGGAGTCTTGGCCATGGTGTGGTTAGATTCCTTTGCTTGCCAGCTTTGACTTTGAATGGCTTGGAAACGGCTCACTTATTAATTGTGGTTTTTTGAAAAAATTGACTCTGGAAAACTACTAAGGATAAAGTGCATGAATGCTTGTTGGCAATGCAGTGAATTTAATTGCCTTGATTTAAGATACAGCTGTGCCCAGCTGCCCACTCTGTCCCAGTGCTGGAAGCTACTGCTGGCTCTGTAAAACTGGATAGTTTGCCCATGACTGATGTGATCAGTGGAGTGCTTGTCCTGATGTCCTGGCCTGGGGGCACTCTCCCTAGATGGTGATCTGTAGCAGAAGGGTCGCTGCAACCACTTGAACTGCCAAGGGTCTGCTAGAGCTCGTTTGTCAGAACCCTCATTCCACCTAATTTATATGGCGTATTAAAATGAAGTGGTACTATTGTTTTGCTCATAATTTGGGTTTTCAGTTTTGTATTTCTCATTTAGAAACACTTATCAGTAGTTAATGATGTGTTGACATTTCAATAATAAGCTTCCCTCTCTGCATGCTTTACATCTTGACCATTTTCACTTGCTCTGGATTAAAATAGAGGTTGAAATCCAGGCTCCACAAAAGCAGGCTATAATTGTGCCTTGTATGGACAGATTCACAGCTTATATTTTATTTTATTTCTTTAGCTGAATAAACTTGCATCCTTTACAAGGTAAGTGTTCAGTAGAATGAAGTAAGAGCAATGAAACTGCAATACGGATGTCTGTAGAAAGAGTTGAATCTGCTCTTCATGATAAAAGAGATACCCATTTATTTTACTGGAAGATTGTTCATTTTCTGTCACTGAAGAAGTTAATCTAGTATAGACAGAATTGTATGTATGAACAACACAGGGTTAAGATTGTATTGAACATGGTTCTGATGAGCTTCCATTTTTTATTTCCCTCAGGGTGGTTAAGAGGTTTTTCATATTGGAGCAAACTCAGAGGGGTAGGTGTTACATAAACCCCAAAAACAGATTAGAGGAAGAAAAACCCAAACAAACCAAGACAAAGAGGCAATTCAAGGCTTGTGGATGTCCTTTATTACTTTCATACACCTGTCTTTATAAATTTATGTCCTTAAAAATACAGCTGAAGTTTGAAGAACTGGGATTTGAGATGACAACTTTCTTCTCACTGTAAATGACAGTCAATCAATTTAATGCCAAGAAAAATTCTACTTCCCTTCTCCTGAAAACTCAGGCTTTAAGAGCTGCAGGTAAGTGGCAGTATCAGGACAACCTCCCTGGCTGGGGGGTTTGAAAGAATACTATCCCTGCCTGCATGCCTCCTCATGCCACCTACAGTTATATTCCTGGAAGCAGGATGGGCAGGAGAGGATACACATCAGCAGAGCACCTTCATCTGCATCTTCATGCTCCTCACAGAGCCTGCTGTGGCAGTGATGGTGCTGGGCTCAGCCTCCTTGACAGGTTTGCCTGACCAGTGTGGCACTGGGGGTGGTGCTGACTTGAGATGTGACCCATTCTTGCAGTGACACTTGGAGGGGTATCCTGAGCCAAGTCCTCACAGTAGGCTTTGACTAGCTTATGAGTAGTTTTACTGCCACTTGAGAAGTGAGTTTTTTCACTTTGAGGAAAGAAACAGTTAATGCAGACTATTAAAATCGCTTCCGGGTGATGTGAAGGGCTTTCCTCTGTTGGATCTTCAACTATCCACTTCATGAAGTAGGTCAAAGTCACTATTCCTGGTTTTACAAACAACAGCCTTGGGCTGGAGACTGAGTTGTTCTATGCTATTCAGAAACTAGAGCCTGAACCAGGATTTTGGGTATCAGTGCTGTGCTCGATCTCATGTGCTCTTGTTATGCCCTTAGACTAACCTAAAGCCCTTTTAAGATCATTCCTCTCCAGGAGGATTCATTGGGAAATAACAATGAAATTAACATTCCTCTAGAGATGGAATTTGGACAGAAATTGTCATTTCAAAAGGCTTGCTTTTGTACCTCAGTTAGAGGCTTTTTTTCAAAAAACCACTTGGCCTGGAGGTGCACTTTCTGAACAGGACTCTCACATCACCTAGAGGCTCTGCCTAGTGTGGCAGCTGTGCCAGGGAATCCATCTCCACCCAAGGGTTCATTTCACTGCCAAAACATCAGCATTATTGACTACCAGACCCTCTGCATATATATACAAAAGCATCCCCTGTCCCAGCAGGCTGTCCAGTGTGTGGACTGTCTGCATGTATGTGACTGGCATTATTGCAATAAAGGGAGCCTGTCTAGGGAGCCAACATGATCTTTGTTGAACTCCAAGTGATGGTTGCTGCCCAGGTGAAATCACTGTCTCCTGCCTGGGCTGGGAGTCACTCTGGTACAGCACTAATTCCACAAATAACACATTAGAGGGCTTACACCAGATTGGACAGTCTGTCATCCCACTGCAGTGGTGACAGGGGTCACAGTGCTGCCTTCAAAAGCTGCCTGGAAAGGAAGGTTTTTAATTACTGCAGAGCATGGGGAATGTGCTAATTTGTAATTTGGCGGAAGCAACCTGCAGGCTGCAGCTTCCCTGCTCCAAACTGCTTCTCAGATAGCTTGCAGCCCAGGCAGTAATAGAGCTAGGAGTGTGGGCTTCATTACTGCTGGGGCTCTGGCAGGTTCAAGAAGCGACAGTAATGTTGGAATCTTGGGACAGGAGCCAGTGTTTTATTAGTATAAATCCAAGGCAATTGGGCATGTTAATTACTGGAAGAAATTCACAGCAGGGAGGAAGAGGTCCAGGATGATGGGGAGATGCCATATATAATTGCCAAGGTCCACAGATGCCCTGTGACCCTGTGCTGCTGGGATTTCCTGCATTGCAATGGTTGACTTGCAGCAGATTGAGTGTCATCATTGCAGGCTGCAATGTCCAGAGCAAAGTGCCTGCAGAGGGAATATGAGGCAAAAATAGCTTAAGGCTCACAGAGTACTGTAGCAAAAATAATCATGGGACCCTCCAGTACCAAGTCAGATGTTGGTCAGGGCATTTGTGGGCACATGAGTGTGCTTGTAAGGGGTAAGCAGACAGGTGATCTGATTTTACTCTTCCTGTCCTACCTGATTTTGGGTCTGCTTTTTGCTCGAGCACTTGATGCTCTTTTACTGCCAGAGCAGATGATCAGCAAGAGACTCTTTACAGAAGTGAAATGCTACAAACCTATGAAGTAAAAGGCAGGTGTCTGTCTTGCAAAATTATCTTTCCCTCTCTGCCTACCCAAAGTCCTCAGTCAGGCTCAGATAAAAGCTTTTCTCTCCTCCCCGGGCACAAGACTGGCCCATATTATTTATTTATTTGTAATTTTTTTTAGAAGAGCTTTTACATTATTTTTCTTTGCTTTCACAGTTCAAGCATGATTTAATGTGTCAAAACTAGTTTGCTTAGCTGGCCTTGATTATCTTGCATACTTCCACTAAAACAGGGCAGTCATCCTTCCAGGCACTGCTGCTGCCCAGACAAATGAAGTGTCACAGCAGCTAGGACCTGCTCTTGTGTTGTGACAGCAGCAGCATCCTTCAACAAAGCCATCAGCAGGGAATTTAGACAGGGGTAATGCCTACAGATATGGCTTGGGTCAGGGCAGCGTGGGCCCACACAGGCAGATGTGGAGACACACTTATGCTCGAGAGACTTCATCGATCGTTCATGTGCAAAGGCATTCTGGTCCAGATTGAGAGTCTAGCTAGTGCTAGAGACAGAAAGAAACCATCCTGATGGTGCCTGCACTAGTGAGCCTGGCAGAAATAACACTGAGAGACCTTGCTGCAGGGTAGTGCTGCCAGACTGATACATCTGGTTGCAGGTTTCCTGGTAGAAATGAATTGCAGTGTGATCTTTTGCATTTTGTAGTCAGTGGGGATTTTATCATTGATTTTGGTGGGATGGAGATGATAATCCTTTATGATATGTTAACTAAATTATTTCCTGGCCTAGATCTTTATTAACTGTCATGCTGATTGCCAGCAGAACACAGCCTATAGGAAGGAAATTTGGTTCATGATAATTGGTATAACTCAGACCTATTTGTCAGCAAATGGTCAGATCCTGATCTCCTCCGAACTTCCTAAATATCAGTTTCTGGCATTTTGTGGTTGTCTTTTTCTCATGTAATGCAGGAGGACACTGGCTAAAGTTCATCCACCTGTTTCTGGTCTCTTCTCCATTGAACAGAGTAGGGAAAATTTTTGAGTCACTTCTCACTCTAGTTAGTTTAAAATGGCATAGCAGCCCTTGAGCCTGGCTGCAGGACATGGTGCATTGTAGGAGGCCTTCCCTAAGGTGCTGCTGTGTGCTCAGCTGAGCAAGAGCTCTGCACTTGGCATCCTCATCATTGATGTCTTCAGGCTCTTGTCTCCTGGATGCATCAGTAACACTCAGCAGTCAGGTCAGACATCTCCTGGTGTGTTTTTGCTGGGGTGTGTGGGATGGCTGCCAGCTGGAAATCTGGTGTTCAGGGTCTAGTGGAATCGTTGTGTGAGTCTGTTATTGATGGAGCTCTGACCGTGGCTAATGGCATTGACGAGTTGCATCGTCCTGATGGTGAAGGCATTGGGTCATGCATGGCTCTGAAATGTAGCATGTTAAATGCACTGGTAGATGGGGGGAAGTGCTCCCTGCCAAATCCTGCCCTTCTGAAATATTGTGGGACTGTTTGATTTGGTGGCCTCTTCTTTTCTCCTGTTTTGTTTCTTTGTCTTGGATTTTGTTTGGGGTTTTTTTTGTTGGTGTTTTTTTGTTGTTGTTGTTTTTGTTTATTTGTTGGGTTTTTGTTTGGTTGGTTTTGTCTTTTTTGTTGTAGTTTTAAGTTTTTGTCTTTTTTTGTTGTAGTTTTAAGTTTTTGTCCTTTTTCCCAGTAAAAGACTATGTAAGATCAGACCTTGGTGTGTAAAACGCTGGCCAGTGTTGTCTGGCAACTTGATTCCATGACTCTGTAAACTGACACAAAAAGTGTTTATCAAGATCCCTGTGCATGACTCCTTCTGTGTCTTCAGCCATTCAGGTTATGTGCATGTCATTTGGCTGTACTTTGTGGGCACTGTGCACACAACTAAAAACATGATGCCTCCAATGTGGCATCTGTGTTCAATACGTTGTGTAGCTCTGTGCTAAGAAGAAAAATGAGTATTTTACAAGAAAAAACAAACCAGCCCATACGTGAATGAATGTTTTCAGGTGACGGCATTTGCTCTTAGGTTGGAAGCATAAAAGCACCAGCTTAAAGTTGTAGTGTTCATTTCCACTGAACTTACTGTAAGTATTTTGCCATTCTGGTTGGGAAGAAGCAGAGGCAACCCAACATTTGCACCGCAGTTCTGTCTCTAGGACTGAGTGTGCATTGGGTGATTTAGTGAGAGGCACCTGTTGCTGCTTGTGTGCTGCTGGCAGGTGGGTGAGGGCCCATGGAAAGCCAAGCTAGAACATCTCTGGTTGTGGAGTCACTTTCAGTGTTTTGCACTGCCTGCATGCATGAAAACAGTGTGGGCTGTGGACACAAAGAAACAAAAATATTCCTGCAAGTTTATTGAGCAAAGGCTTCTGGTTTAACAAATTCAAATTTTACATGTTTCAAAGACTGATTTCCAGATGCCATTGGGAAGAGTGTCAGGCCACATTCAGATTAGCCTTATTGTTCCATAATATCTTACTGGAGTACAAGGTTAATTAGTACCATAGGCAATATGCATTATTCATCACAGCAATCAGGCTTTTCTTCTGTTGGTCTGTTGTATGCTGCAAATGTTTTCCCTTCCATTAACAAATTCTTGATATATCATTTTCAAATTTAATCCTGCCAAATCATATTTGTGATATATAAATTATCTGGGCACTCTGATACTGATGAAAAAATACTTCAGGTGTCAAAAGTACTATAATTTTAATGTTTAACTCCTGGCTTGCTTGGGCATAAACCTGAAGGATTGTGGGAGCTACAAGATGATTTTATTAATGCCCATCTTCAACCTGCCCCAAAGTGGGGATAGCACTGGTGACACAAGTAGTGCAGTTGTTTATAGGAGTGTTTTCAGTGCTAATTATCAGCAGTATTTCATTGCAGGTGTGCAGTGCTGAACTTGTGTTGCTGCTATGGTACTGTGGCTGCTTTCAATACCTCAGCACAGATCTCAAGCATCTCTATTCCCACTCTGATGTTTGTGACAGGGAGAGGTTCTTTGTAGCAGGGCTCCTTCAAGCAGGAGGGCTAAACATGAGGTGCTGTGGGCTGCAGCTGTCAGCACTGGCTGGTGGGTTTGCAGAAGGTCTAGCAAGCCGTGGTTTTCACTTGCAAGGTGTGTTTGTGTTGCAGAGGGTTTGGCCTTTCTTTCTCAGTTTGAGAAACCTTCACTACCTCATCCTCAGCTGGCAGTGTGTCCACTGAGAAGAGTCACGCAGGAGGAAGAGTTACACAGTGAAGTGATTCATCTATTCCTTGCTCATTTTCACCCCTGGGGTCTTGCTGCCCTCTTTGTCCAGCCTTCAGGAGTCTGAGTCAATCCCATATCCTGAGATTACAGTGTTGAAGATGCCTGGCATAGCTTCCAAAACAGCACTTGGAAAACATGGTGATCCCTCTCTGCCACCACACCTACTGAAAGAATAGTATTAGTCTGAAAGATATCTGAAACTTGTTTCACTGCTGCTTTCAGGCTCTGATGTTTCACCCTGGCTGCCTTCTGGAAGAGTTTTCCAGCCTTCTGTCAGCTGCACACATGTGCATTAAAGTGTGTGGATGGGTATTAGGAGGCAAAACTGAGACACAAAACTGGGTGACTTGCCAAAGGTCGCACAAACCAATTTTGATGGAACTAGGAGGCTCAGGCTTCCTGCTTCTGCCATCCTTGCTTCAAGATCATTAGCAATTTTTCTCATCTCTCTTGCTGTCCTGAAAAGGATTTAGGCATGAACTTCCTTTCTAACATAAAGTGGGGTGGCCTCCTTGCACAGCTGGGCATGTCTTGCAAAGTGATGTTGTGCTGTCAGGGCCCTGCGGGAGTAGCTTGAACTGACATGGCTGGAGGATAAATATGGCAGATTTCTACCTTAAATAGCCTGTGGCAACAATTCCACTGCTCAGGCAAGGAATGCTTGAGATTCCTTTGTGTTCACATCTGCAAGTAAATATTTTCCGGCAGTCCTGACTCACTTCCCTTCTGCCCCTCTTGTTTTGTATGTGCATTGTTCTCCCTCCTGACTTTCCCTTTAGGAGGAGCCAGCTTAGGTGGCTGCTTTTCTGCTTGCCTCCTCCCGGCTGGCATGGAGGGGAATTCCAAGGGCAGGATTTTCACAGTGGAATGCAGAACACAATGTTTGATTTGTGTCAGATAACAGAAAAGGAAGAAATGCTTTGAAAGCAAGTACCCCTGGTGTGTCCGGGGCTTTCTGGGGCAGTTTGGAAACAGCTTTTTAGCGAGAACAGGCAGGTGGATAAGTGCCCAAATTACACCTATCTGTCAAACAACTGGCAAATGTCTGTGGTCTTTGATTTAGATGTTGTTGTGATATAAACAAATGAGCAGTCACAGGACTATAAAGTGGTGATGATGAGTATTATTCTTTTCTCCTGATTATTACCCACTGCTTTGAAACAAGTAGTTGAGATTCTTGTCAAGACCTCTGCTCGTGTGTAAAAGTGCATTTGTAGAGCAATTCTGATTGCTTCCAGTTAAAAAGGAATACATGCAATGTTTCCTTAAGAGTTGGTTGTAGGCAACAGAATAATAAGTAAAACGTACATAAAGTATAATTATGTAAATCACCAAAAGTGGAATGGCTTAATCAGCTTAGTCTTTAAGAGTCACATCAATAACTTATGAGCTTTGATAAATGTGCAGTGTATAGATCCTACTTTGTAGCACACTGTTACGACATAATGGCAAAGGAATATAATTTTTCAAATAATTTCTGAGGACAAACCCAAAAATTCACAGCATTCAGTGGTGTGTGAATTTTGTGTTGTGTTGTAAATCATCATGGCTAAAAGTATTAATGAGAGAAAATCTTCTGCAGATGCTGCATCCATAGATCTCTGAAATAGCTTGTGGGGGCAAACACTAGACTATGTGGCTGATAAATAATAGAAGAGGTTCACTCCCTCTCCTCCTCTCCCTTTTCTTAGGTTTACATGACATGAGCACTGCTTGGAAAAAGTAGAATGGCGTTCAGTCTGTACCAGAATGTCACAAAAGCCATAGTTTTTCCAGAGAAAAGTTATATTTCTGTTTTGGAGCAGTGGGTCTGTAAGTGTGTGTGTCTGAAGACAAGCAAAAGCTATTTATTGCCACAGCTGTCTGACACCATGAGTAAAGAAAGAACAATGAAATCAGAGAGTATGCATAGGAAGGGAAAAAGCCCATCATCTTTGCTTCAGCCACACAGATATAACCAGCCTGTTTGCCTTTTTCAGATGTCCTTAAACATGCAAACAACATATGTACCTGAGGCTGTGCCCAAAGGAGGGGAGGTCTGTTCCACCCCAGGAACCTACTGATGTGGCATTTGGCAGGCACTGTGGATACTCTGTTGTATCTTTCCCTTGTATTTATGTCTGATAAATTTATCACATCTTCTTGTTAAAGAAGGATGTGGTGCTTGTGCTAATGAAAATGACCCCATAAACTCAGGTTTATCCTCTTTTTTTTTTGTTGTTTTTTTTTCTTTTGGACTCTGCTTTGATAGTTTGATTTCTAATGGCAGCAGGAAATTAAAGTCTCCTAGATGCTTTTAAAATGACCATGTTTGGAAATATTTTGAATCTTCATTTCTTAAGGAAAAAGTATCAGGTTGTACTGTATATAGCTTGTTTGTGTTTTGTAAAAGGCAATAAGGAAATGTAGGATTTCCAGGGCTTTAAAACAGCAACAACATAAATGTTAGTAGCACTAACACAAGGCTTCTTCAAACACAAGGGAGTTTTGTGGGTGATGATGAAGAAAAAAGGACTGAGCAGTCAATCTCAGTTATGCTTCTTGTACACTTGCCTTTCTGAGATGGAATTTCCAGGGCTTTTGTCACCAGATCAGATATCTGTTGTACCTTGGGGATGTCATTATCTTCATTTGGTAATGGGGAGCAAAACAAAGAAAGGAATTGCCAAAATCATGCATCATTCAGTGGAAAATCAGCCTTCCCAATCTCGTAGTGTACTTTCTAAACTGCATGCCTGTGCAGATACATGACTGCTATTCCTTCTCATTAGTGAGTGTAGGCATGTGTCTTCTGTATTTTAGCTGATCTTAAGTGACTTGCTTTCCTGGCAATAGCTTCAGTGATGTGATTTGTCATTTACAGTTGAGGGGGTTTTTTCCCATATATGTAGGCCAGGATTTCAACTGTAGCTCAGTCAAACACTTGATTACATTTTGTATTAGATGTTCTTACAGTCTACAGGATATTCTCAACTAGGTTAGGAAAGCTAGAGGCAGGACAACATCGTCAATATCTGAGTATTTACTTTGTTACGTCTTAGGTTATTGGAGAAATAAGAGATCTTTAAAATGTAGAAATTTCACTACTACAAAGTACATGGTATTACTGAGTTATCTTCTCTCCTGGATCAGGCTGGATTAAATAGTTTGCTCTTTGCTGACTTACTAAAAAGGGTACTTTGTGGCCTTTTCTGTTTTGCTGAAGCACCAGATCTGAAGACATGTTCCAGTGTTTGCTTTAAAATAGCATGCCACTGTGCATGGTGTTTCTACATATTTAATTACCTCTTGAAAAGAGAGTGAAAGTGAATCCATGCATGTTGCCTCTGTGACAACAGAACAAGATCTCTTCCCCTCAAGTTAAAATGAAAACAAAAGCTCTTCCTGACTTAGTGCAAAACTGGCAATCTACTGTTTAGACAAAACCTCTCAGACTTGCAGCTTCTACAGCCAAAACATACAAGTGCAAAGTCTCCAATAAGTGATAATTAATTAGCGTGTAGAAGTGAATCCTGCTGTGAGCCTTCTATCCCTTCAGTTAAACTGTTTTATAATGTAATGCTATCAAGATATTTCATTGTACACAGAAAGGAAAAAAATCATGAAATATGTGTTCTCAAATTCCCATATGAGGGTGAGTTCCTTTCATTTATCAAGCTTGCTGGTGTGCCTCCAGAAATTTTCTCCAAAAAGATGACTAGTTCTTTAATTACACTTAGATAGAGCTGTGTTTGTTGGTGGTGTTTGAAACTGCAGATTGAATTTAGTACTGTAAGTGTCATTAATCTGGTGAAATAAAAATACCGAGTTTTTAATAAGGTCTCAGTTTAATGTTTTTAAAAGCTCTGAAGAGATTTAATGCTAAAACAGCCAATATAAATCTGCTTGGCTCCTCTGTCTCTCTCATGCATGTATCTCTTTTCAAGGGAGCTTGGCTCACACTAATTGCAAAGCTGTTTACTGCCTGCATGAATTTGATGGACTCTCACTTTTATTGTTAAAAGTTGTCAACATCAGAGGTGACCAGGAAACTGATATGGCAGAGTCTATACATGGCATTAATTGCCCTGTGTTTTCTGTAGGACCACAGAAAAACCCCAGCCTTTCTGTTGTGCTCTAGATGCCTACAGCCGGTGTGAAAGAGTTCATGGGTTTGACTCATACTCTCTTTTAAGCCTTACCTGTGAGGTTTTGGCTCCTGTTTTGGTGGACTTGGCTATATCCTTGCTTTTTGATCTTGTCAACAAGGGTATATCCATGCCCCTACTTGATATTGCTGGTTGCAAGGCATTGGGAGATGGAGCTTTGTAGCTGCATCAACCTGGCACATAGAGGTATCACACAGTGCTAAATGGAGTAGAAATATGCCCTTTTTTTCATGATGACAAATGTTAATTCTTAAATAAGTTCCAGTCTTTTTTTTTGTTTGTTTTTCCTGTGGTGTTTTAGTTTTCCCTCTTTTTAGCCAAAGGTAGTTTTTATAGCAAGTAATCAGACTGGTAGGTTTCAAATGAGAAAGGGAGAACATTGCTTGATTGATGTTTAAATTTATATATATGAAACATGTGTGGAAATCTTGGTGACTTCTTTATTGAACTTTACTCATTCAACTTCTGTGGACCTGTCACCATTTATACTCAGTGCACAGTGGGTCCATCTTCCTCCTCCCTTCCTTGCTAAGCTTCCTTGTATGGGAGAGCCGAGGGGACCTTGCCCCTGGAGTTGGGATGGAGCTGCCTGCATGTCAGTGAGTGTATTTAGCCATCCTAATAGTAAATATTGTAGTTGAGAGGCAGTGGTATTCACAGGGGAGCTGTATCACTGCAGTCGCTTCAGAGCAACAAAGAGTGGAAGCTGCGCCAGCCTTGAAGATGAATCAGTGCTGCGGTGATTAAAGAGATATACATTTCCCGTGCTCCACGGAGGAGTCGGCACTGTTTTCCCCAGGGATTGTCGTCAGTCTGTAAATAAAAGATGCTGACAGTTTCCTTGGGGAGCAGCTTAAGGACTGAGAACATCGTTTGCCATTAGATACTCCTCATTAGTCAGTGGCTGACACAGGGAGGGCTGGGTGGGGCACTGAGCTTTGGCATTTTTCTTCTTCCTGGCATTATCACCCCTTCCCTTTCAGGGTTTGGTCCCACCAGCTAGCTGAGATGAGGGAATACCTGTGGATCTAAGGTGTTTTGGGGGGTGGAGGTGAGAAGTTTCCTTGGGGACTGAGTGCTGTGTGAAGTTAGAGAAGTGCAAATAAACACTGTGTCTCTCAGCAAGGGGCAGGGAGCCTGTGTGCTTGCGAGCTCGGGGCTGGCAGGGCACGGATGCTCCCGAGTACCACAGCACAGTTAATGAGCACTGCTGCTTTTCTTCCATCGATGTGTGAGCAGCTTGGCAAGCAGGCCAGGGAAGATGAGGGGGCAGCTCATGAGCTCAGTTACTGTCCTGCTCTTTAATTATTACTGTTTCCAAATCCCTTTCAGTATTCACAGCTCAATTTATGTGCTAATTGGCCCTTTTAATAATCAAAAGACAGAGACTGCAAAAGTCGGTGTGTGCGTCCTCTCAGCAGTGCCACTGTGTAGCTGTGATAAATTATCTGTGGCAAATGTTCTGTTGCTTTGTGGTGCTTGGCCTCTGTCAACCAGCACGTTTTCTGCTGGTTCTGGTGACCTCCTCTATAAAAATTCTGGTCTGGGAAGGAAAAACTGAGGGGAGAGTGGCTACAAAGTGCTGTGGCGCTGCTGGAGCAGAGCAATGCTGAGGCACAAGAGAGGGGATGATGCTTCAGGGAGGTTTTCTGCTTTGGGGATGGTGATAGAGGAGTGGAGACCATGCAGCTCCTCCCCCAGATGCTGTGTGAAGAGCTCTGCACCAAAAGTGCATGTTGAAGTGAATTACCCGTAGCTCCTCTTAAGGTACAAAAATAGGATTCTTCATTTTCACCACCTCCCTTGGCTTCCTGTGTCCGCCTCCTGCCCCTGTCCCCCTTGAGATCCGAGGTGGAGTGAAGCTCAGCTTCCTCAGTGCCTCTGGCTCTCCTCTCTGCTGTCACACACACCACCGCGTTTTGCTGGAGCTGCTCGAAATGCAGCTATTATTGTCGAGTACATGTCTGCTCTCATTCCCTCCCACTCACCCTCTGGTACCTTGTGCCGGGCTCTACTTTTTCCTGAACCCCCGCCCCAGTCATTCCTAGCATTTCCATGCCCCTCTCCCTCTTCCCGGATGCACCAGGGTGTGGGATAAGCCCCCTTCTGCACACCGCAGCCCTTCGGGTGCACTTGTGAGCCCCCACCAGTGCTGAAGTTTTCTGTGATATCCACATCAGGAAGAGCTAATGTGCTGGGATGCAGATTGCCTTTTGCCTTGGGATCAGGTTTACAGTGTCACCAGGCTCCCTGGCAAGTGGAATCAATGCCTTTTTTTTTCCTTTTTTTTTTCCTTTGTTTTTTTTCTTTGTATTTTTTTGCAACAGGCAGTTTTGTTCTGTGTGTGCGGGCAGAAAGGAGATGTAACACCCTTCCTGCTCCCAGCAGCATCCCAGGCAGCTCGGATGGGTGGAGTGGCAGGACCCAGCATCTGGGCTCCCTCCCACGAGCAGCTGAGTGAGTGGGACTGGAGAAAATTCCAGTCTTCCAGCTGCTGAGGAGGAGGTGCATAATGATATGAGCCTCAGAGAGTGATGGAGGGAAGGGACAGCTTGAGTTGCATGAGGGATGGATTATATCCTAAAGCATGTGAGTTTGTTTTTTCAGAGCTCTTTTGCAGGTACATGTGCGAGTGAGGAGTGTGGGTGTGGTCTGGGCCTCTGAGGATGCCCTGTCTTCTGCTTTTTTACAGAAGATGTTGCTTGTAATTTTTCCTGGAGTTGAGGAAGTATCCATTTGTACCCTTGAAAAAGTCAGCCTTTTGGAGGAAGCTATTTTTGTTGGTGCCTGGGCTTCGGGAAATATTACCAGCTTGCTTGCAAGATCATAAGAAGCTTTTTACTTACTGGGTGTTCTCCTTCCAGTGGTAACTGGTCAGTCTCTGAGGCCAACTCTTTTAGAGAGAAGTCAAACATATTCTGTGCATTAATTTATTTTTAATCATGTCATCACCTTGAATGAAATACACAAACCTTCTTTTCACCTTTCACAGCAATAAAATTGATAAAACAGCCTTGAAGTAGAAACTGTTTTCCTTATTTCTTGGTAAGTTTGTGGAAAGGAAAGGGAAGGCTATCTGATTTGTTAACAAGGCTTGGAAAACTCCCTTGGGAGATGTTGGTATCCATTACGACTGTGAGTCAGTGCAAAAAGAAGAGTCTGCAAAATAACCAGATCTACCTAGTGCATTGAAAACAACAGTCATGATACTGCTTTGAATAATACACTACTGCAGGATCCTGCTGGAGGTGAAATAAGATATAACACAGGAGAATCAAGAGTGAGTGTTGAAAACCAGGAGGTTGCTAGCTGCAGTGTATAATTACTTTAAAATATCTTTGAGTTTATCTTCTTTGCAGGCTTTGATTGACCAGAATTTTCTGGTCTATTTTTAAAACCAGTAATTTTCTTTTTTCTTTGTTTTCATGGAAAATAACAAACTGAATACAGGCTGATTTGTTTCAAGAAAGCCTACCTTATTAACTAGGGACATAAAGAACTCATGCTGAAAATGTTATAAGCCTGAGTTACATCTAGCTTGCAGTTTTTGTGTTAACCCATGCTCTGGCTTTATCTTTCTTCTGGTCGAAGGGATGTTGGCAGGAGGGGAAGATGTTCACATCCCTAAAAATATGTGTGGTGCTTAGTAGAGCAAACCTGATAAATTATTAACAAGAAGTATTTGTCAAAAGTGGTCAGTAAACACATAGTTCAGTGGGTTTTCCAGGTCTCCCTGGAGGAAGGTGGACGTAGTGACTGGGGAAGGGTTGCTGTGTGGGTCAAGCAGCCAAAAGGGAGACAGCAACATCCATGCTTGGTGAGAGGTATGACTCCAGACATAGGCTTAGACATGTTAAATATAGGTTCATCTAGGAAAAGAGTAAGTTTTAGACTACGTATTCCTTCAGTTTGTGGGAAAAAAAGTGGGAGAATCCTTGGGATTTAGCAACTTGTGAAGCTTTTCCTCACCTAACCTTTTTATATTGGTGGTTTCACAGCATGCAGTCTATGAAATGGTGTGGTTTTAGGGGGTTGGTATTCATTTCCAGTTGATAAGTCCCAGTTTGTCTCAAGCCAAGAGTGACCAGATGTAATTACCATATGATGGCTGAATGTAGATGTGGGAGTGTGGGAAAAGAGGGAGATATGAGGATACATGTAGAGTATTGGTTGTGTGTTGTTGGTTCTTGCAGTTATCAGCATCACAGTATTACAAATGTATGCATGCAAAAGTTGTGCAGTTTGCTTGAAAAATCATGAATTTTAAATCCTACTTATTTGTTGAATTCTTTGATTTGCCTCAGAGATTTTGAGCCTCTAGTTTTCATTTTAAATCTTTGCTTGGCAAATGCGAAGCCTGCAAAGCCAATTAGAAAAAGAAGGATGCAGATTGTGATTCAGATGGGTCATTTAATGTAAAATACAAAACAGGATGAAGATGAGAGTCCTGTCAAGAGTGGCAGCAAAATATAGGCAAACCTTTTGCAGCTGATACCGATTGCTCACTGCTCTAACTGAGGGGGTGGCTCCAGGAATAACTGGGTTAGGTTTTCTGACTTGAATTTGCTCCTAGGTGAGGTGAGATTAGTGTAATGAAACCCATTTGCCTTTAACGTCTCAGTGCTTTGCCTCTAATGTCTTTTTCATCAGAGGGGCAAACAGCCATACCCATCTGAAGATCAGTCTTGCTGTCTGTATCAGAGACTGTAATGTAAATAGGCTCTGAGAGGACTTGAAATAATAGAGGTGAGTTTTGGGAATACATACTGCTTTTATCTAGACTAAATGAATTCTCTGTTGGAAAAAAAACAAATGTTAGTCCCTGGTGCTGCCATTCTGTCACTTCTCTTTCCCAGCAAATTAAGATATTACCCATGGTGTAGTAAATTATTTAAGATCAATACACTTGGCGAGTTCTTATCTTGTCCAGTAGGCTGAAGATGAAAAATTATGCTGCATGTTTCCAAACGAAGTGTTTCATACATGATAAATAGTCTTTAAATTGTGCCTCACAGATGACATCATACCTAATAATACATTAGAGGTCTTTGTATCTATGCAGCTCTCATTTTGTCAGCTAGTGCTGCCTCATGAAAATAGGAGATTTTTTTTACCAGGGCCAGGCAGCTAGCCATGAAGGAGTAACTAAAGCAGATGTGGTAGTGGAAAATGTGGCATTGCAAGGCCAGTGTAGGTGAAGTGAATACTTAGATGTTGTAGAAAACCTTGAGGCTTTCTCTCGCATTTTTTTCTCTTTACCTTATTGAGAGTATCAAATGACCAAAGTGCAGAAACTAATGTTCAGCTTTAAAAACAACGGAGAGCAACTGAAATTTTCTAAATGGGGACGTGCACCTCTATGCTGAGCACAGGCCTTAATGCCTGTGTAATGATGTGCCTAGAAGGAAACTTATAGGGTTTTTTATATCTATTATATTAGTTACTAAAGCTGTCTACATGAAACTCCAAACTCAGCTCAGGTTAGAACCTGCTCATGAGAAGCTGAAAGCTGCCTCCTAGTTGTAGTACTATTATTTATGTGCTGAGGTACACTTCATTTATTTCAGACTGCAAGCAGTCAGTATACCTATTTATATCATATATGGCATGTCTCATATATACTTTAACTGATTTGGCCTTGGCTTAGAAGTGTTTTTCTGCTTTCTGTAAATAATAGTATGAAACATCTCATTATTTTAGGGAGTGATGAGCATGTGTGAATTATAACAATCCTGTATGGCCTTTCTTTGGAGCAGATGCAAGTCCTGACACAACTGGTAGTATTTCTTTATAGCTGTAGCTCTTTCCTGAGCTCTGATATATAAATGTTTGACCACTTTCCTCCTTTATTGAAAATTCCAGCTTTAAGACTTTATACTGGGGCAGGGGTGGTCTCTGACCAAAAGCTTCTCAAAGCTCACAGACGCCAAACCCTGGAGATGCCGACTGTTCCAGAGGTCTGCAGCACAGTCTCTCCTGCACCATCTGCATGATGGTGCACTGCAGTGATGGGGAGCTGCAGGCACTTCATCAGCTTGAAACCTTGTCTCTCATCAGTCTTTTATTTGGTGAGGGTTGTTTGCAAAGTTTTCTCCAAAAAGTGAACCTAAGGTTGTTTCTGCTTTTTTGTGTTTTCCTGAACATGGTAGTTAAGGTGGTGGCATCCAGTGGATATTGAGAGAATTATTTTCTTTACTTTAAATAGATTCAAAGCTTACTTGAAGTGCTGAAAAAACTGATGGTGGTTGGATCTGGTACTGAACTGGCATAGGTAAAATCATGGAATACCTACCTTTAGGTGGTAGGGTATGGCCAGCAAATGTCCATGTAAAGAACTCTAAAATAGGAATTTCTTATGATAAACACTTCTTATTTAAGTGAGAATACCAGTTAAAAGCATTTGCGACTGTAATGACCTTAATCTCCAGATTCAGTTTACTGTACAGAGTGTTTAAAATGCCTGAATTGTTCATGTCTTTTTTACACAAAGGATGCTGGATGCCTCAGTGGTCTTGGAGGCTACCCAAATCGGTCTTAAGGCTGGCTGTGACATGACCTAGAGAGATCCTCTGCAATAAATTCTCTTTCTAAGAGGAACCCAGCAGGTTTTGCTGGAGCATCCTGCTGGGATGAAGGAGAACGAGAAGCACGCAGTGCTCAGTGATGCGCAGGAGGACCATAAGGTGATGAGGAACCATGCTTGTGGCACGAGCAGCACAGGGCAATGAGGTGCTTGTGGTAGTGGGCATGACTAACCAGCAGATGCGTCTGGCCATTTCTGTGCCATGGTCTTTCCTAGTTGCTCCTGCACTGCTGTGAATTAATTTGGAGCAGCGTTGTGCTGTCTGTCTGATTTTGCTCAGAAGAACAAACTGGTAATTGTGTTAAATTGATCTTGCAAATGGGGGATGATGGCTTCTGTTTTTTGTCTTCGCACCTTCACTGTCCCAAGACCTGTGTTTCTGTGAGGACTTCCTGAAGCCCTGACAGCTGTCACCCAAGCTCAGTGAATTGCAGTTTTAACAGTTTTGCCTGCTCCTTAATGCTGTTGAAGGGTCCCCATCCTGATGGCTCTGCTCTTGGATGCTCTGTCAGCAGTCAGCCCTGGAGGTGATATGCTCCTGACAGTTTTTTTTTCATTTTCTCTGGGCTTGCAGGACAGATATAGACCTTGGAAGGGAAGAATCATCTGAGGTCATCTCCAGCTTCTTCCTTCAAGTCAATACTTATTGTTTTATGGTGAAAGGACTTGGGAGTTGGTGTGTTGGAAGTGCATTGTTGTTGTCTTGCTGGGCATTAGCAATCACCTTATCCATTTGTTCTGAACTTACCTTCCTATGTGTGAATGCAAAAGCTGAACTATGAAGTCTTCTTTGCTTTAGCTGTCTGATTCAGTCATACTTACAAAAGACTGTTAGTCTAATTCCAGCAACATGCTTTTGCTCTCTCTCAGGGTTTTTGAGTCTTTTTGTGCAGAAAAAGGGGCAAAAAGAGGAGAAGGGGAGAGTGTGGGAGCTGAACCACAATTGCAAGCCAAATGGAAGTACATTTTGAGGAGGCAATTTTAGGACAAGAGGTGGGACAGTCTCAAGTGACATTAAGAAACCAGTAGAAAGCTACCTTTTAGGTATTTTTGGTTGAAATTTCAGGACTGTTAGGGAAAAAGCATGAGAAATAGTGTCTGGTATGGTGAGAGTTAAGAAAGTTTTGTAAAGCCACTTTTATAAAACAAAATAAACTCACTACCTAAGAATAAAGCTAGAACACCATTTTACCTGTTAAAACATTTCATTTTGAGTATCCATGGCTGGATTTAGTTCACTCCAGTAGTGTTTTTAAGTATATAAGAGTACAGCCTTATAGGAATGTTACGGCTATCACTGAGTTTAGATAGGACATCTACTTTCTTGCAGTATTGCTGATAGTAATAGAAACAGTGTTTTCATCATGTGTAAACCCCATGATTTTTCTAGGTTAGTGTGGAAATTGTTTCCATTGCTTCAGTGCTAGCGATACAACTATGAATTGTGTTCAGAAAATATGTCCTTGAAATACCCTTTGTTCTATCTCTTTTTTTCATGCTTAGTGTGCTCTACTACTCGTTCTTTTCCCAATAACCTGCTTTAGGGAAATTATGTGTAAGGCTCAAGAGCACAGATATCACCATATTCTTCTTCTCCCTGTGTGCTTATTTTCTATTGCAATGCCCAAAGCGTGTTAGGATATTATATTATTTTTCATATTGTAATTAGTTTCTTCCTGGATGGATGTGGGTTGGGGCTTTTTTTTTGCTCATAGATGTAATAATCCTCTGTCTTTGTTCTGAAAGTGTAGTGCAACAATTTGTGGTGTTTTGAGAAGGAATTGGAGCCTTACATCTGTTCATGTGCTTGAAGGTCATGCTCTGTGTTTTGAGAGAAATCACAGTGGACCCAAACCTTTGAGAGCTCTTCAGTATCCCAGCTGGAGGGTTCTTCCATGTGACCAGTCTCCTATTGCAACCAGAATCCCCATAATCAAAAAAATTGAACTGTTCTCATGTCCTTATGTTGGCCTCTAAAAGACAAAGGTCACAGTTTCTGCAAATGTTGCCTCTTCCAATTCAGCCCATAAAACCTCAACATTTTTTCCTTTGTTCTTTTCTAGCTAGAAATTACCCATACCACATTGTTCCCTCTCTCTGCACCCAAAGGAAGCTAAGGGTAATTCAAAAATTGCAATCCAGATGTTAGAAACTTCTCAGTATTTTGTAATGCTCATGGAGTTGAAGAGCTTGTTTCAGGATGTGCATTAGGCCTTTGGAGATAACTTCACTGTGCTGCAGGGAGGTCTTTGAATACCTGGGTAGAGGTTTATATTGTCTATACTAAATCTATGTGTGCTTTGGAAGCACAGATTGGGACTGGGCAGGGCCATGGGTCCTCTAGCTGTACTAGGGTACTTTGAACAGATAAAGCCTGTGCTGGGTACTCAGAGAGCCTCATCTTGTCCATTAAATTTGGTAAAAGTGGAGGTGTTCTCCCTTTTCACCAAAGGGAGCCTAAGCCACCTTGTTCCCTGCTAGGCTGGTTAGGGAAGGGGAATCATTATGTGAAAAAGGGGAGAGGAAGGAGATCATCATATATTTCTGTGGTTACTTACACATTGTTTCCATATGCTGAAATGCAGTTAGTTATCAAAGAAAATTTAACTAGTGCTGTTTAGGACAGAGAAAAAATTCTGTTCTTTTCTCGTCTTTGTGACAAGCAGCTGGAGAAGTAGCTGGAGAAGAAACACTAATCACCATCAGGGCAAATTATTAAACAGTGGCTGCTCTGAGACACCTATGTCCATGTTTCAGCTCCTGTACAACTGCCCTGACAGTCAGACTTGGTATTGAAATGAGTAGTAGTTGAGAGAGCACAAGGACTTTTTCTACTTGGATGATTTATGCAGGTTCCCAAATAAGTGTTGAGAAGACTAATTTCAAGTGAGTCGTGCAAAACGCCGTGTTGGGGACAAAATTTCATCTCCCTCTGAAAGTTCAGGCTTGTTCTGGAGACTTATGACTCAAATGTGTTGTTGAGCCTGCATTTTTAGGAAGATGCACAGCCTGATTTCTGAGGACTAAATAGGAAGTGCACGGGATTGATGTCAATCTGGGGAAGGCATTGTGTTGTCCTGTGAACATATCCATCTCTGCACAAGGAGTAGAAGCTGGGATATTTAAAGCAGCACTTCTGACCTTGGGCAAGTCTTTTTTTTCTTCTTATTTTCCACCTTCTTGTCAGTTCAGCCAGATTTTACTATCTTTTGGAGTAAAGTATACTAAATGGTACAGATATTTATCTGGGGCACATCAGCACTGCTATATTACACATAATAGTGTGCTTGGCACTTGGTTTTTGCATACCCATCTGTTTGCCCTTACTAATGCTAGCTATCAGCTGAGAGTCCAAGAGCATTTCTGCCACACCCTGGATGTTTATATCCATGAAAGAATTAGTGACGAGAAGGGAAAGGGGATGAGCTGTTGGAAAAGAAGGTTTGAAATTCGTAGGTAAAGCTGGAATTTGCTGAAACTCCTAGGAGATGGTCTGGCCTGCACTCACACTCGTGCTTGCCATGCAGAGCACACAAACATGTGCAGCATGGGCAGCCTGGGTGGCTAATATTTATTGAAAATGAACAGCCTGTGAAATCGCTCTGGAAACACTGCATTGTGGAAAGACTGTGGAGAGACCCGAGGGCAGCTGTCGGGACGATAGATCACAGATGCTCCTTTGGAAATGGGTGATTTGCTGCTGAAGAGCTGCTTGCCTTGTTTGTGGAGCATGCCCTCAGTGCTGCCCAGGCAGGACAATCCACTGTGCTGGCTGCTGGTGCTGCAGCAGGATAGTGCTGACCAGTTAATACTTCCCCTTGGAGTTCATACAGCAGGACCTCCAGGTGCTGCCCAATGCCGAATCGGTGAATTGATAGTTCTGCTTAACTGTGTTATGGAAAGCCACAATGACCTGAATTTCATTGCTTCTTACCTGTCCCTAATGCTGAATTTTACAATATTTATAGATCAAAACTCGGAAAAAAGGAATGATTCAAACTTCCTCAGATTTTAGTGCAGTCCAGAAATTTGCTTTGCTTCAATAATTTAAAAGAGGTATAATAGACAAAAAAAGCAATAGTTTGCAACTGGGCATTTTTTGACTTGTTAATAAAGCCTTAGCTGAACTGGAAATCAAACAGTTTTTTCCTAATCCTCTTGAGATACTTCAGTTTGAGAGTTTATAAGCCACAGCAGGTAGCTGTGCTGACCTGAGCTATGGTCATCAGCCTGATTACCAGCCTGTGGTGCCAGTGCATTCTGGAGTCTGTTGGCAGATGGAGTCAAATCAAAAAATGGATGTCACCACCTACAAAGGGACTTGGATTTCAGCCCTAGAAGACTATCCACTATTCCCCACATTTTGTCCATGTGGCACTGTCATACTCTGGAAGGACCAGACCTTGTTAGATACCTCTGACTTAAACTGATGGGAGAATGGAAGTGCATGTGAGGGGCACAGTCAAAGGAACTTGGGCTCTCTAATTGTGTTTCTCTTCTTAATACGTTGGGATTTCTTATATATTTAAAATTGGTGTATTTTGAAATTTATATTTTTCAATTTTGTGTTAGGTTTGCCCCAAAAATAGTTCCCTCTCCTGTACTGTCTAAATAGCAAGTCACTCTGAATTGTAGGACTGTGGGAATTTCTAGAACTGTGGGTAGTTGTAATACCTTTTAAAGATTTGCTTTACCAATCCTGGCCTTTTCCCTCTTTCGGTTATTTTGATACAAGAAGTTTTCTTCTGGAAATGTTTGGCTCCTTTTGGCCATCTTATAACTGTAACTGCCCAGGAAGCATTGATATTTTGTGCATTTTTGCCTGTCCTTGGAAAAAGTGTGTGTGAGTTAGAAAGCACATTGTAGGTAACTAATACCTTTGCATATTTGCAGTCAGTGAGTGCCATAGCAAGTCTGCAGCTGAGCTACTGGATGAAAGAATAGCTTGTTAAAAAAAAAAAAAAAGAAGATGAAGCATTTTACCTTTTACGGAACTGTGTTTCTCATTTATTTAGGTCATCTGTTATGGGGAGTGGGGGAACTATTACTCCTGCTATCTTCATGCTGCTTGTGATTTATTTTCAACTTAAGTATCATGCTGGCATCACACAGGACATTTACAGTTTTGAACTGAGATGCCTCTCTCCCTGCCTGGTGGTAATGCCCTATCAATTCCAAATGGCAATTAATGCTGTTTCCCCAAAATGACTTCTGGAGAAATAAAGTGTAATTGGAAAGTAGTTGCCCATTACAGTGATTTATCTTGTCAGTGACTGATTTGTTATTTAACTCTAAAACATTTTATTGATGTCTTTGGAAAGTGACTACGTGACCTAAGTAAAAATGTTAAACTTATTAATCATGGTAAGTTTTCTCTGCTGGGTTTACCATATACATAAATTATGTAGCTTGTAAAATAGGCTGTTTATTATGCTAAGAAAATACAGCGCTGTACTACAGGCAGCACACAGGTTTAGTTTTATTAGCTTTTAAAATAAAAGTTCAGTAGATAAAAAGGTTAAGTGCAGGTTACATGGTTCATTTTTTATACAGTCCCTTTGAAGGTACAGATAGTGGGCCCATGGTGAGTAGTACTGTAATTCATTTCCAAAACCTGAAGTTCTTATTAAGTTGCAGCTGAGGGGAGGATCACCTTTTGGCCCTGGAAGCTCCAGGCGTGATGGATTGCAACAATTCAGACACTTCTGAGCCTTGTAGATTCTAAAATTTTTACAAACATCTTTAGTATAAGAACATACCCTTTATTATCCATTGGATTCATTTACATGAATGGTGGAGAGCAATATGACTAATAACACTAACTCTCCTCTTTGCTGCACAACTAATAACTCTGAAGGTTGGTTTTGAAGCCATAAAGCCTTGACTGAGTTGTGGCATTTTTAACAGAAGCAGGAAGAGTTGAAGAAAAAGATCTTGAATGTTTCTGTAGAAAGAAAATTAAGCAAAGGAGAAGGAATACAGTTCTGTTTATGATGAATCCTGTGAGATGCCAGAAATGAGCAAAAGGACATAGTAGATCCCAGGAGGAAGAGTGCCTGTCTTGTGGAGGAGGACCTGAAGGACAGGGTCTTCCTTGTGTCCCTGTTCTCCAAGATAGTGTTAAGCTAGGAGCAAAGAGAAGTCATCTCAACCTTGAATGAATTTTCCCCTCAAGTGTAGCATTTTCAGATCTAAGAGGGAAAGATGAGCTCAAACCAATTCATTTCGTACACAGCAGTGCTTTGTGCAAATCTCTCCTTTACAATTCATCCTCCTCATGATAGAAATACTGAATCTTTTTTTTTTAGCAGAAATTCTGTCATTAAAAAAATAGAGCAAAATTCTTGATTAAAAGCAAACCCCATGGTGACAAAATCACTGTATCTTTCCATGCTCCCAACACTTCTCTTGCTGCATTGCAATAGGAATGAACATCACGCCATACCAGAGTAAGATTTCTTTGATTTTCATGTCTGATCTGAGAACAGGCAGAAACTTGGGCTTTATCAAATTGGTATTTATTACCTGTTTATATTTTCCATTGCTGAACGGTTTATTTACAACACTGTCCACATCCTCTTTCTCCTGCAAGTCCCCTGTGTCAGTGCAAGTGATAAAAAGATGCTCTGATTTAGGTCTTGAAGACACACGTGTGTGTTAATATCCTGTTGAATAAAAATGCAGCTCTATAGAACTTCTTCTAATTTCCTTCTATGTGCAATACCCAAGATATTTATTATATGATCTCGTTTCATTTTATTACCTTACTCGTTTTAATTTTTATTTTATTCATAACAAAAACATAGGATAAGCAGAAAAGATGAAGATCAAATACAAGACTGCCAATGGATAAAGAACTTTGTCACATTAAATAGGAAATTTCATGCTGTTAATATTCAATCACATGGGAAGCAGGTAGGGTGAGTCAGTCAGGGGGAGACAAATCAAAAAGATGTGGGATAAGCACCAGGCTTGGAAAGGATTCTTCTTCCTGGAAAAAAGAGTCTGAATCATGTGATTGTCCTTTAAGCAGCAAAATAGCTGGGAGTGATGAAATTTACTGACATTTATCTTCACTATGGAAATCCTTTATCCTGTTTGTTAACTGGGATAACGGTCAAATAAACCTTTTCCTTTTTAAGAAACAAATGCCTGAGGAATTTGGTCTCCTGGCTTCCTGCTGCAGATCTGGGAGAGTGGAGTGTTGGCTGGACAAGGTTCACAAACCGCCCTGTCTCATTCCTCACCCATAAATAATATTCCATAAGGGATTGCCCTCTGTGCAAGGTGTGCATATGAAACTGCCAGCTCACATTTTGTCCAAATGAGTGCCAGTCTGTGATGTAGGTGGGAAAGCCAAGCTGTATCCCAGCTTGAACATCAACATTGGGATGGGCTTGGAGCATGGCATGAATTGTTTTTGTCTGAGGGAAAGCTGTGAATGTCTCACGAGAAAGTAAATTGTGTTATGGTTTTGCATTGCACAGAGCATTTGTGAGCTGGACAGCGATGATGTGAAATAAGTCTCCAAATTCCTGCTTCTCTCTTGAGTTGTGATCCTGGAGCACAAAATTCATGGAGATTTGGTAGTGACAAGAAAGAGTAAGCCATATTATTACTCACATATCTGCATTTAGTGACACTTGCACAGACATTTGATAGGATGCCATTAAGCCTTAATCCCCAAGTCTACATTTTGTGCAGTAACCACTAAAACAAAGGGATTTCAGGGTTTTTAAAGTAGCATTGGCTTATTTATTAAATTCAGAACTGTTGCTCAAGACATTGGAGGGGGTTACTGATGGTTGTTGTGGTTTCTGGCATTTAATATTGGCAGGTCATGGCTGAGGAAGTCTTTTTTTGTTGTCTGTCTGTAATGTGTTTGGGAGGTTTTGCCTCATCAGGGTTTTTCCAGAACTGATTCTCCCTGTTCCTTTGGGCTCCTTATGGTCACCTTGTCAGGGTTGGCTGGTCCTGGCCTGATTTATTGGGTTTGAAGGAACTCTTGGCTGTGTTTGAAGGAACTCTTGCCTGCTTTGGTAAGACCACTGAAGTCAAAGTCAAGCAGTAGTTGCAGGGTGGCAGTGAAAGACTGAAGGACATTGAGATGGGTGCTTTTCACAGACTATTTGACATGCTGTAATCCACTTTTGTACTTTAGTAGTTCATTTCATTAGCTTGGCACTCCCTGTCTAAATATAAAAAATGCATGCTGAAAAATCAATTACTGTCACTTGTCAGTGTGCCTCATTTACCCTGCCTCAAGTGCCTGGGGATAATTGGCACCAGTGGAAAAGTTTAGCAGCCTCCAACTGTCAGCAAGGTTGCAAAGGCACAAAACAGGCATTCCTATCATGACATGGGCATGTCAGCTTTGTGGGGTTTTGAGGGTGGGTTTGGACAGGTGGTTCCCATTGCAAGCTAATTCTAGCTGGGAAAAGCCTCTCCTCTCCGAATTGTTCTCTGGGACAAACCATCCCTTTTTTCCAGCTCTGCAAACCTGTCTTAAACAGCTTTCTGTGAAAATCAGTTCAAAGAGCTGGAAGTGCTACTTAGGCAAGAAGCTTTCTTGGGGTTTATAGCTCTGAAGTAAGTCCTATGTGTAAATTTTCCAGTTGGTTCCTCAGCTTGCACTTGCACTAAACTTTGAATGGAGTCCCAGGACGTTTTCCTCCTCCCTGTGAGCCCTTGCTTCTTGGAGGTACTTAAATTTTACTGCAGCCTTTCTACTTGAAGATGTGGCTTTCAGAATAACTCCTGGCAAAGATTACAGTCTCTCTAGAGTGCCTTGTATTTTAATCCTTCTAATCTATAATATTTCCAGCCTCTGCATATTGATTGATTTCTTTTCTTCTTCGGGGATGTTAAGGATAATAACCAGAATGAAAATCTTAGTACAGGGCGTCTCTGCTGAATTGATACGGTTTTTTATTCGTAGTTAATCAGCAGTAAGTCTCAGGGTGTCAGTGGGTGGTCCTGCATATCATCAGTTATTACAGCTCCATGGACCAACCACTGAAGTCCTGCAGTTTAAAGTATATTACTTGATGGAGCAGCTGAGCTTTTGCCCTGTCATTTTGAATGATATTCCATAATAGTATTTAATGTGATGTTAACTTTCAATGGGAACATGACTAAACACTAGAAATGAAATTTCTTGACATTTGTCTGTTGTTCATTATGGTTGATGTGCAGTTTGTCATCCTTTTTAAGTAACACTGCATCTAGCACAGATAACATGCTTGGAACATAATGAGCTGTCAAAAGATTGCTACAGAAAGGTCAAATAATCACTTAAACATGGTTAAAAAATAATTCTTAAAAATGCTGGTGGGCTGCTTCTTCATTGCATTTAGTTAAAATATTTAAAGAAAGCCCCTAACTCCTATCCTTCAGTTTTCCTGAGGTAAACATAACAGATGTAGATAACACAAAGAAAAAAGAAAATCTCCTATGTTTTAGCATCCTTTTAGAGAAATAAAACTAAGCAGCCTGACTTGGCAGGGAAGCACTCTCTGAACATATTTTGCAAGCCTGTTTGTCGCTCAGTGCAAATTAATTACTAATTGCCTGTTAGGTGATGTGTTGAAATTAGCTCTTTCTTTCTTATCATAGCTTGAGACATCTTTGCCTCCTACTTCTTAAGGAGGTCAGGGCTTTAGCCTCCTCTGGAATCCCAATGAGATTTGTCAGTCAGGCGTAGCAAAATCTAATCTTATCCAGAGAAAAAGAAAAAAAAAAGACCAGAAAATGATCTGATTTTCCGATTTCATGGCCAAGGTTACCCCGGAAAGTGGCATTTAAAGCCCGTAACTAAGGTGGCATGCCAAACTAAGCACTAATAACAGAGCAACCATGTGGAAAGATATCGCTTTAACAATTTTACAGTTGCTAAGTGTGAAAATTGTAGTGTGGGCAAGCTCCTGGAATCTATGGCAATTGGTTCAAAGAGCTGGAATTGATGCTCAGTGAGAAAACACTCTCAGCCCCTGTAAGTCTTAAACACTGATGAGGTCAGCTCCTGCTTTTGCTTTTCAAACATAAGGCTGAACAGCTTCATTAAAGAGATTTTTTTTTTCTCCGAGAATAAAAAAAATAGCAACAACACTACATAGTGTTGGTTGGTGACTTGATAAGGTGGTGTTATCAATGTGATCTTGTGCCTCACAGACCTGAAAAAAAAAAGGTTAGGTGGCTGCACTTAAAAGATGATGTATTTTTTCTTGTTCTAAGTGCTGTTCTGCTTTTGCTTCTTGGACACACTTGCTTCTCATGCATGTGCACAGGTGCATGCCCCCCTCCCCTGAGCTATGACTGTGCACAGCTTTATTCTCTGGAAATACCTCACTGATGCAATACATGAGGTACTATCCATACGTGTCCCTGGGATGGGAGCTGGGAGGTGATGTGTATCAGGATGTGTTGAAGGAGCAGATTGAAAGGAAGCGTATGTTCATGTTTCTGACATTATCTCTGGGCTGATTTGCACTAGAGGTAGAAAGACACCTTGGAGGAATACTCTGTTGAATGAGTTTGTACATCAAAGGCTGACTATTATCTAAGCAGATATTAAATGAGCCAAAGGTCACTGCATGCCTTCTATAAATCATCAGCCAGCCTTCCAATCCCAGCATAATGAAGCTCTCATACCATGGACTGGATGAGTGCTCCAATCCCCCCTGTAAAACTGTGTGGTCAGACCTCCCCTCTCTGGCAGCAGAGGTGGCACTTGCCATCTTACACAGGGAATGCACAGGGACCATCCCAGGCCCCTGTGCAGTGACAGACCCACCCCACCAGTGATGGCCGGGCAGCCAAGGTGCTGCAGCAGCAGGAGGCTTTGCTGGGACTGCAGGAGCTCTGCAGAGGTCATGAGCCCTTCAGAGAAACACACCCAGAAGGAGAGCTGCCTACAGCATGAGGAGATTTCTCACCTCCTGTGGCTCCAGGGCATGCCTGAGCTTGGACGAAGGCAGTTTGGGACAAGCTGCAGCTGTGCTGTGGTTGATGGGCTGTCTCTAAAAGGTTCTGGGCAGAAATTGCCATCGATGTTGGGCAGGTGCCCAGAAGTTCTGATTACAGTAATCCTTTCTGTGAGGCCTGAGATGATGGCTCCTCCTGATGCAGGACCAGCACCTTTGCAGCTGAGGTCCTTCGAGGGCCTAAATGGGGCTGCAGGGATCAAGCGCTAGGCAGCTGATGGTTAAGGTTGTGGCTCTTAATCAGCGGGCATTAGTGGGAAACTACCCCAGTTGCTCTTGATTTGGGGGTGGGAATGTTAAGCCTTATGTGTTTGAGAGATATTTATAAACCGCCATTGAAGGGTTAGTCCTGGCCTGTGTGAAGCACACCTAGGGACCTCTTCAGGACCAGTGTCTGCTTTGTGAAGACTCTGTCATTATGTTTTCTCCCCTCTGTATTTTTACCATTGTAAGCCTCAAGGTTCTGTGTGTCCTTTTCTCTTAGCTGGCTTTAACTCTTGCCTTTTAAAAGTGAAGATTCCTGTGTGATAGCACTGGAGAGGCAAAATGTGTTGGGGGTTGGCTGGGCTGCAATAAGCTATTTTTGCACAAATTTCTTGTCTCTCCTTATGTTGTTGTCAGCATGTCATGTTTCCAGAAGCTGAAGTCTAAAGCAGCTTATATTTAACACTCTCCAGAGAGAGACTGCAGCCTGGCATGCTCATGTGGAGTAATGAGCTCTGGTCTTTCAAGGACAGCCCATTTGTGCCGTGGGCTGCCTGATGCAGGCGATGAGCATTGGGATGAGTGAAACCCTCTCTTGCTGGGTGGGAGTGAGAAAATGCTCCAGCACAGGCTTCTGCCTTGGCTGCAGAGCCTGGCAGCAAGGGCCAGGAAGTGGCTGGCTTGGCCTAAAGGTTATGAGTTAGTATTTCTCTTCTGGTTTGAGCAAGAAAGCTTAGAAAGCAGAGGGCTGAAGAGCAGAGAGGACTTCCACTGTTCTCGTGCTAGTCCTTGTCTGCCAGAAGCACTAAGTCATATAATCCTCTCCATAAACTCATTTTAGCATTTTTATTGCACCACCTGCTCCAAATAAACTAGAGGTATGGTTTAAACTCATTTGGAAACAAAAAGCTGAAGTTTAGACTTTCTCCATATGGAGACTCCTCATGAAATGAAGGAAAATCAAGGGAAATGCTGATTCAGCTCTTTCTCTAGATTCCTGTCTCACCAGCCTCTCCATTTTGGAAGAATTATGAGCCATAATTGTGAACCATGAATTCATAATTATGAACCGCTGCCAGCGTGCCAAAAGGAGAAGGCTTTTACAGAGAAATTGTGCATGTGCACAACTTGGGCCTCTGCTCTTGGGGGCCATGTCACCTGCTTGTAATGGGAAAATAAAGCAGTCCCAGAGTCTCTTTGCAGCCCAACCCTACCAGCTCCTCCAGGCATTCTGAGGCTTTCTAAAGAGACTGAGAGAGACAGAGGAAAGCACTTTTTGGGGAGCAGCCTGAGCATCTTCTGATACTAGGAGTGTCAGCATCCTGCTACCAGCAGCCATGATGTGGCAAGGCATTAGGCCATGGCTGGGATTTTTGAGATTCAATATGGGATGGGGGGGGCAGGGTGACTTTTGGGTTCTTTTGTTCTTTTTCTTTTTTTCTTTTTTTTTTTTCCCTTAACCCAGCACAAGGTTATGGATGGTATTTGCAATGAGGCTGTATTGTAGTTGTAGTCTATGACAACATTGTATGTAGATTTGTCGGATCCTCCATATTTATCTTCTTAAACATAAAAATTGCTTAGAGTTGGCTCAGCCTAAAGATGCTGCAAACATGGTTGTTGTTTCAATGCATTTCACAAGTGGGTTGTCTGACTGCATAGTTAAAACCATATCCACCAGCATGTACTACTGCAAGATTTTTTCTGGTGCCTAGATTGCACTGTATGCATTTACCAATGCAGCTCTGGTTTATAAAACATTTTATAAACTTCAGCCTTTCATTCACGTGGTTTACTGCATCACCCATGTTTCTTGCAGCCAGAGATACTTGGACTCTGTCTACTTCCTAAATGAATACATGTGACCTCCTACATTTAAAGTGACACAAGGGAGAAATTTCTGGGATTATCAGTAGTAGAGAGCAAGAATTGCTTACATTTCTGTCTGACCTGTTTGGATCAGGGGGGAGGAGAGTTGAGGATAGGTATCACCATACTCAGTGATTCAAGCTGCCTGAGTCTGAGATGTCACTGCTGGCTGGCTGCTGGTATCTCTGTGGGTGGCAAGGCAGCTGTTAAAGGCAGTGGTTTTATATCTCTATTCACTTCTAAACCATAAGGAAGGGTGAAACAGGAAGTAAATGACTGGAGCAGAAAAAGTCTCCAGCCTTGGGAGAAGTCAAGAATCCACTGGGTTCAGCCCTTACCTGGTTGGAGAAGGTGGGGAGGAAATGATGCTATTTTTGGAAGACATTATTTCACTGTCAGTAGGCTTGGAAAAAAAGAAGGCACTGAGGCTGCCCACTTCCTTCTCCAGTGAAGCAGCAGCACAGCCCCTCCTGAGGTCTGCACTTCGGTTTCCAGCCAGGCAAGGTAGTTCCTCCAGGTTGTCTCCTCTTCTGAGCTGATGGCTAATCTACTAAATAATGAGCCTCTCTTTTTTTTAGAAACCTTCAAATGATGAAGCATTAGCTTCTAAACAACCTAGGGAAGCAGCATCTGGTGTGTCTATTAAGCCATATGCACTCAAATTCAATATAGCAACAGAAAAAGACAGGGTGAACATTAATTAAGAAGTCCACTGATAATAAAAACTGACTCCTGTAGAGATGATCTGTAGTTGAAATGCAGTTTGATTTTAAAAAAAGAGGAGATAAAAACCGAATTGGCAAAAGAACTTTGAATATCCTTGAAAACAGCCCACAAAAAAACCCCTACAAAAATATCCCAGCACATTTGGGCTGTGGATGGATGTGTGTTTAGGTATGGGTGGGTCTGTGAAGCTATCTATTATATATTTAGGACATGACCTCTGAATAATGCTTCACAACTAGGCGAGGAGATGCAGATCTAAATACAGATACCTGGTTGATAAGCAGGTGCTGTGGAGTGGTGCTCTGCAGGTGTACCATGGATTTAGTACTGTGGGTAGAAGAGGGGGATTTCAGACCTGAGGTCAAGACCTGGTGGATTCCTGTACTGTGGTACATTCTCTTCTTTTGGCCATTTCTGCAGGCCCAACTGCAGGCAGGAAACCTCTCAGGACTAAAGGAGAAAAATCTGCCAGTCTCAGTTTAGATCACCTTGGCTAATAAAGGGAGTGAACCTCATTAGCACGCTTGCACAAAAATAAAGAATCATTAATTTGCCCTGGTAGCTGCTGCAGTTTGATGGCCAGTTGTAGCAGAGTCAGTTGGAGGATATTGCGCTTTTTGTGAAGAAAAAAGGTTAATTTATGCCTTGTAAGCTGTTCTTATGATCTGGCTTTGTTTCAGCCCTTGTCCCATTCTCCCTTCTGATCTGTTCTCCAGAGGAATTTTGACCAAAAGTCCCAGATGCTGCTGTAAATTAACCTAAAGAGGCAGCTATGGTGCTGTATGGGAAGAATGTAACTAAATGTTTTGAGGGTATATGAAGTACATGCATCATCAGCAAGGCTTAATGCTGTGGACATAGTTATTACAGCAACTACTAAGTGTTTTCCATGAATGTTTCTGAATGGAATTAGAACCTTTTAAAATTCTTCTCATAAGTTTGGCTAAGATAACCTTTTGCAGAATGAAAATACCTGAGCTTTGGACAAGAAGTGGAAATTATTTAAACATGCTAATTATCTAGCAATTCTTACAGGAAAGATAATTTAGAAAAAAAAATAGTTTCCAGTGAAAAGTTTTTAGCAACCATAATTACAGGTGCATCAGACTGCTTTGCTATGAAAGAATCCAGATGATGAGTAACTGGAGTGTGTCCAGGTTCCCCCAGTGCCCATTGTCCCTCTTGGCAAAATAAACTCACGGGTTCTAGTAACTATTTTATAAAAGTCTAGCAATTTTACAGATATGCTGGAGACCATTTACGCCTGCCTTTTCCGCACGTGGAAAGTCCTTCTGTGCTAAGCAGGTCCTTTTTTCCAGGTGTTGCATCATGAAAAATAGTCAGTCTGAGCTTCTTGTCGTACCAAAGCCAGGAACAAAAAGCAGGAAACAAAACCTTCTCCTCTTCCAGCATGAGATACAGAAAGATGTAACATCTTGAATGGGAAGGGAGTGGTATCTGTTGCATTTTTTTTAACATGTGCATATATACATGTGTGTACACATGTGCACTTGTGTGGGTATTCTGATTTTCAAAGGGAGGAATCCTAAAGGTGAAACGAACACTGGAAAAAAATAAAACAGGTGTTTTTTGGGTTCTTGTATCTTCCATTGGACTAGCTCATTGGACTGTCTAAATATAAATCTGTGTTATGAGTCCTCAAGTTTGGAAGTGATGTTTTTGCTTTGTGAAGTCAGCATAGTACATCAGACTACACCATTCTAAACCCCCTGTAAAAAAAAAAATTAAAAAAAAAGGGGAGAAAAGTATTTTTAAATAGGCCCTGCATGAAAATGATGAAAATGCTTCAGCAGCTCTCCCTTGGATACCAAGGATACCAGGATGCACATTTCTGGCAGTTTTTGCAACCCATGGCAGAGAGCAATTGCTGCTCTCCTGTTCATGGGAACAGTTGCTCACATCTTCCCACACGTGAACAGCATCAAGAGAGCCTCTGGTTTGTGATAGTAAGTGAAATCCTCAGTAAGTCTGAGTCCTGATGCTTGGAGATGTGCAGGACGCATGCAAACTGCAGCTTGCCTGGAAATGCAGGCATGTGTGCTTGCTCCTGAAAGGTAAATGAATTTATCTCAAAGGCAGGGTTATCCTCTAAAGCAGCATACACTAAAGGCCAGGAGGTCTGACCTACTCAGCAGGACCCTGTTCAATGCAAGGGTGACACAGAGGTGGCCCATATATTGGCATTCAGACTGGGAGCTGAACTACATAGGCTCAAGGGACCAAGCCAGCTTTTCTCACTGCATTACACTCATGGGAGCTGGTTAAAAACTGACGTCCTGAATTTGTTTGGGTTGTTGTCTCTGTCTTGTCTCTCTCTGATATGCAACTGTTAAAAAGCACAGCCCTTCCAGTTCCTAGCATGGAGAAGTGAGGAGGAATCTGCAGGTGGTGTTTCAGACTGACATGGCTGCAGCAGAACCATGCAATGAACCCAGAATGACTCTGACTCGTGCTTAGCGGTGGCTGGCAGCAGCCACTGCCTCACCAGACTTGGTAGCATTGCCTGATGACGTGAGCCACTGAGTTAAACTGCTGATTGTCATTGTTTTCATTGTTAATCTTATTTCAGATTTTGTGATTTCCATTGACACAAGTGTCCCTTGCTGTTTCACTCGCAGAAATTAATGGAATAGGTAGATTTGGAAGGGTTTCATCTTTGCTTCCAGTAATAGGCTCAAATACACAAAAATGTCCTGCATTGTAGAGAAATATGCTCCCACCACTGTGCTGGAGTTGCCAAGGGTAAATCTCTGCATGACTTTCCCCTGCCCAGAAAGGTTACTTATTAGTCAGGTAAGTGGATTTGCCTTGAAAACATCCAGCAAATTCAACTGTTGATGGTTTTAAACTCCACAAAGCAAATCCATGCATCTACAGGAGGACTTTCCTGCTTCATTCACCTGGAAGCAAGGTTGAAAGATTAAAAAGGGTCAGAAATGTATTTGACATCTGTGTCACAAACATGCTCAAATCTTCATCTTGGGGGAGGGAGGGCCTCTAGGTAATGGGATTTGGGAAATTTCTGTCCTCTTTAAGACCTTGTTAGGTGATGTGATTGCCTTTCCACCTAGTAGCACGCCAATAATGAGACTTTTGATGGCTGTCACTCAGCAGGGAAGTGAATGAAGTTAGATGATGGTGATAAATTGCTTGCCATGTTGGCTGCAGAAGGGGTTAGGACAGGGCAATTGTCTGCCTGAAGCAATGCGGAGCAGGTGCACTCACACCTTCGCTCAGTAATGGGAAGTGCATTATATTAGACCTAATCTATGCATGCATGTGAGAGAGAGTGCTGCAAGGTATTCTGGGGTTATTATTGTAATAGAAGCCTTAAAAAGCAAGGGAAAAAAGCTAGGTAGTAAGCAGAAATATCTTAATTTGTCTGACATGGCCAGTAGAGTTCTAGAGAACAGCACTGCCAGCAAGTTCCTGGCCCTACATTCTTTTTCTTCTCGGCTTAATTTTTTTTCCCTAGTTTTCTTTGTGGAAAGTTCTTTTGGCTCTCTCAAGCAAAAGCTTCACACCTTTTCATCATGACTTTCATTCTCTCTCACTATGGATTTCTTGCTCTCTTCAGTGGCTCCTTGCCTGGGAGTACCATAGCTGACTTTTATCCAGGTCACCTTGAGGGTGGGCATGCTGAGCGTTGTTGCCCAGGATGGGGTGATGCTCCAGGGGAAAACATCAAGGAAAGAGTATTCCCCTAAGGATGTAAAGTACACATAGTGGAGAAAAGCTTACCAGGGATGGTTCAGAAAAATTGTGTAACTATATAAAGAAAATGCATCCAGACATTTTCAACAGGAATTATTCTTGGGGATGGAGTTGGAGGATCTGCTGAAATTTTTCTGGCTGAATCTCTCTTATCAGTAGGATTTTTTTTACTTTCCCTGCTTTTCATTGCTGGACAAATTAAAGAACAGGTTATTTTCCATGCTGCTGAGATACCACAAGTGGAATCTTTGAGCTACATCCATACCACACTCAGGATGAGCTGAGCAAATGTACTCCTTGCTTTGGGTGTTGGCTGTAGTGCAAAACATGTAAATATTCATTTGTTTTCAATTCAGTTTTGAGCAGAATTAATCCTGAGTCAAACAAAATTATAGTGCAAGCCTTAAACCAGCAAATCATCTTGCAGGCTTTCCTGCTGACTCCATGGACGTAGCCGCTCAGCTGTCTGCATTGCTGTATCGCTGTGCAAGTCTGACTAATTTTGTTTTCCTCATTAAGACCTTGTTGGTTGTGTTGAATTTTTAGAGTTAGATTTCCAAGAGAAGCAAATTAAAGTTAGGTTTCTAAAGCTATATCCAGGGCCGTAAGTGAAAGATGTGGAGTAAAACCTCTATCCCATTGAAGCTGATGGTAAGACTTCAATCATTCCTGGTTTTCTGAGAGCATTTGTTAAGTCCTCAGGAGAGACTAGGCACTTACAGCACAAGACAAAACCCCACATGCATTTCTTGCTTCAGTGTAGGACTTTTCAAAACAGTGGTACTGGGAGTGATTTGGATGTTGCTCACCAAATTGTTAAAGATTGGGCTTTTATGGGTGTAGGCACAGGACTTTTGAAAACCCAGTTCTGGCTTCAAAAGTTTTTACCTAGCATCTTGCTGGGGTAGATTGTTGTTTGCAAAGGATGCTAAGTATTTGCTAAATTGGAACCTTTTTTGTTTTTAGAGACCAAATGTGGTGCCATTTTGTGGCCAGGAGGGAGTAAGCTCTGCTAGCAGCTCAATAACATCCCCTCACTGAATCAAAAGTGATCCACAGAAATTTGCTGGACTTGGATATGGAAAATAAAAAGCCTGCTTAAGCAGTATCCTTGATTAAATTTGAATTTGTAACATGGGATAAAAAAGTGTCTCTCTTCATAAGGGGGTATACTTGATGAATCAATTCTCTGTGCTGGTGGTTGATAGAGGCTTTATACAGAGTGTATGCTTGGGAGTTTAGTTTGGGCACAAACACAGCTGCAAAAATTCTGCCCAGCAGCAGAAATTTCCCCATGTCTATGTTTCATGCAATTGTTGCAGGAACATATATGTGCCCTCATACCTTAGCAGCAAATGCTTGCATAGAAAGGAGGTGGCAGGAACAATTCTTCCCCCCCTTGCCAGAGTGCTTTAAAGAAATATTAATTCCTCCTACAGCTAGAGGCAAATAATTGAGAGGGTGAAAAGGGAAGGGAGAGGCTAGGAGGGAGCCTGAGATCCAAATGTGGTGTTGAGCTGAAGGCACTCTTAAGACAGAAAAGCCATGAAACCCACAGGTAAACAGCCACTGTCCTAATAACAGATGTTGTCACCATGCAACAAAAACAAAAGGATTTTGTATGCATATGTCTGGCTAGAACCCTCACTTGCCTGCAGCCCCTCAATTTCTCTGTTCATCTGAGTGCCAGTGGGTTGGATCCTGGCTTTGGGGCTCACCCAGGGGCTGTGGGGTGCCAGGACTCAGGCATAGAAGCCTGGTCTGCAGTTAACACTGTGTATCTCCTGAGATGTACCTTGTGATAATCAGTAGATCCACTAACACAATCAGTCAGGATTTTAAAAAATACCTTGATTTCTGAATTGGAAATTGCAGTCATTTTTTCTTTAAAGCATGTGTTCTTACAGTGTGAGAAGATGTAGCTGGAGCAGCAACAGAAAATCTTGCAGTGCTTGTAGACCAGCACGATTTCCCATGCATATGGATGAAACAGAGGAACTATTCCTGTTTTCCCCAAAAGACTCCACCGATGTCTGACATGATACCGCAGGTCTTCCAGCAGAATAACAAAGAAAACAATAGTTTTCCTCTGTGGTCTCATCGACTCTCTTTAAGAGTTCTGCCTCAGTATTAACGAGTAAACAATGTTTGCTTCTGCTAGATTGCCTTATGCTACAGAGATAAAATAAAATTACCAGGAAGGGAAGGTTTTATAAATGAGTTACTGGGGTTTTTTCCCTTTCTGAAAACAACCCAAACCAAATGCTGCCAACCGAAAGGAGCAAGGGGAGAAGTCACTGAAGGAGGAGGTGATTAGATATATATTTATTGCATTTGTAGGAGTACATTATTGCTGATTCAATGAAATAAGAAAATTGTTTAGGCTTGCCTGAATGAGCATTACTTTATCTAATCAACCTTTTCTAAATTGGTCTTAATGTACTTCTATAAATACATTATTTCCAAACCCCAGGTTGTGTGGGCAGTATCAGTTCTGTTCTGGCACTGAAATATGCCCACCCTTTTGTTCCATGTTGGAAACATTATACTTTTCCGTACACACACCCCAGAAGGAGAGGTTTGGAAATTGGATGGAAGGATAATGGACTGTGTGTGATAGAGAGGAACGGGTTATTTAGTGGTGGGGCGCCAGCTTCTCTGTAGGCAGGCTGCTGAGCACAAGCCTGGGCTGCTGTATGTGTAGGGCTGACTTTGGTAACCTGCTGGTAGCTTTCTTATGTCCTTAGGCCAAGAGGACTTGGCATTCTTGTGCCCACAAGGTCTCTGGAGTAAGTTTCTTTTCCTGGGGCATGGGAAGCCAAACTGCTTTGGCATTTAAGTCCTGAGAAAACTCTGGGGCTTGGGACTCAATTGCTGCCAGGTTCAATTCAGGGCTTTTTAGAAGATAACCTCCAAAATGTGACCCAGAAGGCTGATTTCATGAGGAAAAATTAGGATGCTCTGCTAGACCTTAGCATAACATCAGGAGGAGCTGTGGTGGAATTGATTCTGGTGTGAGAAAAGGAAGAGCTGCAGTCAAACCCTGAAAGAAGCTACGTGGGCTTTGCCCTGAGGAGCTGGGATCAGGGAATGAGCTCTCATCCCGGTGCTGGTGAGCTGGGAAGTTTCTGGCTAAGCAGCTAAAGGAAGGTTTGAGCACAGGCTGATGGGTTTTGCCGTGCTAGCAGAGCATGCTGCTACTAGAAATTAAGCTGGGACTGTTCCCTTAAACACATTAAGTGGTTGTAATTGTGTTGTTATTAATCCGAGGTGATATATCGAAGTGTCTTCATGCATGCATCATGAAAAAGCTAAGTAGCGTTACGGGGCTGGGAAGTAATAAACCATGGATTCATGAAAAAAAAATCAAACCAACAATCCTTGTCAGTTTTGCCTTTGATAAGCAGTTAATTTATCTCAGAACTGGCATAATTCCCTGTAGTTTGTGTAGGGAATTTCCAAGTTGTGCTGTGAATATCAGAGTAATATTTTGTTATCTGAGTCAACTGACAAGTGTTGGAGCATGACAGCTATTGGGAAAGCAAATTCCAAAGACAGGTTGAGTCTGAATATATAATAAAGGCTGCTATAGGTGTGTATTATGGCAGAACAAAAGGCACTATTGTTGTAGTTAATGATAGCAGAGGCTCCTTCTACATTAGCAGGTGGGATGATACCTTGGGAATGGATTCATAGGCTGAAGCAGAGTGCTGTGAATCTTTCAAGGCCCCTGATTTGTGCTGGCTGTAGCTTGGCCCCTTTGAGGAACCTAGAGCAGGCACTGTGAGCAGCAGTGCACTCCCAGGACACATCTCCAGGTCGAGTTTTATCCCCTCACGAGCTGATGGGTTGTGTTCTAGGTTACAGGTCTGTATGGTGCTCCATGGTTAGAGAGCAGTCTCAGGTCAAACTGTGAGGGGACAAGGTATTGTGGCATACAAGAACAGCTCACGCTGCTGAGGGACCTGACAAGCAACACAAAATTAAATCTGTAACTTGGAAACTCCAGGAGCTGAGGAGCTCCTGACTATTTGTTTAGGTGTTCAGATGCCTGTGGGGCTGGGGATCAGAAGGAGGGGGGCTGCAAGGATGGCAGGCTAAAGTCTCTCGGGGGCAGACTGGTGTGCAGGGCAGGGGTAGCTGTTGCGTGGCAGAAGAGCAAGGTTAGGAAATCTTGACAACAAACAGACTCTGCAAGGCAATAGGAGCAACAAACAGATCCCTGCAAGGCAATAGGAGAAGTTTAATGCGTGGCCTTTTGCTAAAGCAAAAACATCATCATTTGTAACCTTTCAAGCAGCAGTCTCATTGAAGGGAAATAACAGATAGCAATCTGGATTTTTTATTTATTTGACACACTTTAGAATAAAGATGAGAGCTAGTTTCTACATTTGTTCTTCTTTGGATTGACAAACAGCTCTCCAAGTAAGCCACACATAAGTTTCACAGACTGTGGTGGTCTGTTTTAGTTTTTTTAAAAGCTATCAAGTAAATCCAGAGATGAGCAGATAATATACTCAGCTTGAAAATGATAAGCATGGAGATGTGAAAGACATTCCTTTCTGTGCTGTTGAAATGGAAAGATTAGTGGAAATGTCATGGCTTAGAATTCATGAAGCAATGTTTCCCTAATCAAGTATCAGAATAAATTGCCAGAGTACAGTATATTTCTTTTGCATGAGGAGATTCTGTCTGAAGGCATGCTGAAACAGGTGCTATAAATATATGTAGAAACCCTTATACATAATGTTCTGCATTACAAGGCTTATCTCCTAATTGTGTTATGCCTGTGATTAGCTGCTATAAAACAGCTCAGCTCTCAACTTCATAAATACTTGCCGTAACAGGCTCTGCAGGAGGGGCCTGCCCAGGCTTGGCGCTGCCCATTTATCTTGGCTGGGGGTATGGCCCACAGGGGTCTGATGCTGCTGCATCCTTTGACTCTGCAGCAAGGAGGACCTAAAGGCTTGCTCTTGCTTCAGGAGAGGTCTTGGGAGTGCTGCAAGTGATTTGATGCTTTCAAATGGTGAGTGGCCATATGCATATTGCTTCTGCCATGCTTCTGCCATTCTTGGGAGATGTGGAAAATGTCAGATTTAGGAAGAATGGAAGATAAAATTTGCATAAGCATGTTCTATACATATAAATGTAAAAATATGTACACACACACACGAACACACATCCTGCTGCTCCTGAGCTGTAGGTTTCTGTTCTGTCAGGTCTGGACAGTAATTAGAATGAGTGTCTTCTCAAAAACCTTAAAAAATTATTTAAACTAATGAGCTTGCTTCAGTGAAACAATTGAGGGAGTGATCACTCCAGATGCTCTGCTGACAGATCATCTGACCAGGAGCGCAACTGGGGCAAATAAACTCTTACCCCATTAGAGCAGAGTACAGGAAAGGAAACGAGTCCCCCCAGCACTTCCCAGGATGGTGTGATGCTTGTGCTTCCCTCTTCTGCAGAGGGAGCAGATTGGAAAATAGCTCTGCTTTCTTCTGAAGATGCTTGTGTGATCATAGAGAGGAGGCTGCTCCCTGGTAAAGAGAGGTCTCGAGGTAAGTATGAGATGAGGGACATAAAGCAGGGGAAGCACAAAACCTGACGCAACAGCACAGGATAACTCCCTACTTATTGACCTTGTAATGCGAACCCCATGGGCCCAGCAAGTGTGCCAAAATATATTGCATGCTATTTTGAGGTTATATTACCTTTTTTTATCCAACATGGACAAAATTCATGCTCTCAGTTTTGGGCTGAGATTTATAGCAGTGGAGGATATTGGTACTTTTCCGATTACAGAGCTCTGGCAGAAGGAGACTTCCATGCATCCCTCTTGCTGCTAGAAGGCTGACAGCCTGTGCTTATGCCTGCATGTATATTATCAAGGGTTATTCATTTCTTTTGGATGCAAAACTAAAATTAGTGTCCCTTGGCTTTTTCCTAACTGAAAATGGCTTTTTAAATATGTAAGAATCAGAAATAATTTTTTTGATACCTGGGTCCTTTCCCGAGTCTATCATTCACATGATCGTTTGTCATTAGGCACAGCGGGCAGGAGGTTAATTGTAATTGCATGGTCATCTGGACCATTGTGTGATTTGAAGCAGAGTTTCTCTGCTGTGTCAGGTCCAGCAGTATATTATTTGAAAGCATTAGTGCCAGGTTGCTCTTTAAATCTGCCAGGGGGAACTGAGGAAGAAGTGATTTAAGCCTTCGATTTAGTGCTCTCCTCTTGCTGTCCGCTTCAGGCCACTTTACTAGCGATTGCAGAATGTGAGCAGAATTAAAATACAGAATTTTTAAATAAAATCAAATCCAATGTAGCAACTGAGAAGGTGGAACCCTTCATCATGGTAACTTAATACCATGTATCTTTGTTGACAGCTCTATATGTAAATCACTAATTATCCTAAACTATTCAGCTCCCCTCCAGGAAATCTAGACTTCTACATTAAAGGCTGGCTATAAGGAATGAAAGCCTTGCCCAATTCCCCTCAGGTTTTATTAAGCTGCAGAGAAAACCCAAGGTTTTTTTGCATTGTAAGTAACAGTGATAGAGAGATCAGCAATTTACCTACATCAGTGAAGATTACTGGGTTTGCAGCAATAATTGTAAGCTCTTTAAGGCTTCAGTAATACATATTTTCTACCTCGGTGGAGCAGCAAGGTAAGCAGGACACGACTGGCTCTGCTCAACTGAGATCTCGTTTCATTACTTCATGCCAGAGGTGATATACAGGAGTGCTGTGAAGGTGCAAAACTACTCAGGGATGTCTGTCATGGGATTTTTTTGACACAAATTATTATTTCAAGCTTTCCCTTTGTGGGGGATGGCAGGTCATTTGCAGACATGCCTGGTGTCTGGGACCTGGTTTGGTGGCTTTGGAGGTGTCTGGCCCTGCTGTGGGTGTTGTGGTTTGGTCCTGCTCTAAGGCTGAGCTGTAGGTTGATGTGTGTGTGGTGGCATGGTATGTGCCCTCCCTTAGCCATGGGATGCCCAGCTCTCCTGTGCATCAGACAGCACCCAGCTGCTCCTGTGTGAGCTGGGCAGGGGCTGGGTGCTGGACTCGTCCTGTGATCTCCCATGTGTGCTTGGCCATGGAAACTGTGTGTTCAGCTGCATGCCTTTGAGAGGACAGGGTAGGAGGAAGATGCCTCTCTGCAGGCTGGTGTAGATGTGGCAGGAGCAGCTGTCATGCATTCTGGAGGAGGAAGAGGCAAGCCCTTGCTGGTTATGCAGCCTGTAGGCAGCGCTGCTATGCCTGATGCTGTGTAGAGGTACATTTTGAAAGGTAAGGTATGGTTACAACCCCACTAATTAATACTTTTCTTTCTGAATTTTAACACTAGATTTGTGTATTCAGTGTTTCTTTTAAACCATGCTTGCAGAGATGCAGGAATCACCCAGACTATCAAACTCCCTTTCTTATCTTTATATACCAGCCAGTAACCATAAATCTCTAAACTCTGGGTTCTGTCTTGTTTAATGCAGCATTCATTTTCTGTTGTTTCATCTTTGTAGCTATTTTGTACTCTGTTTCATTGTAAATCATTTGGTTGCTTCTGGTCCAAATTTCTTTGCAGGAAGAAACAAGCTGAAGGCTTCTAAATTCCTACATTATCCCTGGAAGAGACAGCTTCATCACCTTCTCCTTCTTTCCTCAGGCTGGAAAAAGGCAGCCTTGGAAAGCAAAACTTCCTGTTTAGATTTATTCTTAAATCTAATTTCTCTCGAGGAAATGAAAGCATCCTTTTTTTTATCTCTCTTTTTAAAAAATAATTAAGACTCACCAAAAATCCTTCTGTGGATGAGTGTTCAGTGATCCTGTGCCTTCTCCAGCTCTCGCCTTTTGTCTTCTTTCTCCTCTGCCATCTATTTATGTTGTTCTTGGCCACCTTTCTCGAAGGAGCTATTGATTAAAGGATGCAAACTGTCTCAGATCCTGCATATCAAGCTGCTCTTTTTTTTTTTTTTTAGTTGCTCTGTATGTGAAAAGCATCCATTTTTGTACTGCAGTGCAGCTTCACCCAGATACCTGGTTTCTCCATCTCTTTTTTTCTTTTTCCTTTGCCCTCCCATGCTGCTAAATGGACATCTTGTCAAATCCTGTTTGTACAGACTGACAGCTATAGAGGTCTTGGAAAAAAAGCCAGATCCCTGCACATACACTCTAACAAACAGAATCAAAATGTCAAGGCACAAATGAAATATATCACTGTGCTTCCCTGTCAGATTTTGCTAATATCACCTGGCTAAATTGACAGAGGAACACCTGCAGCAAGTTAACCTGGTTTTATTAGCTGTTGTTTCACATATTTATATTTGGTTATGAATATGGGGACTGCTGGGGAGAAAGCTTTCAGTTATTTCCTCACAGGATGAAATTCCCCCTGTTCTTCATGCCAGATACAGTCAGGGCAGTGAAGTCACTTTCAAATAGCACAGCAATTAATAAAGAAAGAAAAAATAATTTCACAGTCTGTTGTTAAATTAGCAATTCTTTAGTGTCTGGAGTTTGTGACAGAATTAATATGCACACAGAAGCCTTGGGCAGCCTTGTGCATATTATTTACCCAACAGCTGTAAGAGCCAAATGCAGAGACAAGGAGTGGTGCTTGATTTCAAGGGAAATACTGGAATTATCTATCTAGTAATCATTTAGCAGCCTTGTTCACAAATAATCAAGAAATATTTGGATTTATATTACATCCCTCATTCTTTCAAGACAAATGTAGGAGAAACAGTGGCTGGAAAATAATGTATTAAGTAACACGGGTGAAAAAAGAGGCAGGGAGCAACATACATTTAAGCAGGGAGAAGAAAATATACAATAAAAGTGCAATAAATTTCCCGTGGATTGAAGGGGAGTATTTTTATAGCAGCTTTCTGCAAATTGAATGCATCTACATAAATAATGTAACGACACATTTAATTGCAACTATTTATTTTTAAATTTGGCTGGATGATGAGAGAATTTCTGCGTGGAATAATGAACCTTGTATTTTTACCACTTGCACAAATTTGAAAAAAATAAATTGTAGACGGTATTTGGGCTAAGTGTCAGAGCCACAGAAGTTTCTGGCAGCTCTCTAGTGGATCTGAAAAGAAACCAACATCCAGAAGTGCATCCATATGGAATGGATGCTAGATATTGGGGAGGCCGAGAGATTACAGGGAGGAGAATATTACCAGTCTGTACTTGAGTCAAGAAACTCCTATTTGGTCTTTCAGTGCAGAGTATTTCTCTTCAAATGAAATAATCAATACTTGATGTTTTGCATTTGCCTTCTGCTGGCTTTGCTGGTGGTTTTCTCATTTTCAGTCTTTTTTCTCAAAAAGGCTAGTAACCTCTTTTTCCCTCTTGGGTTTTTTTGGGCCTTCTCTTCCTCATGACGAGACTGATTCCTCGTGTTCCCCTGCAGTCTGTACATTTCAGGGCTGCTGAGAGGACAGGCAGTACCTCCCTGTGCCCCCCTTTCCTGCTGGGGATCACAGGACAGATGCCACAGCCCTTGACAAGGCTTTGGAAACAAGGTGTGGAGCTGGAGCTGGCAATGAGGCGTGGCAAGCTCTTGAGGGTGGCAGTGTATGAGACATAAGACCAGCAGGTTGCAATCTTTCTCTTGCAAGACATAGCTATGCAAAACCAAGGGTGCAGTGCCCTTGTGCCCATGCCAACTGCTCCGTTTTCTCCCCTCTTGGTGTCTTCCAGTCTTCCCTTGAAGAAATCCAACATGAATGGTTTCTATAAAGCAGAAGGCTTGGTTTGGGGTTTTTTTCCCAAGCTGCCTTAGAAAGATTGTTCAAGTTGATGCAATGCAAGGATGCAGAGATGCAGTAAAAATTACAAATGAATGCAGTGCTGGCTTTCCAGGGCAAACAAGCTCATAAAGGCAATGCTTATTTCTTTAGATATAGCTGGGGAGTCATGTGAGCTACATGTGAGCAACAGTATTCCTTTATAATAGTTTGAGAATTAACTCTCCATAAATCAAGCTTTGGCAGCTCACAACCTTAAATAAAAAGCCTGTGAGAATGCCAGCATTGCTGCTGCAAAGTGTGCTTCTGGCTAGTACTTTACATTATGGGGAAATGGATTTGGCAGGAAGGACATCATGGTAAGGCTTCATGTAGCAAGAGGGAAGGCAGTGTTTGCTTTGCTTTACTTGTTGCTTCATATGTGAATTTCTGGAACAGTTGCATATGTCAAACACCCATTTTTGGGGCAAGAGCAAAGCCTTTGAGAAGAGGCAATGGACCGGACTGTTAGCAGGATGTCTCCTCCCAGCTGATGCTTTTGTCTTAGGAAAGTACTGTTTGTAGGTAATGTTTATGTTACATGGAAAGTAATGTTTATATGTCTGATAAAACATCATCTTGGGATATAACTGCATTTGTTTTTCTCCTCTGGGCTTTTGGGTTTTTTCTGACTGGGCTGGAGTCATGGCAGTTCTAGCCAGTTCATGGCAAGGATGACCCAACTCCAGCATCCAAAACCCGTTAGGCTCCCTGCCCAAATAGCATTGAGATTGGCTTCAAAACCAGGGGGTTTAAAGTGTCGTGTTACATTGTTTTATCTTGTGTTTGAGCATGTTTTATATGCGGCAAATTTTCCTCCAGAAACAGGAGAATGGTGCTGAAATAAATTCTCTGATGGATTGCAGCACAGAAGAAAAGCATGGGAAGAGTCAGCAATGCCTCAGGTTGCCCTTTGTTGAACTTGTTGCTAAAGAGGAGCTGTTTGGTGGAGTTGCTTGGCAAGGCAGATGAGCTGTAAAGTGTTGCAGTGTTCATCTGACCCAAAGGGGTAGTTTAATCAATTTAACAAATAATCTCAGTATTTTAAGTCTGGTTCTAATTAACCAGTCAGTCTGGATAATTAAACTAAAATGATGAAGCATTCTATCTGCATTTGACAGGATAACTGATGTTTCTGCACTTGGTTGTGTGTTTAGAGCTTGCTCAGCTCTCCTGGTTAAATTTCTCAAGGTATTAATATTTGCCATGTCTTCCTTGCACACCCTCCTTGATTTGTGGCCTAACAAGCCAGATCATCTTGTGGTATGCATATCAGGGCAGAATTTAGCTCAGTGAGACCTCCTTTTGTAACTCCAATCAATGTGCTCCAGTGCAAAAGTCCATGAGCTTCTGTGGAAGGAAACATGACTGAAGGGAGGTGTTCCCCAAGAGATACGTCCATGTTTCTTTCTGTGCCCCTCTCAGCTGCCTGCCCATGGCAAAATTGGCTAGCATCACCTGCACCTTAAATTTGCAATGACAACAAAATGCCCCAACAAAATCCACGCACCAAGAAACATCACTTCCCCAAAGTCATTGTTCTGTGCATAAACCCATTTAGCACACTTAGCTCTGTCAACTCTGGATAAATCCTTCCTATCTTTTTTTGGTCAGGACTATAAAAGATCCATCTCCGTCGCCCTCTGATGGAATCTGAATAGATGTGTCTGGAGTGACATATGTTCAGCCATAAATTACAGAGGAACAATTTTAAACCAAATTGTCTGCAGCCAATCCTGCCAAATTTACCTCCTGAGACAGATGATCATAAAGCTAGAAGCAAACAAGCCCTTAAACATTTGACGCTAGCTTTGAAAGGATCCTTTTGAGTATGAGTTAGCATCACTGTAGATTGGTGGGATGCTGCCTATTTTGGACCAAATAGTCAGCAGAGGAAAGCCTGGTTTTATACCAGCATCACTGTAGATTGGTGGGATGCTGCCTATTTTGGACCAAATAGTCAGCAGAGGAAAGCCTGGTTTTATACCAACATCACTGTAGATTGGTGGGATGCTGCCTATTTTGGACCAAATAGTCAGCAGAGGAAAGCCTGGTTTTATACCAACAAGAAATCTTGTTCACACAAATGAAGTTAAGCAAGGTAGAGCCAATTGGAGAGAAACATCATAAGAATTTTTAATTCTCTTTACTGTCTGCATATGTACAGTTTATTAGTGCAGGCTAAAACCTTAAAATGTTGGTAGAGTAAACACACATGGCATAAATCATCAAAATAAATCCTCCCAATCATCATATTTCGTAACCACAGTGGCTTGCAGTTGTCCAAACCACAGCATAATTAAAGAATGTTTCTTTCTTTGCCGGTTGGGCTCCAGATTCTTATGGCAGACTGAACCATAAGACTAAAACCCTTCCCTTGTAGTATTGTGCCGGCAAAATAGGGCTCTTTGAAGAGCACTATTTTCCAGGAGATTTTGCCAACTGATCTTTGCATTACTGTCTGTAATAGGTGTGTACAGATGAACATGGGGGTTTTGGCTGCATCATTTTCAAGTTTGATCCTGTCCCCCCATCTGCCTTTAGGGACGATGCTTGTTATTGCTATTCAGTCCATGCTGCTGTGGAACTCGAGGGAGTTCTGTGCCCTGTCCATCAATCCTCCCCTCGATTTGAATGACACTGCAGCTTGAATGTTTAAGTCGCCATTCGCATAACAAAGGATAACCCGGGTGCATGTGTGTCTTTGTGTGCACAAACCCCCAAAATAGACTCCTGTGCCTCTTGGATTATGTGTGGAGCCGGGCATCTTAAGTTATGTTTATGAGCGTGAGGAAACAAATGTGTCTGTGCTGCCTTCTGTGTCTTAAACTGTATTTTTCCTTTAGGTGCAGCATTGTAAATCATGGCTTCCTCTGTTTAAGGGAGTAAAATGATTTCAGTTTGTCTTCATTAAAAAAACTGAGACAGTAATTTAGGAGTAATTTAAGTGCATCTTTATCCCACACCCCAGAGAACAAACTGAAGATACACAGATTTTTGTGGATCTAGATATTTGTGAAGATACATAATTTATAAATATGATAGGCAGAAAAGCTGCAGCAACACGACCTGGACTTCCTTTTTTATTGTAAGCCAGATAGTTGGGGTTCAGTGAGATCAACCTGGATCTGTCCCTTGTAGCCAGAGAGCAAGGAAGACTGCAAGTGCTGCCTGTGCTGAGAGCTGAAGGAGCCCTTGAACATGCTTGCAAAAGCATGCAGCAGCTGGTCACAGAAATTTTGGGTTTGCTAGGAAATGACACTTCACCTTAAGTCCTTTCTCTAGAAATGTACTAGTTTCTCTCAAGTTTTTTTTGGACAGGTAAGTTTGGAAAAAAGAAGACCTCACAAAACCAAAGCACAGCTGCCTAGCCCTGCAGTTGGCACAGGGAGCAATCCTGTGCAGTGCTAAATGCTTTTGAAAAATCTTCTGTTTCCCCTAAGACCATTTATTTTCCATAGCTTGCTTTCCTTCTGTGAAATCAACCCAAATGATAGTGTGGGTTTGCATATATGCCAGTATAAATCTCTTTTCCTGCTCCTCCATCATGCTGCTGAGAATTTAGGATTGACTCAGGTTTTGCCTCATTGATTGCTTTAAAATCTTCTTTAGAGCAAAGTCAGAATGTGCAGAAATATAGCCCATTAAGATACTAATGTAAGCATGAGCTTTTTCAAATGTGTTGTGTTCTAGGTATTTTTATGTCTTGAATTACTTGGGAATTTGATGAATTTTTCAGAGCGATGCCATGTGATAAAGTTTTATTCCATTTAGAAGAAAGACATTAATGTCATTAATGGCAGTTAATTCTTAGTTTTCTAGCGACTACGGTTATGTCATAAATTATTGTGTGACAATTTAGCGAGCCACGTGATAGAAAAAAGTGATATTTCAGAGGAAGGAACTGAAAGCACTAACTTATTTATATTCTAGTTTTTAAGGTTGTTTTTGTATTCAGAGCTAGAGCTGATTTCAATGCAGAGTGGAAATAATTCAGCCTGAGTTAGTGTGGGGTTGGGCAGGACAGCATCAAAAGACAATGTTTTCTTAGAACAGAAGAAAAAAAGCTTTAAAGAATATTTCCCATTTGAGACGCATGAATTGGTTGAGATTCAAGCTAGAGGCTGAGTCTCTATTTTCCACAGTGCAGAGCCTGTAGATGCCTCACTTGTCCAGCAAGCTCCAGGACACCATTTAAAAGGACCTTTAGCAGCTCTTGGACTGCAGCATTGGGTGCTGGGCTTCCTGAAAGATGCTGGCAAGTCTGCTGGATTGAAGTGAGCCGGCAGCTTCAAATTACAATGTTTTATTAGTGGGTACTTATTTAATTCCCTTCAAATCCCCAAGGCATCCTACAGGAAGCAACATTGCACTATTGCAGATAGAAGAGACCAAACCTAAAAGAGATAGAATCAGGGCATTTTACACATTTTTCTGTAGCTTTGTAGCTTTGGCAGCAATTTCAGTGTCAGCCTGCAGTTCAGGAAAGCTTATAGGGAGGGCTGGATTAGCTCTTGGGAGCCTGCTTGTAAATTCTGCAGAAGGATGCTCTGTGGTGGGTTGCTGTAGTTCTTGAAACACTTTTTAGAAGAGCTTGGCATTCATATGTTTATGCTTGTTGGGAGACACGAAGACAGTCCGTTGTGGTTTCCTGTTTTGTTTTTTCTGTAAGTAAAAGAGCGTGTCAGGAGCACAAGCTGAGGCTTGGAGCCTCACAGCATTTTAATTGATTCCACATTGTAAAGACTGTACCTCGCTAAACCCTTTATAGGTTTTGGACACATCTAAGAGGCAGCAGCACCCTCTTCTCAATGCAAACACTTCAAGGCATGGCAGCTCCAGAGAACAGGGGTTGATTTATTTGTAGCTTGTTTTTGCTCAGATCCTTCAACTCTCAAGGCAGATTCCCTGCACTGGAGCAATGTGCAAATGAAAGCAGAGCTGATGAGCTACAGAGCTGAAAACACACACACACGCATACATGCACATCCCTCCATATCCTGCTTGTGTTTCAGCTGAGAGCTGCGTCATTGTGGACTATGGGTCTGTCCATGGGGCAGAGAGTTTTACACTGTGCTTACTTTTAAAAGCTGTGACAATTTGAGCTCTGTGTCCCTGTCTGAAGAAGTTGGCAGTCTGGAAAGGTAAATGGGACTGAGGATGTGAAGGAGAAGCCAGAGGTCTTTCCAGGGTGGGGAGGAAACCTCAGCCAGATAACCTGTGCTCCATCTAGGGTAGGCATCCTTATTCTCATTAATTTTTGTTAGATTTAGTCCTTTGGCTTTATTTATGGATTAGTGGCACTACCTTATGAGTTACACGTGTGGTTTCTGATTACTGTGGAGACTCATTTGGTGCTCTGCAAGGGAGACAGTCTAATTCCTGTTTGAATTTTATGTTCTGGGACATATGAAATGTCACTTTACTGATCCTAAGCACTTAAGTACTGTGAGCTTATCCTCCCAGCATCACAAGAGTGTGAAAGAGTAATAAGTTGGACCTTTTTTATATCTCCTGGGGTTTCAAGGCTTGTAGGGTCATGTTTCCTAGCTTCTCTCTCTACAGAGACAGAACTGGAATTCGCACTAATACTAATTACAGGATAAAGAGACTGATAGAGTATCCTACAAGCAGCTGACTGACGTTTCACATTATCCCTTTTTCTTGTGGGACACTTTAACTTCCTGGATTATCCCTTTTTCTTGTGGGACACTTTAACTTCCTGGATGTCTGCTAGAAACTCAGTACAGTGGAGAGGAGGCTGTCTAGGAGGTTCCTGGAGTGTGTGGAATATTGACTTCCTGACACACCTGGTGAGTGTCAGGGGCAGTGTCCTGCTGGACCTGCTGCTTATGAAGAGAGTAGGGCTGGTGAGAGATGTGGGGGTCAAGGGCCACCTTGGGCGTTGTGACCAAGGAATTATAACGTTTTCGATTCTTGGTGAGGGAAGGAAAGGGGCCTACAAAACCTGCCTTGGACTCCCAGAGGACAGACTTTGGCCTGTTCAGGACACTGGTTCAGATACAGTCCTTAATAAAAAAAGGGTCCAGGAAGGCTGGACATACTTTAGGAAGGAAATCGTCTGACTGGCAACTGGTGACAGGATGGGAGGAAATGGCTTCAAGCTGCACCCGGCAAGATTCAGGTTGGACATCAGGAAGAATTTCTTCACTGGAAGGGTTTTCAAGCATTAAGACGGGCCTCCCAGGGAAGCGGTGGCGTCACCATCCCTAGGAGCATTCAAGAAATGACTGGATATGGCACTTGGTGCTATGGTTTAGTTGACATGATGATGTTTAGTCACTGGTTGAACTAAGTGATCTTAGAGGTATTTTCCAGCCTTAATAATTCTATGATAGTTGTGTGGTTTTGCTGACATGGTCACGTGAGTTTGGAAAGCCTTGGATGTGGTCCTTGCTTCCAGCATGTGTTGTCTTGGGTCAGTGTGCAGCAGAGGCATGGGGAGATGGAGAGGAGAGCAGCCCTGCCTGTTGGCTGCAGTCGTCAGCCAAAGCTCAGGGAAAGGATGGTTACAGGGATGCAGCTGCAAATCATTTGATGTTAAGTCTTGCAGAAAATAGTCTGGCAATAAGTCCCCCAGCTGGGTGGTGTTACTGGTTTGTTCTCCCCTCTTTTTGCTTTGTCTCCTCACCAGTACTCACTGTCTCTAGTACTGGTATAGCACATTCAGCATGTTGTTGGCAGAGGCCAGTTTTCGTTGTAAGAGGACCGTTCTACCTCCATCCACCCACATTCCTTCCAGGAGCTACTGTCCTTCAGCATGGCTCTTGTGGGCTCCTCTCTGCAAGGTACAGAGACAGTTTCTAATCCAATTGCTGTTGGTTTAAGAGATCAGCCCATGCCACTGCAATCCCAAGATGCTCTTGCTGCCATCCTTCACCACAGCCATCTCTCTCTGGCCCTTTAAAGGGTGCAGCAAGAGGCTGCACAGATGTTAATGCTCTGTGCATGCTACATTTTGTGGTTGCTATTAAAAATAAAATGAGTTAAATTGATTTGCTAATAATGGATGTGCTACTAACAGAAACACATCCCACTTGTACCTAACACTAGCAGGTTGTTTATGGCGTATTTGCTGTCTCTAAAAATAATAATTTTTTTTCTAACAACCGATTTAATTTAAAGACTATTTTCACACATCACTGGCTGTTAATCAGTTAAAGAGTTTTAATATTAAGAAGAAAGAAGCAGATCTCATCAACAGCTTCAAACTTGATTTCATTTCTTTTCAGCTGGCTTGCAGCAGATTATGGGGAGCCTTAAGCTCATCTTATTTCTCCTGCTTTCCTATCCCCTTTAAAAGATAGATAACACCATTATCTGTATGACTGTACTGTGCTAGTTCTGTGTATCCTTTCAATGGTTGGTGAATTGGAAATACTGAGATAAAAATATAAGAAGACTAAAATAAGATTTAATTAGGAATTAAACACCAGACACCCATGTAATTTTAAATAAAGTCATATATACTTCATGAAGAGATTATAAGATTGACTGTCAGATGAGGAATGGTAAAAGAGACCAAAACCCAAGGTACATACAAGGTAAGTTGGTTTTGGCCCTGATCTGCTCTGAAACAAATTTGCAAAATGTCTGAGACATTGCCACCAGTGGCAGAAAATGGACAGGGTACCAGCTGCTGCTTTTGGCTGTTCAGCCCAGCAGACTATGCTCATCCACCTACGCCGATACTTGCTCTGCAGTGTGGAGGTGTAGGGTGCCCCTGGGTCAGCTTCCATCTAAGCAGGGTCCATTCCATCACAGCATCTCTGTCTGTTAAACAATCGCTGCTGGGACCATCGCACAGGCTGTCCTCTCCTCTGTGTTGTGTGCAAAGCAAGCACAGGAAAGGATATGAGGGAAGTGTTGTAGAAGATACAAGTTGTGCCTGACACACCCATGCAGCTACAGCTGCTTCTGTTCTTGAGCACGGTACTGCAAGCGTGCCTTCCATCAGGAGCTGCTGGTCATGAGAGCCTGGAAGACTGTGCTGGGGAGCCCTGAAAATCCCCCTGTCCTCCCCAAAGCATCTGTTTCACATGTGTGGATTCAGCCAACGCCATTCACTGTGGCACTTCTTGCATTGATTTTGATTTCCTGTACTCCCCTTTTTTGCATAGCCCATCTCCTGTCCCTGAGTTCTTCCTTTCTAACTGACACAGGAATATTTCACCTCAGTCCAACAGGATACTGCTCTGCTGCCTGTTTGTTCTGAGAACTCATGCTGAAATCTTCAGTGTAACCTAATGCTCTTGAGCATTCCTCCTAATACTTTTTGGATATAAATGGGACTTACCTGACCCATGAGAGCCTGCAGTTTATACAAAAATTAGTCTAGTTCAGTTCTGTTTCACATCTCTCATTAAGACATGGGTTATTTGCCTTGTGCATCTCTTGGTTCCATATTTATTCATGAAAACCACACATTACCTTTGAGCTGAGGTACATATTGTACCATCATCAACAAGCTACACCTCGTTTCAAATCTGTCAAGGAAAACTGACTTATTTTGCATTTGCTGCTTTGCACGAAATAGAAGCACAGTGAACTCTTGTGCTCTAATGATTTTCTGTCTGTCTTGATAGAACATAATGAGATAAATTCAGGTCCTTTTTTGATGGCTAATTACATTGAGTACACAATAGATGTGCACTGCTGTCATTACAAGTTGCACATTTTTGTGCTTTCATTTCCCCACCTCTGTTGTCTGCGTGTGCAAGGGTGTTTGATTTGGCCTTGAAATACAAATTGTGGGCTAGAGAGGAACCATTTGATGGTCTGCTCTCCCAGAAGACTCTCCAGAGACTCTGTAACAGTCCTTGCCATGGGTTGGGCAGCATTTGAAGGTGACTGTAAAGTAAATAAAAGAATTTAAGTATGTGCTGGAAACTGAGGGATGTGCCATAAATCATGAGGGCAGCTTGTGGCAAGTCTACTAAAAGCCATCAAGCGCAGATTCATCCCTAGGTCTGTTCACTGGTCCTGGTGTCTGGGCACAAAGCAGAACAAGTGTGCACTGCAGATGGATACCACAACCTAGGAATGGAACACTAGTTGGATGATGAGCAATTTTGGAAAATGGGGTTTTTAGAACCAGTAAATCCTTCCAGTCCAACCAGTTGTTCTCTGCTTGTCTTGTGGAAAGAAAGGGAAGCTATGGAATAGAGTGGGAGGGTGTTGGTTTGGGGAGGTCAGAAGGGAGCTGATCACCCCGTACAGCAGGGCAGAGAAGCTGCAGATCCATGGGGTGACCTGGCAGCCTGTGCTGAGCTTGGGACCTGCTCAGGGCTGTATGGTGCCTGCTCTGAGAGGTGCACAGTCCAGGCAAGGCTGTGGAGCTGGGTCTGGGGGAGGTATGTTGGATGCTCTTGCATCACACATTTGATGCGTGAGTGATGTTCATCACCAAAGATCAACAGTTCAGCTCTGGGAGTTGGGAATTGATGTGCAAGGGTCTCACCTTTGGTGGAGAAACTACTGACGTAAAAGGGAAGATGTCAAGGGAGTTTCTCTGGTACTACACGAAGCAGAGCCAACTTTAGAAGCAGTTGTCCTAGTTGGTCCCTCACAGGAAAGGGAGCGCTAGTAAAAACCTGTACTTTACCTACGGTGAAGATGAATTCTGTCATCACTTGCTGAGTTTTAGCACTTGCTGTGATTGTCTGGGACATTCCTGATGGGATAATATTAATGCTTTCACTGTGAACTCATTTCCTTTGCAAGCTAATTACAGCTGGGAGAGTTTGAATGCAGATGGAAAGGCTCTGGGATTTACAGGTAACTTCTTCAAGTCTGCTAGCAGATCTGTGCATCATTAATATCATACTGGGCAGAAATATTTTAAAGCAATTCTGAAGGAAGAAAGGTAACAGCACTTCAGAGCTACTTTGACATGTCCCCATGCCTCTGTTTTTTGAGACAAACAGAAAATCAACATTTCCTCCTTTTGCTAACAGTGCATTTGTAATTCTGTATATAATGATATGATACAGAGCCAGCTGGGTTTTTTCCTAAAAAAAACACTTGCAAAACTGTGGCTATCACGGCTTCTGGCAGTGTGCACACACAGGTGAAGTGCAGAGAGCTTTGCATAGGTGAAAAAGCACTTGTTTCAGGCTGATGGAAACAAGATATTACTGTATTCATTTCAAACTACTTAAAAAAAAAATCCCAAGCTACCCATAGCTGTGGATTTGTAAGAAAAAAAGCAGCTCTCAGATCAAGTCCTTGTGCTTCGTCATGCATATGTATTGGAGCTGGAAGAAATATCTTGTATGGTTAGCATGCCTGGTTCAGACTATACCCAGAATAGCCTGTCATATAGAGCACTTTTAAAATTCCTCACAGGTTTGCTGGGGGAAAGACCCTAGGGAAGTAGCCTTATCACAATGTCTTAAAGATGTCGATCTTGAGATCCCCTCCACCACTGTGTTGCTATTTGTTTGCTGAGACATTGATTTCTGGGTGTAGAACATCTTAAACAAAAAACCATGAAATGCATTTTACCTGTTTTCCTAAGACTGAACGAAAAAAAAATCACAGTAATGTTTTCTAAAGCAGAGCCCAGATGATGTTACCTCTAGTGCATTCAACAAGGAAAATAAATATCCAGCGATGGCAGATGCTAGGGGAAAGAAATAATCAACAAATTCACATTCTCTTTTCATGCAGATATTTAAGCATGCACTATCTGCTAGTGGCATAGACTGTTTTAAAATATGCAAACTAAATAGCTTGTGAGTATTTGTCTGTTTTATAGCTGAAGATATGGGGTTTTTTTTAAAGGAAATGTGAAGAGACTAATTTTATGATGGGAGAGCTTAGCCTGTGGTTCTTCTTTTCACAGTATGCAGACCTGGGTTCTTCAAAGCTTCACCCCACAGTCCATCCTGCAGCAAATGTCCCCCTCACAGCTACACACTTGATGAAGCATCCACATCTTGCCTGTGTGAAGAACACTATTTTAGGAAGGAATCAGACCCACCTACAATGGCCTGTACAAGTAAGCATGTGCTTATAGGGTTGTTTTTAATCCTTTCAAGCTGTTCCTGTACTGTGACTAGACATTGTGATACTAACTAATGTGCTTTTTCAGGCTCTGCACTGGAGTCTGAGCTAGTCTTGACACACTTGTAATGTCACTGTCATTGTCCACCGTACTTCGGGTTACACGAGAAGAGGCTTCTCAGTGCTTTTTGCTTTGAAAGCTGCCATCCAAGCCAGGAAGAGATTTTGTAATGAGCAAATGCTCTGTCTGCTCCCTGCACTGCTGGGTGGGCTCAGCCATTAGCATGGCACCAGCCATCCCTGTTGGTGTGTGCTTGGGTGCCAGCGTGGGGCACACACGCGGAATTAACTGCGGGTAATCCCTGCCAGCAGTGGGCATGGATGGAATCTCCATGGCCCTGCTTGGTGTCATCCCATAGCTCATTTTCACTAAACAAGCTGGGAGAGAGCCCTTTCTTTCCAATCTGGGTGGCGATGGTCACTCTTCTCAAAACTCTGTGAGGGAAACTGCTTCTGCAAAATGTAGAACTTATCCCCTGGGTGTAGGGGGTGGGCAGTGTAACAGGCACATTGGGCTACTGGGACTCCAGGGTAATCAGAATCACTAATTTTACCCTTCTCCTGCCATCCATGAGCTGTCCTGTCAGCTGTACCTTGAAAGTCCCTTGTTCAGTTTGTGTTTCAGATACTTAAGGCCACAATTTCCATGCCCCCATCTAGTCCTGCTGAGTATAGCACAGATCTGAGCTGGGACTGTCACGCTCCAAATGCAACTTTTGTGGTGCAGAAGTGATTGAAAGTTACTGAAATGGAGTTGAACTACTGGTGCAGGAGAAGTTGAGCCTTCCAAGAAACTTAAACAATGGAGGAAAAAGTAGATTTATGACTCCATACATACTCAGAGCCACTGGACAATGGTGCAGTGGTGACTTCCATACTGTAGGGAAGTACTTTGCATGCTTAGAGATGGTAGTGGCTTTTGCACCTTTCCCAGTGAATACAAATGTCCTTCCTATCTCCCCATCTTTCCACTTCAAAAAGAGAAAGAAAAAGTCTGTTCCTGTTGGAGACACACTCTCTCAAAGGAAACTGCCCTTGGCAGCTCTCTGCTTGCCTGCAGGAGGCACTTGGAGCAGAATTGGGCCCCTTGAACTCTGCCTTTGATTTTGACCAGGCAAAGGAGCATGGCTGTTGGAAGCTGTGCTGCAGGGAAGGAGAAGGCAGCCTTAGGCAGCATTGGAGTCACTGGTGCTGTCAGATCAAAGAGGTCTGGGGGGTGAGTCATGCAAGCACTTCCCAGTTTATTAAATAGGTGTGCCAGAGTCCTTTGGAGGCACAGCCAGAGTGGGTTATAGCATGAAAAATCTGATAGCAGCATTTCTTGATGTTCATTTTACCCCTTGGCCTGACTTAAAAAAATTCAGATAAATGTGGTCCAGCATGGTATTGGGAAACACACTGAGCTCTGGAACAGTCATAAAGTAGGCTTTTCTGTGCTGACAGAGCCAAAGCCAGCAACTGAGAGAGAGTTATGCCAGACTCTGGTGTCTGCTGTGCCTCCTGCCCACCGTCAGTGGTGCTGCTCTCTGCCCTTCCCAGAATGGAAAAGTGCACATGCAGTCTGTCCTGCTGGTGCTTTAGCCAGGGAAGGGGCTACCACCCCAGAGGAGGATGATTATGCATCCTATGGCCTGAGCAGCATCAGCAGGGTTCAGAGAGGCACAAGCGAGGTGAACAATTCCTATTTAAAAGAAATTAAATTCAAGAGCCTGTCTCTCCCAGGTTTCTGGTGCAGTTCAAACCCTCTAGGTGAAGGCTGTAATTTCCAACTCTGCAAATGCCATGGGATTTTCTTTTTATGTTTGTTTGGGGATTTTGTGCTTATTTATTGTTGGTGACTGTCTAAGTTTGTTGGCTTTTACTGTTTGGGTGGTTTTCTTTCAGTGTGGGTTTTACTTTTGTTTTGAGAGCTTACTGTAAGCTAGTTTAAGGCCCAGACGTGGTGCCTGAAGCTGTGTTAGGATATGGCTTGGCAGGGTATAGAGTCCTTCTGGGGCAGATGAGAAGTTTAATACCCATCAAGGCGCAGCTCAGCTTCTGCTTCCCACTGCAAACCCCAGAGCCACAGCTGAGGACATTGCAGCACCTCTGCTGGCATTCACAGCTACCACCCCAAAAGCAGGTGGAATATCTGTGCCTTCTCCGTGTGCTCCTGTCACCCTCACCTTCCCCATGCATCTTTTCTTAGGATTTTGTCCTAATACTGCTCTGTTTGTGCTGAAGGTGATGAGGAGGACTCCATGTGCTGTGCCAGCTCAGCAGCAGGGGTAGAAGATTTTGGCAGGGGCAGTAAAGAGTAGGTAGCAACACTGGTGTTCTAAACCAGTCCAGTTATATCTGCAAGGCAACAGCTCATCATAAGCTAAAACAAAAGTGAGAGAGACTTGAGTCATGAGTGGTAGGAAAATATTGCAAGGGGTTTTTTTTATGTTTTTATTATTTATTGCCACAGAAGTTAATAATATTCATAGGATTCCTTCAACAAGAAATACAGTTAATTTTAGAGAATACATCAATGTTTGTTTTCACGTCTACACCTGCAAAGTCCCCTTGCCACTCAGTATAGCTGTCAAATCACATTTTCTTAATTTAAAGTGAGAGTTTTTCAGTTCCAAGCTGCATGAGTCTCCCCACCACCACCACCACCAGCATCACTAAAGAAAACTAGCTGCTATATCACTGTCACTTGCTCAGTTAAGTACAGGGTGAGGGAGGAATACATTTTTGTTCAATTTTTCTAGTTTCTGAAGTATGTTTTATAAGTAATGATTGGTAATTTTGAAACTAATAGTGCTGTGATGCAGTCTGAAATAATTAGTGCTCTCAGACAAAAAAGAAAAAATTTGGGTCCTAATGGATATTTGAGAATTATTTTAATATTATTATGCATCTTCCAGTAAGTAATTGCATTTTGTTTCTTCTTAACTAAGTAATCCTAGCTTCAGTTCCTTGCGCAACATCTCTTTAAAACTAAAACAGTTCCACCTTTCTCTTTTCTCCTCATGTCTCTTACGAGTAGCTTTATTGTTGCTCAGAGCATGTTGGGGAAATATTTGTAGTATTATGACACATGGGACAAATGGAAGACTTCATTGTATTTACTGTAATAGTCTACTTGCAAAAACTTTACAGTTAACTTTGAGTGTTTACATACATATATTTCTATCTTCAGAGTAATTTCTCTCTTAGGTTATATTTTTAAAATATGTGCATCAGTAAACAACAGGTTTGCTGTCCATCAAGGAAAATACTTTTGTTTTGAAATATTTTTGTTTTCAGAAAGCGTTTGCCTCTTGTCAGAAAACTGTGGTGCAAAAGGAGTGAATCTGAGGGTATAAAGTAGCAAATTCAAAAATTACATAAATCTTTTTAAAAGTGAGTAGACTAATATCTGTGCCCTTGACAACAGGAATTTGGAAATTAAAGTAGACCACCTTAGCAGATCTAGGGCCCCCCTATTCTGAAGGTAAAACACCTTTTTGTTCTCCCAGCTGGGGTTTAGCCAAGTTTTATTCAGGTACAGCTTCAGGATTCTACTAAAGACCTTTCTCTGAGGCCCTGGGAGAACGCTAATTTTATAGGTTACAAAAGCCAATTTTAAAGCATTTCCACTGAAGCTGATGTTTTTAAGCCTTCAAGAAGAGTAGCAGACTTTTCTGTACAAAGCAAGTAAAAACCTCTGGTGACTTTACAAAAGTAATAATTTATCCTCTGTTAAAGACATTGTCCAGTAAGTGTTTCTTGTGCCTGAGTTCTCTATTTTTTTCCTTGAGTACTGGCATCAGCAAAAGGACATTCATCCAGTGGAAGAAAAAATAGGGCAATTTAACCAGTTAAAACATATAAAACATCCTCAAGTGCAGCACATATAACTCTATACAGCTCCAGTGATGAATTCCATAGTTTCCGTTATATCAGTACAAGTATGACACTGCAGAAAATAGTCCTGACTTGGGCTCTATGTTGGTGTCATTAGCTCAATAGTGCTGCATCCCTGGGGTGCAGCTTGGGAGTGGATTTCTCCCTGTTTGTAGGGACCTGAAGGGATCACAGAACAAAACAAAGATGATCTGGCATTTCCTAAGCCAACTTAGCTTTTTTCTTCAACTGCCTTTCCTCCGAAAAACAAAAGAAAAAAATACATCAGGATTATTTACTTCCTCTGGCAGCGAGTTTCTCATTGAATCAGAACAGCTTGAGTCGAAATCATTACAGTGTTTCAGTTTATCAGTGTTACAAATTTTATAGACTCAGAGAGGGAAATAGAAAAAGGAAATGGAGGAGAATGCTTCTGGTTTATAAGGTGATTTCATTTTTGCAACACTGCCTGTTTTAAATAATGAATCGAGTTTAGTTATCACAACAAAATGAGAAGATGACAGCCTAAGTCAGCCTGTTAGGATTCATATGGATGTCTAGCTTGTGAAGCTACTCATTGGACCCTTTTCAAGGAACTGCTCATGGGTTTTGACAACTTCATTCAAACTGTAGAGGAGTGTGGTGTGTTGCCTTCCCTCACAAAAATCCCAGCCCTTGCTGTATATTTACTGGTGGTGCTGTGACTAAAATCCATCCTGGCTTGCTTTGATAGATTTCCTCTTTCTTCCTCATTGATTAGCATTCCCTGAGTACTTAACATGAGGATATCTTGCATGAGACTCCTGCTTGTCTTTTCACATTGTCTTCAGGGTGTATCTGCAGCTTGCCCTTCATCTGCAACACAAGCCTGTTCAAAACAAAAACCTTGCAGCACCTTCTGTGAGGAAGCAAGTCTTGAAGGTGCCTCCAGGTGGGCTTTGCTTGCCCAGCCGTGGCCTTTCCCACCAGGATGAGGAGAAGCAGCCCACTTTATGCAGGTGCTCTGGTACCTCTGCAGCAGCTGCTCCTCCTTGGATAGCCTTGCCAGTGTCATGCTGGCATCCTGAGCAGGGAGGCTTGGCAAAGTAAGCAAGTGTGTAGCCAGCGTGGGTAGCCAGCCTGGCAGGACCAGGAGGGTTGCCATGGAGTGGCTGGACAGAGCCGTGCTTCCAGTGGCCCGTGTAGATCACCATCTGCTTTGGGCTACATTGAGCATCTCACTTAAGTGTGATTTGGATAGCTAAGCTTTGGTTTCACTGCTGCCAAATGGCTGATGGGAAGAGGCGGCTGCAACCGGAGGAAAGAAAGAGTTGAGTACCTGGGTGGTGTGAAAACGCCAGTGTGTGTCTTTTTTTAAGGACCTAGGGGTTAGTGGTGCAGGGGCAGCGGGGTGAGGAGGAGGAATCTTGCCCCTGATGAAGCCAACAGGAACTTGGACAGGGCAAAGACTTGCTAATCCCTTTGCAGGAAGAGCAAGGAGAGCACCGGAGACAATGCCCCAGGGTGCAGTGCTCCTCCTCTTGGGCTTGAGCCAGCCCTGTGTCCTGTCCTCCCACTCAGGTGACTGCATCCCAACACAGATCTCTTGAGCACGGTGCTCAAAACAAATCCCTGTTTTCCCAGTTCTTCAAGTATTGTTGGAAATGGTCGCCGTGTACTTTCTGACACATGAGCAATGGGGCGTCTCTATTCAGCCTAGAGAGTAGTAGCGAGCAGGATGACTGATGATACTGTTTTTACCATGTGTTTTTCTCACTTTGCAAACCAGGACCCCCCTCTGCTCCTCGGAGTGCCATCTCAAATGTTAACGAGACTAGTGTCTTTCTGGAATGGATTCCCCCTGCTGATACTGGTGGAAGGAAAGATGTGTCTTATTATATTGCATGCAAGAAGTGCAGCTCACACTCGGGTCTGTGTGAGGCGTGTGGCGGTCATGTCAGGTACCTCCCCCAGCAAACCGGCCTGAAAAACACCTCTGTCATGATGGTGGATCTGCTTGCTCATACAAACTATACCTTTGAAATTGAGGCAGTGAACGGAGTGTCCGACCAGAGCCCCGGAGCCCGGCAGTTTGTGTCTGTAAATGTAACCACAAACCAGGCAGGTAAGTGGATCTTCAACCTGGGGGAATGTCTGGGGTGGGAACCTGAGCCAGTCAGACCCAGTGCAGACCTCCCTTTGGAATGGGTGGAAGTCTCCAGGATGGAGGGCTGGACTATGCCCTCTTCAAATATGGGGGGTGGGAGGTGGGCAGTGCTTTTCTCATAGGTTATAATTACTGCAGTCTTCAGTATGTTTCCTTTCAGCAGGACACATTTTTAGGATTTGTGACTTTTTCCTTTTACACTAGGCTATTTGGAGATACCTCCACTTCTTCGCATGTTGGTGTATCCATCCACTAAACCAGGAAAAAAAGGCTGTCTTTCCTGTTGGGAAAGGGAAATTTCTAAGAGTCCATTTTGATTTAAAATGGCTAAAAAATCGAAACTTTACAAACAGTTACCCTAAGAAAAATTTTTTTAGTGACTTCAGCAAATTTAATCCCTCTTCTACACTGTGATGCTAAAGTAACTGGGTTCAGGCTGATGAGGTATGGTACATTGTCACTGCTTCCCAGGCCAAGTAGGGCTAGGATTTCACTCATACTGTGTTATTCTTGGTTTTGCACTGTACAGACAGTGATCAGGTAGACTGGTTTATTCCTTTGTCCAGGGCTCTGATCTGTCTGCCCTTCCTTTGCCCAGAAGTTGAAATGACCTCTCACTTTGGACACAGGCATGGAGTTGCCATTGTCCCCTGTCACTTGGAGGTATGATGGGAGGCAAGAACATTATTACTTCTCCTTCTGTGTGCACCAACGCACCAGACACATCACACAACTTCTGTAAAGCTCTGGAGACTGACCTATCCTTCTCTGGTCCCTCATGCTCTGTGTTTTAAGGTCTCTTCCTTTTCCTATCTGGCTTACTTCCTGCCATTTAATTTAGTGGCTTTTATCCACCGTGAAGCCCTTCCAGGACTGTTAACAGGTGGCATTTGAGACTGTGAGGACTGTGCTGCCAGATCACTGGAGCCACCCCCTGCCTTCTCCAGACAAGGTTCAGCCAGGAAACCCGGTGGGCAATTCAGTGTGACAGCTGGATGCAGATTGGCAGATCCTCACTGTGGAACAGAAAAACACTACCTGGAGCAGGGCTGCATCTCATTCCTGCTACCCAGGTGTACGTGCACAGGCTTGGCAGCCAGCAGCCAGGAAGTGCAGATACCTGTCCTGGTAATTAAACTGGATTGTTGAAGTGTTGGACAGATCATTGATATGTTTCTTGAGGAGAGGAAATAAAGGCATGCTGGGAGTGCTGCTGGTAGATGTGGCATGGAATCTGCTGGAGGAATATTAGAGGACAGCAGTATGACACCCATTAAAGGCACCTGTTTAGTGCAGATCAGTGGGTGTCACGGTCCTAATGCTGTTTACTGTTTTCCTGTTGTGAAGGCTGCTGCCAGTAACTCTGCTGTTGGAAGAAGTGTATTTTCCTGTTAGTGGGTCTGCACTGGTACTTCATTGCTGCCGCTGGATTTTCCCTGATGTGTGGTGTTAAATCCACATAAATCTCAGTAAATGCAGCTGTGCATGAGGAGATGATACCTCGCTGATCAGTGAGGAAAAGGTCCTGGTTTGTGACTTATGTCCCAAACTCTCCATAGCTGCAGCAGAATTTATCCACGTAGCTGCATCTTGGTGCATCAGGCCAAGAATAACCCCCTTGCACAGTTATCACCTGCAGTTTTGTATTGGAAGGTCTCTTAGAGGAAATGGAAAACCTGTGACAAATGTGTCTCATGCTAAGGACAAGTAGGCAAGTGTAGCTTCTAGTTAAGTCTCCCTGTTCATCTTGGTGGAGCCACAGTCACGGGAGATATTAGTGGATCAAGGTGTGGGTATTTGGTACACTGTGGGATGTTGAAATTGCACCTGTGTGCTCTCGTGGTTGGTTCAACAGGAGGTTCAACCAAACTGCAGTGTTAGGAAAGCCGTGGTGACTGTGTTTCCTTGTCTCTCTGGCTGGTCCCAACGCACATTTGTGAGCTGAGCCAGGCCTATCTGCTGGAGCTGTAGCATCAAATGGGCTTCCCAGAGATGTGCTCTTTCAGCACTCCCCTGGGCCATCGTCGGTGTGCCCATGCCAGAAATAAAGCAGATGGAAAGAGGGACTTTGCAAACCTGACTAACTGCCAAGCATGGAAAGTGAGAATCTGGTTTTTTAAGGTGCCTCCAAAAAATGTCCTTTGAGGAAAGAAATGGAGTGTTCCATGCCCAGTGATTCTGGATATAAAGACGCACTTCAAAAGTCCTTTCTCAAGTAAGAGTAGGCAGGGCACATCTGGCTTCAGTGAGTCTCAAGCCACGCACTTTCATCCTGGAATTACCTCCAAGAGGTGCAGCTCTTGTGTCTCATCCTTTCCCTTGCACAGGTTTTCTGATGGTGATTATATTTTCACAGAGACTGGTTAATGAAGTTGAATCAGTGACACAAGGCCAACTGCAGCAGTAGGAGAAATCCTGCTACAAGATCTGTTGGCTGCAGGAAATTGAAAAATTGCATGCCATGGGATAGGTCTGGCTGCTGGAGTCCTGCTGGCACATATTCAGTAACCCAGCACTGCAGAGAAATGCCAGGGTCTGTTTTGTTGGTTTGGCTTTTGTCCATCCTAAGACGACCATGCTCATTTCAGAACTGCAAAGAGTGTGCAGGCAGTGAGTCTTCATGTGCACCACCTCTTCTGGGTATGGCAGCTTTTGGCAGCAGAAACTACCTCTGGGTTAGACTCTCAAAGGGATTCCTTCCTGAAAAAAAAAAAGTGGTTCTCTCCAAAATAGTTTGTCCCCCTTCCTCTCTCCTCTATTTAAATGAGTAAAAGAATTGGTGCTTGCAATCCATCTGGCATTTTCAGACTGATGTAATTTTACTCCGAACTTTTGAAATCAAATTTGGAAATATAGAGGGGGAACAGTAAACTTTTGTACACAAGAAGAGGCTGATTGCTAATCTCCATTGGTGACCCCAGCATTCTTCTGTTCCCCCAGTCCTTGGAGACCTGGCAGTTCTTGGGATGGGGCTGATCCATGCAGGACGCAGTGGCCTTAGGCTCCAAATACAGGACTAGTTTTCCTGTAACCTCTTGCAATCTGCAAACCTCTGTTGTTTCTGTGGGATTTTGCTGGTGTTTTTCTGCTGGAAAACATGTATCTAGAAAGTATGAGCAATGCCACAAGCCGTGAGAGATATAAATTGTGCTGGCCTCTTTTGTGGCTACCCTAGAGGTGCAGCAGGCAGACAGAGGACCTTCTTCCCTTTGTAGGCACAGGAGTTGACCCAAGCATGGCTTTTCCCTATGGCATTGCTGCAAAATATGTGTCCAGGGGACTTCCCAGCACAGATGGCAGGGAGCCATCTGTAATGCAGTCTCACAGTGTGTTAAAAAGTGTGCCTCGTGCACGTGGGCTGGAGCACAGTGAATAATTCATAAGTGCCAATGATAGGATCGAGGTAGCCATCATTCCCTTGCTCACGGTTTTGCTCAAGCTTTCATATTTTTGAAACCTCCACCTATTTAAATGGTTCCCAGAGAGCAGTCTGTGTGTACTGCTAATACTGAAGTTTGCTTTTCAAGTGACAGCTGCATGACTTTTTTTTTTTCTCAGTGCTTTCACCAGGCTGGATGATTAAGGTATGCTGTCGCTCTGGACAGAGATGTGCATCTCCCTTGAGGTCTGTCACCTTATCTGCCCTGTGTACAGCAAGCACCCACCGTGACATCCTGGTCAGAGGCGTGTCTCCTAATGAGCCCATAGGGAGCAAGCAGTTTTGATTCACAGTTGCCTGCTCACCCATTGTATCATTGCAGGAGCACACTGGAAAGATGCAATGTTTAAAACCTTTCTAGGCTTAAAACCTGCCAAAAGTATTCCCTTTAAGCCAGCCTAAACAGCTAAGCAATTTTCTTTGCTTTTGATGTCAGCAAGTCCCATGCTGGGAATGGCTTCAGGCACAGAACTGGCCTGGAGGTGGGGGGTATGAGGGTGGGGCAGTTCTCCTGCTGGCATCCCAGATGCCACAGACTCCTTTGCACTTAAAGACCTTCTCTGTGTGTGTTTTTAGATAAACCCCCTGCCTGTTTTCTGTTTGAAAAGTCAGAAGCCACTGTTCAAACCCCTTCTGTGACCTGTATGATATTTTTGCCCTCCTTCTGGGCAAAGAGGAGAAGAAAGGTACAGATGTGCCTGCTAACAGAGGAGGAGTTAATATGTCTAATGCCTCAAGAAGTCAGTGTGTCTGAGGCCAAACCAGAGACAGAAGTTGCATCCTGTGGAGCAGAAGTGCTTTTTAAGCAAAGGTGCTGGAGGACAGAACCTGGCAACCTGTAGTGCTGTCTGGGAGGCGTGGCTAGGTTCCTACTTGACCAAAAACCACTAGAAGCTTGGAGCAGCTAGAAGGCTCTTGGAGTGGGGAAGTGTGCTGAAAACTACGGTCCTTCCTTTAATTGCACAGGCTGGGATGCTGCAGTGGAAGGGAGCAAGGGAGAAGGTGTTTTCCACAGCAGTCAAGAGGTGTACATTCTTTGAAAAGCAGCCAAGGGTGATTTGGAAAGGGAAACCTGCAACATAGAGCTTGCTGCAATCTTACATCAGTATCTGCATGCTCTTGAAACCAAGAGACTGCAGCCTTGCACAGTCGGGGAAGAAGACATCAGAAAATGAGGCAAGAGATGGGAACCACATTTCCAGAGATTGCCTTTGGGAACTGATGGGTTCAAGTCCTGTAACATTCAGGGTCTGATTCTTCCAGCTTTGAAGTCTTCACAGGTTTGTTTGGTTTGGCATGGGGAAGGGAGCAGTTTACTTATTTTCTTCAGGAATAGCAGAAAATTTCCAAGGGGATGCTGCAGTAGAGGCAGCATGTTCCATCATCTCACACAAGAAGCAAGACTGGTCATGCAGCTCTGCTTTTCAGCCAGAACTGCTAGCCCAGGGTCTGCAAAAGCTTAAGCAGATGCTTGCTTCTGAAAAACTGCCTTTCCACAGACAGCATGTTAGGCAGGGCTTGCCTTTAAACATCCATTGTAACCATACTTGATCCACTGGGCAGCTCCACCTTCCCAGCAGTGGTCACTAGTGGATACCATAGAAGGGCTAAGAGCATGATGCACACACATCCCAGGGCTTCCTTAGAGCTTTCTTCAACCTCCAGGGAACACTTCTTTGTGCTTTATAGCCTTTAATGGATTTTTCTCGCATGAATTTGTTTAATTATTTTATGGACTCTGAGAAAATTCTAACGGCTGCAGGCAATCCTTTCTGAATTTGGTATGCCTGGTAGTTTAAACTCTGCTTTAGATTCACACTGGCCAGAGAGGAGCTATTAGTGGCATAAATAGAGGTTTTAAGGTTTGCAATTGCCCATCTCTGTGGAAAGCACTGCCATTTAGAGATGCAGAACTGGCTTCCAGTGTGTTAACACAGGTATTGCAGCTTTTAACCTAGAACAATGTTATCTTAAAAGCAAGGAATGTCTTCCATACCAGGATGGGTGAATACAGGGGTATTTTAATATGTGCAGGTAAACTGTACTGCCTCAGAGACCATAGTCTCTATTTAAAGCTGAGTGCACCCTGCACTGCCCCTTGCAGCAGGATCTTCCTGCTGGCTGTGAATACCCTTCATGTTCAGGGAGATGTGAAAATTAGTGTTGATCTGCCAGTGAAGGTTCAGCCAGAAAGAGAATAATTTCATTTGTGAAGCTCCATGCATATGCTGGTAATCAGCTTCAAGAAGTATTTTGGTATATTTTTGAAGCACGATCTCATGCAATCTGAGCATGCAATTGCAAGTTGTAAAAAGCAAACACACTGGCAAAGTAAAACCTGAAAGCTGGTGCTGTACAAGAGGTTGGTTGGTTGAATTTTTTGTCGCCGTTCATGTTTTTTGGTGATGGCTGCATTTATACTGAATGCAAAATCTGCATCCAGCATCCTATTCTGGAGTCATGAGTTCACCCCAGCCCAGATGGCTGGATGTCTGCTACCAAATGAATTATGCATCAGATTAATATTTTACACCTTTATTTACAACTCCCCTATTGGTAATTGCTACTTTTTCATAGTTGTTATAAGTCTTTTTGTTATACTTCACATATTAAGAATATATGCCTGAATACTGAGACAAGTCTTTGGAATATGAAAAAAATCCCCAAATTACAATATGACTTCTAGTTAGAGGTCATTTTTTTCTGGAAGTATGTGAGACAACCCTGTGGTTGATATATAAGGACAATAAAAGATGAAATAAAAACCATTTTCCTGCATCTGCAGACAGACCTTTCAATTTTGACATGAAATTAAAACATCTTATTTATAGATAAAAATAAAAATAGTAAGAAATAGTTGTCTCTATCCACCCTCCTCCTGAAAAAGGGAAAAAGAAGGATGCTGAAGATCTCATTATGAGATTTAGCTGGTGACAACCACTGTGTATTGTGCAGAAGGGTGCAGGTTTTACCATCTCCCAGTGGCAGTGAGACAAACATCTTTATGGTGAAACAATTAGTCCTCTTCAAAGTGTGCTACTTGTGAGGCATGAGGTACAAAAAGCAAATCCTGGGTTATACCTGGGGAGCATGAATCCATGGCCTGCACCCACATGGTGCCATGCAGATGGGTGTGAGGGAGAAAGAGCTGCCCAAATATTTGGCTTGAGATGCTGTGACCAGCAGGATTGACACTGTTCTGTAACATCCCCGAGCCACCAGAATCCCCAGCAGCAACATCACCTCAGGCTTGGGGTAAAGTAGCAGATATTGGGCAATCTGAGACCAGGTTTTTAGAGGTGTATGAGTAGCAAATACTGACTTTTTTCCAAAAAGCAAGAGCAGGCCATGCTGCAATCACGTGTAGTAAGAACTTCACAAGGTCAGAGTTTTAAGCAGGGCATTACTCATGTTACATTACAAGAGTGATAGAGCTGGTTTAAAATCTTATTTCCCATTTTACTGGCATATTTTTAAAGCATTGCCAAGTAATCTTATACTAATCTAATTCTAATCCCCTTAAAACATATTCTTCAAGGCCAGGGAATTCTCTTTGTATTGTGCTGAGCACAGTACCTGGCAGAGACCAAAAGTAAAGCATCTGAAATGGTTCCACTGCCCAGATTACATCAATTTATAGATTTTTTTTCCCCCATGAATGTTGCTTTTGCATTTCTCTGCTGATAAAGTCCCATTCAGCTCTTTAATCTCAGTCTGCAAGCTGGTAATTCCATTGTCTCCTATGTTATTTCTCTGATTTTAGCATTAAAAGTAGTTTTACATTTTTAACAGTGTGCATAAATGATACTTCGGAGAGTACTCTTAAGACATCAGGGCTCCAAAATAGCCAAAGAAAGAATGTAAAAATACTTTCAGTGCTGTTAGAGAAATAGCTGTGGACTTGCAGGCATTTAATAAAACAACCCACTTGTTCTCTGTCTGCAGTAGCAAACCAAGAAAGCTCTTTATGGTAATCTCCCTCAAACATTAAATATAACAGTGGAGGAACAGGAGTTTGGACATTTGTATTTCAGTAGTTGTGCACGGAAGAGCTGGGCTATAGAAACACTGCTTAGGGTATAGCAGCTTCACAGGGCATTTGTCCTTTCCCATGCACCCATCGTGCTAATCAAATGAATTTGTTGGAGTGTGAAGGTGTAAGTACATATATGGCAGCGTGGGTGCCATGGTTTATTTGAGGTTGCCATGGTTTAGTTGAGGTTTCAGGGCATGGGTTGGACTTAATGATCTTGAAGGTCTCTTCCAACCTAGTGGTTCTGTGATTCTGTGCATTTGTGGGTGTATGAACATGCAGGACACGTGCTGGACACAACACAGAGGTTACCCACCCTTGTGGGTATCTGTGAGAGCTTGGTAAAGCTCAGACACTTCAGGTGCCTTTCACTCTTCGTGTCCTTGTGCCAAATTGCTGCCTAACTGGGCCCCCATTTGAAGAGGGTGGCTCTCTGTGCTGCGAGGCCACCCAGCAGTTCTCTGGTCCCTTCTTCTTTCTGTCTGAGTTCTTCTGCCATGAGCATGACCCTTCTTTAGTAAGCAGTTTGTAGTATTTATTTGTTCATATGGCCAGACTTTTTTCCCTTGGTTGCTGTTGTGCCTGGTGTCTGCACCCACACAGCAGGCTGGCTTCTGTATCCCAGGAAGGATTTTGCTGTACCAGAACTGAGCTCCAGCTCTCTATGTGCATGAATTACAGGTTCCCAGTTAGTGTTTATAGTATCAGGCTGAAATGCTTTTTGCCTCTGGATTGCTTCTCATTGGAGAGGTGTTGTTTCAGTGAGGCTTGGCATGTTTTTTCCACGTTTTCTGCTGTGGTTGCTATTACAATATATTTCGACAGCAAATCCCTTGCTCATTCCTTGAAAGATTTCCAAAATGCTACTTCTGACACTTGTATTTCTTGCAAAGGGCTAATGTAATAGAAGTAGTAGGACTGGCCAGTACTTTTTTCCAGATTACTGCCCTTTCTTTCCCCAGTGTGGGGACAGGGAGGGGAGAACTCTACCTGAAGAGCTGAGAGTAGCACTAAGGTGACAGACAACCCAGCAATAAATGATATTTCTTCCACAGCAGCTGGGTCAAAGTTCAGTTGCATGTAAATACTACAAAAAGCTCAAGAGCTGGAAGGTTTTAATTAAAACACACTTTAGATGTGCTCTTTTGCCAGTGTGATAGAATGCTTGCTGCATCTCCTGGTCCTGGAGGAGCAGTCCTGATCAAAAGCAAGTAACTAATGGGATTTCCAGCTAGATCAGTGCAATAGAAATCACCAGAAGGGAAGTGTTATTATTTATTTATTTTCCTCTTTTTCGGGCTTGGCAATTTCTAAGAATACAAGCTCTGATCAAAAGGCCCTGTACGAATCGATGTAGAGCACCCGCTGGCTATGGTGGTGCTGGGTGAGGGTTTTTCTGCTGCAGTGCAGGAAACTGGGGTGAGCCACTGCTCTTAGTGCAGAGGGGCCAACCATGCTGGACTAATCCTCTAAGTGCTTTGGCAAGCCATGGAGAGAGCACTGGTCTGGGGAAACGGATAGAAAAAATAGCACATTCTCTTATGCATTTGACAAAATCTGCCCTGTGGGTTCTGGCCAGAGGTGGTGGGTGTGCAGAGTGATACAAGGAGCCTTTTGCATCTGGCCCCCGGGCTCTGCAGGGAGAGAACAATGCCTCAAAAGCACATTTGGAGAATTAGGTGGAAAATGCCAGTGGAGGGCACTAGCACTGCTCACTGCCTTCCCAAGAATACACAGCACAATTGCCCACTTGTGCAAATCTTGTGCATCTTTGTTCTCTGCCCCTACTGGAGGCACAAGGAAGCAAAGTTGAATCAGGTAAAAGCACAAAACTGGGCTTGCCCTCCCTCCTTAGGTTTGCAAGGGTTTATGGGACCCTGTGTGCCATTTCTTTGTAGCTTCTTTCCAACTTTCTGCAGTCTGCCTCAATCCAAGGAGAGAAAGTGCTGCTCAGCCAAGTAGATTATTAATTATTCTATTTCCTGAGTTGCCTTGCACACAGTTGAGCATTAGTGTGGCTTATTACAGGGGGGTCTGATCTGCACTGCACATTATCCTGTCATCTCCAGAGCTCTGCCTTCCCCGCAATGGGCTCCTGCTTGGATCATTAAGCCATGAAACTCCATGGTTCTGCCTTGTTCTCCTGAGGGGTGTCACCAAGAGCATGAAATTGTTTGCTGTCTTTGTTGGAGACTTATGGTCTGAGCCTTTAAATACCTGGCCATGTAAGGACAGTTTCCACAGAGAGGTGCTCTCACCCAGTTCAGTAAACTGGAAGACTATCACTGCAGAAATGACTGGGTTATTTAATTTATTGTACATCCATCTGTCCCAGCTGCAACTCAGCCCCTGCAAGGACATGGAAAGGAGCTGTAGGATGACTGGGTAAGGATGCACATGAGGGCACAGACCTATCTCCACCTTTTCCAAAACTGCAGACAGCAACTAGCAAAGCTGGGTGTCCATGAAGGACAAAATGCCCAGTGCCTTCCCAAACCCTTTGCTACATGTTGGCTGAAGCTTCAAGGGGGACTTCTGCCAGACTTAAGTGGCCCTGAGGGCTTTAAGTGCTATTTGCAACCCCTGCAGAACATCTCTATAAAGCAAAACAAATCCCCCATAAAGTAGTCAGTTGGTAATGTTGTTTGTGCTCTAGTAACAATTGTGCATCTGTTGTAGCCTCACACTCTTCCTCTGTCTTCTGATATTGGTCAGTGAATGAGAACTGCTATTTTAAATTCAGTTTGTACAGTGTCCTGTTCTTCATTTAGGACAAAATGGGGAAGTTAAATACATAGTCATTATGCAAATTAATTCAAGTTGGCTCAGCTTTCTTGTATGCAGACCTGATGGATACAGCATCATTGGAAGGGGTACCTAATGTCAGTAAATTGCTATTTCGATGCCTAAAACTTTATGCATTGCCTTCATCAGGGAGGTTTTTCAGGCATCTGGTTCATTGATGGGGGAACTGGGGCATGGAGGTGTGGTGTGACAGGCTAGAGGACACACACAGGACTGGGACTCTTCTTGCTGCTCTTTGCCCCTGCTGAACTCTTCCCGTAGGGCTGGAGCACTAAGATGCATTGGAAATGTTTCCTAACCTGTTTGCCAAACTAACTTAAGAACAGAAAAAAGAAGCTGGCCAGAGTCCACTGGAGATGGGCTGTTGGGTTTGGGACTGCTTTTTCTGAATGTGGTTTCAGTTTCACTGCAGCATTAGAGATAGAAATGTCAGACAACAGTGTATTTATCCAAAGCATTTAGTGAGCTAAAGTGTGTTGAATAGCTTGGGGAAATGTGTGACAGGGGGCCCCTTTGCTCCCCGACTTAATTGCTTGCAATAGTGAAAATTTCCTCCTTTCCTCTTTTGCACCTTCTGTCAGGAGAGACAATCTTTGATCCAAGTCCAGCTGAGTGCAAGGTGTTGCCTTCAATACATCTGCTCGGTGAACTGTGCTTTGTCTTCTTGAAAGGGAGCTGTTAATAATGTGACAGTGTCCATTCCAAGCTGTTACAAATTCCAGTGCCCAGGCGATTAAATGTAACTAAAATCCTGATCGTTTTGATTTGGTATCTAGCAAGAGAGCAATTGCTACCTGTTCAGTAAATACAGCTGAGTTTTATTTGGCCTCTGACAGTAATAGTATTTAGAGTGGCTTGGCAGCTGTTCACTGATGAGGGTCCAAAAAAAGCACTTAACAAAATCAAGTGATAGCAGGAATAAACTGCTAAAGACACTGGCACCGAGTTTATCCACTTGAGTGGTTTAGCAAAGATTTCAGGGACTCCTCCCCGTTTCTCTTCCTCTCTTCAACTTTTCAGCCTGGATCACGAGCCCATCTGCCAGGGACTGGTGAGGTGGCTGCCTCCCAGCCAGGGGCTGTGTCAGGCTCTGGGGTCATACTGCCCTCTGCTCCCTGGTCCCCATGGCTGAGCCCCAAGCAGGTACCCAAGGGGCTGTGCCAGGGGTTGGATGGGAGAATATCCAGATATCAGGAATATGGAACTATCAGGTCTCCTGCCTCCCTGTCTCCATCTCCAGCTACTCTGCCTCATAGAATTAATGCTCCTGGGGACGAGGCATGCACATAGCTCATGAGCCAGTGGCCCATGGAAGTTCTATGCACTTTGCTCTAGCAGGAGGAGAGCTTTGGCACGCTCACTAGCCGCCTTCTCCCTTTGCCATGAGGGTGCTTGAAAACTTTAGAGATGCCGCAAGTCAGACAATTTTACAGCTGCCGTTTGGCTGAGTAGAGGAGTGTTTTCCTCTCCAAGAGAAGCAGCAGCTATTTTTCACAGAGCAAATGAAGCCACCTGTAGGGTTAACTGGGCTTTATTCAGTCCCCAGGCTGCCTTGCACAACCTTTAGGGCCGATAGGAGTCTTTGAAGTACCATTGAATTTCATTGTTAATGTCACAGTCATTTACTGTGAATGGAAAAGGGTATTTTTTTCACTCCCAGGCACGAATAAACTCTGTAGATTGCAGGAAATAATCCCTCTTAAAGGAGAGTTGAAAGTGCTGTCTTCTAATAGAAGAAACCTGGTACTGAGCAGATGCCTAGGACTGCTCCAGGTCTTCTCGAAAATGCTGGATTTTGCTCAGTGAGTAGAAACAGAATAAGTTAAATGAAAAGAAAGCAGCTGATGACAAGGTAATACATGTGTCAGAGAAGGGGGGGGAGTGGTGAAGGAAAAGTACATAATGTGGATGACTTTAATTATGTGGAAGGTGGGAAGATTGACTTCCCTATCCTGAGTGGGGTGTGTGAGAAGATGCATTAGTCTGTGTTCTAGCAGAGGTTGATGAGGTCTTCTCCGAGATGTTAGTAGTTGCTTGGATGAAAAAGGGTGCACTTGCTGGCAGTATTTATGAGAGCTTTAATTACATTTCACAGACTGACTTCCAATTAGAAGGGAAGGTAGGGGTGAGAAGATGAACGAAAAGATGTACAGTGTGTTTTAAGAGCACGGTGATAAATCTATGGCTAAGGATTATGGTAAACAAAATAGTCGTACATCATGGCATCATTTGCACACTTATATTTTTAGATGCTTACTCCAAGTTCCTTTCCACCTCCCCCCATCACAAGCAAAATGCATATAAAGGGGTCAAACACAGGCCTCTGGTACTCCTCTTCCAAGATGGAAGTCAAAGATCATTTACAATTGCTGCAATACAGGGCTGTTACTTTTCTTTTTTTTTTTTTTTTTTTGCTAATTCATTAATTGTGTCATAAAATGGCACTCCAGAAAAGGCAGACAGAGACAGATCACAATATTTGTCTCCATGCTGCATGAATAGTGGGAAAATATTGCTGTCATCAGCGCATCCTTCCACATTGCTGCAGATTCTCACATTTAGAGTCATAGAATGGTTTGGACTGGTTTGAATTATCCTTGCTATAATCTCACCTGAACAACTTCTTATGCAGATGACCATGATGCCCATTTATTTTTATGTCAGGAAGTAACACTCAAAGGGGAGATATATCAATTGCTCAGGACTGGCTTAATTCCCTCTGCACTGTAGTAAACCAGGAACTTTGCCACTAACTTCACTCCAAGGACAGTGCCTCCATGTATAAGTAGCACTGGCACAATTCTCTCATTACAGCCCTCAGAAAGAAGCTTCTCTGTACTCTTTACTTGTGGTGTAAGCTGCTTGCCAGTATCTCCATAGATGGTGCGGGTAAGAGGTTTTACCTAACAACATCAGCGTTAGAGAAACGGGCAATACTTTGGATCTTGTGGTATTGGTAATTAAAGTAAAGGTAAGTCTGCAGACAGTTCATGACAAACACTGAAATTACGTCTGGAGAATAGGAGGGCCTGGCTATTGAGATTGCTTTTGTTTCAGGTAACATTGTTCCTCCCCGTGATTCCTAAAAGGGTTTATAGTGTTTCTTAAAGAGCAGTGAAATCACTTCAGTGAAGCAGTGGCAGTACTTCAGCAAACGGAATTTTTTTTCTCTTCTTTAATTCCATGATCACACTTGGTAAGATAGAACAAAGCAAAGGAGAAAACTCCTCTTTCTTTGGTGATGCTGAAAACAAATCCATGTTTATTTAAAAGTAGCTGTGTCAGGAGGAAGGTATGATGGAGTATAATTGCCAAATTCTTATTTGGTGATTAGTATCTTGCAGCAATCTCAATGCTGTTAAGATGCAGGCATAATTGCACATAGGATGCATATATTTATCATGGAATTTGGCACTTCAGACCATTAGGAAGTATCTGTAGCTTTGCTGTATGCTGCATATAGATTAATCTAGTTTAGGAGACTTAAGAGCCTGTCAGAGATGCTCCCATCATCCGAGCAGTTGTAACATCAGGTGCTAGAGAACACTTGGAGAGGCACCAGATGGTTTCCATAGCCCTGCTGCAGTAACATTGTGGGTTCCTGGTATTTGTGCATTTCCAGGGATTTATTTGTCACTGGCTGCAATATTCACCTCTGCCTGTTTTATTTACACACATTAAAAAATAAATACACAAATAAAGGGGTTAGGTCCAGGAGAGAGGAGTGTTCCATTTGTGCTCTGTTGTGCAGGGTATTTCTGCATGCCAGCATTGGAGGAGAGAAACCTTGACTCTTGGGAGCCCCTGAGAAAAGGCCTGTGAAGTAACTGTAGATACATATCACAGGTACAGGGCTCTGCCACCTTGAATGGAAAAAAAAATTGTTGTAGGGAATTAAACTTGTTCCCTTGTCAGCCCATGAAAGAAAGTCTAGGTAGAAGCAGCATATTGCAGAAATAAGCCTGGAAGTTGTGTCTAGGAATAAGATAGGAACAACTTGCCAAGGGAAGATGATTTTCAGCAAAAGATCATAGCTAGAAACTTATCACTCAGGGCTTTTTAATTAAATGTTTGGGAAGGAATGGGCAAATAAGATCTCAGGGGGAAGATCGTTTCAACCACAGGCTTAAGGCTGCCACCAAAGATGAGAGTGTACATGCTGCAGTGGAAGATGTTAACTGCAAGCCTGGTAGCGCTTTGAGAGCAGCAGGAGTGTCCCTCCTGCACTTGCATTTATGGGCTGCAAAAGAGAATGAAGTGATTTTTCCCAAGGTCACCCATCAGTTCATAAGCAGGGCCAGGAAGAGACCAAAAGTCACCAGGGTCTAGTGGCACTCTGCTTTGCTGGATTCAAGGTGGAGACATAAATGTATTGTGTCCTTCCTTTAGTCCCCATGGTTCTTGGCTGCTTTTTAGAGCTCTGCACAGGAATACAGGGTTAGGGATTGAATCCCGGTGTACACCTGAGTCCTTCCTGATGAAGGACTGAAGCACAAGACCATAAATAGGATCTCTTCCTGATGAAGGACTGAAGTACAAGACCATAAATAGGATCTCTTCCAAAATGGAGGGCAGATTTTCTCTGTGTTAACCTGCAGCTGACTATAGGTCCAAGTGGTCTTCTGTTTCATTCATTTCTTTGGCTAATTCAATACTTGGAGGAATGTATTTTATTTTGCCTTCCCATAGTGGATCAAATTCTTGTCTTGCTTGTGTGGAAGCTACTTTTGATGAAGTCAGTGAGTAGCTTCTCAAGCAGATAAATGCAAGGAAGGGCCTGATGTCTCAGGTAGGTTTGATCACCACACTTCTTTCTCGGGATGTCTTCACAGCTGCTTTTTTGTTTCCGTTTGGGCTCTAGAACTTTTGGCTCCAAACATAATTTTTTTTTCCCAGGGTATTGAGGAGGCAAGATTATCTTGTGCATGAAAGTGCCATCATTCCGATTTTTGTTGTTTTATCAATGCAGAGTCTTCCCCACATTCTGAAAATCCTTTTGCCCAGGTCATTCAGTATATAGTTGCAGTATATGATTTGACATGCCTTACTGAGGAAAAGATGAAGCAGAACACCAGATTTATTATTGGGTCACTGACTGAGATATTTTTTGAGTTCCCAGAGCTTTATCATAGTGGCCATCCTGGGTCTTGTTAGTAAAGAGATTATCTCAAGAATTAGATCACTGAGATCATAATACACTGCTATGTTAGACAAGGTTCATGGTGAGAGAGGATATGGCATTTACTGGGCCTTTTAAATGTCACATCCAGACTTTAAAGGCCACAGTCTTAGAATAAACAAAAGAGAATGCAGCTAGCTCAAGCTTCTTTAAAATGAGCAGCATCTTGGTGATCCAGAGGGAACCTGTGGTCCATATTTTTACAGCAGATACCAGACTAACCAGCCACTGGAAACCATGCAAGGATGATAGCAGTGTCTTTCTTGAGATACAAGGTAAGGTGAGCCTGTGTGGTCAGCATTCCTTCCATTTAGCTGCAGAAGGAAGTAAGTAATATGATGTTCTTATCAGAGTGATGCACAAGAAGTTAGACTGGCATTGATGGCTTTTGAGTAATTTTGGTTGGAGTACAGTAAATGAAGTGATTGAATACCACACAAAGTAAGCAGTCTCTGCAAGCAGTTGCTTGGCAGTTGAATGACTGGATGGAATTTTTCTTTTTCTGTTTTCTTAGCTATGTGATAGTTCAAGTGGATGATAACACTGGGCAAAATTTATTTCTTTCCTCAGATGCATACCTCACTGCTAGAAACAGGCCCATGGGAGGGTAATCCACAGAGCTGAATTCTGTACACTGCAGTGCTATAGAGCATAAAAATGCATGTGGGCAGTTCCCACTGATCAGATGTGATAGTTCAGTATCTGCAGGCCTTGTAAAATCAGGCTTTTTTGTAATTTTTATGAACTGATAAATGTTGCCAAATTGCTTGGAAATTTACTGGCAGTGTTCAAGATTTTAAAACTACACTTGAAGCATACATCCTTTCTTCAGGCTCTTCTTGATTTTTTTTTTCTGTGTGGCTTATGGAAGTGTGCATGTGTGTATATCTATATTTAAAAGTGTCCTTTTCTCTTTTGTTTTTCATGCTCTCAGACAGTAACTGTTGTATTGATTTTTTTAAACAAATTTTTTTCTTCAGTACTAATTTCTAGAACAAAGTTCGGTTATATCTTAAAATGTTTTATTCTTTTAACCAAGTGGCATGATGGAGCAGCAAGTCACTGCGTGGTAAAGTTTGGTAATCTGCCCTCAGGAGTGAATTGTTATTGATTTAAAGGAAGATGAAAAGTCAGTGGTGTTTTGTGGGAGGGCTAAATGATCTCTTTTGGCCTTAAGATCTAGGTATATTGATTTAAAATTATCTTGCTTTACCTGCTGCCTATAAATTTACAACTTCAAGTTAAATGAACATAAAACACATTCTGTTTGAGTCCACTGTATTTGTACAGGGTTTTAAGAAAACCATTTAAAATGTTGTTCTTTTTATTAATTCTGCTTAGCTGTGTATAGCTCTCTTAAAGTACTCCTCATTTTGGGGGAGCAGTCTAGCAACATTTGTATTCTTCACTGTAATTGAATCCTGATGCAAATCCAAGTCTTTGTTATTCTTGCATTCACTGCAGTGACCTTGATAATGTGAATGCTTCACCTTTGCTGCTCCTTGGAAGGCAGTCCTGTGAAATGGGATCAATTACGTGCATTGCTAGGATCCCATTTTCAATACCACTGAATTAAAAACAGTTAGAGCTAGTTAATGGGCTTCCCCCTTGTGTGAGGGAGGGGCTGGGGGAATGAACAAAGGAGAATAGAAGCTGAATTGTTTGAGAGGAGGTAATCTCTGTTTTGTTTCTGCTGTAGATTAGGAATGATCAATTATCATGTCGGAAGGCAGAGAAGCTAATATGCCCCAGAATCTACACATAGTTATTTAATCATCCTGCCTGATGCATGGCATTCATCATTCACGTTTTTAATGCCACTTACTGTTATAATCTCACATTTATTCAGGGAACATTTAGGGAGAGAGAGCCATGCTAATAGGCAACAACCTGGGGAACAGAATAGTGGGGAACCTGTATGGTTTGATTTCTGTCTCTTCAATCTCAGCAGCCTGAGCCCTGGACCCATGCAAACTGTTGTACATGTCTGATCTTGAGATGATACCCCTGCAGATGACTCAAGGCATCGACTGAAGGAAAACCTTCATGAGCTCCCATCTGTACTGGGTGGGTAATTCTCAGTGGTGCTGGAAGCTGCTTTTTTCCAAGAGCAAGTGGCAGCTAACGTCATCACAGTCCTGCGAAGGAGACAGGCAAATGCCTGTGAGCAGCTGGTGTTGGTGCAGTGAGCTCTAGTATCCATGCCATCCTGTCATCTGCTGTTTGGACTACTTTCAGACGTCTTCAAGGCACAATTTCAGCCAGCCACTAGATGCAATGAACACTTGCAGCATAAAGATTGGTCAAAGGAGAGTCACAAATGTGCAGGGTGCTACCAAACAGGCAAGTGCTTTATGTATTGCATCTATGAAGATGTAGATACGTGTATTTTAATTCTCAGTAAGTCTTTTGGTGGTCTAATCCACTCACTGAATAAAGATGAAGATGAGAAAGTTGGAAGTACTAGGGCACTTCCTTACATCTATCCAAGTCATTCCCTGGTCCAAGTTGGAGAAGAGCCAAGAAACCCCTCAGAAGGAGGAACCCACTGTGACTAGTGTTAAAATGCCCTTTTCTCTTCTAACAGTCACAAAGCTGAGGGGAAGCAAGTGATCAGTATAAGGAGAACTTGCCAAAACCAAATCCTGTTAGAGTGGTTGTGAACCCAGAGAGGAATCTGGATGCAGTGAAACCTGTCTTTCCTCCATCTTTCTACAAAGTCATGGGAATGCCGAATGCGACGATGTCACCAAAGCCTCAGGATACATTAGAGCGTGCATGTGCAGCTACCATATGAAACAGCCAGAATCTCTGCTGGGACCATCAGCTTCTGGGTAGCAATCCTTCCCTCAGATGTTCAGGCTGTTCTCCTGGTACCATTGCATTGCCCTGACCTCCACAGCTTGTGGTGACCCAGTTAAGTAGACACAGGCTTAGGACATATCCTGACAGCAGTAAGAGGAAAAATTGGACTAGAGAGTCTCTGTGCAGTCCCTAAATTGGGTTTTCATGTTAGAAACGTTCTGGCATATTCTTGAGTTTGTCTCTAAATCCTTATCAACACCTTCAGAAACTAACTGGAGTGAAAAAGCCTGCTGTATTTTGTCAGAAGAGTCTGTATTTGCTTCCTGCAGAAAAGTGATGCCTCTGCAGGGTGGGAGAGTCAAAAGCCATGCTTTCATATGCAGCTGCATTTATCCCATTCTAAAGGTTGGTGTTCATCCTGAGCTTGTGTTGCTCGGTCATGAACTCTGCAGTTTTCCCTCAGCAAAGCAATTTTGCACAGTGCTTGTCTTTCAGCACAGAACTAGTGCTTCCACTTGGAAACAGAAGTTGGAGAGAGTTATTAAATTATGGAAACAAGCCTTTGCCACAAATTTCCCCACAATTTTCCTCTTTGTCACTCACATAGGGGTTTTGTTCTGTGTTTGAGCTCAGTGTGACATCACCAAGTTGCTTGTGATTTAAATAGAAGAAACCAGCTGTCAGGAGTAATGCTTGCAGGTATTCCTTCTTTTCTTTATTTGCCTTACAGCAGTGCCTGCAGGCCAAAGCAAAGATTGTGCTGGCAGCACCTGAATAGTTAGTTGCTGCCCCTCAAGTCTGTACAGATAAAGGAATTATCATTATCTTCATTGCACAAATAACAGCACAGAAAGATGAAGTGACTTACCCATGGTCATACTAGGAGTCTCTGGCAGAGCCAGAAAGCAGAGTATTGTTTCCTCTGGTCTGATGCTTTTATCCCAGTGCCATCCTTTTGTGTGACTGGCCATTTTCAGCAATTTAGATTTTTCCATCATGTCTCCTGGCACAAACAAGCCAGCTAGTAAATGGCACTACATATATGTCTCTTGGATCTCTGCCTTTCAAGATCCTTTATATTTTTATCACTTACCTTGTGATAGCAAGGTGTCTGTGTAGAGCCTTGTGTCTGGAAAGATCTCAGGATGTGCTCATCTAACCTGCTTTAAAACCTTCGCAGAGGCCACAGGTTCACGATGTTTTTCCAGTGCTTCATTACTTTTGTCCTTAGAAAGATGTTCCTAAATTTAATACTGTGCTTGTCTTGCTCCAGAGACAGCAGCCTTTTACTTGTTTGGAGACTCATATTCTCTTTCAGTCTCCTTTTCGCCAGGACAGAACAGTCTCTGTTCACAGCTTTCTTAACTTGTGGGATTTCTCCAGTTCCCTCTTGGATTTAGCAGAGCAAGGCATCAAGATGTACAGGAAGGTTTGCTGAGCCAGGGACACCCCTGAGGATTGCCAAGACCCACCAGAAGCCCACAGCTTGTACAGGAGCAGCTGATGAGTCGGTGGGGCCAGGAGCAGCCACTGCCGAACAGAGCAGCCCCAGGGAGCACTGCGAGTGACCAGGAGGGGAACAGGGCCTGGCAGGACCCTCTGTGTGTGGGGGTGCACAAGAGGTCACAGTCTGCTGACTTGAGTGGAGGAAGAAATTCAGCTCATCCCATTCCTACCAGTTTGAAGTCAGAGCCAGCGAGAGAAAACCTCTAGGAAGACTTTACAGCCCCGTCCAAGACCCAAAAGGGGCCTACAAGAAAGCTGGAGAGGGACTTTTACAGGGGACATTAAGGATAGGACAGGGGATAATTCCTTTAGGCTACGAGAGGGTAGGTTCAGACTAGATATAAGGAAAAAAATTTTTATCATGAGAGTGTTGAGGCACTGGCACCAGCTGCCCAGAGAAGTTGTAGTTGCGAGCTTCCTAGCAGTGTTCAAGGTCAGGCTGGATGGGACTCTAGGTGACCTGGTCTGTTGGAAAGTGTCCCTGCCCATGGCATTAGGCTTGGAACTAGATGATCTTTAAGGTCTCTTCCAACTCAGACCATCTATGAAGCTGCATATTCTTTCTTCCAAAGGGGCATTGCATGCTCCCGTGTTTCACACTGCAGAGGTTACCCTTTAGGAGGCTGAAGGTACACAAATTTCACTTGATAGTATGAAGAGGTGTTTTCCCAAGCACCTGTAGTAAAATCTGACTTGGGTTTGTGCTGACTTGGATAGTTAGCTTCATCTCAATGTTTGGAACCTGAGATTTTAGGACTTACACTGCCCATGATCACACTTAAGTGCCAAAAGACTGGGCAGGATATCCCAGCTGGCAGCAACAATGAGATCTGTTAGATTTTTTTATTTGTCTGCCATTTCCTTAAAAACAGTAGAAGCTTAGGCAGCATTTGCTCTGATCCAGAAAAGCCACTGTCAGTCTCAAACCAAGGGTTTTATATAATCACAGGTACATAAACCTTTCCATTTCAGCCCTAGTAATTTGGAGGTTTTACTGATATAGGGGTTTGATCTAGTATTACCTGTTTGATATATTTTTATTTGTTTCTAAGAATTTTATTTCAAGCCTTCCAGTCTTCACTGGGGAACTCACTTATGGAAGAGGTCTGGATTGTGGTTCTGCAAAGCTGTGACCAGCTCAGGGTTCTGTGACAAGTGGTGGGCTCATGCTGTTCTCCCATTTCTGAAGGAGAGATGAGATAAGAGCAGTGGTGGTATTCAGAGGGACCTAACACCACAGGAAGTCAAAAACAAGCTACAGTGGGAGTTAAGCACTTTGGCTATTCTTCACTCTGACCTGATGCACCTCTTCAGTAGCTGTTCTTCAAGTGGAAACATAAGGAATTAATTTGCCTGCCCCTAATTTCACTAGAGTGTTTAGTAATTTGGCTTTAATGTTAGAATTCATCAGCAAGACTGATTGCTGTATCATACAGAGTGGCAGGCTTGGCAGAGAAGGAAATTTCCCATACAATTTAAAAATGGTCTATGAATTTGCTGGGTTTAGAGTTTGATAACAGCTAGAAAAAGGACACAGCAAGTCTTGTACAAAGGAAGGAGCCAATTTAGGAATTAAGAAGGTGAGATGGTAGAGAGCAGGAACCTGCACATTTTACATTTAATTCAGTAGCTGTGGTTTGGCTTTGTTTTGTTCTTAATGGCATGTGGTTTTTAAAAGGAAGTCTTTTCTTAAGTGCAAATCAGATATTAGGGTACTAAAGATAGGGAAGGCACTCCTTGGTAAGTGTGGTGGAAGCTAGTCTGATAAATGTACTCAATAATGAGAATTCTACAGCAAAATGCTGAGCCCTGTGGCTAGGATCCAGCAAAATGCTGACAGTAGTGGTAGTACTCATGCACTTAAAATTAAGCATTTTCCAAAAATGCTTTGATGGATCAGAGATGGAGTCCTTATCACCTTGCTAGGAGTGAATTTATGAGGGTCTTGTAAGTCAATAGTATTTATTCTTAGGCTTCACAACTAAACCACTAATGGAATATAGGGAAATTACAGCTTTTCTGTGGTGTGAAGAAATCTGGCTCTGGTCTTAACCACAATCTGTTCTCCAGCTTTCAGAAAAACTTACTGTCTTGATTTCCAGAGGCACTAGAAAAACAAAATCAAGTATTGGAGTTTCCTGTGGATCTGCACCCTATAGGAAGATATTTCTTCATGCTCGCTTCCCTGCTCCAACAAATATTTGTCTCAGATACACATTGGCCTTGAATGCAAGTAACTGCTAGGGATATCAGGGATGCCTCTTTTTCCTGAGCCCAGGCAACCTATGATGCCCTGATGTCTCCCTCTCCCTTCTGAGGATCACAGTAAATTGCAGCTTAATAGGAACTGGCTGTGCAGGACACAGGGCTGATGCTGCTGTAAATACAAATGAGTGTATGTTAGACCTGGAAATTGAAAAAAAGTTTCTCAAACAATGAGCTATGGTCAGGGCCAGTCTTGTCAGGCCAATTTTTTGAATTATTTTTTCTAAATAGCCTGTATCTGTACGAAAGGGACTTTGCACCCTGCAAAATACAGGTGAGTGCTTGCAAGCCTCCAGGTTTCAAGAGAAAAAAATTACCTTGATTGTTGTTACAGATCATGGTGCTCTTTGTAGCCTTCATTATACAGAGTCCTTAAAATCCCTTAAAACTGTTGTGTACCAATATTCCTGCTAAGGACTTGAATGTGTTTGTTGATGAACAAGCTGGAGGTAATACTTCCCCTCCTTTGAGATGAGTGGGCTCAATATTACACAATTTTCTCTTGTGATATCTGGTCATGTTTTCCTCAGGCCTCGTGCCTGCCAGTTTTGTGGATCTGCAGGCAGCTTCCATTCTTTGAGAGTTCACGTCTCTCATCCATGATTGGCAGGAGCCGAGAGCGTGTCCGTACAACTCTGTAAACAGAAGGCAAATGGCAAGAATCCAATTTATTTTTTGAAACCATGTGCTTTTAAGAACCTTGCCAAAGGTTATTTGCTTCTTTGAGATGGCAGTGATATATGAAAGGTATCATTAAATATTCTGGCTCTGTTATATATGGGGTGGTGTGCACATGAGGAATGACAAGGCAGTCTTACCCCTAAGGTAGTTTAGTGCCTAGATTTTGTGGTGTCTTTGGGCTCTGTTTGTAATCCTGTTGCAGTTTTAATATATGATAGCCCTGAAACAAAGTAACTTCCTTATGGTAGATTTTGTAGAAATTACTTGCTTGATTTTGGTGTAAGCGGTGAATTTTGGAAACTTTCATGCAGTCAGCAAGAGAGAGGAGTGCCAGAGGTGAGCTGTTGCTACACCTTCCTGGGTTGGTTCCACAAAAGTAGGCACTTAAGTAGGTGAGTCTTAGAAATATTCTGTAACAGTAAATTACTTTGTGAATGGCAAAGCTCTCACTGGTTGCATCCACTGTCCTTCAAGGAATATGTATTGAATCCGGCTGTCTCAAAATTAACAACATATTTTGATTAAGAGGAAAGGAAAAGATTCAAACATTTAAAGCTATGGATTTTTTTTCATAATTTATATGTCAATAATCAGTACTTGGTCTTAATAACAAAGACTATTTTGCAGACACATTTTTATTACAGATAATTGCAGGAAGGATTTCAGTAGTGATTTTTCACATGCAGCAAGGTGTTTGTTGCTATTTGTTCTTTTAAAACCATTTTACAGGAGTAGCAAAATATCGAGTGTTCGTCTAAAGATTTACCATAAGAAGCAGTAGGTCCTTACAGGTGGGTCACTTGATGTTAGCTTGTTACTGTGGTTTCCTTCGTTTTTTCCTTTTGCTGATTCTCGTGCAAGCTCCTTTAGGAGACACTCAGAGAAAAGAAGGCCTTGAATTATTGAATTTAGTGTGCACACACCTCTTCTTCCCTTAAACATGCTTCAGTTACTGCAAGAACACTGAGTTTTGGGGCACAGTAGGTCTTGAGTCCTTAGACCACATTGGTGCATAGCCACACAGATCTCCGGAGCTTTTAACAGAGATCAGAAGTAAGAGATGAACCATCATCCCTGTGCTAACGCAAATTGCATGCAGGTTACTTCTGTTATTTCTCTAATGTGAGTATGAATTGAAAGTGTTTTTCCTGGTTTGTGTTTACCAACACAAGAGCACTTCTCTGTAGTGGGAGTGCTGGTAATTAAAAGCATTGGTTCACAGTGTCCACAAAACCACAGCATCCCCACTGCTCTCTTTGCCTTTAGCAAAGGGATTTTTCTGGTGTCTTAGGTCCAAGGATTAGAAGCCTAGAGAGAAGTTCTCTGAGGAAAGCTTTGTCAAAGAAAGAACAGGCTCTTCAACACAATTAGGCACCAACTGGGGTTTCACTTTTCATGAACCCAACCTTCTGTCCAGCTGGGAGGCAGCAAGGTCTTGGGAGCACCTTGGCCATGACCAGCTTGAGTGTCACGTCATGTCCTGGTGTCGAGCTTAAGGAGCTGTGTTGCATCTTAGAGGAACCAGGATGGGAGCCACCTGAAAGATCACCCCTTTTCAAATGAGACAGATCTGGTTGCTTGGGTTAGTCATGGATTCATATTACAAAAACAGAGCCCTGCCTTCTGTCAGGGCCATGGAGTGCTTCATTTGGGTTCCTCTCTCTTGTTTGACCTGTTTTGTTTCAAGGTGCAGGTCAGGGCACCTCAGGTTTCAGAGTCATTCAAAATGTCCATTCAGACTGCAAAGAGATCTAAGACCTGGCACCTCAGGGGCTCATCTTGGAATGTAGAAGTTGTGAAGAAATACTATATATCCATTGCCAAAGCAGTTTGAAGATTGTGTTCTCATTTTGATATTTGATGTGTGAAAAGGACTAACATGAAGTCCCCATCTACACAAGAGATGCTTTGAAGAATCGTTCAAAAGAAAATTATCTCCATATATCAAAGATGTTTTAGGGTTTGGCTCCTACTTGGCAAGGTGTTTGGATTTAATCTAATACTGGGGCTAAAATTTACCTCTTTGCCTTGTTTAGGGCCCGTGCAGGATTGAAATCCTACGAAAGATCTCAGATAGAATAGAAATAGCATTTAATGCTACTTAGTACAAGGACCTTTCATTCCCTGGACTCAGTTTTCAAAAACATTTGCAAACACCTGCAAGCTCGGGGCCCAGCCTGTTTGCCAGCTAGCCAGGCATGGTTTGCAACTCTTTGTTCTCAAGGGACAAAGAGTTTTGAAATCCATTATCAGACAAACTTGAGTGCACTTTGGGATATGAAAAATTGCAGCATGAAAGACAAGTTATGACTTAAATCCCAAGTTCTGACCCAGGTGTAATGTTCACAGTAAAAGTGCCCTTAAGAGAGCCACTGGGTGTTAAGCTGCCCTAAAAGTTCCTATGTAGAAATGCAGAGATAATACAGTGAAAGCATGTTTTTTCCTTCCCCTTTCAGTGTTCCTATTTTAACTAACATATCTATATTTTTTTAAATTAACCTACTGCTTGAAGCCACCTGCAATTTCACAATGTCTTTAGTGTGACTTGGTGAATAAGCCAAGTCTTGCTTCAAAAGTCACCAAAGGCCTGGGAAAGAAATTAGAAACTGAGTGAAAAATTACAATTTACCAGACTTTTGAAGTGAAACCAGAGTTACTTGTCTTGTGGTTACTCTTCTAATACAGGTTTATTTTCTTCAATTTTACCTGGTTTTATTAAATGCATTAATTATAACATAACTGTTTGGTTATATAATAACAGATAAAGGTTATGGCTTTGGGACTGAGTAAGATGGGGAGCCATTAGCTGTTGTTTCTGCCAGAGTGAAAAATACCAAGGCAAAAGTAATTGGCCTGCAGAGAGCATTAGATAGACCATGAAAAGTAGAAACTGGATTATTTGTTTTGTCTTGGTACAGTGGTTGTTCACCTGATAACATTGGTTTCTTTCAAACTATAATTAGCATTTTATTCCACTAAGCATTATTGTATGTTAGTTTTTAGTGGGACACAGCACAGTACGTTGTAAATATGGCCTTTGGTGCCTAGATGGCTAATTCAGTGCTAATGTCATCATCAAAGGTTGCAGAGGAACAAATGTCCTAAAAAGTCTGTTCCTCTTGAAATAATTTCCTGTAGTTATTCAGATGTGACTAATGATGTGTCTTCTGCAGAAACTTTTATTTATTTACTTGGTATGTCCTCTTACTCTTCCTAAGAAATGTTAGAAACAGAATAAAAAAGAAAAAAGAAGAATCAGTTTTCTATGCTTTTTTTTGCTTCCTGATTAATTTTTGGTCTCAGGAAAGCAAAAATATACATTGGCAATTTCACACCTTGTTACATCTTCTGTTTGCTTTTATCACATGCATGACTGTTTTCATAAATGGCAAACATAAACATAAATGATGTAATATCGCTCTTTGATCTTGACTGTGTGGCTGAGAAATTAATGCATAGGTGCAGAACATGAACAATCCACAACGTACACCCACCTTTTGTTGTGTCAAGGCAGGGATTTGAACAAGACTTCTGTCTGCTTACATAAGAAATACGGGATATTACAGCTTTATATATCTTGACTCTTACGTGAATTTATTTTTTTGCATGTTGTACTCCAAATGGAAGGGCTCTGTGGTTTGACTTCTTTCTACTAAGAGGATGCTGCCCTTGCAGAAGCAGTGACCTTTGAAAAGCAAGTCTTAAGTAATCCTTTTTTTTTTCTGAGATCATATAGCACAGTATCCAGTTGCAGGCTTTTAAGATGGAATGATTGCAGACTTTGTCCACTTGCCTGGATTGAATTACATTTTGTTTGACAAAGAAAACTCTAAAATACTTATACCTTCCTTCCTTCACTTCAGAGCGTCGTAATCTCTGTGCATTGAGGATGCAGAGTGGTTGCTGTATCATGCCAGCACCGCTGGGATTTATTGAATTTACTTAATTGGACTTTATCTCACGGTTACACTTTAACACTTCTTTTGAAGGAGATTCAAAAGGGCTACGGTTACTCCTCTTCTAATTTACTTTGAGAGTCGGGTTACTCATTTTCTTATCTTTCATCCATTTCCCGGTAGAGCAGAGCATTCTGTGAGCCACAATTGAATATTTTAGAGACTTGCACACCCAGAGATTTAAGTCCATGTAGCTGCTCACTAGCCAAGCTTTTTGCACACGCTTTTTAAAGGGAATGCTCTGATTTAGGGGAGTAGGAAGTTTGATGGGTGTGTTTGGGTTGGCTGGTGATGCATTTTGTCTTGTACTATGCAGATGCACGTAAAGGAGAGCTAAATTCCCTGAAACTCCTAGGGAAAGGTTTTGCAGCAGAGTTTGGGAGCACTAACATTGTGTTCTTGGCTGTAAAGCACTTGTGAGCCTCAGTTCTATAAACACTTCAAGAAACCTCAATAAAGTGGATGAAAAATCCACTGTTTGATCAGGTAATTTTGATACTGGGAATTGCATGATTTTCACCTTCCTGACAGGCATTCAATACCAGGGAGAACTGCAGTCTCCCCTCACTGCTCTTCTCAAGTTTACTTTTACTAATAGAAGTTTAAAATGGTTTAATGCTCAGCACGGATGTTCTCTATCCTGCCAGACCTCTGCTGCCAGCTCTGTAAGCATGGAATAGGCATTGAGGGATTTGGGGGCATTGGAGACCAGTCCCAGAGGGCATAGGTCCCTTTTTTTGAGTATTTTGGTGGCTCCTCCCTGTACATGGTAGCATCAGAGTGGCTCATGATAAGTGAGCAGTATCATCTGTTTAACGAGGATTGTACAATCTCCTTTTACTTGGCACCATCACCACACAGCAAGGCTTGTTATCCAATGGCCCTGAAAATTATGTAGCTCCTTTGCATCAGAAGGGGTTTCATTTCATTCTATTTTGATAGAACTCCCTACTCTCTCTATCTTCTCTGAGCTAATATATCTGACTGTACCCATGTCCACAGATCTTGTATCTCAGATGCACAGCTCAGTTTGCTGTGCACGCATACCCACAGTAAATATTTAGGCACCTGAGTCAATTAACAGAAATTCCTTTACCAGATTAGCAGTTGGTATTTAGGTTGTTATTTGCCTTCACATAGCCCAAAAACTTGTAGAGGACATCAGTCAGGGAGGGGTAAGGTGACTTTTGCAGATGAAAAATTGTTGGTGATCACCACGCAGTGCCTGCATAAACAATGTGGTCATCGTTCAAATCAAGGTGGATTTTACTCGCTCAGTGGAGCAGTTGTGAGCATAGTGGTGGATGCACAGTTAAAAAGCAAACAGTGTCTGTACAGCTTGATGCCAACTCTCCAGCAGGAAACAGTATGGAAATAGCCAGTACCTTTCAGCATCCTTCAAGAGCCAAGTGGGGCAAGTAAACAGGAAAAAAAAAACTAGGGCTGAAGCAAGACTGAGATGTGGCAATTTGCTGTAAGAGAGAAGTCTTGCTGCTAGCCTTCAGTCCAAGAATTATTGTCTGGAGCTCTTCCCTTACTTTTTGGCTTAAAATCAGACCTGGAAAAATTATTGTATTTGTTGTCTTTATTTTACTTAATGGGTTGGGGTTTTTAATAGTGTTAAGATAATTAGCTAGTCCTGCATATAGAAGAAATTGTTTTCTATAGTTCCAAATACATTTTGGAAGATGAAATGTGGTTGTTGCTCTTTCCATTCTGTTCCCCACATGGCCACAAAAGTCTCTGGCATGGGTCTCCTCAGGCCCCTGTCATCCTTGCAGGAGGGTGAGTTAAAATCCCTCATCCAGGCATGGCCTGTTTTTATCTCTGGAGAAGCTGCTCTTGGCCCTGCAAATGGGAGACCATGAGTTTCTCCAGTCCCCTTTTCACTCAGTGTTGTTTCCTAATCACTGGCATGAAACACCTGGGGTGTTAGGGCTGCATTGCCCATAGCAACTTCTGCTGGAGAGCTGGCAGGGGGGGCGGCAGCCACAACTTAAGAAGTCTCTGCAGACATCGGACCGAATACAAAGGATCAAACCTGTTTCTGGTGCACATGTGTGCTGCAAAGGGCAGATAACCTTTCAGGGCTGCATCTTAAAATAATGAGCAGAGCTTGTATGGCTGCTCTCATGCTGTGGCTTCCCCAAGCACACTGAGAACTTCCAAACTGTGATTGCCATTAAAATCTTTTGCCATTTGCAAGGAATTAGCATCACTATGTGAGCCTGCAACACCCTAGTGATATTTGTGGAGAGCAATTGAATTATAAAGGTTGTAATATTCCTTGCTTCTGAAAGGAAGGGGCTGAAAGATGGCTAGGCTTAACCTGCTTAAAATCCAAAAATAGTTAAGGAGCCTATGTAATCTATGGTCTTCTGAAAAATATATGCCTTGAAAGCAGGCAAAAGAAAGCAAAGTGTAATCAGGATGTAATTCTGATAACGTAGACCCCTGACACATTTGAAAAGAGAAGATGTGGATTTGATGTGCTTGAAAATTGCATGAAAAGATGGGGTTGATGGGTAAGCTGTGATAGTAGTTCATGTTATTACTTTGCCTTGGTGGTCATGCTACCACAAATCTGTGCAAGTCCAGTTGTTAAAAATGGGCAAATGCCACTAAGGTGAAAACAGACCCCACTGATCTGCAGTAGCTCAGGATTGCCTTGTGTTGGAGCATGCACTGATGAGTTTCACTGTGGCTGAGGCAGACCATCTTACTAACCATGGTTTTCATCTGTTCTGTTTTTCTCCTGTCTTGCAGCACCTTCTCCAGTCAGTACTGTGAAAAAAGGGAAGATAACTAAAAATAGCATCTCCCTTTCCTGGCAGGAGCCAGATCGACCCAATGGCATCATCCTGGAATACGAAATCAAATATTTTGAAAAGGTGTGATGGACTGATTGCTGAGCTTCCCAAGTACCTTCTCTTTATTGTTTTCTTCTTTTAGTTATTATTATTTGAGTCATGGAAGGGAATGGAGAGATTTCACGCATAAATCAATGTCAGATTGATTTTGCAGTAAATGATTAGGAAGACTTGAAATGAGGGTGTTGTTTTCCATTAGTGTGCTACTTCTCTTGAACAAATACATTAAATCCACGTGTCAGATTCCTCTCCAGCCTTATCACATTAAGATAGAGCCTGCTCATTTGTTAAAAATAGAAGGGGATGGGGACTGAGCATCTATCTCCTCCCAGAAACATCAGGCAAAATACTTTGCCTTTGGTATTTCAATTTCTCACTTGATTTTCCATCCACTGTGAAAGGAGAGGAGAAGGGGCTTGTGGAGAGAGACTGCATGTGCTCTGATATGAAGAAGGGCATCTTCGCTTAAAAACTTGCCTGGCTTTTTCAGCTCTTTCCCTCAGTTTAAAGGGAAGCAGTCTCCCCACAAAACTTGCCCCTCCTAGTCTTCATTTCAAATGGTGACTTGTTATCTTCCTGCAAAATCAATGTTGTTTAAATGAAAATGGTTACAAATGCACTTTATCAAATATTTTGAGTATTTGTATTTTGAGTGATATGGCCTTAAATCTCTAGAAATCTTAGATTTCCAGAAATCAGGTTTTCAGGATTTGACTGAATAGCATTTTTTTTTCCTTAGCTGGAATTGTAAGGTGTCCTTTTTTCCTCAGAAACATCCAGGCTTTCTACATGAAAACAAGAGGAAAATAATGAAATTGAGTCCCAATTCACTTCTTAGGGGGGTTGAATTTCTGTTTTAAGGAAGATATTCCATTAGCTCTATCTGTGATCCAGGTGAAATTGTTCAACATGGACCTGGATTAGATCCTTACTCCTTCCGTCTCCTTTCTTTGACCATGGGAAGGACCTGCTCAAGCAGTCCATGCAAACAGGGGAAAGAATTTCATAAATCTCCTCCATCGAAATAAAATTGACATTATTTTTGCAGATGAGGGAGCTTGTGAAATAGACATGTGAGTGACTTAAATAGGACTGAAGATTAGGGTACATAGCAAGAATCAGGTTATTTTGTTTCTGGAAATAATCCATCACTAATTATTTTTTAACTTGTTCGAATTACTGTTGGGGTACATTGAATCCTTACCATGGAATGGCTTGGGAAGAACAGCTTTTAGAAACAACAAAAAAAGATAAAGCAAATAATTAAAGTGAAAAAACCCTGTGTATTTCTTCATTTTCCTTAGTTTGTTTTCAAACAAGCTGGCAGGAGAGGGGACTTAAAATGTTGTATTTGTAGTCCAGATCTAGTCTCAAATAGCTTCAGCAAATAGTTCTTCAAGAGTCCTTTGTGGTGAGGTAGTTCCAGCCAGTCCAAGCTTATGCTGTCTTGATTTATTTTCTTCAGGCTGAGAATGAAGCTTTGTATTTTCCATAGAAAAGCTCAAGAGTCCAAGTGTTTGCAGAAGCCAACAGTGTATTGAAAAGTTAATTGGCTGACATACAAGCAAAGATGTGACCTAATATTCACTTACTGCTTTTTAACCAGTAGTTGAGATAGGCTGGGGATATTGCCCTTAATCCTTTTTCTTTGTTGCTACTATAATTTATATTCACTCAGTTTCCAGCCCTTCATAAGGGTAAATTCATATTCATTTCCAAGGGACAAGGACATTTATATTAAATGTTTTGGAAAACTGAGTTTTGTCAGATTCCATTCCTATAAGAGGGATCACTCTTTAATAAGAAAAAAAGGGCACATATATATATATGTGTCTGTGTGTCTGTGTGTGTGTGTGTACACATTTCTCCAAAACAGCATCAATTGAGAAATTTTGTAATCTTACATTTAAGAAATTCCTAGCACCTTAGCCAGGCATGCTGCTGTCAATGGGAAGTTGGCCATTAAATTGAAAAAAAAGAAAAATTAGCTCAGATTCTAAGAGCTATCCAGAAATCTTGGTAAGGAACTACTAAAAACTCTGGTTTAACTCATAATAATTTGGATCTGAGAGGATATGGTGAATAAAAAGCAGTCTCCAAATTTGTAGACCTTAATTTATGAGCTCTTGTCTAGATTATGTGTTACAGTAAATAATTCTAAGAGTAATTACTTAGCATTTCAACAAAACTTTAATCAAAGAACTGGAACTGTTTCACATTAGAAACTGATGTAGATGAAGATTTATTTCAGCAATTTTTCTTCAAGTTCATTGCTTCAGAAGAACCATGCAAAAATTAGGTATTTTCCTGGAGTTTTGGTTTATTATTCTCTTCCCAAGGTCTAATTCGTGGTTCTAGAAATGCAGGCATAAAGTTGTATAGTGTGTAATATATTATTCTCTTTTAGGCCTACTTACACTACTGGGAAGCCGGTTTGGTGTAAATCAAAATCCTTTTCTAAGGCAATGGGACTTGTTTTATCTTCCCTGTGCCTTGGGATTGATCTTTGTATGATAAACCTTTCCATTGCCCCAGGCCACGTACATCCTGAGCAGGGGAAAGCTGCTTCTACTGCAGATGTTGGTTGTGTGCCTCTTAGAATCATTGATTATAAAAGAGAAAAGCATATCTCACATTTTGTATTGCAGAAAGGACCTTCAGAGAGGGAAGGGGTTTTGAGGCAGAAATCCTCAAAAATGCATACTTCAGTCATCTTTTGTCATGTTTCTCTGGGGGTTGTTAAGAGTCTGTCTTCTCCGAGAGCCACTCTGTGTGTGTTTGAACTTTGTGGTTTTTGTGGGGGCGTTGGGAAAAGGACCAGGAGACGAGCTACACCATCATCAAGTCCAAGGAGACGGCGATCACGGCGGATGGATTGAAGCCGGGCTCGGCGTACGTCTTCCAGATCCGGGCACGGACAGCTGCCGGCTACGGGGGCTTCAGCCGCCGCTTCGAGTTCGAAACCAGCCCAGTGTGTAAGTGCTTCTCATTACTGCCAGCCCCTGTCCCTGAAAGGCTGCCCTGAAACACGTCAGTTCAATCAATACCTCTGCACAGAGCCCTTCCTTTGATTGCTTCATCCCTTGACTTTGGAAACGTCGGGCACGTCGTGACTCTGCACTTGGCATATCTGTCCTTTACTTCCTCATGGTGGGGTAGGAGACCTTCAGGCTTCACAGATTCATGGCATTCCATGCTTAGAAAAATATTGTATTTACAGGAGCCTGGTGTAAGAGAGTCGTTCCTCTCAGGAGGGACAGAGGGGATGAGACCTGCTCCTTAAAGGCAGGCTACAGAGGATGCTAAGCTGTCTTCCCCATCTGGGGGAAAAAACCCTAAAATGGTGCTTCTCTGCAAGGGGAAGGGTGGAACCAGCATTAGTGTCTTCTGTGTTTTTTGGGGAAAGTTCCTGTCAAGTATAAAGATTGTTTCTGTTGGCTGCCAAGGCCACAGCCTCAAGAAAAGGAGGTTGACTCATAATCAGAAATCGTAAAAAACGTGCACTGCAGGTGCAGGACTTCTTCTTGGCCTGTTACATTTGTGGGGTTTTAAATTTTATTTAATTTTTTTTTAATGAAACTTATCCAGGGCTGGATTCTGAAACAGATTCTGTGTCAGGGTGAACTCCTGAGGCACATGAGGCTCAGCTGCTCTTTCTTCTGTGTTTGGGCACAGCTGTGGGGAAATTCTTTTTGTCCCAAATACAGAATTTTGCCAAGGTGTCAAGTACAATTTTGTCCACCAGAAAATATGTCTTCTCTCTATTAGTTTGTACAGCTGTCATTTATTAATTTTTATACTGTGTGCATGGAAGAGGAATTTTATGGTGGAAATACTCTGATCATTCCTATGGGAAAGGGACTGTTTACTGTGTTTTCCTTGGAAATTTAAATTCATAAATACTTTTATTACTGTTACTCCAGTTTATTTAAAATTCATCCTCTTTGAGGAGAAGATGCCAAGTTGTCTTTTCAGTGCATGCTGCCTTTGAAGTCATAATAGATTTTCAAGGAGTCATTATACATGTGCAAATGTAGCTGTGGAGCCAGTGATTAAGCTAATACAGTGAAAATTGCATCACAATGCAAACATTAATGCAGTAAGGACAGTGTATTTAATGTTGTTCTTATTGTATTAACCATTAATTGTGCTCTATAAGTAGCAACCAAATCATGTTATGACAAAAAATTATTCTGTATAGTTTTTTTCAGTTGGAAAGTTTCTAGCTTATAGTTGTTTGAGTAATAGTGCTCTGGTCTATTAATGAGTAACACATGAAATATATGCACATTTGATCTATTACCTATGATCCTGGTCCAAAAATAATGTCACTTTCATCAAGCCCATCAGCGTTAATCAGGACTTTTGGAGAACATCACGTGAAAATACTTTTAAACACTAGAAATTCTGTGGGTCGTTTAGTCATACCCACATCCCAGTCTTTTTCACATTTTAAAGGCAGAGGAATAGGTACTTCTCTGATATTGAGGAGTTGCTGGTATAGTCAGAGGAATAGCTACTACATTGTCCTCAGTTTGGGAATGGGAATTGTTCATCTGTTGGACTCAAGCTCTGGCTGAGGCCAGACTTAACCAGATACTTTAACACTTGAAATACAATGTAAGCCTCAGTATCTTGCAAAATGCAGCTCTGTTTGACATTTAAAACCTTATAAAAAGCATATTTTTTTTCCCCAAAGCCCTATATAAAGTCAATATTGGTGTCAGGAGTGTGAGCAGACTCCCACTGCTTTCCTGCACATCCTGGAGATTTTGAAAGCAAGCACAGATCGAAATCTCACCGCTAGATCAGAGTACAGATCTGAACTTCTTGTTAGAGCCAAAGCAAATGATTTTTTTTCAAGCACAGATGAAAACCTTTTAGTGGCTGTTCTGAGAAACAAAAACAATTTCCAAGTAGTTTGGACTGAACAACAGGTTTTGGTTCCAGTTCACAAGGTTTCTGTAGTTAGTTTTAATACATTTGGAGGAATTATACAACAGCCTGAGAAATGCAATGGAGGAAAGCCGTAAGCTGTTTTGGAATTCCCTCTTTTTCCAGATTTTGGGAATTTTTACATTGCCTTGCTTGTGCAATTCTGCAAAGCACCATGAAGCAGCCAGGACTTCAATTTTCAGCGGAATTTTATTATTTGAGTGGAAGGTGTTGCTGGGTGTATCCACTTGTTGCTTCATCCTTTCCAAATGCCACTAAGCTCGTCTAGCCCCAAAAACTAACTTTGCAAAGAGCTGGGTTTTGGCTGGATTGGTGAGCTAATCTAGCTGGTCTGCTGGTCAGGAGTAGGAACATATCACCAAGCTGAGAAGGGGTAATGCAGGGGGGATGTGTGTGTGTCCCTGACTTTGAATGGCAGCAAGCCCCAGCTTGGCTTATGGGTTCAGGCTTTTCATCTGTCATAGATCACAATGGAATTTATCTGATTTTCCCATCCCTTGAGCTGTGCAAAAAACCACCAATCACTGCTTAATGTTCTCCTTTAAATGTTTTTATTTTTAATTATTTTGTCAAGAAAGCAGTAAAACACCATCTTAAGGAGCTCCCATAACTTTGTGAGGCTAATAAAATCTCTGGATGATGGCAGGGGTTTGGAGCAGTTAGCGTGAAATATTTAATGTGTCAGGACCAGTCCTTCTGAAATCACTTACACTGCTGTGGCAGGTCCACCCCGCTCACAGTTAAGCACCAGAACTCCCATATGAAGAGCTGCTTGAAGCCCAGTGCAGATCAATGTTTAATGCCATATCTTTCTGTCTTTCCTTTCCTTTAACAATTAATGTAGGACTATATTCAGTTATTTTATAGCCTTCATAACGTTAATCCTGTGCTGAGGACCCTTTTTTAGTTCAATCATTTAGTTAAAGGCTTCTTCAGTACGCAATCAATTCCTGCTGCTCTCTGGGGTGGATGGAGCTTCATCCTGGGCTGGCACAAGGTTAAGAGCTATAATGAGGTTTTCCCCCACAGAGCAGTGGTTCCTGTGCCAGGGAGCTGGTTTTGCAGGGAGGATGTGAGATTTGTACCCTGGGGGGTTATATACTTGCTGCTAAATAAGCTGGCAGCAAAGAGGGCAAGGTGAGGAGACTTTGGTTTGTGCTTGGGGAGCCCCACATACAAGCCCATGGGGGCAAATGGGCTCCTTCCCTGCCAAGTCGGGGAGATAAACAAGATACAAGTGGTTTTAGCGTTTCCATTTTGCAGCCTACAGGAGCTTGGTCACCTGCTCTTATTTGACCCACATCAAAACTCAGTTCTCAGTCACCTCTCCTGACCTTTCTGCTGGCATCTTTATCATCAGCTTAGTCTCCTGCCTTTTGGCAGGAGGGCTCCTTACAAGGCACAGACTGGAAGAGTTTTGCTCCCCCAGGTTTTGGCCAATAAAAAGACCAGCCACTGTACGTGTCTTAGCAGATTCCTGTTTTACAGAGGGCACTTTATGGCCATGTGATAGAGATGCCACAAAGTGTTAGTTTATAATTTTTTATAGCTTCTTGAAGTGCAGGTAATTCTTTATATCTTGTAGATTTTTCTTGTGTCTGTTAGCAATAACATTCCACAAATGTTCTCTCTGACTGTTGGGTTTTCATCCAAATGAGAGCCTGTTGGGTTTTCATCTTTTTATCTCTGATTTCTAATGCAGCTAGCTCAGGGAGAAAAACTTGAGTTCACAAACTCAAAGGCTGCATCCTGCAACGCTTTGGTTTCTGAATTTGGCAGTGAGATGGAATCTTGTTGGGTTTTTGGCTTAGTGTTGCGTGTGGTTTTGTTTCCTTTCCACCCATATCCTTTCCAAACTAGAAACAGACAGCAAAAGGGGGAAAACACAAACTGTAAAAGAATAAACGAACTGGTAAGATTTGAAACCTTGCTGGCAGCCTCACTAGAAAGACTCATGTGAGTGCTGACTGTCATTTTAACCCTAATCTCCATTTTCTGTTTCTCATCTCAGCAGTAGCTGCATCCAGCGACCAGAGCCAGATTCCTATAATTGTTGTGTCTGTAACAGTGGGAGTCATTCTGCTGGCTGTTGTTATCGGTTTCCTTCTCAGCGGAAGGTAAGAGAAGAAGCTGTGTATTTATACTTCTTCAACTTTTGCAATAACTTTTATCTGACCAGCTGATTAGTGTGATTTAGGCAAAAGCAGCATGTGAACAAAGCTGTCAAGCAGTAGCACTGTAAAACAGCCCGAGGGTGGGCTGATAGATCTGTTTGGACAAGCAAGAATGACAAAGGCACTCTCACAGATGTAGTTCACTTCCCAATGATTTTCATCTGTGTATAGGCTGGCCCTGATTATTTGACTTGATTCTCCCAGGACTGTTTTCACATTCCTTTAAGCAGAACGTTTTATTACAGGTAAAATATCTTCACCCCCATATGTTTGTATTCAGAGCTTGCAATGGACTTTGCTCATGGAGAAAACTTCAGGAAAACACTTGCAAAGAAAATGAGAATTAAGCCACTGAAATGGCCAAATGCCCCACATTTTGGTCAGACCTGGATTTCATTTCTTATGTGTACGATATTAATGTGTCCCTCAAGTGTTAGTAAATCATACAGAGAGCTTCCCCCACAGAGGGAGACACTCTGCCTCAAACCATCCCATTGACTTCTCATGTGCTTAAACATAGGCAAGTGATGAAAGCCTGGACTATACCACCTTTGACAACTCTAATGGAAGTTGATGGAATTTTTTGATGAACAAGAGATTGTGGTACTGGGACAAAATCTGGCTTGTATCAGAATAAGTTTGTACTGCAACATAAAACTTGTTTGGCAGACAGCATGGAAGGCATTTTTTCATATTCTACATGTATATTAGTACCTTTTTTAGTGGCAGTAGTCAAAGAGTGCAACATCCTTCATGCATATGTGAAGCACTCCACAAAGCTTTGTGAAGTACATCTACTGATAAGGCTGAATTTGTTTTCAGTGCAAAATAGACATTTATGCTTCTAAGGTACCCATCAGCCCACAGTTGCTTTTATGATACAGCTCTGCCCTAAGCTCAGGTCTGGCAGGGTGGCTCTAATTTACAGGATATTGTAAACATTAGGAGATGTTACAGATGCAGAGGAGCTGCACTGAATTTGTTGGTTGAGGGTCTTATTTCCCAGAGGAGGTAAGGTATCAGTCTGCAAATGCAGAGCAGTGAAATCCTGCCAGGCTGAACAACTCTGTCCCCAAGCATAAGGCATCCGTGGAAAGACACGGACACAGTTATTTCCTGTCTTGAAAGGTAAGTGTGCTGCCAGACTCATCTCCAGTCAAGGTCAGAGACTGACAGTCTCTTCCAGCTCAGCTGTTCGAGCTCCTGTTGTCTGCTTTGAGTGACTTGTTGGGCTTAAAAATGGAAAAGTAAATGCTCCTGTCTGCATGAGAAGCATGCAGCAGCAGAGAGGGAGGGGGGTGAGTCAATGGCTACAGGCAATTCACACCGGGGCCTACAGAAAAGCTGTAGTCGAAAGACTTGGCTCTAGACAGGATTCAAGTCTCTCCTTAAAGACTAGAGGTTGTGATTGAAATTCCTCTTCTGTCAGAGCAGGTGGATGTGAACCTTGGCTTCCCTCAGCCTGGATGTGTGCTTGTCTTGGTGCAAACAGGAGAATGCATGTGTGACTGTAGGGAAGCTGTGGATGTAACCTGGCACCTCTGCAAGGAAGAGTCTGGGGGGTGAGTGACAGGTGGAGGAATGTACATCCCTCTGTGGCCATAGGGAATCAGAACTGTGTGGCTGCCAGTAGCTCCTGCTCTTCCCACAGTTGCTGGCAAGGGCTCAGTAGCCCTCTGAGGAGGATGTACCTTTGCAAGTCTCCTTTTCACTGCTACTCTCTCTAGTCTCAGCCAGCAGTTGCAAACCCTGAGCCATTTGTCAGCAGTTCTCATTAGTTACATCTTTCTGTTCTCTTGCCTGATGTGCTTTCCAGGATGTGCTTCCTCTTAGCTCTTTATCTCTTGGCATGCTTATGAAAGCCCTTGTGTCCTTTGGCTAGAGTTTTATTGCAGCCTCTACCTTAATCCTCCTACCTTGTACCCACACTTCCCTCTGTGGACCCCAGGGCACCTGCAGATTTCTGGGACATTCTGCATGATGCCGCACTGGATGTCTGGAAAGGGTAGGCACAGGGAGCTGAGCTCTTCGTCCATTTTTATTTTTTCAACCCTTCCCCTAACTGAAAAGACCACAGTCCATTTGGAGCTGGTGGAGAAGCCTCCCATACCAAGGTTTTGTCCATTATTAAAAAACTGGCTTCAATGCCACAGGACTTCTCTGCCAATTTGACTTCCCACAAATTTTAAAGCCCATCTAGTACATTGAGTGACTTGTGAGAACAGCAAAATAAACCCCAAAAATCCAGAAAGATGACAGACAATTTGAGATTAAACAAAAGAAAACAATGAAATTGCTCTGGTTTGGAAGAAAGCAGAGATGCCAGGGAGTTACTCATGCTGCTTTGCCTTGGATATGGATTCAAGACAATTTGTGGAGTAACTCTCCTGCTGTGACAGCAGGGACAATAAACATGTTCCAAGTCATGGGATAATCCTTTTCTGAAGCAGTTAACCTGTTTCTGGGAGATGTTTTCCTGTTAAGCCTCTGGAGTGGTTGTGTTGTTCCAGTGCCTGGTTCCAGTGGGGTTGCATTTCCTTTCCTAATTCTTTCCTGTATTTGCTATTAGGAAAACTGCTATTTTGAACTCCAGCTGGAATCACTACTGCTTGCCACACCAAGCAAGCTGTGCAAAGCCCAGGCTCTGTCTTTTCTGTTCATGAAAGAGAGCAGGAGAAGGAGAGAAACCGTCTTGCTCTGCCGCACTGAGGATGTAGCCTGGCCAGCTCTTGCCAATAGGCTACTTTGTGCTGGCTTCAGGGTGCTCCCAGGTCCCTGAGAGGCCCTGGACACCTCAGGGTATTCCTCCCTAGGATGCTGTATGGCACCTCTTTGCACCTATCCTCCCAAGGCTTGAGAGCAGTTCTGCAGTGTGAAGTGAATGTCGTCCTCCTCTTGGCAGTTCTGTGAGGAGTTTCAGTCACAGGGCTGAGGAGTGTGCTGGAGTCTGCAGGCTTTTTATTTTTTGCTAGGTTCCCAAAGGCAGGGCCACACCTCTCTCCTCTTTTTTTTTTTGCTTTCAGGTCTCTGCAGTTTTCTTGTTTCTTTTGAATGAATGTAAGTAACAGCTTGGCATTTCCCGTTGGCAGCTGGCCCTAACCAAAGGTCAGCTGAACAGTAGCCGTGGTGGCATTTCCACATGTCAGCGTCCATCTGTGGAAATGCACTTTGCATCTGAAGTGGAGATTCCTGGGAATTTGAAACTAAATGTGCTCTGCCCTAAACAATTAAGCTGCGTTTCAGAGCTGATTTACTTGCAGATGCTCCAGAAAACTTCCTGTAAATAACATGTCCTCTGACCAAGGTCACAAATGCCAAGCCAAATAGCTGATCACTTTTTTAAGTTATCCTGCTCCTTGCATCAAGGACATATTAATAATATAACAATTGGGATTACAAATCAAAGAGATTCACTAAATCAGACTGTAGTTGTCTCAGCATAAAAAAGAGAAGTGGATTGAAAATCTATTATTAAACCAGCTACAAGTATTTAATTAAAGAACACAGAGTTGTTATTATCTCTGTTTTGTTGGGATTATGTGTTCTCAGAAGTGCTGTGCATTTTACAGATAGAGCAAATCTATAAAATTTTGCTTTCCTAGCAATGCATGAATTAGATGTCTGTTACCATTACTGTTCCTGACTGAAGTATTTATTAATCTAAAATCATTACTGACTTTTGTTTGAAAGTCTGTGTCAGACAATCCAGATACAAAGATCTTTGCACTCCATCTCACAGGGAGCAGTAAAGTGCCTCAGTTTTTGTTGTGTGGTATCAGTCTCTTTCTCCCTACAAACTGAGGTCAAGAGCCAGGTTTTCAGCAGTCTGGGGAGGAGACAACTGCTCCAGAGCAGTACCCCTCTTTTGTCCTTAAAACCCAGCCCTCTTTGCAAAATAGACAAGGTCTTAGGGTCAGTGTTAAGAGACTGCTGGTCCCTCCAGTCCCTCAAGCTTTCAAACTTCATAGCACTGAACAAAAGCATGAGCTTTTACAGAGTAAAGTGGGGAAGATATTAGGTCAATGCTGTGCATGTTTGCAAAAGCTGTTCAAAACAGCCAAGTCAACTGTGCATCTGCATTTATAGCCAACTACCCATTATGGATGACCTTTCCATCTCAAGTGATCTTCCAAAGAACCAGAGGGAGCTTTTTATAGAACTTAGGGAAAAAAAAAATTGAAGCAGCAAAAAACTTCTCCTTACCCTGTGTCATGCATATATAGAAAGTCTCCTTCTGGCAAGGAGCTAGCCTCTGAAAGACAAAGCAAAGACAAATCTTGCCACCTGGGTATTGGCAATTAAAGGCTCTTACACCAGCGTATCCATCCTTGACCTTGGCTGATTTAGACTTTTAAATATCTGTGCCTGTGGTGGCAGAGGGCTACTTTCTGGACACAAATATGTGCATCTTGTTAAAAAGTGGCTTTCAGGGAATAGAGAGGGTGAAAGATTGTGGTTTATATCCCAGGTCCTGAGAGAGTGTTTACAACCTTCTGTGATGTGGAAGGTCAAAATGGGTGAATTTTTCCACAGCCTTCCCCCATCCTATTTTCCAAGTTATGTCAGGGCTTAAAATAGTTTGCTTTTTCAATATTTCCGTAGGAAATGGGAGACAGTCTATAGATAATGGTTTTCATAGAGAGTTTTTCCAGCATGAGTCACAATTTTTGTTAGTTGGGACATTTTAAAGGATTTTTATCTCTGCATTCTTGCCTGCTCTTCCTTCTTCCTGCAGGACATTGTCTCCTGTGATTTATAGCCACTTTATTATGCTGCCTACTGCCAAATATTCCCCACGATTCACCTGACAAGAGGAAGGATTTTGTTGAGGAAGCTACTGCTTTGCCAAGTCAAAATTCCCATCCACCCAAGAGCAGGCAGGATCTGGTCCTGCTTCTGTTGGGGTCAAGGTTTTCACTACTTCCATGCCATTAACAGCCTCTTTGCTGGGCCATTTTCCCAGAGAGGAGCAGCACTGGTGTACAGTACAGCTCTCTGAAGGGAGAGTGCTCCAGTGCGCCCTTCCACACGGGGTCAGACCTTCCTGGGGCCCATGTGGAAATCTGCTGCCTATAGCACCCATCTCTAACATCCTGTCGAGATCAGCTTGTCAAATTTGGCTGTTCCAACACCTCATTCCTCTTCTACTCTAAACACTTTTTGGCTTAGTGCAAACTTGCCAGGCTCCACAAGGCAGTCTGTATTCTGCAGTTTCGAGACAGGTTTAAGGACCCAGGCTAATCTGCCTTTGGATGACTTTGGCCCAGACAGAAGGTGAGAGTTGACCAAATCTAAAACTAATCTGTAACTAAGCTCCAAGTTATTTCTGAGTTCCTCTGGCAGCAGCCAAGGGAATGGGCTGGAAGGACTGTGATGAACAGATAAGCAACCAGCATAAGCTTTGTCTGAGCAGGGAGAATGGGGGGTTGTGCAGTAAGTGATGAAACCTCCTCCCATTTTTGCAAGCGATTTGTTTGATGGCATCATGCAAGTCCTGTTTCCACGTGGAGAAGGGAACTGGGCTGCTCTTCAAGCTGGAATTTGTAGCAGCTTGAGGCTTCTGCTCAGCACCCCTTGTGTATGTAGTCTTTGAAGGTGGGATTTTACAGTGTCTTCTCTTGACTGTGGAGTGGGTAGAGAATGAAGAAGGAAGTCAGACTCTTACCCTTCTGCACTTCTGAATATGTGGATGTTTCACCTTCTTTGAAATCAGAAGTGTGACCTCTCCTGGGGCTTCACCATGTTAGCAGCATTTGGCCTCTTACCTAGAAAAAAGGTTATCTCTGCTTTCTTATGGCTGAGACATAGAAAAGTATAATGCCAGAGGTCTTTCCAAGTGCAGTTCCTTTCCCTGAAGACATTGTCTTCCTTCCCCATAGTGACGCATAGCTGTCATCTGCTTGGCCTTCTGCATTCTCAGTTTCTCTCAAACAGTGCAGAGACACACTTTAATGTATGAACTAGGATAGCTCAGTAGGAAGAGCAGGTGACTCCTTAAACATTCGTACATTTTGGGACAAAGTGGGAATATATTCCTAGCAGCTCACAGTGTGTAATAGCACTTCTCTGATGTTTTGAGCAAGCATGTTGACTCAGGAATTGCTAGGTGTAGAGCTGGCCTCCTGACCTGGAGATGCAGGAAGCAATCATTACCATCACTCAAGACTGTATGAAGGATTAGAAAAATCTTCCCAGGCACCGTCAAGTATTTCAGTCTCTAATTGCAAGACTCTGAAGAACATCCCATTAGAACAGCTTATTAAAAGCAACAAATGAGACTTCCATTTATCATGATTCCAAGACTTCAGCTTATAACTCTTAAAAGCCACATCTATATATGGCAGAGCCTCTCTGAATTCTATCTAGCCATTAAAAATGTAGTTTAATTCCAAATACTCTCTGGGTCATCTGCAGACTTGTGGTAAATTAATTACATTAATTGCAGGCACAGTTGCTGGGGCCCATGATATATATACATTTCATTAACCAAGCCCAGGGTTTGAAACAATGCCAAGGGTGTTGATAAGTGCTCCTGGCACAGGTTTATTAAAGTTTGTGCTCTGGACAGTTGGATTTGCAAACCACATAAGCTTTGTGGGGGTCACCTTATCTAGGAGAGGAGGAGTGTTGTGTCTGTGTGCCTGAGATAGCTGAATGCAGCAGAGTTGGGCTGGCCAGGGAGCAGGGCAGTGCCAGCAGGCCACAGAGGTCCTGGAGGTGTCACTGCAGCTGCAGGCTCCTCTGCTTTTTTCTTTCCCATCTGCAGCCCTTTCCTTGAAGCCAGGGCTAGAAGCAGGTGTCACACCTTGTTTCAAGCAAGCTTGGCTTTTGGAGATGGTGTTGCCTCAGAGCCTGTTCTTTCCCAGCCAAGGGGATTTAACACTGCAGGTGTTTTCTCAATAATTTCTGCTGTTATGGGGACATGTCATCTGTGATCCTGCAGCAGATCAGAGGGGCTCCTGACCAGTAGCAGCCCCCACTAGCTCTCCTCATAGTTTGCGGGTTGATTCAGTGAGGTTGGAGGAGACTTTGCAAATAAAATTGATGTATGCAGTGCTTGGTTCAACTCTGCTCTCCAGTATAGGTCAGCTTGATGGCTAAAGGTCTAAAACCCTGGAGAAGTCCAGCTGTATTTCATTAAAAAGCATTTCAATCTTACCCATAGCATTTGATCTTGTCTGGAAGGCTTTTGCTTTCAGCTCCTCAGGTTTTAGACTAAGATAGCCCTGCAGGAAAGGAGGAGATGGGAACTGGGCCCCTCCTAGAAGCCATCAGGCACCCAAATCTAGTGGCCACAAGATGCACGATGCCTTTGCTTGAGTTTAACATCGGTTTTATTTGCCTTGGGATTTTTATATTTTGAAGTTTATCTGCCAAATCAAGCCATCCTTTTAACACAAGTAGTAATAAATCTTCCTTTGTCCTGACTGTTCAGACCAATTAGTAAGTTCACTTACCTAACCAAGTGCTCCATGCACCGGAAAGTGAATTTTATTGTCCACTGATCCTGTTTAGTTTGTTTCTAAGCACTTTAGATTTCCCCTAATGTTAAACCTCAGAATATTTTGACCACAAGTGCAAAGCTGATGGGTTTGTAGGAGCAAGGCTACACTGAAGTACATTTCTCTTACACCTGAACATTTGTTTTTTATTCTGTATAAAAAGAGTGAGATCTGGATTCAGTGCAGGGAACCTATTTCATCTCAGAGCAGCCCTGTTGCTGAGGAGCTCTTAAAGACTTTTCTTTGTTCAGGGAAATGTTGAGCTCTTTTCATTTTAAGGAAGTAGTTGCTTTTCACATTAATTGAACAGTTGTTTGGAAAACTTTGACTTTGCATGCTGAGTGGTGTGGAGGTGTGGGAAGGTCTGGTGGCAGCAGCATTAGAAAATGCCTGGGGGCCTCCTGGCTGAAACCTAAGCTAAAGGGTCACAGCCAAACTGATCTTCTGGAGATGCACCAGTTCCCTGCACTCAGATCCTGCAGGGTTAAAGGAAGAAAAGGGCAAAATTGACTCAAGATATTTAGTGCTTGGGTTCCCTTTGTGTACCTTTGAGTTTTGGATCTCTGGTGTTAACTTGGATCTACAGAGTGGGTTAATGAAGGCTGATCTCCTTCCATATTAGTATGACTGAACAAGCTGGGGCATTATGAAAATAGAAAATATTGTTAATTACAGTTAGAGATAGTGGCATTGCTGTTTAGAAAATGTTAGCAAGTTCTTTTGCTGATGCAAAAGGAGCTTAGAAGACATTCTTCACCAGTTTTAATTTAAGTAAGCACATAATCCAGTGTATAATTCTGCAAATCATTGCATGCCTGAAGTTATTTTGCATCATAATTTAAGGCAATGCAGTTGTAGAATGTTAATTTTGTCTAAATAAACGATTTTAATGTATTTAGGCATTGTAAGTCATACTGTATAAAAATCTGATGTGCACAGGATTTTTTTCAAGAATGACTTCTTGTGATGACTGAGGAGAAATGAAGTGAGGAGATCTTCAGCTGACTTTAATTGGAGTATACCTGCACCACTGGGCTCCTGCTTGTTCTGAAGTCCATCCTGTTGTTTCTTCTGCACTGTGTTCTTTTCCAGGATGAACTGTCTTAATAGATTTGGTAACAGAAAAATTGTCCGTGCAAGTTCTCTCACAAGGGATAAAGGGCAAATACTGAGGTGCAGCCAGCATTGGGTTGAGAACTGATGCCAGGCAAACCCATAGTCTGATTAAAGTAATGGCTGAGCAGCCTTCAAAGGCAAGCTGTGGCTGCGTGGAGTGCCTTTCAGCTCACCATATTTCGAGTCTATTTAGGCTGAATGCTCTCACAAGGTCCTCCTTCTGCAGATGCCTAACATGTGCAAAGCTTCCCTGACACAAGGAGATGCAGAAAGGGCTCTGTGAGTACATGCATAAGGATCTGCAAAAGCAGGGCTCATGCTCATCCAGTGCTTTTCCTTTTTTAAAGGCAATTGTAATTGTACCACATGCACACTTGTGGAAAAAAGTCACTTTGCCTGCTTCAAGGCAGGTGCTTAAGTTTAAGCACATGGGTGGCCCCATTAATCCTGATGGTGGTACTCCAGTACAGGAAGCACATGGTTAATTGCTTTACAGCACCAGGATCTAGACACTCTCCCCAAGGCATGTTTCACCAACAATAGCACATGCCATGAAACTTTTGCAGCCCGAGGTGTTCCGGTCCAAATAATAAATGCAATAAGAAGGAAGAAAATACATATACAAATGTTGTGAATGTATTTGCACCTTGCCAGGGCGGTGGGATTATTCCTTATCCTGGGCCTTTTTGTTTGCTTTTCAGTTGCTGCGATCATGGCTGTGGGTGGGCTTCTTCTCTGCGTGCTGTTGCCTATCCGAGCCTAACATGGTCAGTGTTCCCACCCGTGCTGGCTCCTACTCCGTGTCCTCCGTCCGTGTTTTCTGTGCACAGTCTGCCTCTCCCTTCCTTTCTTGTACTGGCCTGGAAATCACTTTCTCATCTAGTCTCTGTACCCAGCTTGTCTATCCCAACAACTGGAAATATTGTGACCTGAAGCAGAGTGTATCTTCAGCAAGAGCAGGGATCTCAGGGGCAAAAACCTGCTGCATTATGCCATGATCAATCCAGACACTGCAGCAGGTGTCTGATAAAACACCATGGATGCTGGGCACCCATCAAGTCCTGCTTCTTGTCATCCAAAGGGGTTGGGGGAAGAACTGTGCCCCCAGAGGAGGCAGGGGGTAGGCGGGTGCAGGAAAGTGTTTATTTGGTGGCATGTGACATGCATGCCAGTGGAATGGAGTGTATGTCATGGACATAGAAGGCAGTGTATGACATACGCAGCAATGCCATGGTGCTGCTTGCCCCTGATATGCTCCAGCAGCAGTGGGCATATCCCTGTGGGTGTCCTGAGGTGCGTGTCCATGCTGCATGCTGTCCTGTTCTGCCACCATCTGGGCTGCCTCACCACCTTCTGCTCTCTTGTACTCCCCTCTTTTCTAACTGCTCAAAGGAGGGGTGATTTTAATTTCTGTTGGTTTGATTGGATGCCAGTTGAGTTGCTTCCCAAAGAAGGTATCAGCTGTAATATTTGTGTGGACAGAGATCTTCCTAAGCCTCCGAAGAGGCGCGTGTAATCACCATCCCCATCAGATAGCTGCTTGAGACCACAGAATTTCTGAGACATCCCACATGCATTGTTAAGCTGGGAAGTTTTCTCAGCATAGCTGGTGAGAGGTGTGGAACTCTTCTGCTGTGTTTTCTGGGGGATGCTGGGGCTTTGCATGGTGGTAGCTGGGTCATGGTGCAGTCCTTCCTGTGAGGCACAACAGTCACTAAGGTGGACCATTTTTGCTCTTCTGATGCTGTATTTTTTGTTTTGATTGAGGAGTTTGGGTTTTGGTTTTGGTTTTTCCCCCTGGTGAAGCATTTTTTACTTGTTTTTTTGTGACTTTTCAGTGCTTAAGAGCAGATTTAGCAAGCAAGGATGCTCAGCTCAAAGTGTGTGCCTGTAAAAAGTTGTTCTGGTATGCGGACCACTGTTTTGGCAATGATTGCTCTGAAAGAAAACCTTGCAGTACTTCTACTGTCTGTCATGCCTGTGGTACCAGTGCATGAGGCAGTCCCTTGCTGCAAGTCATGCTTCAAATGTCCTCAAGCAAGGCCCCCAGTGGAGGATGACAGCAATGGAAAATAGTTCTCAGAGAAGACCAGGATTGGAGTGGATGGCTATGAAGAAGAGAGACACACAAGGAAAACTTGGCTGACCTGGAAAACACCCTTTGCAGGTTTCCTCCTTAGGTGCAGGGAGACCAGTGTAGCAGCAGGGTGGGAGGGGGAAACGGGAGAAGTTACTTCAAGGCACGGATGCCACTGGCTGTGCTATGGGAAGGCACGACAACCTCTTTAGAGAGATTTATGGAAATCACTTCAGAGGGAGCTTCCTGCAAGAGGGGAAAACGATATCTTGTTTAAATTATTTTTAATTGGTCTGGCAGTGGTTTAGGAAAGCAGGGAGTCATTCAGCGCAAAGGCAGGGAAGGACTAAAGGCTAAAAATACCACTGCTGGATTTGTGAGACTTCCTTTGTAAGGCATCCAAGTTAATCAGAGGTCAAACAAAGGGTCACACAAGTGTAGAGGGTGACAGCAGTGCTGGGAAAGCAGCTGAGAAGATTGTGAGCCTGCAGCCCTTTGGAAGGGAATCTGCCCGGTTCCTCTCAGGCCAGCCATCTCCTGGATCTCCTAAACTGAGCTAAAGGTCTTGGCTTGTCATCAGCAGACCTTTTACTGCTCTTTTGATCTTGTGCAAGAGGAAAGTGAACAGAAAAATGGAAAGCAACTTCCAATATAGAGGCTGTTCAGTTTACACCAGTCTCTTGAGTATTCCCTGTTTTTTTGATACTGAATTTATCCTAGGATTACAAGCAGCAAAGGCAAATGCTGAACACAGACTAACATCACTAGTGGTAGTCTTCTGCCTCTGGCTCAGTATCAGCATTGTTTATCAAGGATAAAGCTATTCACTGAACAAGTTATTGTCTCCACACATGAGCTGAAGCAACAGGATCTTGGCCAGATGGAGAGATCCATGTTTGTTTGTTCCTCTGCATGGAACGCGATCCTGCGCTGCAACACGTATGCAGCTCTATTGCTTTAACATCCTGGAACAAATAGTCTGAAATAAGCACTAACCCTTTGTAAACAATAACCTTGCAGTCCTTGCAAACCTCCTGTAAAATGACAGCTTGAGATGGGTTGGAAGCATTCCTCTGAGTTGATTTATTGTAAAAGACATGCTTCTGAGTGAAGGTCTCACCCCTGAAAAAAAAAGTGTTTTGTCTCTGTTTCAGAGAAGTGCCTATGCTTTGTTTATCTCATATTTGAGAGATTAAATACATGTGTAGGTCTCCTCAAGACTGGGATGAGAGATTGCACACTGCTTCAGGGCACAACCTGTTCAATGGTACTGACTGCACCTGGCAAGGTGAAGTCCCTTTCCTCTTTAGGGATGTCTCAATGCTGTCCCCACCTGCACTTCCAGTAATGCCTTGGCTGTATGCTGAAATGCTTTGGCCTATGCCTGTAAAAAAAGTATGTTAAGATTTTTTCACATCACCACGTAGGGCTTGACATCCAAGGTCCAGCTTCAGAGTCCCCTGGCTGTGTCTTGCCTGGGCTGTGACCAGAATGGTGGCCCTGGCTAGGGAGATGAAAACTCTTTCCCTTGGGCATTCTGTGCTTTTCAGGAGAATGCCTCAACTGGCCAAAGGGCGACATACAATCCAGCAAGGGTATCCTGAAACACAGGGCAGAACAAAAGAATCTCCATCAGTCCAGGGAGAGCAAGCATCTTTCTGCCTCACTTCGTGAAGGATTTTTCTCTGTGAATTGGCTTCTGTCATGCAAGGTAGTGGGCATTGGTTTCCCAGCTGGATTGTTCATCTTTCTACCTGTCCATTTTATATTTTATAAACCTATATAGGGATCATTTTATAACTTCACTTTTATAATCTGCTCCATAAATATTTTACGAGCTGCCTGCCAATCTGCAAGTAGTTTTTAAATAAGACATGATGCCTTAAGAATATTTAAAGTCTCACTTTTCTTTTTACCTCTGATACTTTTATTGAAAAACACAGAGTTGTGCAAGGAAGGCATCTGCTTTCCACATAAACGGGACAAACCCACAACAGGAGTAAATGAATTGAGATTCAGGTGTGCTGCTGAATTCTGTTAACTCTTTGGCTGAGCGTCTCCAGCTCAGTGGGAGATGAAGCGAGTGTCAGGATCTTTATGCTTTTGCTGTGCATGATACAGAAAAGATATAGGAAATCTATGGTTTGTACAGTGAAAATAAAGTAGAGAATGAGTCTTCCATGAGAGCTTTTGACTCACAGCTTAGCCAATAAATATTAAGAGCAAATGCACATGCAGAAATGGATTATTTCACAAACAATTGAGAGCTTTTTTTTTGACCAAAATATATTGCAAAGCCACAATATTTCGATACTTTGATCTGCCAGTAAGATTCACAAAGCAACTGCGGACTGTTGACCCCAAATTACAGATTTTTATGGGATTTAGTTGGGGAAGACAAGAGAAAAAACTGTTTGTGTGTGTTATTTAAAGCATCTGAAGGTCAAGAATGGAAGAAGCGCAGTTTGGCCCCAGTCAGTGTGGACTCTGGGTAGTTTGAGAAAGTGTGTGAAGGGCACAAGGGATGGCAGGCTTTGCAGCAAGCTTTATTAGTGACACCCAACTGTTGCTTGACAGTCACAGTCCACTAGCTGCCATTTCACTTTGATGTGTCTTGTCAAGGCTTGTTTTAACGATGCTTCAGCCGTCCCAGAGCCTGATTTCATATGCTAATGTGATGTGCTGCTGTATGTGTTACCCAGCTCAAGAGAAGAGGGCAGCTGTAGCCGACTGGTTTGTGTTGGCCCTTGGAGTGCATCCCTGGGCAGTAAAACATGGACTGTTGTGCAGCAAGGTGTGCTTGGATCACTCTATGCAGGGGATGGCGTCTCTCTGTCTCCTGTGTTTATGGTCAAGGAATCAGGAGATGCAGGTCATAGAAAGGATAATGTTAGAAAAGCATTTTTATAGGCAAAGTGCTCCAAACCTGAGGAAGAGATAAGGGCATTTGCTCCAAAGGGCAAAACAGAAGAAGTATTGGATACATGCTTTTGGTAGAAGGATGAACTGAGTTATTTGTGTATTTTTAAAAGGCAAACTGAGTCGTATGCCTCCATCCAGAAAAGTTAGTTCTGCAAAAAACTGATATAACTTTGGCAACTTGCAGCAGAAAAAATTGGGGTTGCCAGAAGTGAGACTTGATACTGAGACTCATCTCTCTATTTAATTAAAGGGGAGGTCATATGATGAAGAAGAAGAATCCATTCTCACCAAGGGTTTGTGAAGACCAGAATGTGCCTTGAAATGACCCTTACTCCCAGAGTCTCCATGTACACCTAGTGCTTAGTTTTGAGTTGATGCAGGACCCCATCTCAGGAAACGGCACTGCTGTTTTTAGAGCAAGGCAATGAGCACCAACATGCAGATAAACTGAGCCACGTCTCTGGGCACCTCAGTGCTGTTCTTGTGGGGTTTGCATTCAAAGTGTTATGGTCTTAGCTTGGTTGCTGCTGCTGAAATCATGCCCTGCATGTATAGCCTGGCTGTTTATCAAGTGCAACCTCTTTATCTCCCTGCCTGCGTCCCCAGACTGCTTGCCAGCCTTCCCTTGTCTTCTTGATCCGTTCCCCTGTGCTTGCACAACCTTTGCAATCTCTTTTTTATTCCTCTCCTTGTAGCACAGGTCTCCTTTGTCCCCAAGGTAAGCTCCCTCTTCCCAGGAATAGCCCCAGAAGCTCGTGTTGCTTTTCCCCTCTTCAACTGTCCAGCATCCACCTCTGCTGAATCCAGCTCAATGTTGGGGTCTCATCGTGTCCAGGCTTTTGTCTGTAATTGTGATCATTTCACAAACCCAGTGCCAGAATCCTATAGCCAAAAGGCTGCTTGGCCCCTTGCATCTGGGCAGACAGCAGCTCCCTGTAATAGGACTTCATGCTGAGGGTATGTTTCATGCAGATGCCTGTTACTGGCTCCTCCTAATTGCAGTTTTGTTCCTGCTAATCATATGCTCCTCCTTGCTGTGAGTGATGCTGGAGTGCTCACATGTCCCTAGCTCAAAAATCACAGAAGCAATGGAAGAGAGGTTTCTCAGCTTTAAGTGGCTTCTTAGTGGCCTGAGGCTTTCTTTGAGGTGTGCCAGCTAGTGACTCCACTGCATGCTGGCTGGCTTGCAGGTGTCTGTTCCAGGCTTTTCATTCTACCAAGCAGTGTCCTTCAGGCTCATGTTCATGCAGTTTTCTGTAGGATGATCCGGTTCCTGTTTCCAGTTATGTTATCAGGTCCTTGGAAAGACAGGCATATATATGTGTATCCTACATACGTCATCCTGTATTTTTAAAGTGTGTGTGTGTGTGTGTGTGTGTGTAGCAATTTTTCTTGCCACTGCAGTTGTCCTGGGGCTTCCATGTGGTTGTCTAAGTGAAGCAGATCTCAGAAATGCCACCAAAGCAGACAGTTAATGCTAATGCAAAACTATCACCTAGAAAACCAATGAGAAGAATGAAGAGTCAGGGAAGAGCAACCAAAAACTAACAGGAGATTCCCTGGGGGAGATGCAACTTGCATACAACTGTAGTTGTGACTCCATGGTAGTATCCAGCACTATCCTTGCACTGTCAGGCACTCCTGTGGGAGCAGGATAGGTCAGGCAACTTTCCTTCTTCCATCTGTTTTTTTGCTGGGCAGAGGGGATCCCCTGAATGGCAGCTCCCCTGTGGAAAGACAGGAGATGTGCATGAAATGCTGTGCAGAGCCAACAATATATAGGAGACACTTGAAGGCAGTGAGGCAACAGGTTTGGTTTTGCTTTGTTTTAAGCCATTATTTTGCATGTATATAAGATGTTAATGTTTACACCAGGCCATTTTCTAAAATACTATAACTTAAAGTTCTGTCCAAATGCACAGTGGATGAAGTGGGGCATGCAAGACATACACCACAGTGCCTGCAAAAGCTCTGCAGTCCAGGAGATTTTGTTTCTGCAATTCTAATGTTTCATCCCATTCCCCTTTCATTGTCCTTCCTGTTCCCGCTTTCTCTTCTTCTTAACAATAGCTGCATTAAATGTCAGGTAGAGTGGAGTTTTTGAGAAGCATCTGTGGGATTTGGAAACACAAGTCCAATTGAAAATCCATGGGCCTCGAGCCCTGAATCCCGTTTGGGAAATTGCAACCAGTTTGATGAGCTAAAACTGGGGCAGCAGCAATAGAGCCACCAGAGAGGTTTGGTTTGTCACTGCTCTGGGTTTTTGTGCATTGTATGATTCAAAGTAGAGAATGGAGTTCTGCCATACCAGAGACAAAAATACTCTTCTGTTGTGGTTTGGTTTTTTTTTTCCCAGGCGATGTGGCTATAGCAAGGCTAAGCAAGATCCAGAAGAAGAAAAGATGCATTTTCATAATGGCCACAGTGAGTAAAGAGCAAACATATATATGTGGTTTTGGCTTTCTGTGGTAATGAGAAATTCAACTGAGAGGTGGTTTTCTGAGGAAAAAAAAAATCTGCTTTTGGTGGTTATTGACAAAAGAATTGTTTGTGCAGAAGTTCCCCCCTGCCCCTACTGCAAGCCCCACAGAGAACTGAAGATTTGAACAGTCCTTATATGTGCTGAGCTATTCACACCTGTATGTTTGCACCAGATCATTCTAGTGAGCCATTTTGGTTTGTTTTTCTGTCTTTGATTTGTGAACCAAGATGTTATTAATTTTTTCTGCTCAGCACATAACAGCCCAACATTTTTGTGGTCTGGATGCGTCAGTCCAAAATACCTGTTTGAAACCTTTGCTTCACCTCAGGCAGCTGTGAGCACCAAGCCCACTGCTGCTCTTCAGCTTGGATGCCTCTGCAGAGGTGTGAGGAATAACACCTATTTCTGCACCTAGGAAGCTTTCAGAAGTGTTGTGTTAATGCCCTTGTATAGAAAACCCCTCTGCAGTGATACTAAAAAGTAAATCTCATGGTTGCTATCAGTCCTTCCTTCATCAAGAGCTGTGGGATCTGGGGATGGGTAACAGTGAGGTGCCTTTTGGGGTGGAAAAGGCAAACACATTGTGAGTGAAAGTCAAATTTCCATTAGTGCTATGTAATGAAGGCAGCAGGAAGCAAATCAATTAAGAGCCACAGTGTAATGTAGCTGTCTCATTAGACTGATGAGCAATTCTTCATGTGAGTAGCCTTAATGATTGTCAAAATAAACTTATAATATGGATAATGAAAATACTTTTTCCCCTCTCAAGTCCTGGAGAAAAAGCCCACTATTGATTATATTCATACTGATACAACCCACAGGCTTTGTACTGCAAATATGCAGTTCTTTTAAATCTCAGTAACTCCATCTGAAATAATGTGGGCGATTGATTAGCTGATGTGTGACTGGTAGGGCATAATGTATTTCAGCTCTCCATCAACCCCCATCCATCCAGCTTGCTTTGCAAGTTACTCCTGTAACATTTTGCTATTTGTACTTTTCCTCCTGGTGTACCCTCTTTAGTTCCAGAAAGGAGTCCTTTTCTACCAGCTGGACCAACCCATCACACAGCACCAAAAGGGATTTTTAGCTGCACAGCATTCCAGCTGAGCACTCCTGTGCTTCTCTAAATATGCCGAAGTTGCACATATGTCACATATAAACTAAATATCATTTTTCAAGAATGATACTCGTTTTCACCATGGAAATTAATTTCCAGCAGAGCAGAGTGCCAGGGACAGGAGTGTCTAATGCCCATTTTCCGTGTTGTTATGTGCCATTAAATGTGCTTAATTTGTGTTTGCAGTTAAGCTGCCTGGAGTGAGGACCTATGTTGACCCCCACACCTACGAGGACCCTAATCAAGCTGTCCACGAGTTTGCTAAGGAAATTGAAGCTTCATGCATAACCATCGAAAGAGTTATCGGAGCTGGTATGGAGATGCATTCCATGACCCTTTGCGACATGAAGGGTTGGTTTTCTTAACATGAGAGATCTGGGAAGGGCTGTGAAATATTTGAGCTGTTAGGTACCCTGCAAGTGAAGGTGAGTGTGTTCCAGCTGAAGTTTGGGACAGACCTGTCACTGACTGTGGTTTTAAAATTCAGGAGCTGAATTGAAAATTCAGAAAATGGTCCAGAAAATGGTCACAAATGGTCAGCTGAGCTATTTCAATGGATGCTGAGGGAAAGGAGTCACTTATGTTTCACATTCTTTTTACCATTTGAACCTTTTTATCCCCCAACATTAAGGTCACTCTTGAAGCAAAAATTAAAAGTAAGAGGTCACCTGTGACATTAAAAAAGCACAAGCCAAAGTCCAAAGCTTTAGACTTCCTTGGTTAGAAGAAGAAACTCCCATTTTGTTTCCAGTAAAGCTGTTTGTTAGGACTTGCATCCAACCTTAGGAGTATTTTCTATGTTCTGAAATTGTGGATTTGGATGTAATTTAGTGTTCACCAAAAAAAAAAATCCATTTAGGTTACTTTTTGGGACAAGTAGTAATAAAATTGTAAAGAGTTTGTAGTCTTTAAAAATATATGTTACTGTGAAAAGCTGACAGTTTTCCCTCTATGTAACTTACTAAAGGAAGGTTAAGAAGCAAGTGGTTTGAGTTTTACAGCTATCCACACAGGACAGTGGTATAGGACATGACAGACAAAAATATTAAATGAGAAAAAAGCCTGGTGGAATATATAAAGCATATCTCTTTAAATATAGGAAAATTGCATTTTTACTCAAAGTTTTCTTGTGCTTATGAATTACTTGGCTTGTGGTGCAGTGGCTGTTGGAGATAGTCATCACTGCAATGTTCAGCAGTCCATACCTATGAATGCAGGGCAGCCCTTTGTGCTTTCCATCAGCCAAGGCTGTGCTGCATCCTGTAGACACAGGCACATCATGTGTTCCTTTGATGTGGTGTGATCCTATTCTTTCTCCTTTTCTTCTGCAGGTGAATTTGGGGAAGTCTGCAGTGGGAGGCTGAAGCTGCAGGGAAAGCGTGAGTTTCCAGTGGCTATCAAAACCCTGAAGGTGGGCTACACAGAGAAACAGAGGAGAGATTTCTTGGGAGAAGCAAGCATCATGGGGCAGTTTGACCACCCCAACATCATCCACCTGGAAGGTGTTGTCACAAAAAGTAGGTACAACTTGCTGTGGGCTGCTCACTGTGAGCTCTGGCTTTGGGAGAGTTGGTTAAGGGAGAAAGACTTAGGTGATGCCTGTTCTGAATGCACTTTTCATCATTTCTCCAGAAAAAGTGTTGCTTTCTAGAAGCAGGGAAGAAGAACAGTACTGTAGGTGAAGATGTCAGGAATGCATAAAACCACAATTAAAACAAACTCCCTCTGGGATCTGCTGGAGATGACCCTGATAGTAGTTGCCCATGGTGCTGGCATATGGGAGGGATTGAGAGTTACCGAGATCTGACTGCTCAGTTAGCAAAACAGCCTTCTGTAGCTTTTCCAGCCCAGTTATTCTCCAAATTACAGTATGCACTAAAGATAAGGGCAGGGAAAGGAACGGCACATCCAAATTGCCCAGCACAAGGCTGTTGGTGCTGTGCTGAGCCTGTGGAAAATGTGTCAAGTTGTTGTTATTCATCCATTTTAGAGCCTTGGAGGACCTACATTATTTGCATCAAGGACTATTTTGTTAGCTAATTCTAAATTCTAAAATAAATAACTACTTTTTTTATTTTAAGTTGTGTTTTAAGTGTAGAAGCACCAGCCTCACAGGTGTGAATGGCTGTCTCCCCTCTTGCCTTCATGCTTGGCAGTGTCAGAGCTTGCTTAGCTGCTGCTGTTCAGATGGTGGCATTCAGGGCCGTGTGCTACTCTCAGTACCATTTGTCATTCCTCAGAGGAAGCATCTCCAACATTAGTTCTTTTTCAGAGCTGTAATAGAGAATGTGCAGAGGCTCCAGCTGTTTGTCCTTGTAATCTCCACAAAATCAATGCTGTTTTGTAATCAACAGCTTTTTCTTGCATTTTTCTTTGAAATTGCATTTCCTGAAACTTTTAAGAAGAAAATAACCAAAATGGATTTCTCCCAAAATTTTAATAAATACCAAAATCTCATGGGGACAACCTGTGTAAGAGCTCCAATTTCTAGCCCTGCCGGAATGTGGAATATTGGGCAAGGAGCAAGTGATGATTATACATCCATGAAAGCTGCTACTGGCATTGGCCTGAGTCCTTCTGGCTGCTGGGGCCTCAGGAGATGGTTGGAGTTTCCACTTTTAGTGAGAATGTGCCTCCCTAGCAAGCTGCCTTTATATAAAGTGGCTGTCTGCTCCGAAAGCTGTGGAAACACAGGGAGCCCTACTTCTAAATTGGACTTGGAGTAACTAGAGTCTGGATTCAGTATGCACCCAGAGCTTCTCATTAGCTCAGTAAATATTTGTTTACTGCACTCAAAATTTTTTTCCAGCAGACATCTTCATGGGTTTTCCCTTTTCTTTTTCATGGACCAAAGCAATTTTTATGAATTTCTAAGTATTTAACTTCTTTTACCCTTCAGTATCTCAGTCATTGGCCTATTGTAGAATCAGATCTTTAGGGCAAAATCTTTAGGGTCTTTGCTGCATCTTGATTTACCTTGGAAGTAAATTAGGTTAAATTGAATTTAATTAGGCCATTTTAAATTCTGAATGAGAATATCATTGTATTTAACCAATATAGTTCGAATGCACACCTTAGTTAATTTGGACTAATCATGTTCATTGTCCTCTTGCAGACAAACCCTTTGCTATTTCTGCTGTACAAAGGTAGTGGCAGTTTTCATTTGCATCCCATTTGGTTGCACTGATGCAATGTGCACACCACTGACATGAGTGCCATCCACATATATTTTATGACCATGTAATGCCAGCAGGAGGAAGCCCTAGTTACACAGAGAATCAGCCCAGCACTTCGGAAGGGCTGATGTTTACTTTTAATTTACTTTGTTGAAAGTTATCTATTTGTATCCTTATTTCCACGCTCTTGGAGATGGGGTTAATTTATTCCATGATTGCTGCCAACCTGCAGCAGTCAGATAATGAAACATAAGTGCCAGGAATCTTGCTGTTTTTTTCTCTGATGGCATCCAAAGGCAGGAGCCTGGAGGAGGTCCCCCAGGGTGGTGGCATAACAAGACACCATTCTCACTGCAACGCTGCCTTGAAGTGTCCGAGATAAAGGACCCTAGGCTACAGTTGGGTGTTTAGCTTTTAAAATCAAAACAAAACATTAACATTTGAGATATCCCTGGAGTTTTCTTCCCTGCAAAGCCACTGACGTGTTTGCCATCCAATAACAATGGCCCCTGAGATCTCTCCTCCCTCCTACATTCAGCCCATGCTGTGTGTAGACAGATGGCCATCATCCTTAAAGGTGGGGCCCATCTTTCATTTGGGATTCAGCAATATTTTTCGTGGTCCCAAGGTGCATTGCTCATATCAAAAGTAATATTTTGAGTGAGTTTCAAGCTTGGGCAGCAGCTGTGAGAGTAACGTAAAAGAATTGAAGCAGCACAGGTCCTTCATGCTGAGAAGGTAATGTTTACACAGCAATGAGTATTTTGATTGACAAGTTCACAATTACCTTTGTTATGTACATAATTAAGCAGTAAATTAGGCAAAATAGTTAAGGAAATAAAAAATGGGAAAATTAAGATCTATCTAAATGGTAGGACATGCACTGATTTTTAGTATTTACCTTCATGTGCATGTTATGACACACGGCAGCTCTCGTTGATCATTTCTATAAAAGACATTTATAATGCACTTTACAAATAACTGACAGCTTCTCTTTTGTCTGTGCTTTGTGCTAGCTAATGGAAATTGATTTAAATAAAAAATAATTTACATGTTCTTATAAGATTTCATTGAATTTACAAGGGCTGGAGCACACCACATTAATTATTGCTACACCATTGTGGCAAGCTAGCGAGAAATTAGATTTAAAAACTGAGCAAAAACTATATATAATTACCATTAAAATGACTCAGGCATGAAAATTAATCAAACAGATTTGGAAAAACATTATTATTCCTGTCAACAATAGGACACCAGGTCTTTTGTTAAGAACTTTTACTTTGATTTCCACTTGCACTCATTCCACACTTAATGAGCTTTTGTTCTGCAGTGTAAATATTCCTTCTCTTACTTCCAGATGTGTTTGCAAGGGTAGTAATTTGAATTACAAGGAATGCAATCCCATCCTTTCCTAGTCTCAGTTTTGGTGGCTACCAAGCCCAAGCTTCAGATCATCCTTGTTGCTCTTTTTGGGCTCCTGTTGTTATTTTAGGGTGTTGAAGCTTGGGGGAAGGATCCAAAGACTTTGCTGTATGCATTTTGGCCTCTGCAAGCTTTCAGCTTGTTGGTGGAGACAAGAACAAGGCTGCCTGGCTTCAGCTTGCAACATCCTTCTCAGTCATCATCTAAACAGTCTAGGGCTTGGTACCCCACCCATAATATGGTATTAGTTTTTAATCCCCTCCTCCTCAATTTCCCTACTTCTCTATATATTCTGGGAACAACTCTTGTCATCCTGCTGGGACAGCAGTGTCTTGGTGTAGATTTACTGTTGCGTAGCTGTATATCCAGATGCAGACACACTATTAAAAGAATTTTTATTGCTCATGGTTTTTAGATAAATTCCTAACAAACTCATGCATTTTGTTTCTAGGCAAACCAGTAATGATAGTGACTGAATACATGGAGAATGGCTCTCTGGATACATTTTTAAAGGTATTACTTAGATCTTCTTTCCAGGGGGACCTGGGGACTTGTTTTGGGTTCTTTGTAGATGGTTAATGTCAATAAAAATGTTTTCTGGGTGTTGGTGCTGTCCAGGGGCAGGAGTAGCTCAGTTGTCTCTTTGATCTGCATTTACACAGCATCATGAAGGACCTGGGACATTCAGTGATAGAAACAGGTAAGAATAAATTGGAGGATATTACATTTATTTTAGAAGGCAGTGGAAGGTATTAACTTAGCCTGCAAAATGTGGTGTGGTTCAGGAGCAGACCCGTACTGCAGCATAGCAAACCCCAGACTTGTCAGAGTTTTTCCATAAAATGTAAGAGCTAGAGAAGGGAGAGTGAGGGAAGTGGTTCGAAATGCAGTGTGGCAACATGGGGAAGAGCTCCTACCCCCTCAAGTGTTCATGAACCTCTACAGGTAGGACTTCCATGCAACTTGGTGCCATTCAGTTGCCTGACTGAGAAACAGCCCAGCCTGGTGCCCTTATACACCTTATACACATGTGTTTGCTCCAGTCACAGTCTCTCTATCAGCCACCAGTAGATGCACCTCATTCCTTGATCTCAAGTTGAAAGAACTACATTTCCTTAGCTTTGTCTCTAGAGATCTTAATCTAAATAGTGAAACTTAGAAAAGCTTCATGGTCAGAGCATGAGAGTAATGAATTGTTAATTTTCCTGGTTTCCTTCCTTGGAGACTTGCCTTTGCATTTTTATTCCTGCACACACAATGTTGAGGGTGCAGAGGCTCTCAGCTCATCAAAAGTCTCCTTCCTTTTGCAGAAGAATGATGGGCAGTTCACCGTCATCCAGCTGGTCGGGATGCTGCGAGGCATCGCCTCCGGAATGAAGTACCTGTCTGACATGGGTTATGTGCACAGAGATCTGGCTGCCAGGAACATCCTGATCAACAGCAACTTGGTCTGCAAGGTGTCAGACTTTGGCCTCTCCAGAGTCCTAGAGGATGACCCTGAAGCAGCGTACACAACCAGGGTCAGTTATGAGGATACCAAACTGATTGAGCTCAAGGGAAACGTATTTCTTGCCACATTTTGCTGTTCAGGCTCTCTAACAAAGAGTTTCTATTAATCCAGAGCCTCTAAACTGTGCAGGAGGGTTAGATCAGGTGATAACAGTTAATTGTCACCAGATTAATTTTGCAAATGCCTTTAATTTATAGTGGGGGTTTATATAACACAGAGTTTAAATAACACAGAGTTTAACTAATAACTCTGAAGTTCAAGTAGGGTACACGAGTCAAGTAGCAAACTTTGCAAAGTTGCCAATGCTTCCAAGCTCTATTCTGTCCTCTTTGGTGAATACCAAAGGGAAGAAAGAGCAATTGCTTTGCTCAGGCACCCATCCTGCGATGCAAGTCATGGTCTTCTGAACAATTTCACCCTTTTAAAACATTATTGTGTAATGAATGCCCACTGTAAATAATGCACACTGCCCTCAGCATTACCCGGTTGAGAGTAATTTCTCCCAACCCAAGAAAGAGCTTTTCCAACCTCGGTGCTCTGCCCCTGCTCTGCCCACATGGCACTGGCACTGGAGAGAGGGGGTGGGCAGGACCCTCCTTCAACAGCACAGACTTGGAGAGAGCCTCCAATATTAATGGCAGTGATTGGCGCTCCTTGGGCATGTCTTACTACTGTGTTTTTCCAAGGGTATTGTTTTGAGGGTGGTGGGAGCTGTCTTGAGTCATGTTCCCTGTTCCTGTGGACATCTTGGAAAGGCCTTCCAGCTTTTGTCAGTCGTGGCCCCATGATGGGACTCAGTGCACAGCTGGACTGGCACTTCCCTGCAGGCTGAAGGGCTCTTGGCCAGCCCTGCTGTGGCTCCCATGTGCTGCCATGTGCTAATTGGCACTGCTGAGAATCTGGCCCTTCACTTAAGGCATGCGCTGCTGAGCTTGTGAATAAGTAATTATGGGAAGAAGAGACCTTTTAAAAGTTGCTTTGAAAATGTGTTCCAAATCCTGTCTTTTTCCAATAACAAACACTGTTAGGGGGCATTCAGGGAGACCTTCCAATATTTAGCTCAACACGTAGAGGAAGGGACTTCACAGCAAACTATTTTTTAATATAAATCAAGAGAGACAGCTCTTTAAACCCAATGAGAAAAGTATTCCTTAATCCAGACTCTCCTTTCCCTCCCCTTTCCCTTCTCAGAGCTGATCTGAAGTTTGATTTCTAAAATGATAGAAAGGAGAAAAGGAAACAGCAAAGCACATTTGACAGCTGTGGCATCATTTTGAGTCCCACAGCAGAGGCTAAGCCGGCTGGTCTTTGCGCATGCAGATTTCTGTGCCTGCTACACAGATCTCTCTGCAGAACCAGGACTGCATTATAAAAAAAAAAAAAAAAGAAAAAAGAAAAAAAGGGAATTACTTCCGCAGCAATTTGCATGAAGCCCTCGTTAGATCAAAGTCTTCCTCAGCCTCAGAACTGTCTGTTCCTCCCCCGCTCGCTCTCAGAAATGGAGGAACTGTATTCCCTTACCAACCCGTGCAACATAATTGAGATGTTGATCCTATACATGTCCCAGCATTCAAACAACATTCAAACAACAAACCTTCAGGACAGCCAATTAGTAGGCAGCCTACAAATGCTTATGGGCTGAGATAATGTGGAAAGGGGCCCCATGCTGTCAAACAGATTTACTTTAAAATTCGATGTCTCTTTCCAGAGAGAAAATAACATCCCTTGGTGCTCTGAGAAGAGCTATTTCGACTTTTTCCACGTGTTCTCTGCCCTCCTCTGCAATCTATTTTTTGGGGTTTTTTCTCCATTTCTTGTCCATTTAGGGAGGGAAGATCCCCATTCGATGGACAGCGCCTGAAGCGATCGCCTTCCGCAAATTCACATCTGCCAGCGACGTCTGGAGCTACGGCATCGTGATGTGGGAGGTGATGTCCTACGGCGAGAGGCCTTACTGGGAGATGACAAACCAAGATGTAAGCACGTGCCAGAGCTGCTGTGTGATGGGGCTTTGAGGGCTCAGCACTCATTCTGCTGTCAGAGAGGCAGAATGGGGACTGGAGGAGGAGAGCTGCTGTAAGAATGGCTTTGCTGCCCCGTGCCAGACAAAAATGATCCTCCCTCCCCTTTGATGCTCTGTTTTTTGCAGCAGCCCAGAACAGGCTGTGCGCAGAGGGAAATGTGTCTACATGGAGGCAAGCCTGCTTCCCCCAGCAGCCTGCTGGAGCTTCACTAATGCTGTTAGAGCTGGAGCCTGTCCCTCCTCTGCTTAATGACAAAGGCCTGCCAGGGGATAGATGCTGATAAACTGGCAGCGTTTCAGTTGTGTGTTCAAACCCCTGCAGCCACATAAAACAGAAACTCACGAGAGTTGTGGTGAGGGCTTTGTTTCCTGGCAGAAAAGCTGGGTCATTTGATCTAATGACAGCAGTCCATAGAGTTCCAACAGTCTTGGTCGTTCTTGCATTGCTGATCTCAAGAGAATAGTTTTACTCCAGTTGTGAACATCTTGTAAGTCTGTGCTTGCAGAAGCTCTCATTTGTTTGTACAGTCCTCTTCGAGTTGTGTCCCCTTGCTCCTGGGTCCCAGTGCCCCCTTGAGTCTCTGACCTCGAGGCCACCCTCTAAAGCACCTCCAAACACTGAGGTGCCTGGGAATACTCTCTCCCACCTGACTGCAGCTCCAATCCCAGCCTGGGTAAGAATCTTTTGATCCTACTGCAGGGTTGCACTCTACCCTGAGCTCACCATCAACATCTATCCTTGTCTGAGGCTAAAAATATTTAAGCCTGGGGTAGCCAGATTTTCTAGGTCCCTCCTTCCTCTTCACATCTCTGAGAGCTATGATTTGCGAAGGTCTCTGAGAATCCCAGCTAGTCATGAGGTCAGATTCACCAACGGGGCATGTGGGGCAGCCCTGCTACCTGTGGAGATCCTGCTGCTGTGTGGGTTTCCTCTGGGCACAATACTTGGTGTTTCATCCTTTCTGCTTTTTTGAGCAGTGTTCCTATTCCAGCAATTTTCTGCTGTTTCACTGGCAGCAAGAGCTCTGGCTGAGTGTTCTGCTCTCCCTGAGTTTTGTTAGCAAGCCTTTGCCATCAGTGGATGTTACTACCTGTCACACTGAGCTGCTGTCTCATCTCACTTTGATTCCAGGCACGGAAACGAGTGGTACCTTTGAGATGGTCATGCCATGCTCCTTACCAGGGACTTGAACACACTGTTTGGCATGAATGCCCCGCTGCTCCTGCATTGCTGAGCCTGTCACATTTGCAGGAAGTTCAGTAAAGCAGCATGTACCTACACAGGGATTTATCTTAATCAAATACAGGGACTTGCTTCCATAGTCTGTGCAGAGAATGCAGGAGTTGAGAGCCAAGCTTTTGTGTTCACACTGAGCACTGTAACTATCTTTAATGCTGATGTACTGGCACAGCACAGATGTTGTTCAGTAAATGCCAGGCTAAGATTGAGGCTGGTGCCAGGGAGGTAATGATCTGTGGCCAGGGGAGTCCCTTGTCTGAATCACAGCACTATGAGTGTCCACACTTTACAGAACTGTTCCAAAAAGCCCAAATGCCTCCATGTTCTGTGGGGCACAGACTTGCCTGGAGTGAAAGCAGAAAATAAAGGATAACTGAGATGTTTATGAGCATCAGTTCCTGCTTAGGCTATGCTTGTGTAACCTCTCTGTTACTTGCCTCTGCCCTTTGTGCAGATGGTAAGTGCCTGGATAGTGGCGGCATAGGAACTTAATTCAGTGCTGTGGCATGTTTCTCATGCAATTCTTCCTCCTTCAGCTCCTGAAGGCCTCCTTTTCTTTCCTCCTCTGCTTGTGTTGAGAGAAGAGTCAGTGGTGTTAGCTACAGCACTGGCTTTTGTGCTGAGAAAAAAGGGGTCACATAAATTCTGGACTCTGTTGCACAAGAGTTTCTTGTTGTATGGCCTGTAATTAAAGCACATCATTTTCAAGCACAGATGATGATGAGCAAAATTATTTTCACCCTGTTACAGATGGCTTGCTTTAAAGGAGGTGAAGTGCAAAAGGGCAGAAAATGTTTTAAGGCTACAAATCACATTTTAAAATCATGCTAGTTTCTGGACAGCCCTCTAAAAATATGCTTTGGCTTGACCACCAGATAAGGCTTTGATGCAGACATTATGCAGAGGAATATTGTGGCCTGTGTTGCACAGGTTGATAAGCTAAATAATCACGCTGGTTGATTTTTAGTGTTCAGACTGGTGAATCTTTGCTTTACTGGAATAGACCATCCCAAATTGTCCTCTCCTAAACATCCAGTTCAGTCACCCCAGTCTGAATAGTGCTTGTCCAGAAGAGGAAGAGAGACAAAAGTGCCTCCTTAGGTGCAAATTCTAAACCCTCAAGTCTTACAAATCAGTACACCAATGAATAGAGCAGCAAATGTCCCACTTTCTTATTTTCTAATCACTGTGGTGGCTGCAAGTGACTCAGTCTTTCTTGTTTTGGTTTTTTTGCTACCCTTACTGCTAGATGCCTGAAGGCACCTTCAGATGCAAGAGTCTATTTCAGCATCCTAGCTTCTTGCAGCATTTTGATACCATTTACATTGTACCACCAGGACGGATGACATCCTGTAAATTGAGTTAACGCTATTGATTGTGATGTTACTGCCAGGAATATCCAGCATGCATAACCCCACTGCAGATATAGTTCAGATATTCTGATCTGGTGCCAGATGGTCTGCTCCCTGTCTTGCTACTATTTTCTTTCTGCTACAGTTGGAGGATGACCCATTATTGTTATAAATACAGACATGGACACAGCAAATAGCATTCTCATGGCTGTGCCACACTGAACCTTTTTCTTTATAGCTGCAAATTTGGAATCAGGGACCAGCTGAAAAGCATGGTGTGAAGAACAGAGAGTATAAATAGCACAGTGTGATGGGGCTGGGAGCAACAGCCAGGCCATAGAAGAGATCTCCTTGCAAGTGTAGGTTGGATGGACAGTGTGCAACTGCTCCACTGAAAGATAAAATCTCAGATGGGCAGAAAAGGACTGCACATGTTGTGGCCCAGATCTTCTGCTGTGCTTTTTACCCTTGGAGGAGATGGTGAAGCCTCACCTAACTACTTCTCTGCTATGTACATCCTCAGGGAGGCTGAGGTTCCCACTACTGCTGCTCAGTCAGCCTGGCTCATTCCTGCGACTCTACATTTAGCAAAAAGCTCTGTGATGGAGGAGGACAATTTCAAACCAATCCATTTTGAATTTTGAAGCCCTCTGAAATGCAGTGCTAGCCTGACACAGCTCATCCTGTACTACTCATCTAGCCACTAAACACCAAGACAACAGCTTCCATGCTAATCACAGAGCCTTCTTTTCCGACACAGGATGCTTTCAAATTGTGAAATGAGTGAATGGCATTTTAGGTAGTCTTTGGAGTGAAGAGTGAAGCACATGTGGTTTTCATGTGGTCATAGCAAATACCTGCTTCCAGCTCCTTTTCATCAAGGAATCTTGGGAGTGGAGGGTGTGAAGATGGGCTGCCGTGACTCCCTTGGCACAGACACAAAACCTTGTGGCTTGAAACATGAGCTGCATTCTCCTGAAAATTGTAATGGTTCAAAATGGGAGCTGTGAGCTTAAAGCCCTGCCACAGATCTGCCCCAAAATGGGGAAAACAAGTTGTCTTTCTCAATTCTGCCCTCATTTATTCATTTCTGCCTTTCAAGAGGGCAGGCAACACACGTGCATATCTCTTGTTTTAGATATAAAACCATAGATAGTTTGTATTTGAAATCAGTGCAACAACTCCCCTGGTTTTAATTTGCATAGTCTTGGGCTGACATTTTAAATTCCTGGCAGAAATGTGGCCACACTAAGAAACTACTAGACCCAGACAGTATTGAATGATATATGAGATGGTTGTTCTGCCTTTGCCTTGAATCCATCCATCAATTAGCATTCAAAGTCTCTTTTGAAATACAGTCAGACTTTTATTACTGTAATACAAATTTGTGGTCTAGCACATGCCTTTTTGTTTAAAAAGAAGCCAACATCTGAATAAACAAAATCACTGCACTCCAAGAAGATGCCAGAAAGCCCTGTAGGCTCTTTTTTATGGATTTAGCATAGGCTCCAGGAGTTTCCTGGTATATAACACAGAGACCACAACTGAGCTTTGAACAAGTGCAACCAGGCAATCTACCCCCCTGGTTGCAGCGGTGCCTTGGCTATCTAGATTCATTTTGCAATGGCTAAAAATAAAGTTATTCAACACATCCCTTGAAAAATATGAAGGATAGAGGGGCTTACTGAGTTTGCTTACTGAGTGTGCAGAGCTGGGGGGTGGCTGGATCTTTTGTGAGCATATTGCTGATCCCAAAGTTCTATGTTAAAGTCAGCTTGCATTTGGGCAAAAGATGAGGGGAAGAAAAGCCTTGTGTTTTGTGTCCTGCAGGTGATTAAGGCCGTGGAGGAAGGCTATCGCCTGCCAAGTCCCATGGACTGCCCTGCTGCTCTCTACCAGCTGATGCTCGACTGCTGGCAGAAGGACCGCAACAGCCGGCCCAAGTTTGACGAAATTGTCAGCATGCTGGACAAGCTCATCCGGAACCCCAGCAGCCTGAAGACCTTGGTTAATGCATCAAGCAGGTACAGACTCAGCCCAGAACCATTTCTCAGAGCAAGGTCCTTGTCCAAACACCCACCCCAAGGGTTGGATTCCCTCTGATTATTTAGCCTTAGTGTGTATTCTTGGGGGAATGTTCCTGCAGCTTTGTTATGTCCAGGGGAGTTGACTCATATCAGCTTTTTCTGTTGCAGCCAAATGAGCAACTCACTCACTCCAAATGCAGTGCTACTACCACAAAGAAAATTACCGTGGTCTGTCTTTCAGAAAAAGGAGTTTCAGCAGTACTTTGTCCGTGACAAAACTATCTGTGCTCTACTGCAAGGTTAGAGAAGGCAAGGCTTGAGTGCACGAGCTAGATAGTAAATACTGCTCCAATTATCTGCCTGTTGACTTTATCTTGGTAATACAAATGAAAAGTGCCTCTTGGGGAAACTCTTAGGATGTGCAAAGCTTATGGATGTCCAGGTACATCCTTCCACAACTATTCCCAGGCATGCTAGCCACCAGTACAAGTCGTGAGAGTCATGGTAATTGGAAGAGCAGGTCTCTGGTTACCAAAGTACTGTACACAAACCCTTTGCTAAAGCCACATGAAGTGAATAGAACAGCCAGTTTGTATTTAAACATTAATCTGAATAGCTACACAGCTACAAGTAAGATAAACACAATCAAGAAATAAAGCTGCACTTGGAGAGAAAGAGCTAAATAGTCTTGGAGAGGCTTTTCCTATTTTCACTGTAAGCACACTTTTACTTCTGAGCCATCAGTGTTGCTAATCACACAATCCCTTGCAAGGTCATAAAGAAGTTTAATATATATATATATATATATAGGTATATATGTATATTATTGCTGTTTCACTGATGGCAGTGGAGTTCCCCAGATTAACCATGGAAAAAGCCCTGCAGAAAAGTTTATCCTCAGAGGAGGGACAAAAAAATATGTGTTTTCTTTAAACAGGAATGAGAGAGATAAGATTAGGTTAGACTGGTGGTATGGGCCAAAAGAGATGTACTGCTGTGAGCTTGTAGTTGTTTGTCCCCACACCTTCCAAGTGGGCCTTGCACAGCTGCATGTGGCACATGTGCCCTGCTGCAGCTGGGCATCTCTCTGGTGGCATGTCCCTGTGCATGGCATTTCATGCACTGAAAGAGAAGAACCTGAAATTTCTGTTAATTTTTAAATACAAGCTAGATCTGGTTCCTCAGGCTATTTTACATGTACCATTTACCATCTGAAGAAGAAATTATTCTTATTAGCAATTAGATGTAACGTCAGTGCCAGCAAACCTGCAGGAAAAGGTTTATGACAGCATAAAATATGTGAGGTTTCTTTTTTTTTCAACTCAGAACAGTTATTTTCCAGGCCTGTTACATGGTGTTTCCTGCACTCTTTTATACCAAACTGTTATGCCAGATGAGGAAAATAGGCAGGAAACCATTTCCTTGAGCTGCTAAGTGCTTTGCTGATGTTTTATTCCATGAATGGGTCCATACAATTCCAAACCTCTCCTTTTCAGAGCTGCTGTGGATATTTTTGATATGGATGAAGCCCCTGAACAGTCAGGCTTTGGGGCTGTGTTTCCATTCTCATAGATTGCTGTGCCCAGACCATAGTAATTCCAAATGAATCATAATTTCAATATAGAGCAGCTGTAAAGGATTTTTTTTATATATGTAATGTGTTCTTTATGGAAATTCTCATTAATGCAAATAAGGGAGGAAGTCACTCTCTACATTACAGCGTGTGCTATGATATCACTAGGTACCTCCTGACATTAGTGATGAAAATCCACTTCTCATTATGATTACTTAGGAGTTTTGAATTTCTCATGTGTATAAAATGTTATGGGAAGCCATTATGTTCTTGGTACTGCAAGTATTCACATTTTATTAGACCCTTCAGCATTGCTATTAAATAAACAAATAATACTAATGTGCTCATAAAATACATGAAGATTCCTGAAGTGCTACAATAATATAATATCCCAGCTCTCCTTCCAGTTGAAAGTCTTTTAAGTGTAATAGCCACCATCAGAGGCTGACCTGGAAAATGTTTTTTTTTACCTGTGGGTAAAAATCTTTGCTCAGGGCTTGTGTTAGCTGTGTGTCCCCTTTTACAAAGCAGGGAACAGATCTGGTTTCTTTCCTGGCTGACCTTGGACAAGGCCTCTTTGCTCTCTGCACATCATTAGTGGGGTGGTGGACCCTACTTGTGCCAGGTACTGTGTCAGTGCTCCAGCTGTGGTGAAGGGTTATTATTTGCCTGAATTGCTTCTTCCGTGCGTGGCATAGCTGAGCAGGGAGCAGTTGCCTGGCAGGCTCTGAGGGAGGGTGTGGGAGCAGGAGTGTGCCTTGTTTGCAGGCTGGAGCGTGGCTGGAGCGTTGCTGCTCTCTGCAGGCTCGTTGGATGCTGTCTCCATGCAAACCCCCTCCCAGTGACTCTGCAGGAGCAGCCCCTGGACTGTTTAATGCTCCCTGGACTGGGAACAGCTGCCTGCCATTGATGGCTGCTGCTGGGAAATGTAATTTGAGTTTCAGCTTCCAGGCTCTGTGCTGCCTTAAGTTAATTATGAGCTTTAAAGGTGGAGGAAGAGAGCAAAGCAGGAGTCATCAAAGTGAAGACTTTGAATTAGGAGTGACTGGGGGAGCCTACTTGTGGCCAGGAGGTAACTGGGGTGGGTGCCACCTCTCCTCCTCTTTCTGCTTGTGGTGAGGACTGGAAATGGCAGGAGCTAACTCAAGAATAGGTGAGGTTGAAGGTGAAGTGCTGTGTTTGATACATTGCATATCAAGCCTGCTAGGAGGGTTTAGGCTGAAGCAATCACTGAAAACGGAGCAAAAGAATCATCTTTACCATAAAAAATGCAACTTGAGTCATGTTGTGTATCTCTCAATACTGATTCTGTTTGCTTCTTTGTTTTTGCTTACCTTTAGAGTGTCAAATCTGTTGGTGGAGCACAGTCCAGTCGGGAGTGGTGCCTACAGGTCGGTGGGTGAGTGGCTGGAAGCCATCAAAATGGGCCGATACACAGAGATCTTCATGGAGAATGGATACAGCTCAATGGATGCAGTGGCTCAGGTGACCCTAGAGTGAGTAGTGTCCAGATCATTTTCACCTCATTTCTTGGAATTGCAACGGGAGGAGGGAGGAGAAAGACAAATCATCCAAGAATACGTAAGGATGAGGCTGCAGAAAGGGAAAACATTATCCTGTGTTTGCAGTCAGCAGTTTCCCTTGCAGCATCTCTATTGATAACGAGTGCAGGCAAGACTAAAATTTACAATTACTACACTGGCAGCTATTTTGTCTCCTTTACTCACAGAAATTAATGCATGAGTTTCTGGAATTGCCAGGCCATCCTCTTGACACACTAGCAGTTGATTATTTGGGATTACCAACAAAATAAACCCTCTACCCTACCAGTAAATGTATAGGTCCCTGCTGAGACAGCCTGGCTTCAGAGCAGATGAGCTGGATTCATGGCTGATCTGGGTATAAGCAAGTGAACAGTGAAGCCCAGTAAGGTGTGGAAATGGTACTCAGCATAACCAGAAATAAGTAAGAGCTGATGCCAGTGCAAGAGCATCAGGAACCCACAGCTCTAGAGGACAGGCTTCCTGAGAGACCCTTTCTTCTGAATGTGCCCGTGGCTTTTGCACGTGGGTGTGACTGCAGCTGAGGCAACAGCCTTCAAATGACTTGGTGAATACCTCAGGGCTGCTAATTTGCTATGCTGCACCTTTAATTGCCTGCCTAGCTTGTGAAATTATGTCAGTACTTTCCTGCTGTTGCCTGTGCTGTCTCCAACTCCCCTCCAAGCCTGCCTCTCTAGCTGGGTTAATTCGAGCTTAGCTTACTGCAGGCATTAAGGCAGAATGGGAAGAATTGCACTCTCCTGCTTTGGAGAAGGTTGTGTCTCCTCTGACCACATGTAGACTGCCACTGCACATACAGAATTGCTTCTGAGGATTTAGAATAAACCAAGAAAAATCCCCCTACCCCACAGAACTGCAGCATTTCCTCCTGTCTGCCACAATGCTTGCTGTGGAGCTCACTGCACAGCACAGGAGTGTGAGGCAGGTCAGTGACATCCCCATGGAGTTCAGTTTTCTATCACATACATGGAGGGAGTGCAGGAGCCTCTCTGCTCTCACTCTGATTTTATTTGCTCCACTCACACCATCAGTATTTGCCCCTTACACCTGGACTCATCCAGTCTTCTTTCAGCCATTCACATGAAAACCCTGAGCTAGGGATGAAGTCCTCTCCAGCAACTGTCTGGGAAATCAGGGTGCATGGATTCTTACCTGGATCCTCTTTCCAGCTCCTGAGACCCTCACGTGTTGTTCCCCAGCCTTGTCCTGCAATTATGTGTCACTTTACTTGGGCTTTTGAGGACTCCACAGTTTAGACTGATAACCTACAAACATGGACCAAGGAAGAGGGCATCCATCCCCAGGCTGGTCAGAGCCCACGTAGCAGAAATAGCTAGCCAGAGGCTGAGTAGGAAAAAGGGGGATAGGATGAAGCAGTAATTTATGACAAAAGGAAAACATTGGAGCATTCCCCTCCACAGTACCACCCCAATCTGATAACCAGAGCAACTTCTGGTAGAAAATGCAGGTTGTCTAAAGTCCATCACAGATTTATTGCTGTTTGGGTTAATTAGTCATGTCAAAGAAGAAAATTAGGCCTCTACCATGTTCCTCTTCAGAATTTTCTGTGGTTTGAAGAGCTCTACATGAAATGCTCAGAAGTAAAATGCTTTTGCTTGGGTCACAGAAAATGTTGACTTGAAACCCAAACTAGTGAGTGTTTTCAACAGCAAATTAGAATTACTTACTTGTGTAACTTTAAACAATCTTACTATCCCTCCTACACTGTCTTAGCATGCCATGCTGCTGACAAAAGTATTCCTAACCTTCAAATTCCTAAAGTGCAATGCTTCAGATAATGAAGTAAGATCCTTAATTTTACTTAAAAATTTAATTATTTCCCTATGTTTACTCTTTAGTATTGCAGAAATTTCAAAACTGTCCCCCAAAATCTTTTCAGGTGATGCAAAAAGTGCTTTTAAAATGGTTTTTCTGATTGGCAATGAACCAAGAAAACAATTACCTGCGCAGCTCTAGCCAGAAAGGCGAGTTGGTTTGAAAGGCCTTAAATAAGATTATAGCTGCTAGAGATGCTCTGACTCTCACCAGCTGCAAAGCTCCTCAAAGGCCACCTCACCATGTCCCAGATGTCCTCTATGGCACAAATGTCATCCCAGTGGTCCTAGTGGAGACAACATGTCTGAGCTGCTCAGCTTCAGCTTTCTTCTGGGGTTTTAGAACAGTAGAGCAGTGCAAAGGAGCTGATGCCTGGCAGCCTGGGGGAGATTTTGGGTTTGTTTTTTTTTTTTAACTGGAAGGAGGCATTTCATGGATCCATCTTCCATTTCAGTTGAAGCTGATAAAATGTTGAAACCTATTCCAGGTAGCTATCCATGTCAGCAAATAAACTCCCCCTGCCCATCCCAGCTGCCTGTGGACAGAGATTCTTGCAGAGATGCCTTGGGTTCTTCTCTGTCAGCCCAAACACCTTTGCATTGCAGAGGTGTCTTGGCAAAAAGGCTTGACCCCACTCAGGTCTATATTTGGAAAAACCTGTGAAAGATTAATCAAAAGGCCAAGTAGCTATCCAAATCAAAATTTCTCTCATCCCTCTCAGAAACAGTATAAAAAGAAAAAACAGCAGATTCTCAGCTGTTGAAAAAAGAGAAACCATCACAGCAGTTTAAGAGGAAAAGTGTCTTGGAATGAAGTCCTGAATTCAGTCTGATGTAAACTGGCAGACTGCCCTTAAAAAATAAAGTGAGAAAAATGGCTCCTGGTGGGCTCAGCAGAGACTCTCATGGGTTCTCCAGAAAATAAACATCAGATCAAGCAAAGTTCTTTAAAGGTTGATACACTGAGAGGGGTTGGTTTTCTGGAGGTTTTAATTTTTTTCTCCCTGTAAAAGGGAGCAACAAAACATTTTGTACTCAACAAAGGAGAATTCAGGTTAAATGTTCCTTGTCATTTTTAATAGAGGCAACTGTTCTGTATATTCCAGAGCTGGGACTTGGGGGGATCAGGTGAAAAGATGATCTGAACATCTGAAAGTAGCTTGCTTTCCCCAAATGACATCAGTAAATCAGTCTTCACAATTTAAGAGGTTGCCTTCAAATATCATCCAAAATTATCTTTACCAAATTCAAATTGTGCAGGAGAGAAATGTAGAAATTAGGTGGATAACTGCTGCCAGAAAAAGCAGGACAAAAACATATGATAAATGTAAAGAATTTCTAAAATCTACTGAAAAAAAACCTACTACTGCTGTAGGAGGAGTTGGCCATGACACTGACAGGACTGATAATTGTGGGTGCCCAGCTTGTGGCTTCTTTACAAGACCTGGTTGAGATAGTTGATGTTCGGCTTCTTTTTAAAAAAAAAAACCTCCCTTCCTCAGCATGAAAAGCAAAATCCTGATTACCATTCTGATTCTTTCAAACTGATGGCTTGATGCATTTATTCCAGAAAATAGTAGTATTAGTGACAAATTTCTGAAAGCAAAAGATTAAAAATCTAAGATGGATGGATATCACCCCAAGTCCTAAGCTCTGCCTGCTTAAGCAAAGACCTGAAAATGTATGTGTTCAAACAAAGAGTGATCTCTACATTTAGCTCTAATTCTTGCAAAGGGATGAATCACCTTGTGAAAAGTGGAGCCTCACCCTCCACCCTCTCTTTCCAACTGGATATCAGACTTGAAGGGAACCTTTCCAGTGGACCAGACCTGCTCTTTAAACTTGTGGACCACCTAGTGACTTTGAGTGTGTCTGGAGCTCTTTCAATCCACTGCAAGAATAACTTTACCAGGACAATACTCAAGAATAGATAGATCCATGACATGAGTTTCAGTCTGACCCTTGACTGGACCAATTACTAACCATGTGGACTACATATTTTCACCTTTTGAAAGATCTGTACTCACTGAATCTCAGGACACCCTGTTGTTTGTTATTAGATGAAGAGCTCTGAATATTTGTAATAATATGTGTTGTGTTGCTTTGCATTGTATATATTTTTCTTCTAAAATAAAATAAATTATTTATTAAAAGTTATACTGGATGAAGAACATTTAAGAGTTCACCTGCTCTAGATGCTTATTCTTAACCTAAAATCTCAGTCCTGGGATTTTGATGCTGTGTCTGCTTCTGAACAAATTCTCATCTTGTAATCAAGTAGAATGGGAATTATGAGTAAGAGCAGATGAATTCTTAAAACAAATTTTTTTAAGTCCTCATTTCATGCAAATGTCCCTAGCAAGTGGATTCCTCTCTCTTTAGCATCGTCTGAAGGTCTTTGAGGTTCTTCTTGTTTCCCCTCATTCAAACTGACAACTAACTCCATGAGTAGTCCCAGTCTGCATGGGCAGCTGTAGTTACACCACGTGCAGAAGAGTGGTGAGGTCTGCCCTGGATGGGAGAGGAAATACAAAATTCCTGTGGTAGGCTGGCGGCTGCTGACCTCGGAGATCTTTCAGGACTGTGGCCCTTTTGCTTGCATGACTAAACTGGCTGGTGAGGGGGTTGTATTTTATGTGGCAATCCAGTCCTAGTCTACACTGTGTTTGGCAAACTGGTCCATGGTGTATAAGTAGTTCTATTTGTAAATAAAATGTTTTAAAATCTATTTCTTACAACATGGAGACTGTGAATTCAACCCTTGCAAATGGAGGCTATTGCAGGGAAGGGGATACCGTGTTGTCACTGGCATGTTGCAGCTGGGCTTCCATGCAAGGCAGTGGTAAGAGAGCAGCATGCGTGCAGCTGTGTACAGGCTGCTTGGGATGAGCTGCCACCAGTTTTCCCCTTTATTTCCTCAGCTTTTTGGTCAACATAGGTAAGCCTTTTAATACCTTGTTGGCAAGTGATTCAAATTCCTGCCTGCTTTAATTTCCGGTCCTACATAAATGAAATAAGTGAAAAGATAAACTTCCTCCCTAAAACAAGAATAAAAGTCGTCTCATGGCTGGGGAGGCCAAGTATTTTGAGGTAGGGAGAGCACCCAGCACATGGGTGCACAGATCTCCACTGCAGAGGCACACACAAAACCCAACACCAGGGGTCAGGTCACTTCCACAGCAAGGAGCAGCCTGGATCCTGTGCCCGCGGGTCTCAGTTGTGCCTTTTCCTGCAGGGAATGCACATTTTTATTGTAAAGCCCCAGTGGGTGTCTGCACACATCTCCTCTGCAGAGCTGAGCCCGGTGATATTTCCATTTGGCTGCAGTAACAGGAGCCAAGGAGCTCTGGACTTGAGCTTAAAGGCAGTTGTTTTTGCAGCCCTTCGGCACAGAAGTTGTTGGATTTTTTGTCCCCAAACCAGCTGGTTTGTGCACCCAGTTCTGTTAAAAATTGTCTTCTGCCTTACACCACTTTAAGTGCTTCAGCACTGGATGCATGGGAACATGCAACATGCTGTAAGTCATGCTTGAAACATCAAAATTAAAGCTCCTGCATTCCTTAGGCAGCTTTTAGAAAGTTCTCTTTGATATGTGCAAGGTGGCTTTTGAATTAACCTGCCGATTTTTATACTTGGCAAGCATCTGGTTCAGGAGCTGTGTCTTCTGGTTCATCTTGCTGAGGCGCAAGACCCCACAGAAGTGTTTTTCCTCTCTCTGAGGAGTCCCCTATGCTTTTGGCTGGTGGCTTCACGTTTGAGAGGATTTGATATTCAAAAAAAAAAAAAAAAAAAAAAAAAAAAGACTGAATCCCCTGATGAGCAGTTAATGTATTGAAACCAGAAACTCTTTTTTCTTCTTTCTCTCTTGTAAATCAATGAGACACTCCTCAAGGATATTAAGGGGATACAATATGGGGAGAAAAAAAGCCTGTGTAGTGAACTGGGTGGGGGGTTTATTGGACTGATGGGGCTGTGTGTGAAAGGCCAAGACATGCATGCTTTTCTCCGAGTTTGAGGCTGTTTCTTTCCAGCATAACATGCGAGAGTGTCAGAAATTATACATCTGTGAAATACGTGGTACTGGATTTTCAAAAGAGCTCAGCTTGCACTTTAGATACCTAGAAAAAAAAAAAGCTGATTTTTCAAAAAGTGCCAGCAGAGCAGGACTCAGCAGGGGGAAGATGGATGTTGTCTCTATTAAAAATCAGGTCCTATACTGTGTTGGTTTTGAGGGTTGGTTTGTTTTTTGGTTTCTTTTTTTTTTTTTTTTTGATCTCTGGTGTGAACTTCCAACTGTGCTGTGTACATAAAATAAATTGCATGTAACAATAGCATTACTTCATTTTCCTTCATTATTAAGATGGCTTGCTGAACTAGTTTCACAATTCAGTGGAGGCAGAAATGAAAGCAGAGAAATGAAAGCATGTCCCCCTGAGAAGGTAGACACCTTTTGCAGGTGCTGCAGCCTTTTCTCTGCCAGGTAAGGAGCACTGCTGATGTGTCTCATTGACCTCCTTTGCTCTGTGCCCCTTATGTTATGATTTCCCTTTGCATCATGAAGAAGCATTGCTGAAAAAAGGTACAATAATGAAATTATGTGTTTAGCCCAAAGCAAAAAACTTGGTATTTTCCAAATCAAAAGGCAGAAAACATGACAGTCCTTGGAGAAGTACAGATGTAGCTTTTGGCTTCAACTAGTTTATGTGCTAATGTATTAGCCTTCACTCAAGACTGCTTTTTATTCAAAGCAGCATTCATCTGTGTAATTTGTGAACATGGATGATTGGTTGTTACTTGCACAGGAGTTTCTATCCAGAATGTGAAGCTGCTGAGAGAGGCACACCTCCGTGGGTAGCTCGTGTGAAAATGTTTTGGTGCTCCTTGCACTTTGTGCTCTCCTGCAGCCCAGCACACAGCCCTGCAGTGAACTATAGGCCAGGTTTGCAGTTGTGTCTCAGGTGATGGCTGGGCTCCCAGGTGTTGCTGGGGATTTCCAGCCTTTGCATGAATGCAGCAGTGTGGTTTCCAAAAAGCGGCTGTGTGCTCAAGGCCACATCTCAGTGGCTTTTGGTGGATAACTTTCTCCTAAAAGAGTTGCACACAGGGTGTCAGCAGCTTGGGGATTCACAAGTGTATTGGCAGGACCATAAGGCACAACTTAGAAACATCCAGTCTCGAGGTAGAAAATGAGGGACTGATATTTTCCTATCACTGAAAGTCTTCAGACAAAACACCACATCTCTTATAGTCAACCTGCTTCTCTAACAGCTTCTGTGTCTTGGGCTGGAAACATATCTGCAACTGTCTTGATGCTTCTGCTGAGCTTTTATTCCTACACTTTCTGTGTTAGCGCTTTTCTACCCAGTAAGAAATTTCTGCAATTACACTCTGCCATAACTGATGGCTTTACCTGGCTTAGAGGTGTCATTGATAACCCAAGGTCCTGCTGTGCTATCTCCAGGAGATGATTTGTCCCACTCCGGTCTTTGGATGGGATAAATTGTATACCCTGGAGGTGCCTCTTGATCAATACGAATCACATGAAAGTGATTACGTTCATCTATACACCTGAATTTTGGAGGGTGGAGTTTGACAATCTTTCCTCCTGATCCTGCATTTTACATTAAACTGTCTTATTTTACAGCTTTCCTGTAGTGGTAGCCCAGTAGGCAGAAGCAACAAATGCCCTTGGCATCTAGAATGCACCTCTCCAAAGCAAAACCAAATGTGGGTTTATGGGAAGATTTGCAAAGACTCAAAGGGGAGCTGCTTTGCTAATTCTTGTTGACTTTAAGGAGTCATCAGGATGGTGGCTGTGCTCGAGGCTTTTGCCATTTGTGTTTCTTTGGCTTTCCCTCATCTGAAGAGGAAGAAAGCACGGATTGACCTCACTCCTCACTGCTCATATTCAAGATCAAATACCAGCCTCTCCCATGAGAAGAGGAAACAGCAACATGGGCTTTCTTGCATGGCTTTCCTCTTGGAAATAGGACTTTTCACGCCTAGCAGAATCCTTGGCCAAAGATGATGCTGGCACTTTGCTGTCTGGCCTTTCTCCTTGGCCAGCAAGGTGATCTCATTCTATCACATGACCTCTCTGAGGTGCTGTCAGCCATTTAAAAAAAAAAAAAATAAAAATTACAAATAGGGAAAATGAAACCTGCCAACTAAACTTGTCTCTGGGAGCTGCCAGTGGTAACAGGTAGGCACTGGCAGCAGCAGCAGCAACAGCGCGTGCGGCGCGTGGTGTGCGCGGCGATGTGTGCCTTAGAGGTCCGTGGAACCAACGTCTGCTTTCTCCCACAGGGATTTGAGGCGTCTGGGAGTGACACTTGTTGGTCACCAGAAGAAGATAATGAACAGCCTTCAAGAGATGAAGGTCCAGTTGGTGAATGGGATGGTGCCGTTGTAACACAGTTTTTAAAGTTGCTTCCTCAAGTGGGTCGGTCCTGCACTTTGTACTCTAGCCCTGAGATTTATTTTGACTAAAAAAAAACAAGAAAAGATAAAAAGGGAAATTCAGGGTTTCTATAACTGAAGGACACTGGCCTCTGCTGCAGCATTTCTAAAGCAGTGTTTGACTAAAGTTTTGCTTTTCTTCCTATTTGTGTCCTCATTTTCATGAAGTCAATGTAAGATGCATGGAACGTGGAAACGAATCTGCTGTACATGAGGTTAACCAGTCTCTTGAGCTTCAGCGGTGATGACAAGCCTCCACCACGTGTTGTCTGTACATGGGAGGTACATATATATATATAGCACCTTTATATACTGAATTACAGCAGCACATGGTAATGCTTCCAAGGACTGACTTGAGTGGCAGATTTTTGTGGCCGTTCATGGACTCCCAATAGCTGCAGTTTGCTGAAGTATAACTTCGAGTCTTACTTGTCTACAGAAGTGTATTGAAGAGCAATATGATTAGATTATTTCTCGATATTTTGTTTTGTAAATTTAAAGAGAAGAAAAAAAATGCTGTTACACAGCATTAAGTTATAGAGAAGATTAGCGTATAAACATGTCACTTGCTCCATGGCAAATACAATACAGGGTGTATATTTTGTTTTCCTCCTTCTGTGTTACCATTCTTTTTATTTGCTCTTTGGGGAGGATAATACATGTTGAAGATGTATATACTGTACAGTTTGCTACTCATCAGGTACAAGATTGGGGCTCTTTCCTTGGTTTGTTCCTTTTTTCCTCCCTCTTTTACTCAGTCTCCCTTTTGTGTTACCCCCATGCTTTGTATTTTTGCTGCAGTTTGGTTTGACCAACACATAAAGCCTTCAGGAGTTTTCATTATGTATATGAGGTAGAAGGAAGTTGCTTAAATAAAAGATGTTGCCCCCCCCCTCTTCCTTTACACCATGGGTTGAGGACATCCAGAAGAAGAGAAGTAAAACATCTGGTTTTTGATGGCCTCCAGCAACAACGTGGCATCGGTTTTTCTGTGTCCTGGCCAAAGGTGGCATGGGATTGCCTCTGCACAGATGCTTCAGCCCAGTAGCCATCACCCAGTGCAGCCATCACCTCTGTTCCTGGAGCCCAGGAGAGAAAGCATGAGGTGGTTTTAACTGGAAGGAGGGAATTTTGTTGTTCCTTTTCTGATTATGTTGGTTAAGTCCTGGGGCACAGTTTGGAAATGAGCCTGTGGCCATCCAATGTGGAGATTTTGTAGTTTTTCCCCCACAGAGGTGGGAGTGGGATTATTTTTGGAGCTGTACTGTCCCAAGCTGTCTCTCAGCATTCTAGGCTTGCTGTGGACCTGGCCACTTTATGACAGAGCACAGAGGGGAGGGAAGAGCAGAGCAGCCCAACATGTTCACAGCGATGGCATCCTGAGGGCAAGGAGATGCCATTCTTCTGAGGCTGGCACAGCTCAGATCAGGACTTGGCTGTAGCTGGGGCGCAATGTAGCCATTAAAGCCCATGGCTGGTGCTTTCAGAGGGACCTGAGCGCAACCCAATCCCCTGAGAATCACACTAAGAAGTATTTTGGGGCTGTCCTCCTATTTTTATTGTAGATAGGATTAAACAGCACAGTTAATTTGGTATTCGTAGGTTGGGCTTTTATTTTGTGAAGACTTTGATAAGGATTTTAAAACAGCTCAGTGGATTGCAAGGGTTTGTTGTTTCTGTTAATGTATTGCTTCCTTAGAGTTTGGAAAACATCTTGTGACATCCCTCCTTAGCAATAACATCAATATATAGAGTTGCTGTAGCTCCCTTCATCCCCAGTTCTGCAAAGCCAAGCCCAAAGAGCTCAAACAGCCAAAAGGAGGCCTGTGTCCTTCATGTCTTGCAGAAACAGGTGTTGCAAGACACCTGAAGCTTTTTCAAAGCTTTCAAAGTATTTCTTTCATTTCCCCCAGCCTTTGGATGAGATTTGATGCACAGAATGTTTTTTTTGAAGAAGGGAAGCATCTAGGAGAAGAGGTTGAGTGGTTTTTTCCTTAGCAGCAGGGCTTTGTTGGCTTACTGCAGGGCTTCTTCAGGCAATATTTTCCTGTCCTGAACTGCCCCCCTCCACCTCTGCAACTGCTGAGTTCCTCAGGAATCAGGAGAAATAGGAGGGAAAAGAGCCACAGCGATGCCTAACAAATCTTGATAGTGTCATTTCTCATCCCGTTGTTTCATTTTGGCAGCCACCAGACCACAAAAGAGGAAGAGGGTATCAAGACATAACAATTTCGGCGCGGAAAAGAGATTTGTCATATAATAAATAAGATTATTAGAGCTGTCAGCAGAAGAGTCTTGAGATTATTTGTGCCTCCCTGTCTGCAACACTTGGGAAAATACATGTAGGAAGACAGAAACAGCTCATTTCACCAGGAGGAATCCTTCATTTGCCTGCATCCATTGGTGGCACTGAAATGCTGTGTGCAAATACGTAGCACTTTCTGCCCATCTTCTTCACTCATTCCTGTCCTGTTGGCTCTGTGGGAGGAGTTGAACTTGGTCCTTTTTTTTTTCCTGGGCTCTTAAAAGCAAAATCCTCTTTTCATCACTTGTATTGCTGGAATACCTACCAGATTCTGGAGTAACGTTCAAAATTACAAACCAGTGGAAAAGAAAACTGTTCTTAAGCCAGACTGCATTTGTAAATTGGGAACCTCTTCTTGCTTCCTCCAATAAATAAATAAATAACTTTTTTCTATTTATTTCAAGAGCTGTTCTTGCTACAGATCTCTGTATAATAGACCTTGTCTCGGGGCTAAAAATAAAACATTGTTTTAATTTGTAGGGTCCAAAGGTTACAGCTTCTATGTCCATGAGCAAATCACAGAGACAATGGAGGTTTTCAGTTCCCATCCAAGAGCTGCAAGAACTTTGTGTGTTGGGCATGATTTTATGTATTGGGGTGCAGCAGAACAAGATGACAGCAACATTTGGCTGGTTATGTTCTTGGAAAGGGCTGTAGGTGGATTTCCTGCCCATGGTAACTCCAAGCACTTTGCTTTTCCAGCTCACTACAGCTGAGCCAACAGATTCAGTTTTTTCCAGTATATTTTGCTGATAATAGAGAGGGAGGTATTTCAAAGGATCCAAAAGGTGGACAGGCTTTTATTGATACAGTTTTTCATTTTGGGAGAAGGAATGTCTTGTGTAGACTCATGCCTTTTCATTGTGTGGCTACCACTTGGAAAAACTACTTCAGCATTAAAAAGGAAGACTGATATAAAAGGGAGAAAAATCAGTTTAAAACTTTATTTATTCCTCCTATATGTTAATAGTGAGAAGAATAAAAAATAAAGGTCAAAATTTTTTGTCTATTCAGTGTTGAATATAATGTAGAAAGTCCCAGTGCTCAAGAAATTGTGACTCCTTGGACTGCTGTGGACTTGAAATTAGATGTTAAGGCAGATGTAAAATACATCAGTAGCTGTTTTAAGATTAACACTTAGTTACCAATCCTTTAATGTAATTCCTTAGTGCAAGTGGAGCAGGAGCTGGTGCATCCAGCACTGCCAGAGCTGCAGCCTCTGTCTCAGCTCCTTTCATCAGTGTTTTAACTCATAGGAGACTGAAGCACTGCTCTATTTATTCATCCCCTTTCCCCCTATTTGGATGCACTCTGTTCATTTTGTTTGTGTACATGGGGTTTTTTTGTAGTGTAAGATGCGAAATTTTCTATTTTTTCATAAAAATAAAAACCTTTGACTAACAGCAACATCCAGTTGTGGATAACACGTACGCTTGACCCCTCAACTTTCCACAAAGCATCAGGCTTTACCCCCATGGAAAGGAAATAAATTCTCTGTATTTTTTCTCTCCTAAATGCAGCTTTGGTGCTACACTTGTGGTCCCTGAGGGAAATACAGGCCTTTGGGATGAGTGAGACATGTAGACCCACATGAATGCATCTGCCCTTGTTACAGGCTGTTCCCACTTTTCTCTGTTTTGGGGGGAAAACACGCTTTTTTAGGCTAGTTTCTAGGGCAAAGGGCCTGCCAAAGCCCCAGATGAGTCCCCCACCACATATCCCTCAGAAATATCATGTTTTTGTGATTTTTTTTTTTTCCCCTCCCAAGATGTGATTTTTCTCTGAATTTTTCCTGGAGGGACCCCAGCAAACCCATGACCAGCTGGAGCACCCACCACCACATCCCCTGCTCCATGGATTTGGGGGCATCCACATGCTGCAGAGGGGCACGGGCCAGCCTTAAAGAGAGGTGAGAAAGGCCACAGGTGGGAAAGGCCAAGGGCCAAGGGGGAAAAGACTGACCTGGGAAAATTCTTAATGGAGGAGGTGATGGGCAGCCACCATCTTCTTGTCCACTGCTAGAGGACAAAGGGAAGAGGGGCAGATAAAGATACTGTGTCTCCTGACATGACAGGAAGCTGTGGCAGATAATGGGTAGCGGCCAGGAAAGGCATGACAGGCTGGGACAGCAGGGGAATGATGCCTTATATATTAAAGGGAGCACAAGGTCAATTGGGTTAGCAAATTGAGGTTGTCAGCAGCTTGGATAAAATCCTCTGGATTGACATGCCAGCCCCCACTCAGTGTTCTCTTGTTCAGCTTGAGGTTGTCTGCTGCTGGACCACAATGGAGGCAGAAGCTGTAAGGAATCAGAGGACAGAGGGAAGAACTGTTAATTTGCCCATGCAGACAGCATCCTTGATAACTTCATGGAGGCAGAGAGCCTGCTAAGGAGAAAATACAAACATGGGGAAAATTTCATTAAAAATCAGAGTTGGCTGCAAACTCCTTCCACAATGTTCCATCTCAAGTGAGAACTAAGGAATTCGGCAATTTCCATGAGTATTTGTGCTCAGATTGGCTTGGGACCAGCTCTTAAACAAATTTCAAATCAACATTTGCCTATGATTTTCCTCTGCTGGGCTCAGACTGAGAAAATGCACTTGCACTTCATGGGCACCAGAGAGTAAATTTACCTGCACAGAGAGGTAAGGTGCTTCACCTTCAGAGTGGGTCCTTATGCACATGCCTGAGTTGGTTTTGGGTGGTTCTTCTGCACAGCCTCTGTCTGGTCCCTGAATCAATGCACAGCTGCATCTCGAGTCGCAAGCACCAGCTCTTGTGAATGCTTAACAAGCTGTGCTCGGGGTAATATTCTCTGCATCACTCCTGTTTGCAGTAAAGCTGAAGCAAACTGCAAGGCAAGATGATGGCTGTGCTGGAGACATTGCAGGGCAGCTAAACAGTAACTTGGACTTATTTTCCTATCCAGTAATACAAAAATGGGGCTGAGGGGTCCCTGAACCTCTCCCCTCCTCTGCCAGCCTGGAAGGGTTCAAGGCTGTAATCCCCAGAGGATGCTGTGGCCCCAGGGCAGGAGCAGCGGCGAGGCTGCTCCCCATCACCCCATGAAGCTGAGCTGCCATGCAGAAAGCAATGCAAGATTTATGAAGCTGTGGGGAGAAAGAGCGAGGGACTCTTCATGTATTTTTCATGGGCTGAGCTGCATAAATAGCATGCAATGCATAAACTGTGACTGGATACTTCCACAGGAAAAAAAACAAAAACAAAAACAAAAAGAAAGGTGGGAACCAGCAAGCAGAAAGAAGAGATGAATGAGATAGCTTTATTCAAGCCAACAGGGCCTTCTCAAAGTCACCCTCAGGTGCATTAAGAAGCAGCCAAAAGAACACAACTTCATCCCAGACAATTCATCTTTGCTGGTATGTGGAGGGACATGGACCTCGAGGACTGGAGAAGGGCACACGTCATTCTGCTTGGTAAAATGTGTGGATGGCAGGACAGAAACCACCTTATCCACGATGCCTCAGATGTGGTGGGGGACTTATGGAGATGCTAGGACAAACTATTGCACCAGCAGATGGGTCAGCGTAGAACGTGAGTGACACTGGGGCACAGAGAGACAGCTCAGAGTGAGGTAACACTGGAAAAAGAGGATGCCACTGGAAAACTCAGTGCAGGGATGAGTGCTGAAAACGTGATGTTCCCTGTTGCAGTTCCCTCAGCAGGTGCATGTGTGCTTCCAAGTGTGCAGTTTTAATAATGCATCTGCTGACAGAGCTTAAGTTTCATGTACATGAAGACAGGTATCAAAACAATCTCAGGCTGAGACTGGGTAGGAAAAGGGAGCCAGAGCAGCATGGTGGCCAGCAGAAAGCTTTGCTCATTTTGCAGCCATGGTGGCAGACCAGGGTGTGTTTGCAGTTATTGCATGCCATATGGTTTCCAGAGAAAAAAAGCCTTGGAGAAACAGGTGTGAAGTGTGTGATGCCCACTGGGCACACCCATTGTCTCTATAATATGACTGCCTGTGGGATAATCTGGTGCAATTCCTTTGGGAGCCGCTGGATGTTGGTGGCTGCAGGCCCCAAGAATAAATGACCTTTGGCAATCTATTAACATATGGCTCATTATTTTCCTCCCATAAAGTCCTGTGAGCCAGCCATGGAGGAGAACAAGGCACCCGTGTAGGTGACTTCTTACTCCTTCATTTCCTCACCTCTAGCTGGGGTCAGCTCAGTTACTCATAGCATCAGCTATAGTAATATCCAGCAAATTGAGTGTAAGAAAAGGAGATGCTTTCTTACACTGGTGTGCTGTTTTCATAACCCATTAACAGCTCTAACCAGGTTTTTTTGACCCCAGAACTCTTCAAGCTCCCCCTTAAAAGGCCAGCGGATGCATTTTTGCTGGAGAAGATGACTTATTTCTCTCAAAGCTTATTTTTTAACTACAAAACCGAAGGAAAATCTTTCAAGCTGAAAAAAAAGGCAGAAAAACTGTGAGATAGGCTGCCTGCCGTTTTCTTGGTTTGCTCCCACTAAAGACCATATTTATTACAAGAAAATAGAAATCCTATGGATTTCTCTTCTGAGGTCTGTGTTTCAAGCTTGACATTTAAACATGAAACCACAGGCTCTAAAATTTAATCATTTGCTCCTCAAGAAATATGATGTGTGGAGCTGCTGAGAAAAAGGGCATGCAAGGTAAAAATATTTCATTGGGAGAAAAGAAAGAATGTAGGGAAATTACATGTTCATTTAAAAGGAAAAAAAAAAAAAAAGAAAAGAAAGAAAAGAAAGAAAGAAAGAAAGAAAGAAAGAAAGAAAGAAAGAAAGAAAGAAAGAAAGAAAGAAAGAAAGAAAGAAAGAAAGAAAGAAAGAAAGAAAGAAAGAAAGAAAGAAAGAAAGAAAGAAAGAAAGAAAGAAAGAAAGAAAGAAAGAAAGAAAGAAAGAAAGAAAGAAAGAAAGAAAGAAAGAAAGAAAAGAAAGAAAGAAAGAAAAAGAAAGAAAGAAAGAAAGAGCAAGCAAGATAGGGAGCAGCCTCTCCCATCCACAGAGCAAAATGCTGTCAAAGTGGCATCCTGTGGTCCCTTTCCATGAGATGTGTGTGTAGGAGCATGGAATATATATATAGACAGATGCATGGCTACATGTGCACAAATATGCAGAAGCACTGGGTGATCACCTCTTAATTAAGACAAGAATTAGGGCATGGCTAATAAATGGTGAATGATAGCAAATAATCAAGGAGTGAGACTGGATTGGGCAGAAGAGAGTGTTTTCAGCCAGGCAGGGGGGGATAGATGGAGATGATCAAGGTGTGGCACTGGAAAGGATTTGGCCTTCATTAGTGTTCCTGTCCCAGGAGGAATTAATGACCCAGCTGGGAGAGGAGGGAGGCAGCGCTAGGGTGGCTGCAGAAGGGATGGGTGTCCTCACTAGTGCTAAAATCCTCCAAGTTCCATCCCACTGGGCAGTCACCAGCCATCAAAGCAGGGAAAGGGGGTTGAATGGGCTGAATAAAATGTCTGGGAACATGCGTGGAGAAATTAGATGGAGGGGAGCCACACTCATGGCTTTCATCCTGGCTTGGCCATTGCTTTTGGGCTTGAAAGGCACTCACAGACCTAAGGGACAATCCGTGGTGCCCAGGTGGAGGAAAAAAAAAGTTTACTTGCCTTGGAAACAGTGGCCCTTTTGGAGGGTTTTAGTATTTTGGAGTGGAAAGCCAGGGTTTCACAGCCAGAGTTTGTGAGCAGCTGAGTACACACTGAGCCCTACACCAGGACTGCCTTGCTCAGTGGCTGCTAAAACCTGGGTTTGGGTGACTTTAGGTCTTGAACATGCCCATGTGAGTCCTTCCCTTGGCCCAGCAAGGGGAAAGGGAAGCATCAATGGTCCCTTCATCCCTTTGAAACCCAGGGTTTGGGGAACAGGGCTGTACAGCCAAAGTGTTTTTGTAGCCACAACTACACATATCCCAGAGAAAACAATCAAAATTAGCAAATAAAATAATTGTAAATATTCTCTGTAGGGAAAGGTTGTTGGCTCTGGCAGTGGCAAAGTTGGGCTGTCCCTTGTGAGGGGAGTGCTGGAGGTGCAGTGTCCCAAATCAACATTGCTTCAGGGCACAGAAATCAGTCCTGCAAAAGCCATCCCTCTCCCATCCCTGCCAGCTGTGCTTCATTGCCTCCCATTTTCTGCAGCAGCCAAAGAGACTCTGAATCCTTGGCCTCTGCATTTGCATCCCCTGCGCCAGGGCCGAAGCCCTGGGGTACTGTCCATCCCTCCCTAGGACCCCGAGTTTGTGTGATTGCTTCATCGGGGAAGGCAATTAGCATTCAAGTGCTGCTGTTAGCATAATCAGAAAGACAAAAGGCTGACAGCAATAGCTGCAAAGCCAGGGCCCGGTCAGAAATTTAATGGAGAAATAAATTATGGTAAGAGAGATCCAGACTGGGGCTGCAGAGGGTAGGAGGGCAGAAAGGAGCCCTGCCTCCCGCTAGTTTATCATCCACGCTCCAGAGACCCTCATGGCTGTAACTGATAAGCAGCTGATAAACAGCTCTGCTTCTTCGGGAACAGAAACATTCCTGTAAGGAGTGGCTGAGACCCCCACGTACCAGCCAGGGACACTGTGAGCCCTCTTGGCACGGCACCCTTGTTCTTTAAAGCCAGACCTTTCCCTTGAAAAGCTCAGCTTATTTCAAAATGCCGCTGTTCAGGTCTTTGTGCGCCCCAGGCTTTCACAAGCTGGTCTGGGGACGTCACATCCCAATAACGCTGAAAAGGGAGGAAAAAAACAAAACAGATAAAACCTGATCACTGGAAGCAGGCTTGGGTGTAAAAATAAGGCTTGAAAAAGCCAGATAAGTATCCCGCTGATCCCTGTAAATTAGGAAAGCCTGAGTAAGCTTGGGAAGGGAAGTACCCAGTCATGGCTTTCTGTGCAGCCACGTTGGGCTCCCCATGAGCTAAAATAAAAAGATAAAAGCAAACAGACCAAAAAAAACAGGCAAAAAAAGGGAAAAGGCAGCAAGGTGAAACACCTCCATCAGTAATGGCATTGTATGGGCATCTGGTCCCCGAAGATGGCACTGTTATCTCAGTGTAAGCTCTTTTTTCAATATTATTCACCTAGTCAAGGGGAGGAGAGATCTTATTGTCTAAAGGAGAGATGAAAACAAAGGTCACTGTGCTCACTGCAGAAACATCTCACTGATGAAGCAGTGACTTTGTAGGAGCTGATAAATCAGGAGCCCAATGAAAGAATGTTTTTCGTTTTTGTTTCCTCAGCCCTGTGATTTGATTTGATTGGAATTACCTTCATTAGAATCTGACCCTCAGCAAAGCCCTTTTACGTTCTCCGGGAGGGCACAGGGCAGTGCATATTTCCCATGTTTGAGACGAGACAGCATGAAGGGAGATTATAAAAATATATGAGAATATTTCTAAAAAATATATAAAATATATGTGTAATAAAAACTGAAAAATGTAAAAGCCTTTATCAAAGCAAATTTAATGTTCTAGAAATATGATCTTGTGCTTCCCCCAGACAAGACAAAGCTACAGAATCACTCCAGATGGGCCACACTGAGGACTTGTATTTTTGTGTGTGTGTCTGAGGGATGCAGAAAGGGAACCAAACTTGTGCTAATAAGCAGCTACTCAATATGCCTTGATGAGTGAATATATTCAGAGTCTATAGAGAGTAAAGTGTGCTGCAGCGAGAATGGGAGATGATTCCCCTCGTATGAATTTGCCTAAGTACAGAATAAACATCTATTTTTTTCTGCTTTCCCCCTTTTTCTAAAGCCCAGCTGTCTGTTAATGCATATAATGATGGTCCCTCCAGGGACCAAGCCTCAATTCCCATTCATATGCAAAAATCATAAGTGAGAAACTTTAGGTTTGGCCCAAACAACAGTGTGCACTTCTCCCAGTGAAGGAAATTCCAGCTTGCCATATTTTTCCTGCTCAGTGCATGCCAGATGTCTAAAAAAAGGGGGGGGTGGTTATTGCTGTGTATGAGCCAGAGCTGGCAGCAAGGAAAGGATGCTTTTGGCACATCCCTAACACACCACCTCCCCACGGGAGGGAGCATGGAGCACGGGAAAGCCAGGGGGAAACTGCCTTGCTCATGTGGCCACCCTTGTGCTGGACCCCAAACCCCTCCTGAGGCGGCTGTGCTGACCCTGTGAAAGGCAGTGGCTGTGTCACAGCAGGACGCATTTAGAGAGAGAGAGGGGGGAAACAAAGGTCTGAATATGACAGCAAAGGGGCTGAGGCAATGGGGGAAACAGGTATTTGTGCAAAACCAGCTCCTGAGGACTCTTCTTCAAGTGGGCTGCTCGGTGCTTGCATGCCAGTCAGCACTGCCTCCCTGAAGCCCTGCCTGAAGCTGCCCTCCAAGAGCCTGCCAGATGTTCACGTTATGGAAAGCAGAGACTTAGAAAGCTGCTTCGAGGCTTCACCAAATCATTTTGCTTTTAAAGGAGGCCTCTGGCATGGCAAGAGAGACCACCCTGAGCAGAAAGAGCAAAGCAATGCTTTGCAGCGAAGTTTTGCTGCAGGCAAAGCATTAGAGCAAGTGCTGAGGCTCATCCCTGGGTGGTGGGGGAGGGGAATGATCTCATTTTGGGGAGAAATAGCTGGATTGTTACTGGAAAACCAAAACCTCAGAATATTCCTCCTTGGGAATATTCTTCCTTTGGATCATTATTCCTTGGGAGGCTCAGGCATCACTTTGGGATTATTCTGGGGAGCTGTATGGGTCATGTGTGACAGGCAGGTCATTTTTCATGCTGGATGCCTGCCCTGGGATCATGTGCTTAGGAAGAAGGAAGTCAAATTCATGGGGTTTTTCTCTTTACCCTGTAAAAAGAAAGGGTCAGGAGAATATTCCTTTCCCACTGTCTCAAGACGAGTCAGGGCTTCATGGTGCTGAGGCAGTGGTGGTCTGCAAAGGGCCTGGGGGGTTAGGGCTGGCAGGGGGGCTCTGCTGGGCCTCACAGCTGGTGCAGGTGCATTTCCAGCCATAAGGAGTAGTAACAGTCCCGGTGGAAACATTCAGCTGTGGTAAGTGTAGACAGAAATCTATTATCCTTGTGAATGCAATGTCAATATTTACAGAGAGAGGTCAAAGAAGAGAGCTCTGCTCAGGAAATGTCAGCTCTGGAGAAGGAGGAGGCATTAGCAGCATTTGCATTTGTGCCAGAGCAATCCCTGCAAAACCGAGGAATATTCAGGAGGTTTCTGCTTTCCAGCCCTATTCACCCCATCTTTTTGTACCATGGCATCCTCTACTGCAGCAGTTTAGGGCACATCTGCAATGCCTGGAAGCAATGCTGGATCCTTGGGGGTTACCAGCATGTGGGTGGTGACCCAGCCATGGTGGCTGCAGACAGCTCTCCTTATCTGCCATTAGAAGGCTCCTTTAGAGAGAGGCAAAGACAAGAGGAACAGAAAAATGGAACAGAGCGAAGAACACAAGGTCCAAAAAATCATTCAGGCTGATCCAGGTTGGTACCTGCAGCTAAGAACCCACCAGGTAAAACAAGATTATGGATTTAGATAAAAGATCTCAGAATATTTTTCTGCAAGCTTCTTTCTTAGGGTGGAAAATGTCAAAATGGGTTTAATGCCCCTTGCTCAGTATTGTTAGCACAGGGGTGCTACTGGTATTGCTGGTAATACAGGAGTGCCTGTGCCTTCTTAAATGAAGACCAAAGAGGTTTTCTGTGAGCATGAAAGGGGCAGGCTGAAGAAGCACAGGTGAGAGCACAGCCTCAAAAATAGCTTTTTGCCAGCATATGCAGCTGCTGCCCACAGATGTTGCCCATGGGAATGACAGGACCCCCAGTTGATGCTTCCAGGTGTGGGAGGACAGGGGCGCATTACCACCCCACAGAGCAGGTATCCAGCCTTGTGGCTGCTGGGATTGGCTGTTTCCCCATAAAAGCATTTTTTTCACTCAGGAAGGAGGTTTGAGATGTCCCAGAAAAGTTGAAAACTCCCACGCATTTCTCAAGTGGTAAAACACCCTCTTGCCAAAGACTTGAATTCCTTCCTCCATCTTCAGGCTTAGATTTTGCCTGTGCATCTATACATGCTGAATGAAAACTTCAGGGGCTGGTGGCCTGTGAGGATGTGGGATGTGCCAAGTTCTGGTTTTCACTGGGATTAACGTGTACATGGCCAAACAGATGGGAAACCACGTGGTGAGACAGAGCCAGCGCTGTAAATAAACATCAGAAACCTCTCACTGCTTGCTTAGGCACTGCTCACTTTGCCCACATTGGATGGGCCCAGGGGCAGGAGATCTGGAGAGCTGAGCAGGTTGAAAGTGCGAATTTCCCTGCCACAGCACTGAGTTCAGAGAACACGGCAGCCCTGTGTGGTGCAGAGCACCCCAATTCTCTGTCCCACGTGCCCAGGATGGCAAAGGACAGCTCTGTGGCATGGAGAAAGCAATTTTGGGCTTTCAAGCTCCCTTCAGATTAAATGTTATTGCATCTGGGCAGGATATTTTGGAGCTGTTTCTCTGCTGGCCATCTCACACTCCAAACAGTTTAACTAAAAACCAAAAGTCCTGGCAGGTTTATGCTGTTTGGTATTTAAAGCCAGATGATGTGGATTTATTCTGCGTAGAATAAATAGGATCTTGTGATTTGCCCCATCTGCAGTGTCAGACAGCTGTAATTGAGCTGATATTAATGCTGATGAGGAAACATAACGCTGTGTTCCTTCCACCTGAGCACGGAGAAGGAAATCACCTTGGAGTGATATCCACAGGAGTTCTCTGCAGCCAACAAAATATCCAGAGCCATCTTTCTGGACACCTTGTTCCTAGACAGCCTGCAGACGCCTGGGCTGTCTCCCAGCGTGCCCAGGCAAAACCAAAGCTTCTTTCGGGATGGAAATTCCCACCGCCCGCTGGAGATTCCCTGCCCGCCCCGCTCCGCTGGCCCGGGGCCGGCCCCGGAAAATAAGGATAAAGCGGGGCAAACCGGGGCAACCCGGGGCAAACCGGGGCAAAACGGGACAAACCGGGGCAACCCGGGGCAAAACGGGGTCATCTCCTCCCTTCTCCCCGCCCCGTTCCCGCCGGGATTCGCAGCACTGCGGCCCATCCGTCGGTCGGTGCTGCCCCTGCGTGGCGTCCTGGGGGGATTTTCAGTCGCACCCCGGCTCCCGCCCGTTCTCCTGGGAGAAATGGGATTTTCTCGTGTCTCCTCCCTGTTTCCTCCCGCCCCCCCTGGATGTGGATGTAGGGCACGAGGGAGGCGCTGCCAGAGGCGCTGGAGAGGGGAGAGGAAGAGTTGTCCGTGCTCGGGAAGCAGCAGGGTTTGGAGGGGCTGCGGTCCCCTTGGACTGTGCTGTGCCTCAGGGAGCAATGGCAAGTAAATGCAGGGAATAAAGTAGCCAATTCTTATTAGTCCATTAATCGCTAGAGGTCTTTGACCGTGGCTACCGAGGTCTCCCATCCTTTTCTTCCCGTTGAGAAGCCCAAATCTCTGGGGCTTTAGAGGCCTTGCCCTGGGTGTGATGGGTCCACCTGTGTCCAGCTGTCCTGGCTGCTGTCTCTGCCATCCTGGTTGGATGCTATGTACAGCAAGGTCCAAAGGCAACATCAGTGCTAACTGAGCTTCCTGTTCAAGCCCAAAGCTCAGAAACTCTGGCTTGTGCTGATCCACTTGTGTGTTTGAGGAGCCAAACTATCTGGGCTCTGCAGCAAACCTGCTGCCCAAAGTTAGTACAGACATTAAGACCCATTTCAAAGACATTAACCCCATACCTCCACTCAGCAAATTGTTTGTAAAAACATGAGCTTTCCTCCCACTCCCATTGCTAGAGCGGGAAACTGAAATGTCCTTGATTTAGGTTAAGCACTACTGAGCAACAACTAAAACATTAGTGTGTTATCTACACTATTCTCATATTGAATCCAAAACACAGCACTTCACCAGCTACTAGGAAGCTGAAACCAGGACAGATATGTCTCAGAAGACAGAGTGAAAGCTGCAGATACAAAAACCTCCTTTAATTAATAACTAGTTTCATTAAAAAATAGGATAAAAATAAGACACTTTATATTGAAGAATTATTTCCCAGAAACAGGCGGAGGAATTGACTAGACCTGACAGCTGACTGCTCTGCATGGGGACCAAGATGAATATTCCTGTGGCCACCAGCTTGGATTTGGATTTAGGATCTCCCTTCATCTGGCTCTAGCTCTGCACTGTGACACACCTTCAGAGCCAGGAAGGCTTTTGTTTTTATCAACCTGCACTGGCCTTGGGAAGGCCAAACAGAGTAGAATAGAATCATAGAATCGTAGAGGCATTGAATTATAGTATCATAGAAGGTTGGAAGGGACCTTGAAGATCTCCAGCCTCCCTACCAGGGGCTGGAACACCTTCCATTTGACCCCATCCAGCCTGGCCTTGAACACTTCCTAGGATGGAACATTCAGTCTTATGTTGGCACATGAGCCTTAGAAAAACAAATATAATTTCTCTGCAATTTTTTCTCTAAATAAGACACATTTCCCAAGGTTCTCTATAGATCATGACCACCTCTCACACAGCAGCGCAGGTTAAAAAGGTCAGCCACCTTTAAATAAGCCCTAATTGACACTTACTTCCCAAAATGAGGGTTATCAAAGTTTAAGGTACAGTTCCCAAGGCAGCCAGTGACCTAATTCTAAACATCATTAGACTGTTTCACTCTGAAAAATAGCACTGGCATCTCAAAAATCCCCCTGTAAGGGTTGCTGCTGCTTCTCTTCTGGAGGTTGCTCCTATTGGATTCCTTTGCCAAGAGTTCATGTCCCACGGCCACTCCTCAGATGATGTTGATGTTCAGCATTTGGCTCCTTCCACCCCTTGCTGTTTCTGACCCCTGTGTGCAGCGGCAGGGAGCACACCTCCTCTTCCTCTCCCTTTGCTGCAGGTCAGCTAAACCCTATCCAGCTCCCTTTTGCCCTGCTCCACCTGCTCTCAAATGGTTGGCAATTTCTCCCTCGCAGCGTGGGTTGGAGAAGCTCCTGCTGTGCCCTGGCACGTGCAGGGAATGCTTGGGCTCAGGTAAGATTTATGGGCAATGACTCACTTGAGCATAGGCTGCACAAAGGACACTGTTATTCACAAGCTCTTTCTCTGTCACTTGGCTTCTCTCTTCTCTCCTGCTCTCCATTATCCTGGGATGGAGCAGGACAGCTGCTGTGGGCTCATGCCTGAGTCAGCCTCTGAGTTTGTGTCTGAGCAGACCTGCCCCGTGTGCTGCCCGAGGGTGAAAGCTGCAGTGACTCTCCTGCCCCAGCTCTGCAGGAGTCTCCTCTGCAAGCTGATACAGCAAAAACTCAGACCCCAGCACAGTCAGTAAGTGACTTTCTAGCTGGTAGCAGACATCCCCCCAGTTCAGTTTCCCCAGGGATTGTCATCCCAGATGTCACTGCACAGCCATCCTTGACTAGTTCCAATTAGCAAAGATCAATAGTCTAAAACACTTTAGTAGTAAAGGAAAATAATATAAAATAATATTTTCAGATAGAAGAAATCTGGTTAAAATATTTTCTACCGTCTCAAAATAAGTTTGTATAATATAGCTGACATCTCTTCTGTGATACAACATTGGTTCTATTCCAGCTGAAACCATGGGGATGGGAGGAGAAAGTGCTGTGTCTTTCTTAGCTGGTATCTCACCTGCTCTGTCACTGACCCTGGGAAACCTCCTTGAGCAGTGTCCGCAAAGAAAAAAATCCTTCTACTGGTAAGGCTGCCTCTGCCCTCAGGATCTGTGGCAGCTTGGGAGGGACCAAGAGCTTGTAAATGGCTCAAAAAAAACCTCAGATTTCTGAGGAAAACATTTTTCTTATTCAGTTCATGTGATTTGAGCTAGAAGGGGGGTGTTCTGAACATGTTTGGGTGCTGTTATAGCAGCTCCCAAATTTGCTGCTGACCCAGGCATCACTCCCCCTGGCCCAAGGCAGAAGCTGGAGCAAGGCAGGGCCAGCAACACATCATCTGAGACCCTGGAAGGCAACAGCATTGCCTCTGCATTCCCTGGCAGGAAATACCTTCATGTGAAAAGAACTTCCACAGCCCAACTATGACATGAGTGGGATCAAAAAAAAAAGATGTTAACAGGTAAGGTACTGAGTGGTGTTTTTCCTGTATAAATTGCTTTATTCTGAGTCATTTCAGTAAAACAAATGGAAAAAGAGAACAGCTTCTCAGTGTACAGACATGGCTGGAATGTGCTTTTTGGGTATATTTTAGAAATGAACTCTGGTAAAGAAAGATGGAATTGAGTGATGTGGGAATAATAGCGGGGGACTTGGGAAGAAGATCTTTATTATTTTGTTCTCACTTGGATAGCCTTGGTAATTAATATTAGAGTTGTAACTTGGCAGCTACTTTGTATGACTAAGAGCAGTGTTTTCTACAATACATTCTGAAACATTAAAGCAAATCATTAGCAAACAGTTTATCCAAGACTCAGGAAAAAAAGAAAAAAAAAGAAAAAGAAGGTAAATAAGAACATGAAATATGTCTTCTAACAAGTCCTGAAACAGGTCTTTCAGGCCGCGGTGCAGATATTTCAGATGTGTCGAGACTGGGCTGACATTTCTTTACGTCAAAAGGAAAAAGAAATGGCTATCATGGGAATCGAGCTGCACCATTTGCCTCTTCATCACCCTGATGTACAGCAGGAGGCTGAGCCTTATTTATGGGAAGCTTGCAGTGAAATTGCCAGCTTGTGTGTACCTCATGGACGCTCTGGTTCTTCTGCAGGAGGGAGAACTTCCCCAGCACTCACTGCTGTGCGCCTCACTGAGCTGAAAGTTAACACAGGCCTCAACCAGACCTCCCCCTATAGCCTGCTATTAAGCTGATAAATAGTATTGATAGCAATCCTTGGGAAAAAAATCTTTATAGATAGTCCTCTGCGTGTTTTTACCAGGCCTAGGTTAACACACAGCTCCAGCCATTCATCGCTGATAGTGAACATTTGACACAGAGAATCTCAGTTTTTCCTTGTTACATCAGACCTCATTCATGCAGCCAAGGAGAGAACACATTCCCCAATTCTGGGCTATTAGGATCCAAATTAGTGCACAGACCTGCAACCCCAGATGAAAAATGGACTGGAAATAAAATCAGTCACAGCTGAAATTAGGCACAGTCACTTTTCCTCATCTAGAAGGTGTTTGAACAGGGAGAGAGGTGTAAGCTGCAGTGCTTGCCCCAGGATTCTCTGAGAAGTGTAAGGGGGTTCAGGCTCCTGCTGTGCAGTCACAAATAGGGCAGTATCTGATGTACCTGCTGTTGGACTGAAGGTGAGGATTCAGAAAGAATACCATTTAAGAAACAAGGACGTGTTAGTGTGGGGCAAAATGCACTCCTTGTGCTGGTGTTTTGGCCAAAAACAGGCAAACAGTGTGGATTTCTTTATCCCACCCTCCAAATCAGAAGTGCTCCTGTTTTTTCAGCTAGTTTTCCCAGCAATTACTTGAAGATTTACAATATGCTTAGTTTCAGTCTTTCATTTTGACAGCAGAGAAGAAGCTGAATCCATGTTTTTCCCAGGGCCTTGTTAAAGCGATCTTCTTGTGCCAGCAGAGTTCTCACCCACAGAACTTGGAGTTCAGAGCCATCCTAGGACACAAGGGCACTTGTCCACCAAAAAGAGACATGCTGGCTCTCTTGTCTTCTGCACCATAAAAAACTTTCAACACCAGTGTGAAAACCTTGAATTACTGTGAGCACAAATATGCTCCATCCTCATGAGTCTAAACTGGTGTACATTTTAAAGTCTTCCTAATGTGCACCTTCCTTAGCAAGAAAAAGGTGTAAACCAAAAAAAAAACTACAATTCTTCAGTTCTTAAGGCAGCATACCAAATGTAACAAGGGCTGCACAACACCTGTACATGTAATTAATATTGCAAATGTGCAAGTTTAATTCTAGGAGCAGAAGGATTGCAATATTCTCTAGCTTTAATTTTCAGCTTGCCTCTGATCATTCCTAAACAGAAGTATTGTGGCTAATTCTGTAGATACTACATGAAGTGACAAGATTAAAAGGAAAAAATGTATATAAGAAGGTAAGTTCTTAATTGTACAGCATACCTTAATGAAATAATTATTATTCATAAATTTAATCAGCCTGTGAAGTAATTTGCCTGCAAGGCACCCAATTAAAATAATGGCAATGAAAAGTACTCCCTGGTGCCTGTGCCCAGCACCTCTGACAATCTGGCCACCTCAGCTAAGGACACCAGCACCAGGCTGTGAAATGAGCCCCAAGTGGGCTTTTACTGCAATCATTTGGTTTAGTTGAAGCCAGCTGTGCTGTGGTTTTTTTTAAGGAAAATATTCTTCCCAGAGGAGCACAGGCTGCTGTCCTGTTGTTGGATGGACTCAATAACAGCTTTGGAAAGATGGAGACACAGCAGCAGGAGGTGTGCTCGAAGGGAGCCAAGAGCCATCTGTTCTGTTGAGATTGGACATCGCTGCTCACTCTCATTCCTCACTTGGGGCTGAGTGTAGGAAAGGTTTACGCCTCAGCAGGACTTTAGTGGACCTCAGCCATCTGCAGGAAGCTTTTTTTGAAGAAGGTTCCTACTCTCTTGCTCATTTGTATGTCTCCTCAGCCTGGGATATCCCAAGGGTGGTGACTGGTTTACATTTGGGAGAGAACAGGGTGTTCCAAGCAGTGATCCAGGAGAGGCAGCCTTGGCATGCACTGCTGCCATAGAAAGGGCTTCTAGAGAAAACACTGTTCGGAGCTAAATTTATTTAGCTTGAATAAGAACTAAGTGATCTATAAGTGATCTTTTCACATTACCTGCAACAGGTCTTATCTACTGACCTTCCAAAACATAAGTGTTGCAGGAGAAGTTAATTCCCTGCCATAATCTTCTTGATTGCTTTTTCATTTTCAGACCCAGAATATTTTTTTAGCCTTAGTCATGTCTTCTATAAGAAGATATCAACAATGACAGATGACTAACAAATATTTTTTTTTTCCTTCAAATGTGAGGCAAGTGATCCTCTGCTGCTGAATCCTGCAAAGCAGGACTAAATACCTAATCTGAGCTTTCTGAAAGAGTGAAAGGAAGATTAGGCTGGCTAAAGAGGCAGCTTTCTCTTAGTCTTTCGGGAAAAGTTAACCTGTACCTCTATATTTCAAGGCACAAGCAGATGCAAGAGCTCCAGCTGAGTCACTGCTTCTCTAAAAAGGTTCAGAAATAAGGTATTGGATCTCCAGCTGCACAAAGTCACCTCTGAGGGTAAACCTGACCTGGTAAGACCTGACCATGCTCTGGTGCTGCAGGCTTTGGCTCAACACCAAGAACCCAGTTCCTCAAAACTCTGGATTTAATTCTCATCCCAGCTAAGACACCTCATGCTCTCAAGATCCTTGGTGTAGATATCTCCCACCATTTGATTTACAAATAAAGCAGAAATGCCTATAAATTCTTACCCACCTTATTTTCCAAGCAAGGCTAAGGTGGTTTTTTTTCCTTCTTCTTGTATGGTACCGTAGAAGGATCACCCAGAGCCTTCAGTCCCTTCCAGACTAAGGAAGAACTTTTCTTGAAGTCTGGGGGTGCTTTTCTTTTTCCTCTTTGTTTTAGGCAACTGTATAATACTGGGAGATTTTATGACTCACATGTGCACCAATTTTTAAAAATACCCTGAGAGGTCCAGGAGAGAGGCTCCTTTGAGAATGTCTCACAGCAGCTGCTTTAGCTTTGTCAATGGCTTTTTGCAACCAAAGGCTCCCATCTGAAAAATGAAATGCCCACAAATCAGCAAGATAAATACTGCAGCCTTTCCAGTTCTCATTGGCAGGATACTTACAGAGCCAGCCAACTGCTCTGAGAGCTTTCCCGGTATGAGTGCACTCATGGAACGCTCTGCCAGAGCTCAACAGGCAAAAACCAACATTTAATCATCTTAGGAGAGTGGCTGGCTGGGCTGCTGTGAAGTGAAATTAAAAACTTGCAGCTTGCACATCACACTATCAGAAAGCCAATACCCTCCAATACGGGTGCTGGTAGAAATCTGAAAAAATGGCTCTGCCCCACAGCACTTTGCTGGCTGGAGAGCAGCTGGACACAGCTGGAAGTGCACATCATTCTTCCATGCTGCAGGCATCTTCTGAGCCAAGAGAGCTCAAATGCTGGCTGTAGTGTGGGAGCATGGGAAAGGCAGTGAAGAAAACCAATCAAATTACATGACTGCTCTGATATTACATTTATGTTTTGATAGTACTTTCTATGGTTTGGAAAAGTCTGCTGCAGTAGCTGATAAATTTTTCCTTTCTGAAATTCAATACTCAGAATTCTCAATTTCCCCACTGTATTTAATAGGGAAGATACAATGCTATGACAGATCTCTAAATCAATATTTTCTTTTGTACTAGTGAATTGCCAAAGGCAGTAGAAACAACCAGAACAGGAGGTTAGACTGCAGGCTAAAAGCATGTTCCTTTACAATGTTCATGTCCCCCTGTCTTGACTTTCATCTTGATGCATGAAGAAATTGAAAAGCTCCATCATGCAGCTTTTCTCTGTCTCTGTAGGGTTCATCTGCTGGCCTTGGCTTTGCAGTGGTCTGAAGTCAAGATCAAGTTGGTGAAGTTCTGACCACTTGCAGGCAAAAACACAAAAAAATGTGTGCTTTTTGGTGAAGTATTCATCTGAGGTTTCAAACTCAGGATTAAATTCTTGTCTCCCCTACAGAATCCCAATGGGTGGCTGGGAAAACCAACTCAGCTCTGGGTCTTGGAGCTGCACTCCTTTTCCTTGTATAAACCCTGCCAAGTTTCAGGCCTCTGTGTGTATCTCCCAAACAAACAATAAATAAAGATCGTGCACACCCTGAATTCTCCCTGACTCTCCTTAAAGCATTGTCTATTACTTAACTCTGTGAAACACTACAGCATCCAGGTCCTAAGGCAGCACTGTTGCTGCTCTAAAACATTGGTGGAGGCACTCTGACCTCTGAAAGTGTGGCTGAAAGAATGAGATGTAAAGCACTGGGTATCAGGTTTGTACCAGAACACATACCAGAGTTATTGTCCAAAAAAAACCTGATGGAAATCTGATTATATTTCTCTATTAGGCCTCTAAATTGTCCCTTTGCTTTAGCTATTTGTCTATTAAGCAACTTCCTCAAGCAGATGACGTCTTCCTACCTTCTCCCATCCATCTCCACTGTATCCCAGCAACAAGACACATGGGCTACTGGTGAGGGTCCAATATTGGTTGCCTTCTTTCCCCACACTACCTTTATGCATCACCTCCCTTCTCCACTCGTCATTCACTTCAGCGCAATGCTTTCAGTCAAAGGCTGTCCAAGGCCAAATGGGGAGTGAAGGGAATTGATGTTCCTGACGTGAAGCCTCCTGTTTTGATGCTTTTTTTTTTCAATTTACCATTAATGTGTTGGAAATTGCTCTCTTGGACAATCCATTTGTTTTCTCTGCCAGCAGAATGGAGAAGCAGCCTTTCATATCATGCTCAGATAGGGCGAAAAAACAGGCAAAGATTAAAGTCTCTTCAATCTTTCTCCTTTCCAGATGTGTGCCAGGTTGGTGCTGAAAAACTAAGTCAAACAAAGACATTTCCAAAGCCATATCATGTTTGTTACCTATAGCTATTCTCCTATGTCTAATTATACTAGCAGGGCATTAGCAGATACATTTTAAATGGTGAAGCTGAAAAGAGAGTCCAATCCTGAAGATGCACAACCCTTCTTTTCAATATTTAAGTATCTCTTCATATATTTGCCTATTATGGTTTTGCCCCATTACATATCTACTGATTTCATGACAGTTCATTCATCCTGACGCTGTAGTCATCCACATATTTCACAAGTACCTTCTAACTATGGAGACACAGAAGGGAAGCAGAAACCCTGTAGAATACCTAGAGGATAAATCTGTCAAGGTGCCTTGTGCTGTTTTGCATATACCCTGAATGCCATGATTATTGAGGAAAAGGACAAGGTCCCCAACAAGCGGAACTCTTATTTCTTCTTTTTCCACAGGAAGTTCCACTCTCTTTGCAGCACTGGTAAATCACTCCCCCTTTTCCTTCTCCACACCCCTAACATCCACACTGGCTCTTGAGACAGGGCAATTTTATGGGATTCCCTGACACTCTCCACTGGCAGTACCTCACACAAGAAGCTACTGAAGTGACAGGAGCCTCTAGACCCCACAGCCATAAAAATAATGATCTCTGAGCAGCACTGCATAACCTGCATCAGTCTTGCCCAGGATATATATTGCCGGTACCTTCAGTTTGCCAGCCCTGCCTGCTGTTGTTTTTTTAACAGGAGAAGCCAGGTGTTGGAAAGAAACAAAATCCAGGGGCCAAGGGTGACCACAGCACAGGCAGAGCAGTAACCTCACCAGCCAGGGAGCAGCCCCACAGCACCCAAAAGGGGCAGGCAGAGCAGGGAGCTGGCAGCGGGTTTCTCTAGCAGGCAAAGTCACAAATCAGTCCTGTGGACCTCTCAGGGGATCAAGACAGGAGGGCAGAAGATAAATCCAAAGACAGGACTAAAGAAAATAATATACCCACAGCATGACCCAGGAATGGGATGCAAGCCCTGAGCTGAACTGGAGCTCCTGAAGCCATGGACAGAGGCAGTGGGAAAGAGTCCCAGGAGAGGCTGGTCAAGACAATAAAGATCTATCAGTGCCAGCAGGGCTGCCTGCTGCCCATCCACTCCTAATTTAAACAGGCAACATGTACAGCTTGTACACTGGTTGAAAGGAGGGTTTGATGGAGACAGCAAAGCCTGGGATGCAGATATTTTTCCAATGAGAGCATCACTGTAGCACCTCCTGTTAAGACCCACCCCTGAAGGCAAGGTAAATGAAATTCTTGTTAATAGACCCCTCGGGGCAGATTAGAGTGAAATGTCATTGAATGACTGATGTTTATATATATATGTATATATATATATAGGGTTTATTTTAGAACAATTTGATTGCTCAAACCCAGAGCTGCTCTGCACAACAAAATCATCTACAGGGATGGATGTCACTGTGAGCAGAGAGGAGCAGCAAAGTGCTGTTGCAGCAAGTACCAGCACAGTGCCTCTGCTTTCCAGGCATTATATATTTAAGGATGACCTACCAAGGTGCCCAGCTGGTGTGGTTTTCTTTTTGTTAAAGAGTAACAGATACCTAAGTGGATATCTTTATAGGCTGCTTTTTAGGTGCAGTGAGTACATACCTGAAACACTGCTATTTATATCTGGGAGCTTCTGACAGATCCTATTGCCAAAGCAATTCCTCTTGTCCTTACAATTTGTATGTGACAGCTTTATTTCTGATACATACTCATGTATGTTCTGGTGCTCCTCTCTCAGCACTACACTGTAAGCTGGTTGTTATACTGAACTAACTGCAGAAGCATGTGATTTGAGCTTACACAGTTCAAACATGCAGAAATGGGGATTTCATTTGGCTTAGGGAGGCTTTCAGGTCCTAGCAAGGACCAGAAGTTGTTTAGTTCTTCTCAATATACCTCGATCATACACAAAGGAGGAAAGTTTATTCAATATTGCCTTTGAGGAAGTGTCAGATCAGATGAAACTAACTATGCCAGCTAGTTTTTTAAAAATCATTTCCGTTCAAGCTTCATTAAACAAAAAAATCTTTGTTTTTAAGAGGATCAGGCACAGGTTTCCACACGTGAGAACCTCAGCAAATACTAAGGAATGGTTACAGCAGACCTGCTTTGCCTCTAGTAATCAAATCCTGGTCTAGCATGGGAAACCTGCAAGATTCCACCTCCAGGGAAAACAAAAAGTCTGATGTTGGAGATGAGAATCTGGGGAAACTCTGGGCTCAGGGACCTGTGGAGGCTGTTTCTCAGGCAGTAGATGTCTATACATAATATTTTGCCAACACATGGGCTCAGAGCTGACAGCAGGGTATTGAGATAACAAGCCTCAATGAGAGGGAGAGCACGCAAGCTGGGAAGCAGAAGCCCACTTGGGGCCATGTGAACATTGTTCACAGAGCTTCATATCAGTTTGGAGCAAGTGACAGAGTGACTTGCATCTGTTTGTAGTACATTTTGTAGACATACCCCCAGAGAGCTTGGAGAGGCAGCTTCAACCAATATCATAGGGACACATTTTCAAGAACATCTCCGCTGAAAGTAAGTTCCTGCAGCTCCAACTGTGACATGCTTGGCTGGATTTGCAATGAAAGCCACTGTGAGAAAAACAAGAAAAAATCCTCCCTGTTTTGGATCATGTTTTTAAAAGTCCATTGCATTTAGTCATGGTGCCTAAAATGGCACCTACTGTGTGCTGGGGACCTTTGCTGACCTGCCTGTTAGTAACAATAGCAGAAAGTTAATCTTCCTGAAACCTCACTCCAGTTCAACGTGCATTTGGGAAAAACTGCATTTATGTGCACACTAATCAAAAATATCAACCTGCCCATAGTTTTATTCCAAACGCAGGGATCACAATGTACTGCTCAATTAGAAATTCTTCCATAAAATAGCCTGGACTATTATGCATGGGAAAAACACAACTAGGGAGTTGTTCTCTAGTTTGCCAATCTCCTTATTTTATTGTTTCAACCATTAGCCAAACCTGAGACACTTTGAAGTATCAGCTGTGATAAGCTGTTTGACACTGCTGTCAGTGTCATTCCCAAGATGTCATTCATCATTCCCAATGAAAAGTGGCAGTCCTGAGATTAAACTCTTATTTCATTATAAAGATGAGGAGTCACGTTTATTTATAATTAATATGCAGGCTTTGACAGGCCAGACATTTGTAGCAAAATTTCAAATTATCAGCACAAAAAAAAAGACTTATTAACTGCAAATTAATATTTATGAGGTGGGTGAGTAGTTAAATTTTACTTCCTTCAGTGGGAAATTGTGCTATAAAGGAATAGCTGTCCTCTTTCATGGGAGAAGTATTCAAACCAAAGCTTGTGAATACATGCAGGGGGTTTTTCTGCATGTGTTATGCTTGTTCAAATGCAGGGGAGATCTCACACTGTCAGAAGAGTGCTTTGGAAGCTGCTTTCCACAAGTTTATTTCCCACTAAATTGGTTAAACTCAGCACATAGAAATCTCAGTCCAGAAATTGAGAATCTGAGCAGGTCTGGGAGGCTGACTGGGCTTCCCACAGCAGGCAGGAGCTGGTGAGAGCAGTCACCAGAGGAAGAGCTAATCTGGGAGCTGGGCTCAGCTCCCGGTCTCTGACCTGCTGCCAGTATGGCAGTGATGCTGTTTGCAGCCTTGCACTGCAGAAGTGATTCCTATGGGAAGCAGGATGCTTCCCATGCTGTGGTGGTGCAGTGAGCCGCTCTGGAGAATGTTCCATGGCACACTCCTGTTCCCCCATGGGCCCTGTGGCATGCAAAGGGACGCCAAGACACTGACGCACAAAAGGAAAATCTAGTGACCATAGTCTGGTATTTTCTGGGGTCCCCCAACGTGGGGATGAAAGATGAATCTGACTCCATGTTCTTAGAAGGCTAATTTATTATTATATTATATTATATTGCTATACTAAACTATACTAAAGAATAGAGAAAGGATACAGACAGAAGGCTAAAGGATAACAATGAAAAACTTGTGAGTCTCCCCAGAGTCCTGACACAGCTAGACCATGATTTGTTATTTGTTATTGTATATTATATATTTGTATATTTGTTATTTTTTATTGATTCGTATATTTGTTATTAAGTTAAAACAATTCACATGAAACCAATAAAACAATGACCAGTTGGTAAACAATGTCCAAACCCCATCCTAAAGCAGCAAAACACAGGAGAAGAAAATCAGATAATGATTGTTTTCATTTTTCTCTAAGGCTTCTCAGTTTCCCAGGAGAGGAAATCCCGGCGAAGGGATTTTTCAGAAAATATGGCAGTGACCATAGTCCCTGGGAAAGCAGAGCCACGGAGAATCATCAGAGGTAAACTTATGGACTGAAGTTTTCTGAGCCTCATGCCTGCACTTGGGCCTTTGAGCCAAGCAGGCACAGCCTGAATGCATTTAAGGAAGCTTCTTTCCCCTTTAAACACAGTTGCAGTTTGAGAACAGGCAGGGAATGAACAGGGTAATCATTCTGCCATGCGCTATCAGCTGTTATTGCCAGCAAGGTCTTTACTGAGCACTCTAACTCCTGAAATAGCTGCAAGAAATGGGGTCAGTAAAGTACCAATTGTTCATTTAAATTGCAGGGATGGAATCCAGACTGTAACAATATTTGCAGAAACAAGCTTCAAAGGAACACAGGTAGCAATAATTAATTCCCAATTTCCACCTTTTGGGCAGACTGACCTGGATGAAGAAAAAATAACTGAAACATGAAAGAACAAAAAATTGTTTCTTCAAAAGCACCTCTGATGAGGTAGACTGTATCAGGAGAAGGAAGCAATCCTGTTCATTCTGCCCACATATGAGAAGCTGATTTTTTGCTCCATTAGTCTGAATCACATCCAGCTTGGATAATACTGAAGGAGTATTTACTGGAGGACGGCTGTTGTGCCTACACATAACACTTCCAAGGATGAAATACATATTAGAAACTGAAAGCAAACAAAGAGGCCTTTGTTGAGATGACACATCTGTACACAGGAAAGATTGGAAAATACACCAAGCTATATGGCAATGCCATTCTTTTTTATTTGCTCATTCATGCAACTCAAGCCATGATATTTAATTCATCACTTAAAATGCTTTTACCTCACACAAGTGATTTTCAGATAGTGGCAGATAATTCATTCCATGCTGGATAGCTTCATCACTGAGATTCACTGCAAGTTACATGATTTCTTATCTTGTTCTCTGGAAAGTGCATCAAAATTGTGCAGTTAAAAGTAAAGAAGGATCTCAAGGACTCTTCAGGCTGCCAGCTACAGCAGTGGTTTGGAATCTTTACTCACTGAGAGCCAACAGGAGATATCATGAAGATGACAATACAGAAGCTTTTTGGAATTGGTGGAGTAACTCACTACATGTGGAGAAAACTATGACAACTCAGTGCAAATACTTTTATGACAGAAGCACATGTTCTTCTATGCTGAAAAATAAAATTATCAACTCTTACACAATTCACAGAATACTCACAATAGTAGTAAGTAACTTACAGAAGTAGAAGGGCCATAAAATTTTGTTTTCCACAATGGCTGCATCTCCTGAAAATGCAACAATTGAAAAAGTAGTGGTCAGTAAGCAAGTACCAAATAGGCATGAGCTACAGAACATTCACTTCAATTAGAAGTCCTTTGTTGTGGCTCCCTCTTTAAATTAATTTAATGTAGAAGTTGCATCAGTAACTGTGCCAGCATCAAAACTCTTGGGGGCTGAGACACTGCAAGGAACCTTTCCATCATGTCTGAGTTTTTTCTCTCTGGAAACTCTGGTTGCTAATTAGCTGCAACATTTCTGACAATGGGCCATAGCTTACCAAGGTCCTTTCCAAGTGCCTGTTTTCTTAGAGTTAGTGTATTTTGAAGGCTTAAAAGAAAAGTGACTCCCTTAACAGATTCTCTGTCTTGGCAGCAGTTTTCTTATTTTGCAGTAGCTGTATTTTATCAGGCATATGGTACAGTAAAGATTGGTATTAAAGAGATGATGGTGATGTTTAGGTCAGTTTTTAATCTTGGGAACATTTTCTGTCAATTAGGGAGGTTAGCACAAGCTCTCAGACAGATTTTCAGTTGGAATATGTTGTAAAGCAGCATAACTAACTGATTGCTTTAACTGAGATAATGTATTTCAGCAAGAGTAAGCTGATTTGCACTGGCAGAGAGCTGGTCTTATGTTATAAAAATTTGCTAATAGTCCTGTGTGCTCTAGAATTCACTAGAGTGCCTGGTACTTCTTGGTCCTCTTGTAATTCAGATCAGCATTCCCATCAACTTCAGTACAGCACATATTCTGGAAAGGGCACTGCCATGCTCAGTCTGGCCAAACCTAACATTTTAATGTCTGCCTCCCCTTCCACAGTGGAATATCATCTTTTCCTAACATCCTTTGCAGCTGCTGTTATAGGGAGGGGGGTGCTGTCCAACTCAAATGCATTTGGAAATCCTTCTCTTAGAGAGTAAGCCTTCTTGACTGCCACAGACATCTTTTTATGAAAAATCCTTTCCTTAGGATTTTTCCTCCTGAGAAGCTGAGAGGCCTCAGGAACAAAATGTAAACAATGATTATCTGCTGCTGTGGAATGCAACAGGTGGATCTGTGATTGGTCTCATAGAGTTATTTGTAGTTAATGGCCAATCACAGCCCAGCTGGCTCGGGCTCTCTGTCGGAGCCACAAACCTTTGTTATCATTCCTTTCTATTCTTAGCTTAGCTAGCTTTCTGATGAGATCTTTTTCTTCTATTCTTTTAGTATAGTTTAAATGTAATATATATCATAAAATAATAAATCAAGCCTTCTGAAACATGGAGTCACCATTCTCGTCTCTTCCCTCATCCAAGAACCCCTGTGAACACCGTCACACTTGACCTCTAGAAAGAAGTTTTTAAACCATACAAATGTTCAAAGAGTTGCATCTCCATCTCAAAACATGATCCCCCTTAAAGGGTATTTTTTAATAATCGGTCCTTCAAAAGCTGTCTGGTTTTGACCAATATTAGAATCTTCTCAGGAGACATGGATCCTTCTTTTCACAGAAGCTCTTCCTTCCAGCGTTTAAGTTGCATTCACATTAGTGACACCTCCTACTTATTAAACTTAATAGTTCTCCCTTATGACTGCTTACAAACACTGTTGCAGTCAGGCACTTAGAGAAATTTAAAGTTTCATTCGAAATATGAACCACCTTCTTCTCTAAAAAGCCAAAATTACTGCTAAAGGCAACTTAATTCTTCCTTGAATCAAGGCAGAGAGAGAGATTCTTTCTTATGTTTGGTACTAAACACTCTCCTCAGGATTACTCCAGTAAAACATTCAACAGAGAGCTGCAAGATTGGAGTGACCTCACCAGGGAAGGCAGGCTGGGAGCTGAGGATGGCAACAGCATGAGCTGGGCACTGACCTGAGTGAGTGACTGGGCATGGCCCTGAGGTGCCTGAGCTGGGCAGCCCAGGCAGAGCAGAGGCAGTGACATCTTCTACCAGCACTCCAGAAACCATGAGGGAAAGTATCAAGTCAGGTCTGCTGTCAAGCCAGGAAACCCAGCAGCAATCTGGGAGCAGAACTGAAACATGGGCACTTAGAACTTTGATCAGACCAAGACTGAAGGTCTGGGTTTGAGATTGCATGGAGCTCCTGGACAATGAGCAGCCAGTGAGGATGGAGGAACCTGCTGAAGTCTCTTGTCAAGGGAGGGGTTTGTCCTGCTCTGCTCTGCACTGGGCTGGCCTCACCCCAAGTCCTGTGTGCAGTTTTGGGTGCCACAACATAAGAAAGATGCTGAAACTCTTAGAGACTGACCCAAGGAGAGCAACAAAGATGGTGAAAGGCCTTGAGGGGAAGCTGTGTGAGCAGTGGCTGAGGTCACTGGGTCTGTTCAGCCTGGGGCAGAGAAAACTGAGGGGAGACCTCACTGCAGTCACAACTTCCTGGCGAGGGGAAGAGCTGGGGCAGACACCGATCTCTTGTCTGTGGTGACCAGGGACAGGACCTGAGGGAATGGCCTGAAGTTGTGTCAGGGGAGGTTTAGGTTCGATATTAGGAAAGGTCCTTCACCCTTTGGGCGCTGGAACAGCTTCCCAGGGAAGTGGCCACAGCACCAAGCCTGAGTTCAAGAATCACTTGGACAATGCTCTCAGGGATATGGTGTGACTCCTGGGGGTGGGTCTGTGCAGGGGCAGGAGCTGAACTCAGCTCTGTGATCTGTGATTCTGTGATTCTGTAATTAGAGATCATTGGTATACTCTGGACTCTAACAAAATATGAAAGAATACAGTTCTTAATTACAGCATGACCAATCACACAGTATGAACAACAGATTCAAATAACACTTAGCAATTATTTCCAGTAGGCTGAAATATAACTGAATAAAATGCTTGCTTAAAAATTTAGAAAAAAGGAAAAAAATAGTCTTGTTTGCAAACTGAACAGTACAAAAGCTTAAAGGGTTTAAATTAATCAAATAAATTATTAATTACAATTATCTCATCCATTAGAGTGGTACATCTAAATTCACCAGCAAGCATCAGGGTCCTTTACATTGGTCCCCAGAGAGACATTTCAAAGTACAAACACCATCCTATAGGGACTAGAAGAGAGGACCTCTTTCAATTGAATGTCTCACCACCAGTTTTCCAAGCTCAAACTACTCTTCCCCTTACCTGGCCTAGTAAATCATTGTTTTCTACAAGTGAGAATATCCCTTCAGTAAGAGTGACTGTGGATATTGCTTAGCAAGACCCCGGAACCCTGAGGTTAAGCACATTCTGGAAAGTGGAGGGTGGAAGGGCAAGGGGAAGAACATTTCGGGCAAGATCCAAAGTGAACCAAGACCATTTCCTTCTTCTGTAAAGAATTTAACACTGAAAAGAAGCCCTAACAGGGTAGGACATGTGGATTGATTTTGCCCAGAATATTCTCTTTCAGAAGAGAAGGAACAAGCATTTCTTTTTCAAACGCTGAATATGGGGAGTGGTAAGATGTTCCCCAGAAGCAGTAAGTCACCCAAGCCCCATGAAGGTTGGATTCATGGGTCGATGGGTATCACCCCCTTCCCTGCCCCTGTGTGTCCAATATGTGCAGGTGGGTGATGGGATTGTGCGTTGTGTCCATGGAAAGAGAGAGCACAGGTGTCAAAGTGGGAATTACAGCACTCAGCCTGGAAAAACTTAGGTCAGCAGCTTAGAGTTTCAATGACAGAGCAAGGACCAGAGTGTGGGTCCCACAAGTCACAATCTAGTGCCTGATTCACTAGACCACAACCCAGATTGCTTAAGAAAAGGTCTTAAAATATATGTAGCATGAAGTTTTTACATGTTACTCTACCAGGATCAATAGGACAATTCTGCAGAACTATGTTCTACTAAAACTCAAAAGACTGATTAGAACAAAAGTTTCAATAGTATATTTTTGTGATACCATTTATTATCCTGCACAACTTGACATAGTGTAGTATATTGCACCTATAAATCAGTTGCAGCAAATTATTTAATGATGCATTAACTGTGGAATTTCACATATATTACAGTTCTTTAGCCAATGTTGAATGCTTTTTCAACAGCTTAATCCATCCCTGAAGTACCAAGCAGGCATATTCATTCATCATCAGGGTGCACATAGTCTTCTCTTTGCTCTTTTTTATTTTATTAAAGCCCTCGATCTACAAGCATGACATTAAATAATTCCCCAGAGCCTTTTCCTCACAACATTCCCACCACCATCCTCACACTTTTATTGGGGAAAAAAAGATCTTTTCGTTCACTATTAGGTTCTCTTTGTCCTTTGGCACAGGTTAAGCCTGGCATCGACTTGGACAACACTGTGGACAACACATAGATGACTCATTGGGGCCCAGGTGACAAAAGATAGGAGAAGGTGGAGTTACTGAATGTCTTCTTTGCTTCAGTCTTTACTGCTAATGCCAGCCCTCAGGAATCCCAAACCCTAGAGGCAAGAGAGAAAGATGCTCTTTGTTGAGGAGGATTGAGCTAGAAATCATACAGAAAAGCTGGATACCCACAAACTCAAGCGTCCTTAACAAGTTCCTCCATTTGGGGAAAAGCTGTGCAACCTTTAGCTGTTAGAATCACCTTTCCAAGCATCTTCCATTTCCTCCAGGTCCTGCGTAAAACTGCTTCAAATCCTGGAGAGCAATGTGGAGAGTGATGATTGATTTTTTCTTCTGCCACTTGTCACTGCTGGAACAGGAAGAGAGAATAACTCGCTTGTGGCTGTTCTTGGCAATTGTCTTTCCTCTCCATTCACCTACAGAGATAAATCCTGCCATGGCAGAACATAGCCTTAAGGAAACTCTTCTGTACAGTATGGAATGTTAACATTGGATTTCATTTTATAACATTGGTTTTTAAAAGTCCTCCCCTTCAGTTGGTACCTCTCTTACTGCAATATTAGTTCTAAATGTCCTATGTGCTTTTTCTTCTAGCTATTCTTTGTGTCCTCACTAGAGGTAATTTGTGCAGATCCTGCCAGTTCAATCTTTATGCAGAGTAACAATGGCACAAGGATAGCAAGTTGGATCATGTTGCTTTCTTTTTCTACTTTAGAAATGGAGCACAAATGTCTGAGGCATTATTCCTGGTCTTGGATAGCCTTCTTAGGAAAAACCTCAGGATACTGTTTGATAAATAGAAGCATTTTGGAAAAACAGTGTGGATTCTAGGAGGGAAAATTGGGCTAGAACTCTAGAGAAAATGAGGAAAGCAAAAGCTTGTAATTCAACAGTATACAGGGAGAAAAGGGTGACCTTTTCTAACAACCTGCCTCCCTAACAACCACTGTAGAAAGTAGGCAGAGGGGACAAGACCTGATTTCTGAAAACACAAAGCCTCCCCTTTCAGGGAGTTGGGAGGATGTCTCCAGCCAGTGCATCATCCTAGCAGGATGTCTCCAGCCAGCATACAGTCCTAGCACAAGACACTGAGCTGCGTTACAGCTGCAGACTTGTCACCTGTGCAGCACACACACACACCTCTGTAAGAGGTAGGAAGCAATATTGTAGCATTGTAGCAACAATGTGAGAAAGGTCAGAAAGAGACTTTATAGGAAGGAAAGATGATCCACGCCAGCTCTCTAATGCCACAAACTCACAAGTACCAAGATGTGTGCATGCAAACAGGCTTCTAAGCAGTCAGGCCCTAAGAGACTGAGACAGCAATGAGGAGCAATAGCTATCCAGCCCACCTTAACATCTTAGGATGATGACCGCTGGTTGGATTTTGATAGGGTTTTTTTTACCCTGAAGGAGCTGGCAGTGATTCCACCATTAAAGCATCTCACCTTTTATACTCATATAAACAGTCAAGAAAATTTCCAAAGACAAAATATTTTTTAAGGAAATAATTGCCCTCTTATAACCATTTCTCCCAGACGCTTTAATGAGTAATATCCAAGGGATCAGGGCTTATATATGCTGGAAACAAAGCAAGTGACAGCATTGCTTTTGGGGCCCCCCAAATCCTCCTGATACTCAGGTACTTTCCTGAAGGTCAACAGAAAATAATTCAAGGATCACAGTTTATAATCAGTCAAAATTATTAGTTGAAGTACTTTTAGGCAAATTACTCATCCTGCCTCATGTTTTGCACCTTTTCAAGTGTTCCTGTCTTATCCAATGAGTAATCTCTAACCTGACAATTTGGGTATTCATATCAGCTAAGCATATTTTCCAATGTGTCACTGAACTGGTAATCCATCTCCTTCTTTCCCTATCACTAGGTATGGAACATTTAATAATTGACACTTTATACAGTCAGTATTAAATCATGTTGGCAGAACTCTTCATTTATTGGTCTCAGGACAATCCTTTTCTCTCCTTCCTAGTGGAAGGGGTAGAGGAGTAAGGAGAAAGGAGAAGTCAATCTCTACCCCTGAGTGTATGTGATTTTCCAGTGAGAGGGTGGAAGGAAGGGGGAAAGCTGTTCTACTCTTGGATAGAGCCTTGAAAAACAAGTGATAGCAAAGTCCTGGTCCAGCCTCAGTAAGCACAAGGCACCACTTGCCTCTAGTTCAGTGCCACAGCTTACTGCCTCTAGCCAAGGGTCAGCAAACTCAGGGCTGACTCAGACCTTCCCCTGGTATGTATAGATGCACAAAGACTTTGTGCACAAGCAACAAGATAAAGAGCAGAGCTGAGCAGGAAAGAATAGAATACAAGAGGTGAAATTGGGATCTTGGCCAGATTTCTGAACCTCCTGCCCACGGACTGCGGTGTGCCAGGCCAAAGAGCTCCAGCTCTTTGTGTGACAGAATCACAGAATGGGTCAGGATGGAAGGGAACACAGTGGGTTGTCTGCTCCAACTTCCCTGCTCAAGAAGGGTCATCCCAGAGCACATGGCGCAGGACTGTGTCCCTCCTGCTCTGCTCATGCTGCTACCAGTGTGCCCCAGGACCAGGGATGTCCCTGCCCTCCTGTGCTGGCAGGAGCACTGCCTCACATCTCATTAGCTGAACAAGGTCAGTTGCTTTCTCCCCAGTGACAGCTGTGCAGACTGCCTTCTATTCTTGTATCACACCTCTTTGTCTCTCTGTGATCTCTCTGGGCTGAGGAGTAAATTATTTTCACTGCCCACATAAGTTCTGCCTTCCCCATTCTCCCTTTCCCTCCCAAGCCTGTGTTCTCCTTGTGTTTGGCACATGAAGTAAACATCTTCTAGGCAGGACTGGCATCATACCCTGCACCCAAGGCGTCTCCTCTGTCCTGGCTGGGCTGTAGGTGCCCAGAGCATGCAGTTCCTGTCTCTCTACAGGCACAAGCACATCATCACCTTCTAAATGGAGAAGTTTGCTGAACAGTCCTAAAAATGGCACTGTGTCTAAAAGCAGAAGTTGTTGGGCACCCGTCTGGCATTAACACCTGGTTACTTCTGGAAGTCAGTTTTGAATGTTCCCCAGTGGATGTCCTCTGTTTGCTGAAAGCCAGTGAGATTATTATTGGGAAATTTACCATTTGAGTCATCTCTTTCTCTGACAAAATTGGCTCTACACTTTTGCAAACAGGAAGATTTATTTTCCCTCAAAATAAATATTGATAAACTTACTTCAGTCAATATTTACTATTTGGTTATGGGAAGAAGCAAAAAAGTCTAGCCCAAAGTTTAATAGAGTTTGATGTCTGTTTTTTATCTACACTACAAACACAATATCATACTGCTATCTTGGCAAAGAAGGAAAATTAGTTTTTATTCATATTACTGAAATGCTATGGGGCACTTCGTAGCAGGAAAATTATAGGAGCCTGAGGCTTGTGCACCAGTCACATTTTTACAGCCAACAGCTTTGTGCTTGTTTCAATTATTTGGGGGGAATACTGAGGTGTGAGTTCAATGTGACCTGTCACTTCTGTTCTAAAAGGCTGCATCTCCATAACATCTCCATGACACAGAGGCTCTCCTCTTATTCCAGAAGTAGATGTTTCACAATCATCCTAAACACCACAGTGCTTGCTTATGGAGCTCTTCACTGTGCTGTGTGAACACATGTGCACTAATTTGACCTGGCATAAATTCATAATTCCTGACACCTAGAAAATGAACATATTACCTTATTAAATGCTGCTCACTCACAAATGCACAGACCAGCTGTTTCTTCCCTCCATTATTGAACTGTGGCAAGCACTTTCCAGAGGAAAATTAAAAGTAATGATTACAATCAATTTAAAAAATTCAGTTTAAATTCTGCTACATGGGGAACCTCAACATATTTTTAAAATGTTGTCTTGTATTTTTTTTTTAAGTTCCAACGTGTTACATTGGATCCCCAATAGATAAAATATCTCCATTCAAAAACACAGGTTTGTTTACTTTGGAAAATGTGCATACACCTAAGCAGAAACAGAAAAACTGACTGTAGAAATATGGGACACCATGTGAGTGAAACAAAAGTTATTCTGGTCTTTGGCATGTGCGTGTGCTTGTGTGTGTGTGTGTGTGTGTGTGTGTGTGTGTCACACACTCCCTCCCTTTCCTGTCCCTCAGGGGCAATGTCATTTGTCCTAAGAACACCAGGTGTGTATTAATTATGTTCATCTAATTAATGCTTCCAGAGATGGGGGAGTCCAGAGGATTGTGATTGACTTGGGTGCACATCGGCCTGCAAAAGGGTGTAAAAACCTGATGGGCCATTGGGATAAAGTGGTCTCTCCAGGCTGTGAGTAAAAGCCCTAAGAGCTGCTCAAATACAGAGAGAAAATCCTAAAATAGCTCTGTAGGTGCTTTGCTGCTTTTTAATTGTCATTTCTGCAAGGCCAGAGACTGTAAACCTATAATAGATTAGTTGTTATTTAGATACTGTATTATCAATATTTGGATACTGTGTTAGCAATGCATCTCCTCCTAATCATCCATGCAATCACTGAGTCCTACTTGTCCCACCTGGCTGAGACCCTTCTCTTGACCACTCTGCTTCACACTTCTCTTCCTAAAATATTCTGAGACTGTGGTGAAATATGATACCAACCATTTCAGGCAGTGGATGATGACTAAACTCTCCACAAGATGGCTGAAATTCAGCTGTCTGAGGGCTCTGATCAAGTCATAAGAGAATTTGCAATACTCAAACAGTTTCAACCAATATCAAGAGATTACACTCCTTTCCCAGTTCTGGTAATTTTTCACAGTTCAACATAGAATACTTCTTGCGCACGAAATACTTTACGTATGGCTTGCATTAAATTGCACCCAAAGAACATTTTCGGTGCAAGCAGGGGATAAAAATTACTGCTTTGCAGAGTTATTGATGCAGGCAGGCAGCAGGTGTCATTCCTGCCCACACACCCCCTGCTTCTTCTTCTTGCTTTGTAAAGTATGGATTTTTAATGGATACTTTTCCTTTGTATTTCAGCAACTTTGACTGTAGAAAGCAGCAACCATGTCCTGATTAATATGCATTCTGCAAGAGCGCTTTACCTGGCAGAACAAATCACTAGCATTGGAGCCAGCATGCAAATCTTGATTTACAACCACCATCAACGCCTGCCAAGTGACAGTTCTGATGGAGGCAGCCAGAACTACCTCTGTTTGTTGTTCTCATTTCAACACAGCCCTCCTTCTCTCCTTTGCACCTTGCCTTCTGCACGGGTGTATTTGTCAATGAGCTTTGGCTAAGATTTGTGTTCCAGTGACTTACTTGGTTTCCATCACACAGTGATTGCTGCTGGTCCAGGAGTGACATCTTTTTCTGGGTGCTGTTCTCCCACTCTCTTGGCTTTAGGTGACCTTGGCTTCATTGGTATTCAGTCAGTGTCAGAGATGGGCTTGCTTCAGCTGCCTGGGCCCCGGTGAGCAGGTGGAGAAATGACCGGTTGAAAATGAGTTGTTAAGACCAGTACAGCAAAAAGATTGATGCAATTAATTTTTCATTACGTACAGTGTCTGTGGATTGTAATCAGCTTGGATTGTTCTTCCTCTGAGGCACAAATAAAATGCAAATGGTTTTTGAATGAAAGGAAACGTTCTTTATGTGGCACTGTACTATTCAGAGCTGCAAAATGGCTTGAAATAAATGGGGATTATGAGGAATGTTTTATGAATCCGCCTAGGAGAACTTAATATTAAGTTTCATATGGGAAAACCACAGGTGAGTTTCCCATCAGATGAACATATTACTGCTCAAGAAACTGGAAACAAGAGCCAAAGGCTTTAAGCCTTATTTAATACTACTAATACCTAGCTCTTTCCAGGAGGACATGTCAATGCTCTTCGCAGCAAAAGTACTTGTCTTAGAGGTGGGTTTAAAATTAAGTATCTTTCCCAAGCTCCCTCTCATCCCTACAGCAAGGAGTAGAAGGCATGTGTGCTGTGCCCTGTCAAGAGCTTTACCCCTTGGTGACACTTTAGATCTCAGTGCAGCTCTGAACCAGCCCCTGCACCCTGCAAAGCATCCAGGCGCACAGAATTCCTGTGTCGTGGAGTTCTTCAGAAGCTTGACCACAGAGTCTTAACAGGAACATGCTATAGAGAATAAGATGGTAGGTCTGGAAACAAAATAAAAATCAGTTTCTGCATTTCCCCCAAAAGAGAGTGAGAGGGACACCTTGGTAGGAGAAATGGATGATTTCCTCACAAGCACATTCAGGATGAAGAGGAAATGGGAGGGAATACAATGAGATTTTATTGCCTGCAAAATATGAATGGCTTTGTTGTCAAAGGAATTACCAGCAATGCCAAGGCAAGGGTTTGCTAGATTTCCATGTTATTTTGTGCAGTCAGTCCTTCCTTCTGAGTATTGCTATAGCATAAGCACATTTTAAGACTTAAAAGACCTCATAAACTACTGGATAAAAGGCTGAAGTGACCACCCACCTATGACAGTCAGTAGAGGATAACATTTCTGATCCTCTGCTCTAGGAAGCCCTAGCAGTGCCACTCTCTCTTCAGAAGTGTGAAGTGACTGGCTCCCATAAATTCTACATAGGCACACGTGTTTTAGAACATCAATCAAATCCTGATGATACCAGTGAGCCATACAACTTCATTCACAGCTTGGGGACTGTTTCCTTCTTCTGTTGCTTTCTAAGAATTAATCTAGACTGTCAGGCTAGGAGATGTAGTCTCTGACAGCAACATGCACCAGCAACTCCTGCTGGAGGAGCCCAGGCTGTGCGTACCATTGCTCCGGTCAGCAGGGGTTGTCACTGTTGGGCACTAATGGAGAGCTCTGCTCCACTGCAGTCGGTGTTAATTCTGTTTACATGATTCACAGAAAGGCTACACCAAAGATGACTGACTTGGGGAAATCACAGAACAATTTTTCCCTTACTTTCATGGTGAGACACTGCTGTTTGGTTTCACAGTGCCTATTAGTTTAAACATTATTCATTTCAGATGATTGTGGCAGAGGCTAACCGTGTATCCAAAACCAGACGTTTGTGTTTCAGAACAAAAGAAGAAACATTTAAATCCATGAGTACGATCGAGTACTTTTCTTTCTTTGTTCGCATTCTCAAACTCTAACAAAAATGGCTAGATATCAGCTGATACCACAATTCCACAAGACCTTCATGCTACCTTTGAAAGATCTCGTTCACCAGATTTATCTGGGCCCAGTGTCAGATTTACACAGCTCTTGCTAAATCCAGGAAATTAATTATATCAAGGTAATTTTAGCCCGATGAAGCCCTCTTCTGACTTGGAACCTTTGCAAGTCAACACAGCACAAAAAAAGATCAAAACACCTCAAAACACCTTGAATATCAAGCACAATGTTTTCAAATTTCATTTGGCTTATACACTACACACTTTCTAACACTCCAAGGAACATCATACTCAACAGCTAAAAACTATTTATCGTCCTGCAAAAAATGCGCATGCCAAAGTCAGTTCCCTGCTAGAAAAGATGCACTTACTGTGCAGATAAGAAATGCAGATGAACAATCAGAATCTGGATTTCTTGGTGTTTTAAAACAAAACTGAACCCAGGCTTTTTTCTTATACCATTGCAGGATATGTGACATTTTTCTAAATAGGAAGAAACGAACACTCAGGAAAGAATAGAGGCAGTATGAACAAAATTAAAACCTTAATGGTTGGGAAATTTGAAAGAAAGACTGCCAATCAGCCAGGTCATGTCAGAGCTGTGAAGTGTAACATAGTTCCACCTCTGCCCCACAGAACCATCAAGTCTATCAGCAAGGCCACTGGCCTTTTCTTCATGGTATGATTTTAATGCATTGTTTCTTTTTTTTTTTCTTCCAAAAATCTCTAACCTCATCTGAACTCTTTCCCTTCACTCTCCTCATTTTCTTTTATGCTCTCACTTTGCCCTTCAGTATCTCATTTAATTAGTTTCTGGCCTTAGCTAGAGACACTTAGAATAGTTTTTTTGTTGATCTACATTTTCATGATAGACTTCTTAGAAATAAGACTCTTTTGTCACAGTCTTTCTTTGCTCAATATCAACCTAGAGCAAATGTGCCAACTTACATGAGAGTCAAAGATCTGAAGAGCTAAATGGTTACAGGCTAGAAGCCTTTTAGAACAGGGACAATATTTGGGGTGGAATTTCCTGCAGATCAGAAAATCCTTGTGTCATTGTAACATTTTTTGGATTCACAAGATATAAAGCAAATACTTCATATTTAGATGTGTTTGATTTTAAAGGAAACACTATGTTATGTTGAAAGAAATAAATCATCCTGGGCTGACCACTCCTCAATTTTTGCAGTTTAGATGGAAACTTCCTGATTGACTGTATGTGAAATGATGTTAAATGATTGCATGAGTGTTTGTTTCGTCTTAAGGATCTAACTGCAAAAAAAGCATCTTGAAATTTATTCCTCTACATAATGCAAAAAACTCTACTTGTTTTGGGGGTTTTTTGGAGAGTGGCCAGTAGCAGATGCACAAGGATAAGACCAAAGCAAGATCAAAGCAGTATTTCCCAGGTACACTAAAGCTTATACTAATCCAAGACATAAGGCCCCGTGAATGGGATGTGGTGATGTGATTAGCACTCTCCAGTGATTTTTCTATTTCTCTTGAATTTATTCGGTCACTTTTTGAACCTTCGTAAGCTCTTAGCACCCACACCATCCAATGGCAACAAGCTCTACAGATTAGGTGCATGTTGTATTAGAAAGCATTTCCTCATATTTCCTTCAAACCTGCTCATCCATTACCTTGCTCCTCTTACAAAACCTGTTCTGTTCCACTGATCAGACTGCAGACCTTTTCCTGCATGCCAGATTTCAGAGGCTGGAATACCCTGACCAAAAACCCACAAGCTTCGAGTCAATGCTGAGCTCCTGCTGCACGCCTGGGCTCTTGATATAAGCTCGTATTAAAGGCATTTCTGATAGGGGTTGGCAAACTTGTTCTCAGATGACAATTTGCCAACAGATGTTCCTGAAACACACAGAATAGGTTTAAGTGTCTTAACCTGATCTGAGTGTGTCTGCAGCATAAAGCACAAAGAGAAATGATGCTGTCTCTGTGACAGCCAATTGCTGGCAGCTTTAACCGTGAACATCTACATTAATATTTCTCCTTTACTGCTTTGTGTGTATTTGTAGCCCTCAAAAGCAATAAAAGAAAAATTAAGCCCTCACTGTCACAACCCATAAACTAATTTTGCTAACAAAGAACAGAAAAGGAGGGGTTCAAAAGGAGCGGAATTTCTCTTTCCATTCCTAGGAAGCAGCCAAGCAGCCACGTGGTGTTACCCTGACCTTTCTTTAGCCATTTGTTCCTCTCTGCTTCTCCCTTGGATGTGTTTCTGTGTCACTTAGCAGTTGCATAAATAATGTCAAGAGGCCTCATGTGATGGAAGGCTGCAGTGAGCCATGAGACATTCCAGCTTTAATTAGGTACACAAACTAAACCCAGCAGTAATATGTCTGGGGTACCATGAATGTCACAGTCACAAGTCCTTTCCTGGTGAGGGCAGCACATTGTTAGAAGGCATAACAGAAGGTACTATTTATTACAGAAGCCACTTTAGCTTTCAGGTGCTCTGTTTCAATTGGCAGATATTCTGTTGAACAAAGACCTCAGGGTATTCTCTCTTCACCTGCCAGTTTTTAAGGCTAGGTTTTTCTGGGAGGATCTGGGGAGCAATGGCCACAACCAGCAGAGGCACTATCTTGAGGCACACAAAACTATGTGAGCAACACAGGCAGCATTCCTGCTGCAGGAAATCCTTTGGAAGCGTTTCTGGCTGCTTGAATAATGAAGAGCCAGTGCAAGGTTCTTTGCAGCTTGAGGATGTTGCAGGCTGTGCCCAGCCAGGCCCTGCTCTGCTCTCCATGAACAGGGAGCTCAGCTCATCCCGTGCTCAGTTATTGCAGCTGACAGCTGGTTCTGGAAGCCTGGCTGTACAGCAGAGCTTCTAAAGAAGCACAGCTTTAAAAGAGCAGGGGTTGGGGGTACAAAAAGGGATCTTGACTCTCACGCGCCTGGCAGGCCAGACTGTGCTAAGACAATCTATCAGAAGGCAATGATGCAAGTGAGGACAATCCAAATGCTTTCACAAAATAGTCAGTTCTTTAAAGTGGGCCTGTAGAAAAAAAATTATTGCATAGGTATGGTTAATACTAGCACAAATCTAATGGTCCCCAGTAGAAGCAGCTGAAAAACAATTTCCCTAAGCACTTTCATAACCACTGATAACCATTGGATTTGTAAGCTACAATATTTTAGAGCTAGTTAAAGGCACAGCATTTGTAGCTTCTATGGAAGTTACAGGTTTGGGGTTTTTTTACTTGAAAAACACTGGTTATTTCAGTGTTTATTGCAGCTATTTAAATATCTTGACAGGTTTAGATGAACTGAAGTGAGACCTCATGACTCACCTTAAATAAACTAATGTTTCTAATCAGCCAGTGTTAATTTAAATTTATCTTTAGTGGTTTGACCAGTCATTATTCTTGCAGTTGAGAGAAACAGGTGAAGTTATGATTTTTTTTCCCTTTGTTTTCCTGGCCAATTTGTCTCAGTTGTGTGTACCAGCTAAGTTTCCTGTAGAAGTTTTCTATACAGAGTATGTCTGTCCAGATCTGCTCCTCTGGATGTCTCAGAGTGTTTAGTGCTGCTTAAAAAGGATGCAGGAAGGCCAGGTGCATAAGGTGGGGAAGGAGAATCTACAGCTTCCACTGTGGTGTGAATCAGGCCACAGGAGGCTAGGTCATAAAATATATCTTTCAGAGGGGAAGTTTAAATATAATCTAAACTGTACAGCTGCAGTGAAACAGGCAGCTCAAGATACTCCTGTTGAAACAGTTTGGAGGAGGAAGGCGAAGGTTTTTTTGAGAGATGACGAAAGCACTACATGAATTGATTATTCGGTATTTGGAAAGCAACCACCTCTTTAATAAAGTATCAGAATGTAAACACTTCTTGTTTTCTTCCTTTGCAGAAAGTTCAAAAGTTTAATCTCATTTTGGAATTTTCTCTGAGCTCATTGAACAGATATGCAGTAGAATAACTTAGCTGTGCCTTCTGTGTTGAAGTGTAAACATAATTTACTGTACAGTGCAGTCTCAAAGCTGACCATATCTTACCCATTTCTAGCAAATTCCTACCTCTTCTATATTTTATATTAAAGGATATTCTGATGTAGCAAGTCAATTCAAACATGTACAACTAAGCATATGCCAAACATTGAGCATATATCTAGGTCCAATACAATGAGTGCTGTACTTGGATTTCAGCATATAATCAAAATCTCTGACTTGACTAGAAAAAAAAGTCTGTCTTTTAGCAGAACTTCTTATTCTTTAGTATAAGATCTGCTTGAAAATTAATATGGATTTGTACACAACCAAGTAACAGGGCCTGCATCCTTGAGACAGCAGCATTTGGGATAAAGGCTTGCTGAGAGAGTTTGGTGCAGCGCTCGAGGTCTGAACTGCTTTTCTCAGCTGTGGCTGAGGCAAAGCTGCTCTCTAGTGGAACTGAGGCAGAAAAACGCTCCAGTCACACCTCCTCAGCTCCTTTGCTTCACTACAGCTCTGCTGCTGAGGGGTCTCGTGTGTCTGGAGGGCCCTTATGAAACACGGAGATCATCCCAAGTGGCAGACCTGATGTATGGCTCAGAGGGAAGTTTGCACTCCATTTGCAGCTCCCCTCAGTGCAGCCCCTGCATCTCCATGGGCTGCATCATTAAACCACCAGAACATCTGGAGTTGTCAAGATTATGGACAGGTTATTTCCCCAGAATATCTCATCTCTGTGGACCCAAAAATATTTCATCTCTCTGTTTTTAACGACCACTGGTGTCGTATTATGTTAAATTTTCAGAGATTTTAAGTGCCTTAATAGGACATGAGTTCTTTATAATGTGTCCCAAGAGCACCAGACCTTCAGGCTGCTTAAATCACTGTGGATACACAGAAGTCAAGTAGTAGAGCCAAAGCTGGAGTTATTACCAGTAGGTGAGTTAAAGTGAGGCTAAGATCAGTCCCTGTTTTTTGAAGGATACAAGATGTGCCTTGGAAAATGTCCAAACCTCACCTGACAGGAAAATTGATTAGAACTAAAGGGCTTTTGGTTACTGCATAGCAGTCAATAGCAACCAGAAGGAACACTGTGTGTTGTATTAATTTCACTTGTGTGAACTCTATGTTCTGAACTAAAGCCATAGATGAAAAAAAATCATAAGAAAAACTAATTCAGATGTACAAACAACAGAGGTGCAGAATTATTAATTACTGCAGAGTTATTAAAAAATACAGTAGGGAACATATTTGGTGGCTGAATATTACATGCATTGAAGTCAATTTGGCTTTACAAGCACAGATACCACTGGAAGTTTTGCTGCCATCTCCTGTTACAGGGCCAGTATGGCCATGGCCAGCAGGTCTGGACTCTGGGCTGCTGTGCCACAGGGAAGAGGTGAGGATGCCAAAGAATCTGCTGTTCACAGATTAAGGAGGAGTTTGTGGACTCTGCGGAAATTAACTTTGTTTCTTCTTCCAAAAGAAATGCAAAATTTCAGAAGGATTTGCCAAATATTCTTGGCATGAGAAGTAGAATTGAGGAAACATTTCTCTTGGTGTTTGTAAAATGAAGTACTTTCAGAGCTTCTGAGGTAAATTTTGTGCTACCCATGATCTTATCTTCATTTTTACAGACTGAAAAAAATAACCAGGACAAAATAGGTGAATCAGAAACGGACTGTGTGACCACTTGCTCTATAGAAGTGCTAAGGCTCTGGAGTTTGTGATCTATGCTGTGTCTCTGTTGCTGGTAGGCCCTCACCTGTTGGATGAAAGGTTCATCAGGCAAGTCATGATTGATGATTGCATCTCAGATATGCCCTTGTCATGAGCACAGCAGAGAGCTTCTGAATCTTTCCTGCTATCTGTGTGTGCAGCACTGTGAATCTGGTTTGGTGATCTAGAATTCACACTAGTACTGCCAATAACAAAGAAACATTCTCTGTCTGAATATCAAGTCTTCATTTTCTGCTGAACATTTTAGCCTGCACACTGAATTGCAGATTTGGTGATAGGGACAGCTCTTCAAGATGCTAGTTTCAAAAATACAAAGATCGTTTAAAAGCTGTTCGCAGCTGATTTAGGGGAAAAAAGAGACACACGAGGGACTTTATTTCCTGATAGCTGTGCCTTCATCTCGACTGTCAGCGATGTGATTCTGTCACAGGCTTTCTTTGCCAAACATCAAAATACCTCCCTTTGCAGGGGTAATGTTAGCTATCTCTTTTTGAAATGGCATCAAGGGAATGTGCTTTTCTAACTTCAGCTTCCAAAATGAGAAGCTAAGGTTTGAGCTCTTCTTCTTGCACTGAAGAAACCAAGTTACTTAATACCTTCTGTTTCAGAGAACAGTCTCCTTTTGTGCTTCGTATACCACAGTCTCCATCATCGCCATTTTTAAAAACAAATAAAAAAAACAAAACAAAATGAAACAAAAAAAAGGACATAAAACAAACAAAAAAGAAAACCCCAAAAGATACAACAAATTTCTTTCTTTTTTTTCCAGTCATCATAAAGCTGTAGCCCATACATCATCAGTCAGGTGCATGAATAAAACATTATGAAGCAATTTTTCTTCTGCCTTGTCCTGTTTCAGCCCCTTTTCAAGTTGTTGGCTTCAGGCAATAATTTGTCAATGCAAGTGTGCCATGTTTTCTTCTGACTGCAGGAAAAGTGACTTTGAATAAAGGAGGGTGGAAATTCTGAGGCTGTAACAGCTCTGGGCCTAAAGGCAGGGCTGTGGACTGACAGGGAGCATCGTCTTACAGCCATGCCCATGGAAAGAGATTTTGGCCTTCAGAGAATGGAGAGTTATTCCAGAAACACACAAATTGATTGAAACACAGTAATGCATTCAGTAAAGGCAATTAAGGTTAAGGGTTAAAGATGTTTTTCATGTCTGTCTTATGCCCCTCTAACCACGGGCAATTCCACTCCCCTCTCACACCCCCGTCCCATGATTAAGTAGTGAGGCAGAGCAAGGATTGGACCTGGAGCTAGGAAAGCAACACCCTCTTCAAATCCATTTGTCTTAACAAGGCCATAAAATCACAGTCCAAAACAGAAAGCTGTCCACCTTCCCTGAGGCTTCTGGAAGACTGAAACCTCAAGAAGGATACCGATGGTTCTTCAGGTACTGACACTCTCCTAAATCTCCCCATTGCTCATTTGCTTCAAAATCTGGCATCAGCACACTGTGGATCAGGCTCTAAAATTCTACTTTAATGCTTTTGTCGTGAGCTTTGAGGAGGAGATGTTGCCTCTTGCAGGAAGGAAAACGTTGAAATAAAATAGAAGGAGGAATAGAGGGAGAGTATAAAAAGATATTCAGATTTAAATAAAGCCTATTTTGCAGATGCTAGGGTTAAGGTGCTCAACAATCAATACAGCTGACGTTTTACTCTAATTGTCGTCCTCATTGCTCTTTTCTATCAAGCCCACATGCTATGAGAAGCAGTGAAGAGACAATTTCATATCTACTAATTATTATCATGATGTTATTAATTTAGACTAAGGATAATAATAAGATTGGGTGTGTGTAGAAAGAATTCATTATGAAATTAATTGCACTGATTAGGGTCAACACATGAGATAAGGTTTATAAAGCATTTTAGAAACAATTAGTTTTGATGGCTATTTGGCATCCTAAGACATGTAAATCTAGAGCACGCATTTTACATTTCTCCCCCTCCCCATTCATATGCTAAGTCCTCTGATAAATGCAGCTTGTTCAAAAGAAAATTGAAATCAGTGGATTGAAGCAAAGCTGGATAATGAGGTATTATTGATATATTCTGTAAATGCTTCAATTATTCCTGCCTTCGGGTTTGAAATAATTTCAAAGAAACAAAGAAATATAGTAAAAATGGCTTTTTACAAAGTCAATTTTAATGTCTCCATTGCATTTTGGTTGTTGTCTTTTCCCCTTAATAGATATAGAAAGGGCTTGATTATAGTTATCTTTCTGAATATACTGTTGCTTTTTGCAATTCCTTTCTCTTGACTCTCAAGGGCTCTCTCACAGAATGGTGGCCCTCAGTTATGTGAAGCACCTGTTCCCAATTCATCTCTGTAAATGAGACTTAACATGGCTTTGTCTCCTTGCATCCTAAATGCCATTTCTTCTTTTCTTTCTTTCTTTCTCCTGAATCCTTAAAGAAAACAACTGTCAGAAGGAGCTAGCAGAAACATCCTTTAAAGTAAAGAGTGATTGTGCATTCAGGATGTTCTTTACCAGAAAGGTCTGCAGTAGTAGTCTACATTCCTCCCTAATGCAGCTGATTTCAATGTGGCCATACTTGGTCAATCTTGGCAGCAATCATCTATTTAGGATGAGATCCTAAGATCTCATCCTAAATACAGGCTGCTCACATCAAAGAGGCACTTTAGCTAAACTTAACCACTTCTGACCCAGCAGAGGTCTGATCCTTGCTGCCACAACAGGTGGGCTCTCAGAGGTTCATCAGTGTGGCTGCCCTGAAAGCAGACATACCCGTTTAGGTCTTGCTCATCTCACTGTGCAGTCAGTCAGACTGACCATGGAAACAAATACAACTATACAACAGATGAGAAGTCCTCAGGCATTTTTTTTTCGAGAAGCAGTTGTCATTATCTACATCTTTTCCCATGGGGAAACTGAGGCCCTAAGGTCCGTGACTAATGTACCCAGAAGACCAAAGTGCGGCTGGCATCCAGCCTGCTTCTCCAGAGCCCTGGCACTGAAAGGACATTAGGGAGCTGTGGGTACACAAGCACAGCATCCACAGCTTCCTGGATTCAAATCCCTGGGAAACACAGGGGGGTGCAATTAGGAACGGAACCAGAGCTCACTGAAGTCGGTGGAAATCTTTCCAATTATTTCAACAGGTATCTGGCACCAGCCCCTGATGGATCCTCTGGGGCTGCGTGCTACCTGCTCTGTGTGGCTCATTAACAGCAAAACCCATGGTGAGCATGCAACTCCTCAGCTGGCAACTTTGCAGGTATCTGTGCTTATCTTTCCATTGCAAGCAGCAGCTAACAGGGACAGGGTGGGGAAAAGAGTGTAAGAGGGGAGAGATCAGCCATGGCAAACCACAAGAGGAAGCAGCTTACAGGAGTGGCAGGACCCCTTGTTCACTTTTGCCTGTCCCCCAGGAGCTTGGCAGAAAGCTGACAGCTCTGTGGCAGTCAGTAGAGCAAACACCATTTCTCAGCTTATATTCTATTGAAAAAGTAGCTTGATCCTGTGATTGATCGATGCTCCTGGAGAGTCAATACTCAGATCACATGCAGTAAATCCCACAAGCAACACCAAAACTGCAGTGAGTGACTATGTCTCAGCACACTGCCAAATTCTCTCTCCCCTCTCACACTAGAAACCCACCAAACTGATGGAGCTAAGTGAGTGACATCAACCCATTAGAAGCTAGAGGTTGGCTCATTTCAGTCTCAGAGACATCACCACTGGACATACAGCTCCATGGGAAAGGTCTAAAAAAACAGCACGTTCTTTAAAAGAGAAAGCAACACAGACAGGAATTTTGGAGAGTTGCAATGATGCAGTACAATACCCCAGGTGATATGCCGCTCAAACCATGCCCTGCATCAGGGCAAGCTAGACTATTTCATTAGTCTAATAGAAGAACAAAAAAGAAAATAAAAAAATTTAAAAAAAAAAGAAAAGAAAAAAATTAAAAAGAGATTATACAGCAGCAGGCAGCCCTGCCGCTCAATACCAAGTGATAAAAATCAATTGTATGATCAATAGGCTTTTCTGTCCACAGGGCTTTGAAGATTCTGCTGTCATGCTCTCTGCTATAATTAGCACTTGATGAACTTAAAATGTTTGATGACTGTGAAATTGCATTCCTATAGAGACAATGCACATCTGGAATAACAGGATTCAATTCGGGCTCTATGGAGTGTCACGCCATTAAACACAGAACTTTAAATAGTTTTCACTGTGAAAATGGGGCAGCCTCTTTGACATGCTAACATCAGCTCCGGTCCACTTGCTCCTCAAATCATTGGTGTAGTAGACAATCTCCAAAATGCTCGGGATACGCTTTTAATACAACTACAATGTTTGCTTGTTTAGGAATGAATGTATTCTCCCAGCAGGAGAGAGGCCGACCACCCTTACTTCAATTTCACCTTCACAGTCAGAATGAAAGCAGAATGGGGTATATCCCTCTATGTACCAATAAATGCAGGGAGAGAGAAAGACTCATTAACAAATTAACCCATTCTAGCTTCAGTACAAAATAAGCTGCTTTGTGATACAGATCACAAACTCTTTTGTTGGAAGAAAAAAGAGAAAATGCATTGCAAACATGATTGACTCCAACTCCCAGCTTTGCAGGGCTGAGAATGCAATGGAGATGTAGAGGAGAGTGTGTGTTTTCTTCTCCAGAAACAGTAATTTTCACTGTAACCATTTCTGCCTTGGATACAAAATGAAAACAGCCCTCTCTTGCCTGGGCTGGGAACACACACCTGAAAAGGAAAGCTGAACTGGAAAAGGGCAAGGAGAAGCTGACGTTTTCATGCCCAAGAGCAGCAGAAACTCAGCCACACCCTCACTTTAGAACAGACCCCTTCATAGGGTCAGGGTAACCTGCACTATGCGCTAGTCATCCTGGCAGCTAAAACCCCCCAAAGAAAAGGTGCATTGTATCAGACAGCTGTTTCCAAAGGGTGGACACACAGCGCAGATCAGGCGGGGTCACCAACCCTGCTCTAAGGGTTAATGCCAATGGAGTGTGAATGTGGCTTTGGGAAGACATTGGGTGAGCAGCTGGCCCTCTCAGAATGAGGGCCCACAACATGGGAGCAGTGTGTGGCAGCTCAGACTGGCCTAAGCTGCCTTTCACTCTACACAAAAGCCTAAAACCAGAAAAATAAAAAATGAAGGCCTGCAAATGGATCTTGAACTTACAGAGATGGTCAGGGCCAGTGTTCAGAACCAGGACACTGGTTTCTACTATCATACTGGGCAGATATTAAAAGAAGCTGAGGCAGAGACCCCATCAGAATTATCTCTTTTAGTGCTGCCTCCTCTATCGTGGAAAAAAATTCTCTTCTGTCTCTCAACATGTCCTGTCATTTCCCCCAGAGTCCAAGGAAACAAATGTAAGCCTAATATTCATAAATATTTTCATGGTTTCACTCTGACTACATGTGTTTCTACGCTGAAATTCAACGTGGATTCCTGCCTTAAATCTCATGCTTGATCTCTTCAGTTTTTAAGTCTGCTATGGGGAGCTTGTCATGAATTGTGGAATATGCTGAGTTGCAAGGGATGCGCAAGGATCATTGAGCCTTACTCCTGGTCTTGCACAGGAGCCCCAAGAATCACACCATGGCCCTGAGAGCATTGTCCAAACACTTTTGGAGCTTTGTCAGTCTTCCCTGGGGAGCCTGAATTTATTGTGAAGAATGAAAAGTAAAATTGTTCTCACTCTTCTGGCATTCGTTATGCGACAAGGTTAATGCATGGTAAGGTTTGAGGGCTGGATTTGAATCTAGGGGGCTGATCTCAGACTTCAAGCTGAACTTTTTTAATTTTTGCTCATGCTAACACTGCTAGAATTATCAAAGTCATTCCCATTTCTGATCTTTAAGGTCTGAAAGCTAACAGTTCCATGCACATAAAAATACAATGAAGAACACACTTTGCCAAAACAGAGCAGCATCTCATATTTAAAGACACCTACAAAAAATGTCTGAATATGGATCAAAAACCAACAAAAAATTCCCTTCATATATGACATGAGAAGTACCAGCCTGTATTTTCTGTCTGCTTTTGTAAGGTGCCTATAGAACATTTTGAAGGTAGAGGTTAAACATTCAACCTTTACTTTGAGCTTTCCTGCCCCTGAAGTGTTTCCATAGATACATAAAATATAAGACAATCTGACCTTTGAAGGATGCTCTATTGAGTTTTCAGATATTATCTGATTGTAACACTTTACCCCTAACCTATTCTTGGCTTCTGCTTTGTATTATCATGAATCTCTAGTTTGTACCCATAGGGGCAAGGTCTAAGGGTTTTTTCTTCAAACTTTAGTAGCACGGCACTGGGACCAGCTGTTGCTTCACCAATTCTTTGATCACAACAGAATGGCAGCAAAACCACAAAGACTAGAAAAGCTTTTGTTAATTCAAGTCCCTGCTGCTCTTAAACTCCCCCCCAACCCCCTCTCTATTTTTTTTTCCAGAAAGTGTAATGAGCGGACATTTGCCACTCTGGCCATGACAGGTAGCAAGACAACCTGAAGATGTGGCGCATCTTTGCTTGACCGTTTTGCAACATGTTAAGTGGGTAGCAGAGGCTGTGCCAAATTCTTGTGTTGTCCTAAGGGCACATCCCAGCAGGCAGCCTGGAATATCAGTTACTGATCTAATGCACTTGCCTTGTCATAGTCATCTAAACTGAGTGGATCATAATTCATATTTAGGGAAACATCCCAAGTTGTGAGAGCTGGAGGAGCTGAGACACTGACCTCAATGAAGATGTGATAATTTACATCAGCCAGAGTAGCAACTTTGTGTAACTTTAAATCAGTGAAGGATTTCCCTCATTGTCCCTGGAAATGTTCCACAAAAATACACTGTTCCCTCTAGTCTCAGTTGTCATTGTCTTAAGCAATTACTGCTCTATATTCCCCAGAAAATTGTGTAGCAGTATATATTTTAATCTCAAGGTGACTTACTGCCTGTTTTTCCATAACGAGAGATGGGTGCTTTACTTCAATAGCTTTTATTAGTGGTGAAAAAAGAAAAGGCAGTGATCAGATTTTGTAATTGAATAGAGAAGGTAATTTGCACTCCAGTCTTCTTGGAAATGAGGCTTTTTATTAGAAAAAGGAAAAGGTCTGAAAGGAATAACTGTCTTCATGCATTGTGGCACAAAAGAAAAAGGCTGGAGAATAGTGGGGGCTGTCCCTTTCTTCCAGTGTGTAGGTTTTTCCTGGAGAGAAATCCAGAGCTAAATCCTGGCCAGATCTCTGTGGCACTGACCAGTTAGTTGGCTCTTGGGGTCCTGAATGTGGGCAGCCCTTGAAAGCACAAGCCTTGTCTTGCATTGGTGACTCAAGACACAGCGCAGAGAAAAAGAGGGGTTGGGTTCTGAGAGAGGGTTTGAAGACAGTGTGGAAACCTGTATCATATCCCAGTCTGCTCCTAAGGAGACTTTCCTCTCCTGCCACCAGGCCACAGGAGCCAGCACTGCAGAAACTGTAGAAGTAGACAGTAAATAGACCCTCCATTGCTGACATATTTGAGATTGGGGTACTGCTCCTGCAAAACCAGATGTTGTAGAAAATGAGCATTGTGTACTTCGAAGAAGTAGAAAACCTCAATTTTAAATAAAAGGCTTGGAATTAAAAATGGTGTCAATAATTTAATGAATGAGACTCAAATCAGTGGCTCAGAGAGTTGATTCCACTTAAGTAGTCTGAAACATGGTTGGAAGCCCAAAGGCCTTTGTTTTACATAATATGACGTAATATTTTTGACAATCTTTGGTAAAGTTTTTAGGTAATGCAAAAAAGCCTGCTTACAAGCTGAATTTACATTTCCATTTCATTATGAAATAGCAATTTCTTTTCATTTGCTTATTAAATCCAGCATGAAACACAAACAGAAGGTGAAAATGCCAGCTTTACTTTGAATTTCCTCAAGAAAAATAAATTAATAGCCAAACTGCTGAAGCAGTTGACGATAAAGACTCCACTGTCAGAAAAAAAAAAAAAAAAACCTGCTCATTTCCTGATTAAGGAACAAAGGTAAGAACAGTGATATTTTTCATAGACTTTAAAAAACCCTAAACCAACTGAAATACTGTTTCCTCATTTTACACAAAGGAATGGATTTTCTCACTGTTTTCATCTCAGACTTTTCTCCATCTGCAGGCTATTCCCCATGCCTGCAAAAACCAGAAAATGATGCTGATACATAAGTAAAGAGGAACTCACTGAAGCAGAGAGGTGTGAATGGTTGAGCCAGCCTTGACAGCAGCTCAAAAGAAGATTATTTGTTGCTCAGAGGGGCACTAGATGGTTGTGTAAGATGAGGATGGCAAGATCTGCTGAGATTACAGAGTCTGTCCTGAGACTGAAACAATCAACCATATCACTGCAGCAGGAGAAAAGAAACATAAACAAAACCTTCCCATTTAGAAATATTGAGTAACATCCTCTACCAAGACAATAAGCTTCTCAAGATAAACAGAGCCTAGGATCAGGCCATCTGCACTTTTTGTTCATATTTTCAGAGCATGGGAAATACAGCAACAACCACCACCACCATCAGGTGCAGCTGAAGAAGAACATTTTAAGCACCACATATGAAGTTTTACCATTCAAAATTACTTGGGGAATCTTCCAGATGGGACACAAATATGAACTGTAGGTTTTAATTAACTGGTGTGGTTTTGGTTGCCCCCTCTACTTTATTTGGTTGCTGAGTATATGGCATGAATAAATGAAGAGAGAAAACCAAGGGGGGGAAAAACTACATTGCAAACACAGTTCAGCCAAGCTTTATTTTTCAATTGGCTAAAGAAGGGAGCTTCTTACACTTAATGTGACCTAGAAACTGCACATTCCCCAGCAGCCCTAATTAGTTGAAGAAACTAAGCATTTTACCGCATAACCTTCAAATAATCTCTTTGAATTCACCGGTTTCCCAAGTGTTTCTTCCTTGTCCCATTTCATACAGTTAATGAAACATCTCAATCGAGGAGCAGGTTTTTATATGTGAGCAGTTTCTGTCTGCATTCTAAAGGGCTGAGATTTGAAATAAATTACCACTCTTTGTTTTGTTCCTTAGGGTAAAATGAGTGTCAGCACCATATCCTCTTTCTGACCCAGAAATTATTTCTCAGGTACTTCACCTCCCTTTTTACTCTCCAAAGGATATTTTCATATCTCAGGAGGAGGAGAGTATGGACATGGGAATCCAAAATGCTTTGCTTCTCCTGTACAGCTGCTGATTGGAGCATCCAGCCCCTGTCCAGCTTCCCTTTGAGGTGGGTTAATTTGCACTGTGCCCTGAGAAGGTTCCTGTGAACAGAACACACTTTGTACTTGTCAAGGCACTGACGTTGCCATGCCTGGCATGTATGTCTGTAAATAAAATTTTATCCAGGGCAGAGGGAGAAAGGAGCATCTTGTGCATGGAAGGCCTGTTTTCCTTTTTTTTCATCCAGCAGAAATTGCTGAATCTCTTCAGAATTTGCTTTTCAGTGACCTTTGGCCCTACCTTCTGGGAACAGATCTCTGACCTAAGATACCTAACCTAAGCTGACCAAAGTAGTGGCGTCCCATTCCAGAGTCTGGAAAATTAACCCACACAAAGAAAGTCTGGAATGTGTACAGCATTTCTAGAGCTTCTTCTGCCTTTCTTCTTGGTTTTTTTTTTTTTTCCACTCACTCATTTCCACTCTGACTAAGTAGGACAAATACAGTTGAAATTGCTACTGGAATAATTGCTATTGGCAGATCCTCTACTAAGGGGAAAATCTGTTGGAGTTTAATCTGCATGAAATATCAAGCCACATAGTTCAGATGGTAAAGTGTTCATGTAATACAGGTACTTGATGACCTTCAAATTTTGGGGACTGGTTGGCTCAGTGAGCTACCCCAGAATCCTCAACATGGTCGCTGTTTGCCTCTCTCTCATTTCGAATTGCACTTTGTTAAAAACTTAGCCAAGAGATTTGGAAGCTTATAAGTTTTGATGACAGCTGGTAAGCAATAGAAGATTAAGTCAACTAGTCTGTAAAATAATTAACACTGTTTTTATTTTTAAAAATGCCCAAGCAAAAGATCATTTAAAATATGAAAAATTGTTGCTGGTTTTTCATTAGAAGTCCAAATTGTGTTTGTGCTGAGGTTGTGGGGGTTCAGAATAACTGAAGAACATTATGTGTGTGAAAATGTTCCAGTGAAAACATTTGGCTGGCCCCAACAGACTCCTGGAAAACTTCTTCCTTTGTCTTACTGTTACAACTGTGGGGGTAAGTACACAATGGAGTAAAGAAATTACTTATTGACCAAGGCTTTTATCTGTTCACTTTCTGAAATAAATACACATTGTGGTTTTGAAGGCTATAAAAACTACAATGCAAATGCAAGCTCATGATCTGCAGCATAATAACCCCTTAATGACTAGGCACAAGGAAGAGAGCAAAGGCCAGAAGCAAAGAGATAAAGGAAAGCAGGGCATACAAATCTAACCTCGAGAGCCAGCTGGAAATTATCCATCAGAGGGTTCCCTAATGGAAAACAACTTCAACAAAAATGCAAATTGTATTTTTTACAGTAATTATTTCAAGTCCACAGGGGGAGAAATTGCAATGAAGTTATGTTATTTCAACAGTTTTCAACATTTTCAAATCCTACTTCAGCTCATAGACAAGTGCTCAAAGGTTGAAATATCCCTTAGGAGGCGGAGGGGGGGAAAAAAGTTGTCCAGACTTTCTTGTCCGCTTGGCCCTTCCTGAGTAATTTTTTTTTTTGACAACCAAATTCTCATCAGATGGAAGCAAACCCAAAGGGTAAGAACCAACTGAGTTGTCATTTGGCTCACAGCTTTGACAGCCTCTGTTTTCCTGGATGTTCTTGGAAGAACGCTGTTCAGAGAAAGTGTTTGTTTCTGGTTCCAGATGCATTTCCTTTTCAGAGTATCTGGGCACACACAGAAACCAGCACCATCAGTGCTCTGCACCACGTTCTGACTCCTCACCGTGGGGTAACAGAGAGGGTTCGTAGGGTTCAGTGTCACATAAATATGTCATTTACCTGTTCTGCTGCAGCTGTCGTTCCTTTCCCAAGAACCGCTCGTTTGATTCATGTGTAAAATTTTACAGCTGCTTGAAAACGTGATCATATTTCTGGCCCGATTTTTGCCTAGAAGCGATTCACTAACTAGGAACGTTGTGAAAAACGCGGTTGATTCTTGTTTTCAGCTTTGGAAAAGCAACCCGGGCTCCTCGTGCTCAGCCAGGTGTCCGGAGCACCGCCCGAGCCCGAAGCTGCCGCTCCTTCGGGCTGCGAGGGCAGCGCTGGAGCTGCGGCACCACCTAGTGATGCCTGCGGGCTTGCACAGCTCCCTCCGGCCTGAAACACTGCCTCAGGATGCCAGAGAACTCTGGCAACACCTAAACTACAAATACTGTTGCAAGGACTAGAGTTCTATCCTTGGCATCACCATTTTTAAGTGGCTTTTCCCCTGGCACACCGTGTAACACTGAGTTAAGCGCATCTGCATCACATTTGGATGGATATCTAATGAACTACAGAGGGTTTACAGGGCACAACAGAGTGGTACTTACTGGAGAAAGCAAGATGCCATGGGAAGGCTCAACCACATTTCCACGTGGATTTTTCGGTAAATTCAGAGTTTTCAGTTAAAAAAATAATCTGGACAAACCCCCAGGGTTTCTCTCCTCCCTGCTGAAGTTGTCAGCTCTCAGTCTCTGCTCATATGGCAACAAGGAGAATTTCCACTGGTCTTCTTTAAGAACCTTTTGAAAGGCCTTCAATGGGGACACCAGCCTTTCTCTGGGTCTCCTGATCGGCTGTGAGACTTTGGTTCCACTGCAGAAACCAAGGTGGAAGGTGCTGCCACGTGTCACCAACCATGAAGGTGGGCTACAGCCGAGAGGAGGCCTGTCTTGTTAGTAACAACAAGTTACTCCATTGTGAATTTCACTGTAGGTTCCTCATCTCATCCCAGTCAGGTCCCTTAGTGGTCCCTTGCCTTTCTTGCCTGCTCTTCTGCTTCCATACTGGCACAAGCCAGAAGGGAAACAGTGCAGTGCTCAGCCCTCAGAGGACTGGTATCACCCATAAAGCTGGGCACATCTTTTCTTTCTTGCTACCCATCTTCAGGAGGAGATAGTTTTGTGACTTTGTCCCATTTTTTCAGTCTTTTATATTTTCTTCCTTTAGAGGAAAATTAATCAAGGTATCCAAAGACCATTTTAGGGTCTATAATATCAAAATCAGGCAAAAAAAAATTCCAGAGTTGGAAGACAGTTTAAAAATCTTCTTTCTTTATAAGACACTGCAGATCTGTCACTGAATGACAGGCTCGGAGTTGAAACCAAGTGCTGAGACTGACCAGAAATTTTTCTCCCATTGTTTTCATCCACTGGCAGATACAGGAGGTCAAAACCAGATTACTTGGAAAAGAAAACATTTCCTTTCCTCTGTGCTCCCTAAGCAGTGATCTGAGTTTTGGTGATTTCTTTAGTGCCACATTGCTGTAACAATAGCAGAGAGAGACACACTAAAGACCATAGAAAAGGCAGAAGATGATGAAGGTCATCAGGTTGCAGAGACCCAAGGATAAAACAGGGGACTTTTCCTGAAGAGAGCTGGCTGGAGAGAGAGGTGTCCATTTCCAAATGAGGTAACCTTGTGCCCTCAGCTCCCAGGCAGGAGTTGGGTGACACCCATGGAGTGCAGAGCAAGGTACAACCCCTAGACAGAGGTTTGCTTAGCTCCAGCCAGCCCGGGGGCATTTCATTGGAGTTCAGCCCTTGCCAGGGAAGGAAACATACCCTGCAAGTTCATGCTGAGGCAAGAAACCTTGCCTGGGGCTAAGGGTTATGTCAGGGAACCAACAGGAGACCCCCAGCCCCTGGAGTGGTGCTTGGAGGAGCAGCCCAGGAATGCACACACTTTGTAGGGACCAGCGCTGCTTAGAAAAGACAGGGTTTAGTGGTTGTTTTTTTAATTAGAAGTGGTAAATAGGAGTCACAAGTCTCGGGATCTGTGCTGTAAGTTACTAAGCTCTTAGTTTAACTTCAATTATATTGCCTGTCTCCATAGATTGTTGTGTAAAATAGGGGCAATTCTTGCCTGAATTGTCAGATCATTTCCAGGGTTTGCTGGCTAATGCTTGAAAAAAGGCATAGAAACCTTTGAATGAAAATTCTGTGGCAAAGAATTCAGCATACTAGAATTAAAACAGAGCAAGAGAAAGAGCAGATTTGTGAAAAAAAACCACCACAAACATGTCTCTAGTTCTGCCACGGGGAGCAGGGAAGCTATTCACCTAATAATGAACTTAAAGGCTATTGGTAATTCATGGAGATTTTAATTTTTTCTTTTGAATTTGAGGGCAGAGAAGATGGGAAGGGATGAGAGCAGACGTGAGGGACTCCATTTTTCCTGCTAGTGTGCTAAAACTGAGGTTGACATTGAGTTCCCAGAGATTAAGCACCTACTCACAGTCCAATTTTTATTAAAATTATCCAAAGAGGTCTCACCTGAAGAGTGAAGTTGCTGAGTGACATCCATATATGAGCTGATAGCTGCACTCTGCAAATGACTCAGGGCACTGTCATCATTCCTGTCCCTGGCATCCCCACCAAGGGACCATCACTACCCTTCCAACGTTTTGACATAACTCTGCTTTGGCTGCTTTTGATGGAAATGAACCCAGGAATAAGCCTCATCTGTCCCTCAGCTGCAGCACAGCCTGTGCTGCACATGACAGCAGCTTGAGCACTCTGACACCTACAGGGCTAAAGGAGACCAAGAGGGCTCCTTTGGTCAGCCCTGGGGCAAGGGACAGGTTCAGCTGCTGCACTGCTGCAGGTCTGGTGCTCCCAGCCTAGGGGGACGTGCAGAGAGCTCAATTTCCTAAGGTTAAAAATACAACCTGGGCCAGGGAAGGATCTATCCTTTTAGATCTACCTTTCCTACATGTAGCTTATGTTATATGTATATACACTTGTATACAAGAACTGTGATAAAGCAATTTATGTCAGCATGGCTAAGCTTTAAAAACAAACAAAAGACAACCACCAAACCGAAATCAGGAACTCAGCATTTCAGCTCCTTCAGAGCATTAGCAAAGCCTGAATAAGGCAGCTGAATTAAGACACGAGCTTGCTCTCTCCCCATACAGGCCATCAGGAAGCAAAGCCATCCCCCACACAAGCCAAGTCCCTTTTGGGGGCAGGATCTCCTGCTGGCCTGCAAGGTACTGCAGAGCCATGCACTTCTGCTTGGCTACCTGGTTCTGTTAAAAAACAAATTGGCACAAAGCAGGTTCTTAGCATGTTTTTAGCCTAGCAGCTTTTATCCTGGTTTTCTACTGGGAAAAAAATAGCAGGTTTCTGCCAGGCTGCAAGGAACTAGTCAAAGATAAAGATGACCTGACCGCAGGTGTAAGGGAAAATGATTTCTCAGGTTGCGAACCCACTTGGGTTCTCTAGATAAGGCAGCTTGTCCCAGGAACACCTTCCTGAGGGTGGGGGCAGCACTAGCTGGTGGTACAAAGGGCACGGCCTCCTCTATCGATCCAGTTTGAAATCATTAACTCAGCACAGGCAGAGGCACTCAGGTACCCAGCCCCTGCCATCTCTGTGGCACACCCTTGCAGCCTGGGGGCAGGCTCAGGCGCCACTCCTGTTCCCTGTCCATACCATGAACTGCTCACAGGCAGCCTAGAGGAGGAGCAAGCCAAGCCTGCCCCTTGTCTGGGCACTGCCAGCCCCCCACACTGCAGCCCCCAAGGCTATGTCCTGTGGCAGCACTGCACCCTGCTCTTTGCTGCTTAGGTAGCAACTGCATGGCTCACAAACCCACATTTCCACTGTCACCTGCATTACCTCTGAAACTCAAATTTAAATTCCACAGCTTCCATCAAGCTGCACTTCTTCTCTGGTAGCAGAGAATATTGTCCTTCATGCCCATTGGGTCCATCCTTCCAAATCACAAACAGGTTCAGCATTGCATTTGAACCTTGTCCATTTGTGTGCAGCCCCCACCTTGTGCCCTGACCTTGCTCAAGTGGGCAGGGAAATGAAAACAATATGCAGAAAAGGAAAAAGAACATATTTCTGGAGCCACTGTCCCTGTCTGCAGTCAAGTCTGGAATCTCTGTACTGACTCCCCCAGGCTCACCTGCCTGGCTTGAGGTCTTCAGGGGCTCTGTTGATGACACTGGCACTGCTCCTGCCTCTAATTAAAAATGGCTTCCACAGCCATTAATAAGTGGAAGATAGAAGCTGAAGGTTCCTTAATAAAGTTTATTTAATCATAACTATGCTTAGGAAAATACACTTGTAAAGGTTAATATAATGCAATTTAGTTTAACTTTATACTACATTTTGAACAAAAGACTTCTTATACATGATTTAGGTAAAAACAGGAAGTATGATCTGGCTCGTTTTACATCTATTACAAACGCAGAAAAGACTGTCATGCACTACAGTAGAGAGCATGAAAAGAAATTACCTTTGGTTTAATTCAGAGAATACAAGTATTGCACTGTAAAAGCATCAAACATGGTGCAACTAAACATCATAAACATGTTTCCATGCCAGCTTACAAAAGTTTGTTAGCTAGTGTAATTTTAGAGGGGGGAAAATATATGTACACATAAAACAATTTCTTTAGCTATTTGGATTCTGTTAATATCATATCCACGCCACATATCTACACAATTGACATTCAAGAAAACTCTTGAATTTGATTTAATACCTTTCAGCTACATTAAATCAGTTGAAATCAATGACTTTACTGTATCTTAACTGGCCTGTCAGCTGTTAAACATTCTTCTTTAAATGACTGAAGTTCCAGCCTAGATCATCAAAACCCAGAAACAACAATTGCAAACCATGGATTTTAGGTGCCTAGCTAGCCATTTCTTGACTATTTTTCGGGGCAGTTAGTTTGAATGTATAGATTCATGCAGAAAAAGCCCAGAACACATGACTCAACCAAGGGCTGGCAGTGTAGGGGTATATCAGCATGCTAATCCTTCCAACCACATATTGGAGGTTGAACACAAATACAGGTATTATTGCCAAAAAACACAAACATGCTAGCATTGGCAAAACCAACACAAAATAATTTAACAATATTGAAAAAGACCAAAAAAAAAAAAAGGCATTGTTTAAAGGGAGACACAGCAATGTAAGACCACCATATATGGTGGGCTACGTGACCCACACTCCCCTCAAATACTCGTATTAGCAGTGCCTAACATTTGAGATAAACATAAGGCATTACATCCTTGCCTTTTTACTGTAACATAATCCCAAACCCTGCAGAGAATTCCAACACAGTTCTGCACCGAGATTAGCTAGTTCAGGATGTTCTTGATGGGTCTCAGATAGAAAAAATCAACTTTTCTTCTTCTTAATACGTTAATAATTTATTTTCAGTTTCTCATCTTGTAGGAAGGTAGGAAACTCCACCAAAGAGGAGCCAACTGTTGTCTTTGAAGAGTTCTTGTCAGATCAAGCATTGAAACCTTGACCACTTCACAGAAATGTGCAGCACAGTATTTCAGAGAATCACCTTTGCTTTTGTCTCACAGAGAGAACTTTAAAGTCAGTTAACAGCATCATTTGCATTAAAAAAATAACAGGAAAAATTATCAGGCCAGTCCATGAGTTTACTTGAACACAGCTAAAGTCCTTGAAGTCTCTCACAAAATGGCAAAGGCTCTTCGCAAGGATAGGAAGGGAGCTTTAAACCTCTACACAGCACTGGAATTCCCAGCATCTGCTCACATCACTCACAAATGGTGGCAACATTTATATATAAAGAAACACTATTATGAAGAAAAAAATACATCTAAAACTATTACAACTGGTAGTTTAGGAAAACAATTCAACTAGGTTTGTTTTCTTAAGGTTTAACATAAATATAGTTGCAACTTGATCTTGAGTTGACAATGATTGTCACAGCCAAGGTAAGGATTGAACACTATCTATGCAAACAGAAACTCACTATACATTAAACAACTTATTTCTGCCATGAGGGATGCCTTCCCTCTCAAATCTTTGGCCTCCTATTACCAATCTCTCCCAAAAGCAGAAGCAATGTAGCATTGTTGCTCTCAATTCACTCACAGCAGTGGGTTTGTTTGGAGGGGAAGATGCTGTGGGGACAACACTGTGAAGAATGGGGTTTGTTCCAGAGCTTACACAGAGAGAGTTACTTGCAATAAAATGCTCTGACAAATGCTGAGCTCTTCAACTCCACTCCCCAAGTAACACCTGTCTCCAAATTTGCTTCTTTGGAGCTGTCCCCAACTGCTCCCACTGGAAAAGCAGCTAATGACAGTCAGAAGAGTGCACAGATGAGACCTGGAGGGTTTTGCTTCTTGCCTGCTGGTTTGGATTTTGTTTACATTTTGCCGCTGGTTGGCTACAAGCAGTTAGGTATGCAATCTCTCTTGCATTTGTGTGTGCTGGAAATTAAATTTGTTTAGAATTAAAAACTCCTCATATGACATGCAGACCTGAGATGACAATCTGATAACTTGCATGTTTCTCTCTGCATGGAAGCAGGATGGTTTTATTAAATGCAACTTGAATTAATATGGAGCAGAAATTCCTACAGATTTTAAATGCCAGGTTTGTTGCTTACCAGTTGATTCATCTTTATTTGTTTGATGGTTTTTTTTTGTGTATGAGATGTTAGATTATATCACTGCTACTATTTTATTTTTTTAAAGCTCATGAAATTTGACTGCTGTCCACCACAAAAATGAAATTGGAAGGGAAAAAAAAAATTCCAGACTTGCAGAATCTGCAGACTGTTTCCACTGAGAGAGATTATTTTCCTGTCTGGTGATCCCAAATTATAAATCAGAATTTATTACTCTGCATGTGTATTCAAAGTATCAGAAGTGGCATTTCCATGACAGAATAAATCCTGTAAAAGTGTTTTGGAACTGCATTGGTATTGTTCTGCTCAAGGACTCTAAACACAGTAAAAACTACATAGCCAAGCAGTTCATAATTTCAGCAACTTCATGCACAGTTAATCACAACCCAGGAAAACAAGAATAATCTGCAGTAAGGAGCATCACAGAAAACTGCCACAGAAAACTGTCCCACTGTAAGCAAAAAGTCTGAACGTTTCCAAATAAAAAAAACTTACACATACAAAACCAAACATGCATATATAAAGTGTACATATACTGCACAAGCACTATTCCTAGAAGATTAAACTGCATAGGTAAAAATCAAAAACAAGTGCAACATTTTAAGCCCTTAAAGCACAATCAAAAAACAAAAAGCAGGAATTAAAAATAACAAACTTGCTCCCCCACAACAAAGCCAATTACAGATCAGTGATTAAGATATTAATCAAGACAGAGGTTCTCCAATCAAAAGTTGGAAGGACTGCTCTCAAATTTTGGCTCATCATTCACACTTAGGGGACCTGAAATGTACGTTCATAATTGTAATTAGCTTAAACAGTTATGTTCATCACTAGCCAACTTTGATTTCTTTTACAAAGTGCTCTTTATGTAATAGAAGCTATCTTCCTGGTAGAAAAACCATCAACTAATTTAATACTTTGAACATCAAGATACATTGAAAAGAACTAAAATAAAAAAGGGAAAGGGAAAAAGGGAGAGAGAGTTGGCTGCTAGAACAAAAAGCAACTTATGCCAGTGGCTCTATAAACATCCAACTTGTATATTGTTAGCTCCAGTCTGGTTCCTAAAACTCAGTTTATAAAAGAGCTGCATAAGCTAATAGACTAGAAGCTTACAGTGACTTTATAGGACACAACCTCATACACCCTACCTGCTTTCTCTAATTAAGAGATTCAATAGTTAATGAGTTCACCATGACACAAAGTTGTCAAAAATATTTTCAACTTAAAAAAAAAAATCCAACCAAAAAAGAAACCAATGCAGACACTAAAGCAAACAGTGCTTAAAAAAATCTACAGTATTTTTACATAAGCTGTGTAAGATCTTACAAAAGAAGATTCCCCAAACCACAGTTATTTCTACTCCTGCCCTTTTGCTGCCTTCTCAAGATAATACACATTAACCAAGTGCCTGTTGAGGTGCTTGCTGTATTCACCTTCCTTTTTAAATGAGCGGTCACAAAAAATGCACACATAGTTCTCCCTGGCCACCGCAGTGTCCGGAGCTCCTTGTGACATCTTTGGACTTGTTTCCTCTTGTACAGAGCGAGCACCATTTAACCCCGAGTCGTCGCTCCTTTCTGATATGTTGTCACTGATGTCACTGCCTTCGTGGCTGTGGATGCCCTCATCCTCCTCCATTTCCTGAGATTCATTCACGGCTGTGTTATCCCGAGGTAAGGACAGAGCCACTTTAGGGCTTTGTGTACACTCTGCTGCAGGTACAGGCGCTGGCGCAGCATCTCCTGTTGACTCTGTCGCTGGCAGGCATGTCTTGGTCAGGTCCATCAGGCTGGAGTTAGTCTCAGTTGCTGCCACAGTTTCCTCTGGCTCCTTCTCAGGTGCCAGATCTGGTACCACATCCAGGAGCACATCCACGCTTTTTCCAGAAGATGCTGCATGGGAAGGTTCCTCAGAGCAAGTGTCTTCCCCTTTGTCCACCTGTCTCTCCTCCTCTTTTGCACCACCAGTGTCTTCACTCTCTCCTACTGCCGCAGGCATTTCTTGGTCCTCTACCTCACCTTCTGTGTTTACATCCTGAGCTGGCAGACAAAGCTGCCCTGGACCTTGGATGCAGTTTCCTTTGGGATCAGTGCTCTCCCCACTGAGACCATGACCACCACTGCTGTTTAACGCCACTGTGTCAGTGGGATCCTGCTCCCTCTGGTCACTGCCCTCAGTGTCCAGCTTCACGCCTCCATCTTCTTTTGTAACAGGATACTCATCTGGCATCTCCTCTTCCTCAATCTTCTCCTGATCAGGTTTACTGTTTTTTTTACTGTGCTTAATTTTCAGAGCTTTCTTTTTTCTGTTTTTCTTAAGGCAAGAATTTTGCTTTTTAGGCTCTTCCTCTGGTGCAACATCACTTTTTTGAGCTTCCTGGCAGTCTCTGGGTTTAGCTTCCACTTTCTTTTTCTTTTTTGTCACTACTGAGGTATCATTTGCAGGCTCTTGTTTTGAGGAAGTTGCCTCAGTCTCTGCCTTTCTTTTGACCTTCTTTGTTTTACATGTTTTCTCAGTACTTTTCTCAGTTTTAATATCCACCTCCTTGTTTTCTGAAGCCGATTTCCGACTTCTGGTTGTCACTTGGCCTGCAGAAACATTGCTCGCTGACTTCTTTTCCTTTGCTGAATTATCTTTTTTCTCCACCTTCACAATTTTCTCTGTTTTCTTTGCAGCTGAATCCCCTTTCATTGGTTCCTTCTCCACTTTGTCATTACCGCTCTCAGAAAACTCAGCTTCGCTCTTTTTAGTCCGTAGCTTCACCTTCGAGACATCCATGGTGATGTCAGAACAATCAGGATGCCTGGACTTGATGTGATACTGCAGGTTACATTTTTTAGATGCTGCATAGTCACAGACAGGGCAGAGAAACTGGCGTGGGTTGATGTGGAGCTCCACGTGCTTTTTGAAGTTGCTGCGGTCAGCGGTTTTGTAGTTACAGTGTGGGCAGATCAGAGGCTTCGGCCCGTTGTGCACCTGCCTCGCGTGGCGAGTCACTTCGTGCTGGTTTGAGGCCACGTAGCTGCACTGGTCACATTTGAATGGCTTCTCACCTAAGGGAGGAAGGATGGAAGGGAATGATGGTGATTATTAAGCTTGGTGGTTGTGGGGCACTTACTTCCCACTAATACAGATATAGAAATATGAAACTTGAAAAGGATAAAAAAAATATCCATGCGCCTTTAAAATTAAGCAAAGTCAACATAAGAAATCCACAAGTCACAAACACATTCACAAGACACTAAGAACAAAATACAAAAAAAAGAGAGAAGGAGTGAGGGCTGGGAGGAAGGGGATCCAAAACCAAACAAGCAGTAACAACGTCACAGGTTCTGGCTAGGCATACATACCGGCAGAGATCTCTCTACAGTAATATTAGCAAATGGAATCCATACCCAACTGGTCCATTGAATGCATTGTAGAAAAATGGAAATGCAACATTTGATGAATAGCAGTTTCACAGAAACGTTTCAAAAAAGTCTAACTTTATACAGATTTAGCATACTTCATGTTTGCATTGAAAACGAAACAAGGGAAAAGAAGCTAGCAAAACCTAAGAATGTGAAAGGGGTGTCCAGATGATCTTTACCTCTGAAAAAATTCTGTTCACTGTTTTGGTGCCTCAAACACATAGTGCTCTGGCTGCAGGCTACTCTTGGCAAGGCAACCAAATGCAGTCCACAGCCATCACATTACTATTGAAATCTGCATTTATATTAGTGTAATGACTTCTATAGAAGTGTTCCTGAAATGTTCTGCTTAGTGCATGCCATTGCAGCAGAAGTAGCTTTCCCCTTACACATCAAAGCAAATAGGAAGAACACTTCTAATGCAACAACTCACGTCCAGAAATACTTTGGGAGCATCTGTGTATGTGCAAATTTAGCTGAGGAATTTGGGATGCTCCTGAGCTCTGAACCAGCATCTCAAAACTGATCTGCAGAGGTAATGCATGCTACTTCTTCAGTATGTTGAAAATTCACTCCAGTCCCTTGTGCTCATGATACAGTAGTGCTTCTCCCACGCCTGCAAGCCACTGCCTATGCTCAAGCATGCTCTGTGGCATGACTCAGGAGACCAGCCAGCCTGCACTGAAGATGTGGTGCCTGTTTGTGTGTTAACCACAAGATCTGCAACACCCTCACAAACTCTAGAAAAGGCTGTGCTGCCTCCCTGGCAGGAAGCAGGGGGACAATTGTTTAAGAGTCCAGATCATCTCATGTCTGTCTGCAGCATCTATTTATTATTTAAAGAAGAGCTACTTTGATTCCCTCCCTCTCCACTTTACTTCCCTCTTTTTTCCTCCCACTTCCTGGTGACATTTTCTACAAGTTTAAGCTTGATGTGCTTATTGTTCATCCTTCATCCAAGTACAGAGCCTTTATCACCAACACTTCAAAGAATAGTTCTGTGCTGCACTGTGGGAGGACAAGAACAGCCTCTCTTACATACACATGAACAAGCTGTTCTAAGTGCACAGAGTGCTCAGAGGCAGCTGCAACTGGGTAACTCAAAGACAGCACATGAAGAGTTTGTGTCCATGGCCTCTACTAAATCCTGGGGCTTTACTGCGCAAGTGAAAAGGATATGTACCAAGATAGCTAAAAACAGCTGTGAATTAGGCTCTAAACCACTGCCATTTGCTGTCTAACATGGAAAGAAGCTACAGCACCCATGGGCCTTAAACAGCCAGCCTGTCAACTGCAGGAGTCCAGAAATTGCAATAGAAAAGGTGTAGATGCCTGGGCAATGCAACAAAACATACAATAGGATTTAGGAGAGCTATTAAGACAAGACCCCTGATAGCAAAAGTCATGCCTTCCCTCAGAGACTTTTGAGGCAGGGGCCACAGGCAGATCCCACTCCTTACCTCCTGTGGAGTTGAGACATCCTTGCACAGTACAAGGGCAGAGCAACATGTTCATGAAATGATTTCCAGGTTCGGTATTGACCAAACCATTTGCAAATTTGGTGGCTCATTTGCAAACCAGGGGCTCAACCAAATGTGTTTTTTGTTTCTGAAAGCAGAATACTAAATTCACAAAATTCTCACACCAAAATACTGACACGTCATTTTAAAGCTGGCTATTTTTAACGGGCCCAAGCCTCTATCTACTACAGTTAAAATTGCCTGTCTCCTGGTTTCAATTAAAAGCCTCATCAATTGAAATTGAGACAATTTTTGTTCAGGAGACTCCAACTCCTGTTTGTCAGCAGTATGAATTCACCTAGGGCTGGTCAATTCAGATTTTACAAAAACAAATCAAAAGCATAGGCTCAGGTTTATCTGAACTCCCTTATGAGAGTAATAAAGGATGACTGTGCTTGTGTCTATGGTGTTACAACTCCCAGAAATGCTGTAAATTCATTCAAAAAGAGATTTGCAAAAGCATGAGAGCAAATGTTTGCAACACCACAGCTCACAACCAGTAATGGGAAATAAACGGTAGTGAAAGTCGCTACTTTGGCTTTCAGTGCCACAAGACTGAGTCACTTATGAACATCCTCTGAGTTTGCTTTTTCCTCCTGTGTCTCCTTGCCATAAGCAGACACTAATTTACATCACTGTGTCATACTAAACAAAAGCTAAGAGTTCTCTCAGAACCCCTGGATGAGATGCAATCCTAGGCATCAGAGAGGAGATCCTCAGCTACTCAAAATGTTCCCAGTTTCACTGATTTGAACTCAGCTATGACAGCAGACAGCATACAAGAATTTGTTCCTATATCATCACAATGTTGTATTTATTACTAGATTACTAGGACTACTGGAGCAGCCCTATGAATATCAGAATAGATCTTGAAAAGTAAAAGAAAGAATATATATTTCCATTATCAGTTTTATTCATGACACTTAGCATTCTTTAGCAAGACAACCTTCTCCATTAAAAAAGGAGCTAAAGCCCAGGCCTTACTGGCTAAGATGGCATCTCACACAGAACTGGGCAGACTGCTTTAGGTGGCCCTTCTGGAGGCATGGTCTGGCCCAGATGAGCTCCAGAGGTCCCCTCTGACTGCAGCCACGCTGTCATACTGTGAGGCACCCCCTTTCCTCAGCCACGCTGCTGCCACTCCGTACCAACCTGAGTGGGTGCGCATGTGCCTGGTTAAATGGGTCTTCTGAGAGCTGGAGTAGGGACACATCGCACACTGATAGGGTCGCTCCCCTGCAAAACAAACAGCAAAGGAATTACTGAAACACAGCAGATTCCCAAACCTGGTTACCAAGCCACACAGGGGAGGCTGGCACAGATCCTCACACAGTATTTGAGGGCATGTTATCTCTCAGCAAAGGGACAATGAGAAGCAAATGCCTGAGATGGACCACTGCAACATGTCAGGCCTTATGAATGAGGGTAGTAAAAGGGCAGGATATGACAGAGGCACATCCTAATGTCCACCCAGGGTCAACTGTAACCTCAGCCAAAAGATTATGAGGACTGAGAACTTTAGGAAGCCTTATGCCACCAGACCCGACTTCCCTACAGCATCTTCTCCCAACATTCCGAAGATGCACAAAAGATCCAGTAAGAAACAAGGTATGTTCTTGCTTTGCTTAACACCTTACCTGAAATCTCCATATTTAATTTGGATTAAGATGGGATATGACCATCCATTCCACATGGACTTGCATTTACCAGAACACAAATGCAGATAGAGCAGGTCTTTGTTTCCGAAGTTTTACTGGTAGAGTGAAAATAGTTTGCAGCATGGAAAAGCATGATGCCCTGATCAGTGAAATTATGCTGCTAGCAAAAGCTTAAGTGTAGCATAAACATTTATTTCAAAAGACTCAAAACCCCCTGCCTGAAGAGTTATTGGTTCTGGAGAACTAATGGAAACTAAACGGTCATAATTATATCTCCACTGAGGACAGTCAGCTTGCAATTGTAGCTAAAAATTGTATCAGTACAATGATACTTGAAAATCTTTTTCAAGTGAAGACAAGCTCCAAACAAAGGCAGACAGTTTTACAATTAACTTGTTAGGCAGGTCCAGATAAGCACCAGGGATGTCTGCCCCAAACTGCTAGCACACTGTCTTCCCTACAAAAACTTTTTAGTCTTGGGTGGACATCCACAAGAGAAGAGAGGAGTGAAGCTGAAAAGGGACAAAGAAGTTACTCAGTCCTAGTATTTATTCAAATCATAGCCAGAATTACACTACAGCATTTTGATAAATTTGCTACATATGAGGTATACAACCAAGGTGCTCTCTAAATCACAGAGACCTGGACATCCACAAAAGCCCTGCACACAGGGTACGTGCTCACTTTCAGAGGCACAGCTCTATCTGCAGCAGCAAAGATCTGCATCTGCGAGTGTGTGATGTGAGGCTCCACTGCTGGCCTGTGCCAAAACAGCAGTAGAAGCGGCCTTTGTAATGCAGATTAATTCCACATTTCTTCCTTCCATCAAACATTTAGACTATCGTTCTTGATTAGATCAGCAGTTTAAAGGTAAATTCACCCTAACAACCACAACTCCCCTCCCTTTCCAATTAAAACAAGGTAGGAGATTGGCGCAATACACACAATAAGATTAAGTCATGTTCAAGGGAGGGGTAGTCCTTTTGGTACACAGAAATGGTTTTGGTTTTAAATTACTCCTTACAATTAAAAAATATGTGGCCAAAGGTCCTGGAATATTCAGTCATATCTTCTTCCCATTACCTGAAATTTCATATCTGTAAAGTTACCTACAACATTAGGAATGTGAAACAGGCTTTCTTTCGTGGCCTTTTTTACACAGGGCACAGCCACAAAACATACTAGATTTAAGTATAATGACCACAACTAATTTAAAATGTGTTATTGCCACTTGAGAATTAAATGCATTGTACAGGCTGTTCTGTCAAATACTATTCCCCAAAGGATTTGTATCGTAATTTTACAAGCTCTTTCATTATATGCAAACAAGCCATTAAAAAAACCTCTCCAGAAGACACAGAATAAGCCCCAATCTAGCCAAAGCTCAAGCAGGCACTTAACTCTATGCAAATGAACAGGCACACTGACATCGGCAGACAAGTTTAAGACCATCTGGTTAAGGAAAGTTCCCAGTCTGACCATGCAGGAGACTCTCAAGAGTCACACTCCCGAGGCCAGACTGCTGGGACTGAAGCCCTTTCATGATGGGTGGCTCCAGTGACCCAACAGGCGCCCCCCATGACTCCCTGCACACCCCACTCACACACGATCACACCAGGTTTCCTTACCAGCTTGACCCCACGTTTCCCACAGCAGTCTCAGATGTCCCATTCCATAAAGCCACTTACTCATGGCACAGTAACACAGAAACACCTGGAACTGTTGCCTCCAAAAAGGACCCAAGAGTGGAACCCCTGCACTTTTATACCCTCACAATCTACCTGCACACAAATCTCACTCTTCCTCCCCAGTCTTCTGGTCTTGCTGCTGAGCTTCTCCATGTCCACCTTGCTTGCCTCCCCAGTCTTCATCTGCTTTGCTATCCAAAAGGTTGGCAGTTCATGGCTCCTGCTGGGTCTCTCAGTGTGCATCCACCTGGCTGGCACCACCGGCACAGGGTTGGCAACTCATGGCCTCTCTGTGCCCTCACCCTGAGCAAAACCTGACCTCAAACTGCAGCTTGCACACTGAGCTACATGCACCAAAGGTACTTCTCAAAAACCTCTTGATAAAGCCTTTTTTTATAATGCCATTAGAAGTCCCATCTGCTTGAAACAAATCTGCTTCCATCAAACTTCAAACAGAGTGTCAAGCAAGAAAGGTCCCCTCTCACAACCAAAATTTAAATTAAAAAAACAAACAAAAAAAACCCAACCACAAACCAAACCAAAACCAGTCCAAAACTAGACACAGAACTTTGTGACTGACTGAAGCAGATGTCTTAGTTATATAGCCCTTCAGATTATTTTCAATGAAGTTTTCTAGAAATTTTTTCTAACAAGGAAAATAAAGAAAAAAGAAAGAGAACAATGCTGCACTGTCTTGCCCATAGCACAGCTCCAGAATCAGCAGGTAAATCAAGTAAAAACTTGGTATAAAAGGTCTAACGAGCGCAAACGAGCCCAGGTAGATCTGTCCCTGACACAAAGAGTCCTTTCTGCCCAAGCAGCAGAGGAACAGATTGTCCTGAACACCTCCAGCCAGCCACTCCTGGGCAGCAGATAGGTCCCTCCAGATGTAGCTTTCCCAGGTGACAACCGTGTGACCATCTGTACGGTCCTTCAAACACCCCTCCACCCAAGGTCCCCAACATTTGTCAGCAGCCTGTCCCACAAGCACTGTCAGAAGCTCCAAGGTATATTCAGCACAGGGCAGGTGTGGACACCTGCTTTTCAACATGAATGAAAGCAACAACAGGCAGGCAGATAACCTCTGCCTGTCTTCCTGTGGTCCCCAAACATGCCAAGGATTGGTATTTTTTCCAATCATGCAAGGTGCTAGCATGCAGCCCCCTTCCCCACTCCCAGCCACAAGCTCTGGTATTTGCATGTGTCATTAGTAAGGCAACTAAGTTCACTAATCAGCAGAAAACCAACCTGGGGAAGAGGAAAGGAGTATTTTTACTCCTTTACTCCATTTTAGTGAGCTGAATCAATTAGTCCCAGGATATAGGTAGAAAACGGAGACTGCCCTTCTCCCGCAGCAGCACATTTATCCTGTGAAACTCCACTCTGTACAGTCAGTGTTTCAGAAAATTGTATGGCTCTAACACAACAGAATCAAACTAACTACAAAGAGGCATTTCCCCCACAAAAAAGTCTGATAAAGAATAAAAAAACAGGAGAGAAAGAAAAGCATGTATCCAAAATTATTTAACCTATTAGCAATCAGGAAACCAAAGAAACAAACAATTCCAACTTTCCTCTTTAATATCCTGAAACCATAAAATAGGAAGAAAATGATGGATGGATGTATCCCACTTATTTTTCCCAACAAATATTTTTTCCTTTAGTTTTAAATGAAAACTACAATCCAAAGCTATTTTAGAATCATTCAGCCCGTTTTTACTAAATTCAATACTGTTATGTAAACAGTCTGCAAATACTTCTGACTATAAAATAGCTGTGGGTGTTTTTTCAGGTTTTTTTTTTTTGGGTGAGGGTTGTTTGGGGGGAGTTTTTCTGCATTCTGGTTTTGTTTGTGATCTTTAAGGCAATACACATTAGTATTGGCAGAGATTCTTAGCTTGGTGTATAAAATATACCTGCCAGAAGCTTATTCATTCTTCTAATACTCTAGCTTTAACACTCTCCTCCACAAAACCAATGTTAATGGAAGCAAGGCACATTCCTAAATCATTCTACTAACATATTTGGAAGTTTTTAATCAAGCAAGAAATGCCTGAAAGAACTTAACTATGTAGTTATGAAGCAGCAAAGAAACACTGACATGGATATGCTAAAACATGCTAAAATCATAATCACTCCTTCCAGCTTAATTAGAGTAACTAAAAGAACCAGAAACCCTGACTGCACAACTGTCTTCAAAGGAGAAAAAGAGGATCTGGATATGCTTGATTTTTTAAGAAGTTTAATACAGTTTATTGGTAAATTGGCCAAATGCAGTGATAACAGAGCACTTCCTCAGCAAACATGGTTAGTTCCTGTAAAACTCAACAAGCACTTTCAGAAATCAGAAAGGGGGACCTAATGTCATCTAAAACATAAGTAGAGATTAATTTAAAGTTGAGGCAAATGTAAACTAGACAAGAATCAAAGCACTGGCTCACATGTGGCCATGACTTCCCCACAAGATTCATTTAGGTTTTCTCCTACTATCTTGCTATTTTTACCTGGTCTCTTTCCTGTTATCTCCTACAAAACACACAAAGAAAATGAGCTGGAGGATAAACAACACCATTTTCCTAATACCTCTCACAATAAAGTTTGTTTACTTGTTTAGGAAAAAAATATTTAGACAGGACTGAGTTTGAAATTGATGGTATCCACTGAACAACAGCACACAGCTATTTTTAGGAAAGAATAAAGTACTAAAATTCCCAGCAGACCCTACCAGCCCCAACAAAGCAGGCACTAAAGCAAGCTGACAAACACAAACTCCTGCACACTTAAGCTCAAGCCCAGCCCCGAGGCCTCCGGAGTGCCCACCCCTTCCAGACAGCTGCAGACAACTGAACTGAAACCTCCAAACCATTCATGCCACTGCTGTGACAAAACACGACTTTAAAGGAGAAATTCCCCAGTGTTTTGCTCAGCCAGCACAGTCTACAATAAAGGGGAACCACGTCAGGTGAGCACGCTAGAAGATGGTTAGCAAGTGAGCCCTCTCCACAGAAAAGCCCTGACACAGTGGAAATAAAAGCTTCTAAGAAGCAGCAAGGAAGCTCTGAATTGCCCTCTCACTTCCACAAAAGGGATCAGGAGGCCAGGTAACTGTACCCCATAGCCCAGAGAGGTGAGATGGCTGTGATAACCCCTCCTCAAAAGGAGTTTTGGTTCATCAGAACTCCCCATGTGCAAGGGCGATGAGGCTCTCTGATGAAAAGCAAGGCATTTCCTAAGGCACCTGTGGTCCCAGCTCACAGGACGGCAGCAACACTGCAGTCCTCTGCTTCCACTTGCTGTACACCAGGGAAAAAAGGGGCCTCACACTGTCTCTTCCAATTACAAACCAAGGTTAGAAGAAGTCAGGAAATCAGGCCAGACTCCCCGGAAGGCTTCCTATAGGGCAACAGAAGTGTGTGTCTACTTCTGGCTGCTGCAGTGATGCAGGGCCTAGAAAAAACGAAGCCTCTGAGCATTAAAAGGAATTAATTCACTGTTCAACTCTTATTCTGACTTCGTGGATGCTGGAGGACTCCTCTGCATGCATATATCAGCTTGCTCTTCTCTGTAATTACATTGTAGTCAAGTTTCAGCTTAGTCTAAAGATACCATTTTCAAAACTACCTATGGGATTCAGGCACCTTTTGTCAACCTGCTCGTTTTGGTTTTAGACTACATCAGGTTTCGGTGTTGCGGACTCTGACAATTATCACAGGTACACTTTGTCATGTCTTCTTCAAAAAATTGGCGTAAAATTACTAAACAGAATGCCCTTCATCTCCTCTTGGACACCTGACATTTTCTCAGTCCTCTAGGACTACAGACTGGAGCTCAAAGCAAATTCCACTAGGCTATCCTAGTAGCACCAGAGAAGAGAGCACAAAGCTTTATCAGATAGAACAAACTTTGCAAAAAGACTCTGCTTCCTTCATTTATCACAGATTCTCAGTAGTCTTACTGCATTTCAGCCAAAAAAGATTAAAAACTTACCTGTGTGAGTTCGAATATGTTGAATATAATTGTTCTTCCTGTCTGAAAAATAGGAGCACTCTGAGCAGGTATACACTTTCCTGGGAAAATGATTTCTTAGGTGTTTTTTCCAGTGATATTCACTGACAGTAGTGTATGTGCATATGGTACACTTGTAGACTCTCTCATTTTCCCCTGCTTTGTTGTGGTGCTTCAAGTGAGCCAGATAGTGATCATATCTGTTAGTGTTATAGCCACAGCGATCACAACGGATTGGGCCCTTAGAGAAATCCACCTCTTCTGCAGTGCAGGAATCAGACTCCTTCACGTGTGCTTGCTTTTCTGCATTTTCTTCCACGAAGAACTTCTTAGCACTGTGAACCCTGATATGATGCACAAACTCCTCTTCAGACTCTGCCTCATACTGGCAAGGCTTACAACGAAATGGTTTGCTCTTCAAGCTCTTACACTTGTCCTCTGTGCTTTCTGGAGTACCCGGTGCTTCCAATGAGGCATCTTTGTCCACACTGGGAGTCTTAGGAGGGGAACAAGCAGCTGGACCTTGAGGTTCCACACTAGGAACCTCAAGGGAGCTTAATTCCACGTTTTCAGGTGCCTCACGGTCACTCTCTGCAGCCTGGGTATCTTCCATACCCTCTCCATCACTATCTGAGAAGTTGCTGTCCCCAACCGTTGTCAGTTCTGCCATTTGTCTCTCTTCTCCAACCAGGTAATCACAGCAGTTGCCACTAACTTCTCCCGTCAAGGCCACATTTGCCAACATAATAAGCTGAGGAGCTGCCAGCTCAGCTTTAGAAAGGTCCTGTAAGTCATACATGTCATTGGACAATGCCATGCCAATATTAGAACTGCCAGGAAAGAGGCTGTTCCCACCAGACTGTCCCAGCACTTGAGTTGCCATGGCAGTAATTCTGTTGGAAGAGAAAAGGAACACCTGTAAGCACCGGAGTGTGGAAAAGTCTCCTCTGCTGTGCACTGTTGAAGCACCCTCCAGGGAACATCAAAAAACTAAAGCTCTCTGCTGAGGTGCCGGGGCAGCGGGAAGCAGAACCCGGAGCTGGGGGGTCTCGTTTTTTGCCCCAAGGGGTGGTTGGCCTCTTCCCTACGTGTGCTGCAGGATCCCGCCGTGGGGAGGACGGGTGGGAGGCGCTGACAGCGGGGTCCCAGGGCCCAGGCGGGGCTCGGCACAGGTGAGTGACCCCGGGCCGGGCCCCGCGGCTCCCGCCACGCCAGACACCAGTGGGGGGGGGTGCAGGGCCAGCCGGTGAGTGCTGCGGTCGGGCTCCGCCGAGTGCCCCTGTCCGGCCGCCGCCCGCCCCAAGGGCCCCGCCGGGCCCAAGGCCGCCAACAAAAGGGGGCGGCCCGGCCCTGCGGCGACCTCCCCGCGGCCCGGCGCACATCCGCCGGGGGAGCCGGGCCGGGCCGTGCCCCCGCCACCCTCCCTCCTTCCCTCCCTCCCTGCCTGACAGGCATGCGGCCATTTTCTGCCTGCCCACACAAAGCGCCCTCCCCGCGCCGCCCCCGGCCCGCCCGCTGCCGCCGGCCGGTGGGGACGCCCGGCTTCCTCCTCCCCCGCGGCGGGCAGGGCAGGGCAGGGCAGGGCAGCGGCGCCGGTGCGGGGGCGCGGGGCGGAGAAACCGCCTCGGTACCGGCAAGGTCACAGCGGCCGCGCCCACCCGATGCCCGTCCGCGGGGGGGAGCGAGCGGCGCCCCGGGCCTGCTCCTGGGCCCCGGGCCTGCGGCTGCGCCCGGCCCGGCCCGGCCCGGCCCGGCCGGCGACGGCTTCGCCTTCCGGCGGCGGCGCGGCCCGGCGAGCGCGCCCCCGCGGCCGGCGCGGCTCCTTAGCCGTGGTGCTGATCGCCCCGCGGCCGTCCCGCCCGGCCGCCCCCGCCCGCCCGGCGGCCGCAGATCAGCCCTGGACAGCGCCTCTCGCCCGGCTCCCGGCCCCCCTGCCCGGCCCCGCCGGGCCCCGCCGCACTCACTCACCCACCGGCGGCGCGGGGCCGCCCGGCCGCGCGGCTGCTGCGGGGCGGGGCGGGGCGGGCGGGAGGCGCTGCTGGCGGCGGCGGCGGGCGGAGGCGCCCCCGCATTCCAGCACACAGCGCGCAGCGGCGGCGCCGCCCCGCCCGCCCCCGGCAGGAGGGGCCGGGCCCAGCGGGGTCACCCGGCAGCGGCGGGGGCACCGGGCGGGCGGTGGGTGAGGGGGAAGGGGCGCCCGCCCGAGGAGAGGGGTCGTGCCCGGGCAGGGGCAGAGCTGGCGGCCGCGGGGTTTGTCCGTGCCCGGCCCCGCTGCCGTGAGTTCCTTTGTCCCGTTCAGGGATGATAACGCTGATCTGACCAGCTTCGAGGCGGCGCCCATGGCATCGCCTTCACGAGGCGAGTCCAGAGAAGGGCAGCGAAGCTGGTGGAGGGTTTGGAGCACTGGTCTAATGAGGAGCAGCTGAGAGAACTGGGTCTTTAACCTGGTGAAAAGAAGGCTCTGGGTGACCTTATCACTCTACAAGCAACTGAAAGGAGGTTGTACCACAAGCAAGCCTTCGCCTTAAGTAATGAAGACAACTAAATTACAAAAGGCTATCACACCACACCACATCCAAGAAAAGGACCAGCTAGCGTGGCAGAACTCGGAAAATGCAAAAGGCTTAAGTCCTTTAAATCAGAGGTTCAAATCCTCTCCCTAGCTTAACCCAAACCATCCCTCTATGACCAACTACCCACTCTTAATTAACCTCATCATAGCCCTCTCCTATGCCCTACCAATCTTAATCGCAGTAGCTTTCCTCACACTAGTAGAACGCAAAATCCTAAGCTATATACAAGGCCGAAAGAGCCCAAGCGTTGTTGGTCCCTTCGGACTCCTACAACCCCTAGCAGACGGTGTAAAACTATCCATCAAAGAGCCTATTCAATTTCTTCCCTCAGGCAACTAGTGAGGAGAGGAGAGCCTTAAGCTGCACCAGGGGAGGTTTAGGTTGGATATTGGTCATGGTAAACGTGGTTAGACATTGGAATGGGCTGCCCCAGGAGGTGGTCATCGTCTCTGGAGGTGTTTAAGGAAAGACTGGATGTGGCACTTCTTGCCATCATCTAGCTGACATGGTGGTGTTCAGTCAAAAGTTGGATTCCATGGCCCCAGAGATCTTTTCCAACCTAACCAATTCTGTGATTCACCCTGCTCCACCATGGTCTAGGCCACTAAACTACCCAAATTGCTCTCAAAACATAAAATGCTGTATGTAACCACAGGACTCAAAACCTCCATAGATTGTCCTCATTGTTCCAAAACCAGGGGAAACCCCCAAAAGTTGCTTTTGCTGAGCCCAGCCATGCACTCACTGGCTGCAACGGAGAGCTCAACAGTAGCATCCAGTCCTGCCTAGGTGACAATCCCAATCCTAAATGAGGAACCCAAATTTCTTAGTGGTTCTTTATTCTCTTGGGCACTCATGTAGCTCTTCACCATATCTATTGGAAAATTTTCCTTGGCCCTGAAATTCCTCAGGCTGAGCTGATTTCTAAATCTCAACACTTTCAGCAGGAGTGGGCACCTGTTGGGCTGATATCCCTGGGAGGCTGCAAGAACCCCTCTCTCTGTGTCATCTGGCCAGCCTCAAAGCAATCTGTGCTGCACCGCCCGGCAGTGGGTGCAGAGGCAGGGCCAGCCACCCCAGCTGGCAAAGCACAAATGTCTCTGAAACTGGGGAAAGCAAATGGGATTTTCCCTAGGTACAAAAACAACTGGAGAATGTAAACTTACATCAGGAAGTGTTGAAGGAGAATAAAGATACTTTGTTAGATATTGAAACTGAGAATCTAAAAAGTATCCCTGATCTGTTTCTGTGAGAACAGCCTTCCTGGCCTGGACAGCAGAGACATGGCGTGCGTTCCGGCCAATCTTGCCACCTGGCCCTACCTTAGCTATTTCTGTTTCCCAAGGGCAAGCTCCTTTCTCCAGCCTCCATATCTGCCTGACTGTCATTTTCATCATCCAGAAGAGAAACTCTGTGATACACATATGTTGTGTTATGAATTTATATATATTTTTATATATTATGTTACAGATTTATTTGCGAGAGGTTGCCCTAAAACCTTAACCCAAGGCCCCTTGCCTAGGCACCACATCCTTGCAAACTCCGTGTATGTTTCCTCCCTCTCCACTGCTCTCAGGACACACATAGTTTGTATGCTCTGGTATTAATGCAGGGTACAGCTCTGAGCAGCTACCCTGGGATTGGAGCTTGAGCACACGGGGGGACAGACTCACATCAAAGCTTTGCCTTTATGACATATATGGATGCTACTGGCTCAGACTACTTGGCTCCAAAAAATCTAACCCAAACTTCAGTTGGGTTCCAATTTCTGTAAGTAGTTTTGACGTTGCCATTGCCTACACCTCTTCCTGCAGAACCTGCCTTATTTGCAGACAGCTCTTTCTTTCCTCAACACTCTCCTTATGCCAGGCAAACACAAAAGACGTATTTCCCAGTGAAAAGCTCCTTTGAGCTCTATGTCAAGTCTGAGCCATTCCCAAACCCCCTTAATTCTAGGGCTGCCCCATCAGATTTATAGGTTAAAACCCAAGTTACACCACTCCTAAGCTATGCCAGCAGTCAAGTGCAGTTAGTTCTCCAATGCTTTCCAAAAAAATCCCACATGTGCACCCCAAGAAATCTTAGCAGCCCACGGAAGTGGCTACACCAATTATTTCGTGGTCAGGATGCTTTCGAGCAGCTTGAATGTAGATAGTCCTGCAGTGAATATGTATCATGAAAGAAATGTTCCACATCAAAGCCTGCAATGTCTGCAAAAATGCAATAATAAATAAAAACTTCTGCCAAAACAAGAAAGTTGACATTAACAATCATATGGATTGTTTCCATCCTGCATCAGCTGGAGAGCAGGGAGCTGAAACTGTGTTTCTAATAGAAAGCATACTTCAATATTAACATCCATCTGTTATAAAAATAAAGGCACTGCATTTAGAATTGTTAGAGCGTTTTAGATGACTTGGGGTTCCTATGGGAACTTTGGTTCTTTCCTTTGTGTATAATTTCACAACTGGATTTGACATAAGGGCCCTTTTAGGTTCATTGCCTGGAAGCAGGTTTTTTGCACTGTCTGGTTTTCCTCTTTTTTTTTCTCTCCTTTTTTTTTCCTAGTGACCAGATTGCTTGCTGAAAGCACCACTTTTAATGTTATCTTAATAGTATTTTAATGTTTATCATTTCACCAGAGATCTCTTTCACCTTTCAAAAACCAGTCTGACCAGATTTCTCAACTTTTGTACTCTGCAAGTATACCAATTTGCCGTAACTGTCTATGTTAATACTGTAAAATGTGTTTATGGTTCCAGTGTTCTAAAAAAATTAAATATTAAATGCCTCACTGCCAGGAATAGATCCCACAAGCACTGCTTTAACAATACAAACACTGTTCAGAGCCTCACACCATATATACACTTAGCACTATTGTGCTCTGAGAGAAATCTCTTTTGGTGCTAATGGAGGAAAAGCTTTGCTGTCTGGGTTAAAAAAGGTCTCCATTTGGTTTGTTTTGCCTTGTTTGCTACTTATAAGACATGTCATGTTTGAAGGTCAGAATGGGCCAAAATTTCAAGCTCTATGCAGCATCACTTACATCTCAGAAGTTCTTGCTTAATCCTTTTGAATAAGCTCATTCTACTGCTTTCCGTAGACACAGGTCTCATGATGAGAGGAATCTAATAATTATCTTTTTCTAAAGAGTCAGTAAAATTCTCTGACTCACAGCCAGTGTGGCACCTCCTCCCTCCTTTCAGCATGAAGGTTTCCACATCTGTGTGGTTAACAGGATCAGTAGAACAACACATACTAAAACTACTTCTCCAAAAAGCTCCTTGTCAGTGACCAGCACTGGTTTGTCTTGCCTTACAAGGTCAGTGCAAATGCCATGTTCTCACTCCTGCCTAGAAGTGGGTGTAATAGGGGTCAGTTTTAGTTTCCAGAAGGTTATCCACACTTAGCTACTTCACTTTGCTCTTTCAGAAAAGCATACAGGATAGATTGCATTTGTTATTGCTTTGCTGCCTTCTTGGACAGCAGTTGATACTCTGAAGGGGCAAACTTTGGCAAAGCCATCATTTCATACAGTACAAAATATAATATGCAAAGAAGGCTAAGACTCTTCAAAAAGATATTTACTGAAAAGTTACCTTTTTTACTCACAGGGTATTTCTCTACGAGCAATCAGGCTTAATATTTGTACCTATTTTAACAGAACCTTTTCAAAACATCTTTAGGTTCTGACATAAGACTGTTTCCAACTGCTGTGGCCGGGATTTACCAAGCAGTAAACCCAGTGTTCAGGCTGCCACTGCCAGACCTAATCCACCACAGCCATCTGACTCAAATCACGAACCTGGCACAAAACACATCCTGTCAAGTCCTGTTTGTTTCAAGATGCTCTGAACAGTTAATTTTGTGCCATCAGACTTTACACAGTTCCCATTTATGTGGTTGGTACCACATGACTTCAGTCCATGGAAGGGAGAGGCAGTAGGTACCAAATGCTGTGGAAAACGTGATCTCAAGTTTGCAGCTGAAAGCTGTGCAGCTGGGTGTCAGGGCTAGGCACACAGCACCTCATCCTCTGCAGCAGTTCCTGGCTTCTAAAACTAAAGTTGCCCGAGTAACTGTTTGGAAGGGGAGGGTAATGTTGTGCCTGGAATTACAGTGCCACAGCCTAAACAGACATCCAGCTGCAACAACTCATAAAACTGTTTTTAAAAGCCTTTCTCGTATGGGAGCACTGGTGTAACTGGATTTGGACATGCACATTTTTTGTCTTGGGTGATGACAGGATAGGGAATGGTGTGTCTGGTGTTTTACAACAGCTCCCTGGATGAGCAACTGTTTCTTAAGCAACAGCCCTCTGTGCTTTGCCACTGGCTAATTGACAACACCAGGGATTATGTGGGGAGGAGAGAAGATGTAATGTACAATTTCTGGGTGAGAGGAAGAGCAAGGGAGGAGGAAGGCCCTCTTTAGAAGGGACATGTGGTTGTGTGATGGGGCTCAGCTGACCACACTGCTGACCCTTGGTTTCCCCTTAGTTCCCAGCTACTCAAACTCCATGCTGCATGTCAGCTCTCAATAAATCCCACTGGGAAGAGTTTGTCTTATTCACCTCAGCTTCAGAAATCCCACCTAACTTTCCTAAACACCTTTGCATTTAAGCCACAGTCCCCTTGCTCCTGCTTCTCTCCAGGCCTCCTATGACCACTGGCTTGGAAATGTCACTCAGCCAAACCCATGTGGGATGTTAACCCCTTTCTTAATTGAGCCCTTTATTCCTCTGTTTCCTCCTTCACCCAGTCTTTGCCCATCTTTCCCGGTGCAGCAGCCACTGCCCATTCTCCTACCTGCTGTAAGCACCAGCTCACCCTCTGACAAGCAGGCAATATTTCACTGAGTTTGACTCTCTGGAAGAGCTGTACCTTTCCAGTACCAGGGACTGGAAAAGGGGTTCAGGACTGTACAGTAGCAAGGGGAAGGTACTTTAAATCATGTGATAAATCTAAAAAAATACTTTAAACTTCCAGCATTCTCTCCAGCCCAGCTCTCCAATCTCTGCTGTTTGCATCAGTGCAACTGTTCTGAGGGGAAAAGTTGAAAACATTGCCTAAATAAACATATAAACCTTTCCACTTTGCCTCCAGTAATTGTTCAGTCAACAGAAACATCGTTTCACTAGCCTGAAATAATCCCTAAGAATCAGTGAAGTGTATGAGCATTTTCCCAAGCACACTCTCTGTGCACTCCCCTGCAGTTGCATGTGCTTTTTCAAATGCTCAACACTTGGCCATGCTGTGACTTTCCATGCTAGGAAAGCTGCACCATGTAGGACACCCACTTATTGTCTCAAAAAACCACCCAAGGGTGTTTCTTGCCCTTCTGTTCTCAGAGTAAGTTATGGGGTTGCAGCACAGTTTCAAGAGAGGTTTCACTGGTGCAGTATAACACTAGCTAAAGCTTAGGTTTAAGCAAAGCCTAACATTTCCTTTAAATATGGAAAATGTAGTGCTCTACTCAGAGAAAATTACTTTCCTATTGTCCCTATTTTTTTCTTAATGGGAAGCCAGAAAAAAACCCAGAAAACAAACAAAACAAAAGGTGTCATTAACAGCTGCCCTTCACCTTTGACCCCCATTATTAATGTCTCCCTTTTCACTCTTTTCCTTCAAGTATCTGCAGCTCATCTTAAGCTAATAAACCTCTTCCCCCAAGGTAAGAAAGGAACCAGAAAACCCACCTCCCATGCATCCTTGCAGACTGATCCTTGCCCACAGTCTTTTGTCTGAGGGATCTGCAGGAAGGGGATTGTGTCTTACTGGGGGTGAAACACTGCCCAGTATGATCCATCCTTTTCCTCTTCCAGTCTGGGCAAAGTGGTTTTCAGTTGGCATTACCTTTCTGTGCTAGGAGGCTGTGCCTAGGATAAGTAGATCCTTATCCTAATAGATAATGATGCTGCCATACTGCCTTGGAGGAAAGCTCTGCCTATCCCAGTACCCTGACTGATGGAGGCCATTAACATTAACACCTTCTGCTTCTGGAATTCAGGTTCTAGGGATTTTTCAGCAAGAAGTCGCGTAATGGCTCAGTAGCTGATATATTGTTTTTATGTAAAATCACCCAGTCCTTTCCTTTTCATCTTTAGTTTTGGCCTTTAGAATGTGCTGTACAAAGTTTCATAAACCAGATTGCCTGTGTTTCAAAGTGCACGTGATCTCGGAGCTGGCAAGATTGTGAAAATGCATGGTTAGGCCGTGCATTTGGAGGGAGAGCAAGAGAATGGCCAGCACTGCTCCAGCAGCTGAACCAAGACAGCCTTCATAAGCCACATGCAGACCATGGGATGCAGCTGCCCCAGCCTGCTGCAGCCACTGTGTACAAGAACACCCTCCAGTGTGCTGACTGGCTCCACCAGGGCATTCTACATCTCCTCCTAAAGGAGGTCTCTGCTGCTGACTGTTCCACAGCCTTAATTTATTTGTCATTCCAGGGTATGACAAATTCCTGTAGCTCAGCTGTCTTCCTGGGCCTCTCCTGACATGCTGTCCAAAGGTCATCAAACAATCTTCCCTCACCCACAGCCTCTTTGCTGGGAAGTATGCCAAGCTGAGGCTAAGTGGTAGCACTCATGGCTCCATGAGGCCTCTCAGGTGCTTAAGCAAACAAAGACTGGAGAGGCACAGATGCCTCGGTAGCAGGTTCAGGCTGCAAACACTCACTGGTTTCTGTGTGGGACTTCCTGTTCCCCCCTCCTCTTCCCAGGCTGAATGCCCATGGAGGATGGTTCACACTGTGTTTCTCTCTCTCAGCTGCTGCAGAGAGTTCTGTTTCTCAGTTGTGTCCAAAGCAGCTCTGCAATTTAAAAGTCAGTATCTGCCCAAACACTAACTTCTCTTTAGCAGCTGCATCAGCTGGGCTAAAGGGAATGTATCAGTATCTTAGGTGAAACTGGATTATCCCAGTCAAGTATGGTCTTCCTCTCATCACTTATGCTTGCACTGTTTCAGCTCTATACACATTCACTTAGTTACAGCCTAATCCCCAGCTCCTTGTTAAAAATGAAATAAATCCTTCCACCCGTTAATGTAGAATTAACCACCCAAGCCTGCCAATTCAGAATCACACTGCACTATGACCCAGGGGCCCTGGCTGATTTTTAATAGTCAGAATGAGGATGGAGGGTTTGCCTACCTAAGGGAAGGAGGCAGTGCTGGCAGTGGTTGTCAGCAGCAGATGACAATTTGTGCCAAACAGGATCTCAGCTCAAAGACAGGAACAACCTTCTGAGCTGCTTCAGACTGATTGGAGCTTGTTTTTACCTCAGTTTCAGAAATAGCACAGATCAGTTTGTTTCTGTCTATGCTAAAGCCACATGAATTTCTATGCTGACCTAACATCACTTTTTACTGCTACCAATTCTTTGCAAGCTGTGCATCAAACTACAAAGAGCTCTGAACAGGCTTGACTTTGTTGAACACCAAACCTGTTACAGTAAAAGTCTACCACTCTTGCAGTGTAGAAGACACTGCTGGCATTATTTAAATCCATATCAATAAAGTGTTCATTCAACTCCTGGAGAAGGATGTTCATAAAGTAATCCCATGATGAAGGTTAGCTCCACAAAATTGTTCCAACTCAACATTTTATCTACATTCATTGCACATTTTTTCCCTTTCTTTTTCGCCAACCATAAGTGTTGTCTGTCCATTAAAGCAGATGTGATATGTTTACAGCTACCAAATGACATGAAAATGACCACAGGAGCTGACTGGGAGATGAATAACTCCCATTAGGCAGCAGCAGCAAAAGGTATTCTGGACTGCTGGTAATTCCAGTGCTGCCTCAATAAAGACATCCCCACATACTGATTACAAGGACACAGGAGGCACAAAGAAGTCTTACAAAAACAATGATGTCAGGGCTCTGATCTCAAGGCCAAGTCCCAGAGGATCCCACACAACAGCATCTAAATAAAGTTGCATAGCAAAGACTGTGTAAGTCTTGATGCCAGGGAAGTCAGGGCAAATGCAGGAAATGAGGAAAAGTTCCCTATGCAGTACTTCAGAGACTCTGGTCTTTAAGCAGGCAGTGATTTGTCTCCTCCAATTTCACAGTGGGTAGTTGGAAGTCTGAATTATGGAATGGTTCAGATGGCCCTCAGAGCAAAAGGTGTCAATCCATACTACTGGTAATTGCCTGTAGGACTTAACTTTAGGGATGCAGGAAAACTCAGTAAAATAATCCTGATACAACAGCTGTTAGGACTGCCTACTATTTCCTGCTGTTGTGTGAGAAGTGAGCAGGCAGGACACACTAGGAGACAGGCTTCACCTGCAAGCTTTGCTTTGGCCTACTTGCTACCCTTCATCATAGTTGCTTGCTGCTCTTTCCACTTTTGGCCTTCTCTGTTTATTCTAAGTCACGCTGCAGAAGGAAAGAAACATGGATGCAGGGCCAAGTCACCCTTCTTCTGCTTGGCATTTTCAGAAGCACCTGGTGTCTTTAAACATACATCTACCTACAGGATCTGCAATGGCATGACTGTGGAGTGGCTGAGCTAGCACATCTTAGGCCAGCTTCCTGGTGCTCCATCATGCCTAAGTTAGGATGGAGAGAATATTTTCAGGTCTTCTCCTTGCTGCCAGTTCACCAGCTCTGATCTGCTCCAATCCCCAGCTGCCATTCTGTACCTTCGACAAAAATGCTTCTCTGACAGAAAGCTAAAAAAATGTCTTTCCACAGACACACTGCCCACACAAGTCAATTCACAGCCTGACAGTTGGCTCCCTTGACTGCATCACTATCTACTCCATCCATTCCCAGCTCAATACACTTTTTATAACTGCTTGGCCATTCCTTGCTAAAGAAACATTGACCCCCAGCTGGAACAGAGGGAGCCACAAGATGGAAGACAGCAGGAGATAAGTTACACAGGCCACATAAAGGGAGTCTGCTGATTATTTTCATTAGCATTGGCAAATCACACCTGCAATAGAAAAAGAAGTGTCAGAAAGTGAAGACTACTGCAGTTACACACAATATTAGGAAAGCAAAAGACCTGGCTACAGAAGAAGGCTCCACAAAATATGCTGAGTGATAAGGAGCCGCTCCCACACAGCACTCAACCCCAGTAGGTACAGAAGGAGAAGGAGGGACCTGACATTATGTTTCAATAGACACAACAGGACACAACAGCATTGTCTGCCGGTACAGATTGCATTGCTGTGAGATTTTGATCGTTTTGTGGATTTGCTCATATGCCTTAGTTCACAGGCAGCTGGGCTATTTCTGTACCACAATCACTGGCTGATAGGGATTCTGACAATATTAAGAATACAAATTTGCTTTAGTAAGGAAGAAAAAATACATCACTTTTAATCAGTGCTAAGTGGACAACAGTCTATGTGCAAGTGCTGCATTTTCAGCTTTTAGACAGCTGTGCAGGCAGGTAGGTATTGCTTGCTACTTCAGCAATTTCTCTGTGCAACACTTTATAGTGCTGGAAATCATACCACCTGGTTTAATTCCCTTTTTGGAAGTCACGATCATGGAAGAATTTTATTTTTCAAAGAAACTACCTACTGTCTTGCCTTGGTGCTAAGTCAAACACACACAAGGCACCCAGGGAAAAGAGCAAGGTGCACAGCATGAGACTCTGCAGAACTAGCCAAGATCTGACCTGGCAGCTGAGTCACAAGACAGAGCAGCACAGAGAAAGCTTATCTCTGTCCATTTTTTTTTCATCACATGCTTCATGGGAAGTCAGCTGTAAAACCAGGAGTTTCATTTCTTTAATGAGTTTTAGCTTTGTGTGAGGATGTAAGCATTGTCAGAGTACAAGCAGTTCTGGTCCCAGGTACCAAACAGAATTGCAACTATCTAAAAGAGCATTTAACAGTTTGAGCATTTACATATGCCTTGCAACTATGCAGCTGCTGTGAAGATGCTGCCAGAGCCCTGCCCAGGAGCAGAAGGGAGACTTGGACCTTCCAGATCTGATGCTCAGGAAGAAAGCTCAAGGTCTCAGAAGTATGAGCTGTAAGCTGCCTTCCATGAGCTGTTTTCACTCAGGAGCATCAGCAGCATTTGATGAAGGAAACGCTGACACCAGAATTTGCAGGCCCCTGTTTAAACCCAGTTTACAACTGCCAAGAGGTTGAACTCTCTGTGTAGACCATGTCTCTGTTCAGCAGTGGCACATCCTCTGTGCAAGAAGCCAGTACATCAGCTTAGGCTACCCTGTGTTGAGTTCTGCTCTGCCCACAACCAGAACAGCAGCAGTGATCACAAATTCTTTTGAAGGGTTTAGCTCACCACCTTGTAAAACCAGGAACATGCTGACATAACAGAGCTTTTCTGCAGACTCAGATCCCAAGCCCGGATGTACAAGAAAGCCTTCAATTCCTTATAGGATTCAGTATTTTGTTACTGAAAACATAATCAATACAATAACTCTATTCCCAATATTGTTTTATTTTATTGAAACAACATACAGCTTATCCACTTCGCATCTGGGGGTAAAGGATGATATTATTTACCCAGGAAGTGGATGATGAGACAGAGAACTCTGAAAAAACAAACAATGCCATCCCTGCAGGCCTCAAGACAGTGATTTAAAGACAAAAATACTCCTTATTCACTTATTTCATTCCTTTATCAGAGGGAAGGGCAAACATATCCAAACAGATTCAGAAGCTATAGTAGATTTATGTCTCAGATTTATTTTGCACATTTCATGCAGAAACTATAAATACAAATGAAAACATTGTCTAAAACATTTCATACCACACTGTAATTTAAGAGCAAACTTCAGCTTCCAACTACCCAGTTAGAAAAAATCCAGTTTCACTGTTATGCAATTAGTTGGCAAAGCAAATATTGACTGTGACAAGCTTAACCTGAATTCACTTAGAAATAATAAGAACTCCATGTTAAAAATATATTCTTCTGCTACACTTTGTTATAAAGATAAGAGATTTACCAATGACTTCTTCTCATAAAAGGCAGAGCTTTCTAGGAGGCCATGAGTAAGGTCTTTGTCATTTCCCTTTTTAGGTTCACAGTGCAGGCTACTAATGAAGTTATTTTCCCCCAACCCTCAGGTAGCTCTGAGAAGCAAACCACCATTTCACCACCAAGTTATTCTGAATTATCAAATGAAATTGATAACACTTTTAGTACAAGAACATTTTCATGAAGCACTTTTTCTGGCTGTTGACTTCATAAAGATTTCTGGGATTTGCTGGTTTGGTTTGCTTGTATATTTTTTTCTTTTCTTTTTTGAATTTCTCTCTTTTGGTTGCTTAAGCCATACACTGAACTTGGGTGTTAACATATGAACTAATTCCTTCTATACTCATGAATGGACATGGCTCCTTTTCCCTGAGTTCTGCTGAAGTCACTTTCTTAGACTAACCAGACCTATTTAATCTCCTTGTGGAGCTGCAACCTGTATCAGCTGAACAGTGCCTTGCTGTTGCTGTAACAGCTGCTATCCATTCCCAACACAGTATTTTCCCAAGGCTCAAAGACAATGCTTCTCTGGCTGCTGCCAGCATACATGAGCTGTGCCCACACAAACACTTCTACACTCTGTTAGGATGGGCTCTGCACAGGAGCTGGTGATCAAGCAGCCCATTATTCACTCTTCCCCTCTCCCCATAGTCCTGAGAAATTTCTCTGCTTTTTATCCAGCAATGCCTCCTCCAGGAGAGAATAAGTCACCCAAGAACTGTATGACACTTTACAGAGGCTCCAAAAGATCATCACAGAACAAAGCAAGGCCTCTGCTTCCCACTCTTCGACAGCACTTTGTTTTTAAAAAGCACATTTGGGGAAATTTACATGCTGTTAGACATCCAACTTCCTTCCTTAGCTTAGTATCAAGGCCTGCTGTGTCCCAGGGATTCCATCATCTCTGCAGTAAGAATATTCCCTTCCCTTTTGCAATGAGCACTTTTGGTTTACTGTGCCCTGGACAGGTGATCTAACAGGACAGACCATTCACATTATAAGTTTTCATTTAATTGCCAACATCCACCATTAAAAGGAAAATCTGTGGCCTCGATGCAGGCAAAACATCTGTAATCACCTGAATTTAAATTACCTCAGTCTACCAGAAAAAGGTCAAGATTTCCAGGTTACTTATTTATTTACCCCCAGTAACTTATAGACAAAGTTCCCCAGGTTTGCACAGTCACCTTGGATAAACTCTGTAACATAGAGAATCCATGAATCTGCACATTTTTGCTCCAACAGTCACACAGCACAGATACAAACACACTAATGTTAATCTCTTTATACACAGTTTTGCTCTTGTCCACTGAGGAAGAACTCCCACACTTATCTGAGTGGCTGACTGCACTTACAGTAAAGTTCACATTAAATCTGCAGAGGCAAACAAAAATAGCTTCCAAGAACAGCACTCCTTACATATCAGGTAGATGCTGGACCACCAGAAAAGAGGAAAAATATTATCAGAAATTCTGGGCCAAATGAAGTGAAGCCCAGAACATGAGTAGTAAGATACAAGCTTTGAAAATCTGGTAAGGCGATCACCGGGGCCTCAAGTACAGACAGATACATGGTCACTGTAACATCATTCTTCTTAACCTGGATGAGCTTTTTCTGTAGGAGACGCTAATCTGAAATAGTGGATATTCCAGCACCCGTCATACCCTAAATAGCAGTGAGAGTCCACAGAGAAAGTGAGGAATTCTTTGCCTAATCCTTCATACCTCATATGCACTTTTGAAGTATACTACTATTAAAAGAAGTACAAGTACACAACAAGATTTAGTTCAATCACTCTGATGTAATAATGTAAAGGATTTCATCTTCGCTTCGTGCCCCCAAAGCCTGCAAAATAAAAAAAAAAAAAGTCAGCTCCACCATGGCCTTTCCATTGAACTCTCTAGGTCTAAAAATGCTAAAGGTGGCAAGGGAGATGAGGTAAATATATCCACACGAAGAACAACAAGCAACTGTGGGCTGACTGGCCTGGGAACTATTCTGCTCTTGCAGATTAGACAACCTGCATTCAACAGAGAACATGTCTGTGCATGTTTGCTGGAGAAGAGTACATGTAGTGCTCATCAGAAGGGAAAGCCTTAAACTAATGCATCTTGCCAGTGAAGACAAGCCCAATGCTGATGGTGCCATGCCCACCACAGGCCTGTGGAGAATTTCATGCCCCACAATGCTGCCCTACTTCCATAGGGAATGGAAGGAAGGGACATTGTTACATGCCATCTACACCAACTGGTAAAATAAAACAAGGATGCTCATTGAACCACAACCAACATCTGCATGTTTTTCATAGGTCAAACTCTCTTGAGCTTCAGGAAATTAAACACGCTTTGCCTTACCAGAAGCAGTTCTTGTTCCGGAGCTGCTGCCTTCTGTGGAATTCCTTGAGTGCCCATACATAGGAGGTACAGCTGTGGGATCTGTCCACATACTGTGATATGGGGAACGTGGCTGTGCTCTGCCATGAAACAGAGGAGAAGGAAGGCTTCATTAGTGGCCTTCAGAAAAATTAAGACACCATTCCAAACAAGAGAACTGCACCTCCAAGGGAAAACTGTAAGCAATTATTTCAAAGCTAGAAATATTCCTATTTAATGTATTTAACACATTGAGAGCAAGGACATCCAGTGCTGTGATATCATAATCTGTAGACTTCCAAAAGGAAATTAAGCTTTATTCTTCAGAATAAGGAATTCTAACAATTGCAAATGAGGAAAGTTTTCTTTCTGAAATTTTGACTTTAAATTCCATCAGACAAGAAAGAAGTTTGAAATCTGAAGTTTAAATGCATCTTGGCATCACCTACATCCCAGTCATGTTTGGCAAGAGAAAACATCCGTCTGTTAACTCTTTTGAAAAGGTCATATCAGTAACACTAACATATCATGGTCTTTGACTCACTCACTTAAAATTACTTGCTTCCATGGATATGGAATTTCCTGCTGCTGAAATTTACAAACAGCTCTCTCACACTTCCTGGCACCAGCATTTTGCAGCACTTAATTTCAAAAGCCTAAAAACCAAATTAAACAATAGTGGACCGAAGACTGTTTTAAACAAAAAGAAGCCCAAGTTAGGAAGCTTGTTTATGTATTTGGACTTACTCAGTTAGATCGCTAATCTTGAACAATAATTTGTGCCTACTGAAATGGGGGTGTGTACAGAAATCAGGGAACTAACCTGTATGTAGATATTACATAAATAGAATGCCTCAACACAAGAGTCATGTATTTAAGCCTTAAGAAATTCCAGGCCAATAGAAACTTTAACACATTACACCTTAGAAAAATTCTTAGCAGATTTAATATAAGGCTTCTGAAAACAGCCTACAACTTTACCACATAGATGCTGAGCACACTCCTGTCCACATATCTTACTCTCTAATCTGTTATATTTCTACAGGAATAGACTTGATACATAGGCAAGTCATTTGATAAATAGAGAAAACTGCTAAGGATCATGAAGATTCCCTGCAGGGATCTTGTATTTTCTCCACTGAAGCCTAAAATGGCAGCAACTGCTCTCTTTAAACTGTTAATCTAAAAATGATGCATCCTGAATGTCTAAAAGTCTATACCAAATATGGTCATCCAGACTTATTTTAGGAAAGATGACATTGATACAAGAGATCCATATAGAGAAGATTATATGCTGAATATGACTATATGTGTTTTAAGGCATTCTGCAGATAAATTAAATGCTCAATTTAAATTTGCAGGCCATCATGCCAGGTCAGAGGAAGCAGAATGAAGTACCTCAGTCTTTCCAATTCTGCCTCAGAAACATGTTTGAAATGTCTCTGGTCCTGAAGCTGCAAACAGCTGCTCAAAATTCTTCTAGTGGTAGGATTTTATAACTTGAATGACACTGGTCTGAAATCTTAAAAACAATGTCAATATAGTACATGGCATACCCCCTGAAAGCTTAAATGCTTAAAATCTGATAGGATGCATATTTTACCTGTGACTGCCTGCTAAATAGCCTAGCAAGCCTCCTGCTCCTAATCCAGTCCAAAATCCTGGTCCTGAACTGGTTCCATGATGGGAATGAGTTCCAAAGCTGTTGTCATCTTAAACAAAATGAAAATAGGAAGCATAAGTTAGTAACAGACTAATCCTCAGGCCAGCTGTTGCAACAAAATTCTCTCCTGTTAAAGATAATGGAAAATTAGACAACAAACTGGTCCTGATTTCAGCAGATTTTCGATCAAGCTTAATTTGAAAGGCCTCACATTTCAGAAAGCAGGACACTCCACATAAACCAACACTACTATAAAGAGTTTTATGCTAAAAATCTGCTTCCACTTCATCTCACAACCCTAATGTTTGCAAAACATGGAAAGAGTCCCTGCCTGCTGATCTATAAACAGACAAGTTAGATTAAAATAGAAAAAGAAACTAAGAAAGAATAATCTGCTGAAGGTCACCGAGCAGGCCAGAAGCAGATGCAGGAACACAAATCAAGTAGGTAACAGTGCAGAGCAAGCAAACCACAAAGACACAGAGCTCCTAATCTCACTGAGCACAGCTGCACAGTTTGAGTCACAGTGGCTCAGTGTAACGCTGACATTACTGGTATTGTTCCTGGTAATCCTAGTCTGGCACTTGTTATCAAAAGCCAAGCTAACTGCAACCACATTGCAAAGTTTTCATTATACATGAGTCGCCAAGCTTGACAAATACCTTGATGAAACTGCAAGCATATCAAGTAGGTTGTGGGGGAAGGAGAGTCACAAATTTTCTGACATGTGACCTGCACATAACATGTGGTTCTGAGCCAGAATGAATGTTTTCCATTTAGAAAGAGAAAGAGAAAATACAAACCCAAAGTACAATAATTTTTCTGGTCTAGCAAAAATCATGGATGCAAGGATAAACTCAACCATGGTTTTAACACATAAGGAAGTATAAAAAAAACCTGAAGATAACATTAGGGACTCCCTCAAACATGCCCACCTGAACAACTGGGCCAGAGATGACGTAGGTAAAAATCAAAGGGCCTGGTTTGTCTTCAAACTGATATGGGTTGTTTGAAGTCATAGAAGATAAAACAATATTGAAATAATCTGTTTCAGTCTAGACTGAATTTGATATTGAATTTCATTTTGAATGTGTGGGGAGAAATATAAACTCTCATTGGGACGATATACTACTAAATTATGCTGATTTGGAACAATAACAAAAAAATTACTTAATTTGTTGCAAAAACAATGTTAATCAGAAATGAACCAACTCATTTGTTCAAAAGCACCATCACTGAACACTGACTCAGAAAACTGAGTAATTTTTTTGAAATATCTAGAGTAAACATTAAGAATCCTGTCAAACAACTAACTGAGAGAAAGCAGAACTTAATTAAGATAGTCTAGCTAAACAAGTTCCACAGGACACATTCTGCATGTTAAGGGGATTTAAAATGAGGCAAATTAAATATTAACAGCAATATGTGAACAACATTGCTTTTTATTACTGTCCTGGTTTCCAAACACTAATACATTCCTGGAAAACATGGACATGCACATTCAGAGATGTGCTTTTGCTCTGCTCCCACAATGTAAGGCAGACACTGAATGCATGGAGTAGCCTAACACTTAGTATTTTTAATCTGCCTCCACATTTCAGTTTTCCTCCTTACTTTGCCTGAAATCCAAAGACAAATCATTGACATGCCTTATTAAAAACATCACAAGCTAAGCATTCTATGGTTCCCAATGTGTATTTTAAGTGTCTAAGTTTTCAGCAATCCTCAAGAAAACATTCTCAAGGCCCTGCTCTTGCTAGATTTGTGACTCCTGCAAAGAAAAATGCACTGGGGCAATTAACTGACACGGAACTGAAGAGAAAAAAATGAAAATAACCCTTCATTGTTTCACCTGTGCCAGTGTGACAGAGCTGTGTGTCACAGCCAGGGCTCCTGCTGACCACCACAGTGCAGCCAGTGCCATGCTCACACATGGCCACTGATGCGCACGCAGCACAGACAGTCAGTCTGATGTAACCACATGCAAACCAATTTGCAAAGCCAACAGAAGCACATTCTCTTTAATTTTCTAGTGCAGGTACAGCTGAAAGTTTCTGCTGTGCACGCCCTGCACAAGGGTATCCAAAAGAATTACACTGCACCCTCTGTTGGCCAAGCTATTTGAAAGCATTAATAAGCATTAGTAAAATATAAACTTTTGACTAATAAACCTAATCCTTGCTACATATTTTCTTGCCAAGACCCCCTCTCTATTAACAGACAGACAGACAGACAGACAGACAGACAGACAGACAGAAAGAAAGAAATTATGTAACTTGTGAGAATGTAATTTAAGTTCCAGTGCTGTGAGCAGCTTGCATGTTTACAGGGTTAACTGAGTCACTCAGACACCAGATGAGTAATGTTTATTTCCCTGAGACACTATGATGGCCTAAGGAAGACCACTTACTCTGTGTCAGAAGACACCAGTTTTCTGGGAAAAGAAAAATTGCCTCTTTTCCCAGCAGCAGCCTTGTCACTGCTTTTGTAATTTTCAACTTCAGATGAAAGGCCACACATGAGAGTCAGATGCTGTACCCTCTAATGACAGTTCACAGACACTGTTCTCTGCTTTGGGAACGAAATCTTTCAGCCCTGTTAAACAGAGGACTGGTACATGATACTCAACCCTATCAACTGCTTGGTCAATGAAATCAGGGCTAAAAGGCTGTTCTGTAAAGTTTCAGAGTGCTCCTTTGGCATGGCTTTGTTTCTGGCTGTGTAAGAACCAGATTACCTACGACAATTATTCTCCCCCTCACAATCCTGCTATTTCACAGGTGATGAAAAGAATGCTTGCAGAGCATGGGGAGTTAGCTTTGCAAAGGTTCAGAGGGCAGCCTGCCCTGAAAGCCTGTGGAAAGCCAAGCCCTTATTTCCTCTTTTGAACAAAGAGTAGAACACAAAGCTGGCTGTAGGCTCTGCAGCCAATTCAGCAGCTGCCTGCAAATGCTGTGGTTTTAACTCTATCCCACCTTCCCTTACCACAGATAAAACAGGACAATCCTGCTTGCTCTTTTGAATACTGTAAATGGCTCAGAGCCCTACCTGTGAAGGTGGACTTAAAACCAGGAGGAGGAGGCGCCTGCTGATTCTGCCAGAAGGGCTGAGAGAAGCCATCACTGCCCCCAGAACTCTGCTGAGACTGCTGGTTGCTGAGGAAGAACTTGTAAACTCCAAAAGCAAGAAGGAGAAGAACAATTACAACAATTGCTCCAGAACCAGAATCAGAATAATCTTTGCTTGACTGGTAATAGCTAGAGCCAAAGCTTCCAGAGTTCTTCACTTTCCTTGCACCTTCTGCAGTCAGCTCTAGCTTGAACAGCAAACTACAGGAGCCTCTTAGTATGTAAGGATCATCCGGGTAATCGTAGCCCTCACAGCTCACTTCCATTTGTCCAAAACGGTAGGCATTTTCCAGGTCTGCTTTGCACTGCCACTGAAAAAATAAACACAACACTAAGTAAAACATATTGCCCCAAAGATGAAAACACCCATCTGCTTCCCCACATACACCCTGAAATAAAGCTGTAATTGCTAACAAATCATCTATAGGTAAGAAATCTCTGTGTACTCCTATTTTGAAAATGAGTAGGAGTTTTATGTTTAAATGAATTTTAAATCCTACAACTTGAAAGAGATATTATCTTTCAGAACACTGAAGAACTGTAGCTCTGGAAGATTTAGTTTTTTCTTCATTGAATACATTTTTCAAATATCCCTTCCTGAGATACAGCAATACTTCTAAAAAATGTGCTGTACCCTGTGCAATAGATACGTAATAAATGCCTGTCCTGTGCAAACTCATAAAAACATAACACGTGAGCCTGAGATCCAATGCACCATTGAGTCCATTTCTGTCTATGCAGAAATCAAAAGAAACTGGGACAAACATCATTAGGCATCCATATGCAACACTTAACAATTATGTTGGGGATTGTCTGGTTGAACACAGGTGGATCCTCAGGCTCACATTCCCCTGAGGTACTCAAACAAAGGGATCTCTAATGGCACGTGACATGTGTTTTGGAGAGGAAATAAGAAAGTAGTTGTCTCTAAATTAGTAATTCAGTACAGCAGTACCAACTGCCAATTTTGATTGTTCTTTCACAATACTGTATCAGTTTTAGCAAACACTTTCAGCCTTGATTCCCGGTTATCTATTGACAGCAGCCTTTTTGACAGCTGAAAGTCAAGACTATTTACTGACTCACACTCACACCCTAAGGTGAAAGCGAAAGTCAGGCAAGTCTGAAATTTAGTTTCTAAAAGGTAGAGCTGAAGTGAAGCACATATTAAGAAGACCTTTCCATGCTAATAAAAAATGGAAATTCACAAGCAATAATTCAAAAGCATCCTCCGGGGTTTGCAAGAGTTTAATTTTATAAACTCGAGCACCATTTTATTTAAAACCAACAAAGGTTTGCTATGACGTGCTTTTACATTAGCTCCTTCAAAGCTATAGGAAACATATAACTACAGTAGTTCTGGAAAATCCAAACCTAACAGTATTTAGGTTAAGTTTTTAGTGCAAGAGTTCATGTAACAAAAAGAACTAACCTGAACTGACACCCTAGCTCACTACTCTTCGCTCCTTCATTACTTCGCAGCTTGGGGGAAACCTATTTCATTGACAGTTTTTCATAGACAGTTTAACATGTTTTAAACAGTTACCTGTACATCGTAGCCATCCCATCCTTTGTTGTAGCACTGCACAACCTCAGGGACACGGGAACACCCCGCAGAGCCTCCCGTGCACTGCAGCTGAGGGACCGAGGCTGTCCGCCGGGATGTTGTGTATTGTCCTCTGCGCAGAGTGAGCGCCTCAACATCCCGCAGCAGAACCTTCCCTGAAACAGGCAGCACAAAGAATCACAGGATCCATTAGGCTGGGAAAGACCTCTGCGATCACCGAGTCCAACCTCGATAAAAGAACTCTATCATGTCAGCCAGACCACGGCACAGAGCGCCACGTCCAGTTTTTCCCTAAACACCTCCAGGGAGGGTGACTCCACCACCATCCTGGGCAGCTCATTCCAATGTTTGATCACCCTTCCTGTAAAAAACTTCCTCCTATTGCTTGTCAGCGCTTGTGCAGGTGCACTCCTCCTGGCTGCGAGGGCCTGCTCTCAGGAGAAGGCTGCCGATGGAGGCCGAAGGGAGCAGTACGCCCGCATCTTTACGGGACGAAGCTCTAGGGAGCACCAGACGGCAACACGGCAGAGTTCCCCATTTCCTCCCGAGGCGGCTCTGGGCTGCCGCCACTGACCGCGGCGCGGTCACTGCTCCCACACAAGCCGGTTTGGAGGGAGCCCAAACCGCACAAGCCCTTCCTCCCCCGTGCCGGCCGCCGCCAAACTGGCAGCACCGCGCAGTGCCGGGCCGCGAGAAGCCGCCAAGAGGCCGGGAGAGGCGGCTGAGGCCGCGCTGAGCCCCCCGATCCCCGCGGGTCTCACCCGGTCGGTCCCAGCTCAGCGCGGGTCCCGCGGCGGCGCAGAGCAGGAGGAGCAGGCGCGGAGCGAACCCCGCCATGGCGGCACCTGCCGCTGTCACCGCCAGCCCTGGGGGCGGTGCCCGCCCCGGTACGCGCGGGGCCCGTGGAGAAGCCCCGCCCCCACCGAGCCGTGGGGCCAATGGGCGGCGAGGGCGCGGCTCCCCGTGGGGGGCGGGGTTGCCGCCGCGGGGCCTGTGCGCGCGCCACGTATGAGCGTCACGGGGCCGTGCCCGCCCCTTGCCCCTACGGCTTCCGCTTCCGCGCATCATTTCCGGTTCCCGGCGCGCGCCTCTCCGGTGCCGCGCGGCTGGCGGGACGGGCGGCGCCATGGCGGGAATCAAAGGTGCGCGCGGGTCGGGGCGGGGCCGGTAACGGCGGGCGCGCGCGGCCCGCGCGGGGACGGGCTCTCGGGCGGGAGGGGCCGGGAGCCCCCGCGGGACCCCGAGTGTCCCCGGGCGGCCGGGGCTGCGCTGAGCCCCGCGTTGGTCTGCGGGCGGCGGTGGGTGCCGTGCGCGGTGCGGTGCTCCCTTCACGTTGGCTGGGTTTGTTCTCGTTGTAGCGCTGATCAGCCTGTCCTTTGGGGGAGCGGTCGGACTGATGTTCTTGATGCTCGGATGCGCCCTGCCCCAATACAAGTACCGTGCTCTCTCTTTCTGTTCTCCTACTTCTGTTTGTGTGGCTGTAACTTCAGGGGAGTCCCGCTTCCATAATGGTGGATTGATAAGTTCTCTCTGTGTAGGAGGGGCCTCAGATCTTTTCGGGTTTTTTTTGTTTTTTTATTTTTTATTTATTTTTGTCTTTTGTTTCAAAAGGCTGGGGTGGGAATAAAAAGAAAGACCGTCTTGGATTTAATTAATCCTAAAAAGTAATGGCAGCAAAAGTTAAACTACCAGGCCTGGCTGCACACCGTGAAAGGATGCATTGCCCTGACTGTCTGGACTTGTGTCCCGCTGTGGCTGACCCTCAGACAGCAGCATCTCCCGAGGTGGGCAGCTAGTGTGGGTTATCCAGGAAAGGATTGGCATTTTCTGTGGCTGCCTCGGGGCAGGTGGGGTGTCAGTGACTATCAGGTGGATCCTTGGCTGTGTCCCACACTTGTAATGTAGCATCTGGAGTAATTGCAGCTGCTGTCTGTACTTTCCCGACATCGATTCCTATCTCTTGGTTTTCAGGAGATACAAAGTAGCAGACCAAGCGCTCAGATAGTAAGGCCTATGGTTTTGACTCTTTGCAAGTAAATGCTGATTTTACAGAAAAGATTTTAAATTGACTTATTCACTGTTGAATAAATATTAAATATCTTGTTGGTAGACCTGTTATGGGTTGTGAATTGCAGTTTCTACATATATAACTAGAATTCCTAGGCCAGTTTTATTTTGTTATGAAGCCAGTGCTAGTGACACAAACCCTTGGGAAGGAGACCCTTATACAGTTGCCCTTCAAACAATGCAGTAAAGTTTTATTGAAACAATGTGCCCCTGCATTTGTGTTCCTGAGAAGTCTAGTCTGGGGTTCTGCAAGGGTATCCCCTAAGTACAACTGACAGGATAAACTTGGAGTTAAGCTCACCTTGTAAGGTGGCATTAGATTTAGGCTTGCTTAGTGCAGTCTTGCTTTCTGAATATCCTATTAGTGAACTCTGCTGCCATTGAGGTCAGCCGAAGCCACTCACGCACATGGTCTGTTGGATTAATGTCAAAGGATTTGCCTTCTCTGGGCTTGTCTGTCTGTCCTAAATGGGGATGCTGGATGGGAAAAATGCCTTGCATGGATTTTAGGAGGAGCAGGAAGTAAATCCAGTTAAGTAAAACTTTTTTTCTCCTCTCTTTTTCAGCCAGTACTGGCCACTGTTTGTTCTGTTTTTTTACATCCTTTCTCCTATCCCGTACTGCATAGCAAGAAGATTGGTAGATGACACAGATGCTACAAGTAATGCCTGCAAGGAGCTGGCCATATTCCTTACAACAGGCATTGTGGTCTCAGCATTTGGGCTGCCCATAGTGTTTGCAAGAGCAGAACTGGTTAGTAGTATTTCAGCCTGTGATTGCCTTTCTTTTTTCTAGAAAACTTTTTGTGTTTGGTTGTTTATTGAAGGTAAAGCTTTCATGCACTAAATAACTCCTACAATTATGTACTTTCAGAACCAGAATAAGATTTTTTTTTTGCAAAAAAAACAATAGTGAAATGGGAGCATGGCAGAACATTTGTGATTGCCAGTTGCTTCATGTGGTCATGGAATAAAGCCTAACAATGCAATGCAGAGAAAATGAGACAGAAAATACTGTGAAAACTTAATAGGGAAGTAACCAAATATAGAAGTGTAAAGAAAACTTTGAAGACAATTTGTGGAATAGTTGGGCTAAAGCAGGATGCATAAACAAAAAAAAAAGTATTTTTATACTCACTGTAAATGATATTGTAGGCGATATTGGTATAATTTTCTTAAACTTCCAAGTTCTCGTTACATATTTCCCAGTATACAGCTTTTCACTAAAATACTTTACAAGTTCACTTTGTTTGTGTGAATGTCAGAAAGCACTACCAAGTCAAAAAACATGGAGTGCACTTTCATAAATGTCTTCATGCAAGAACAGCTCAGATGGACAGTTGGAATGCCTCACATCCTTTGAGTAATCCCCTTACTCTCCTGTGAAAACATTCACCTCCTTTTTTGTTACTGGGATATCTGCTGGCATTTTGAAGACCTTAAATACCTGTTTTAAAAAGTCTTACAGCATAGCTGGGCTGCAGATGTATTTGATGCTGTTGTCTGGCCTTACTTTGCATAGCAAACCAGTTGTGCCTGTAGCTAGCCAATGCATTGAGTACAGCTAGAAGAAACTTGCAGTGCTGCTTGGCTGGCTGTGAATTTGTCAAGTAATTTTGGGTAAACCTGCTTGGTGTAACCACAAATAATGAGGTATTGCGTCTTGCATCGTGGATGTGCTACTGAACTTTGTTGAGAATGGGATAGTAAGATGTTACCTTTTGTCTTGTTAGTGTTCAGCTCCAGACGTGTCTTAACTGAATTCTGCCTGTTCACAGATTTACTGGGGCGCGTGTGCACTTGTTCTCACTGGGAATACAGTCATCTTTGCCACCATCCTAGGATTTTTCTTGGTCTTTGGCAGCAATGACGACTTCAGCTGGCAGCAGTGGTGAAAGGAAGATCAGAGAACTATCCACAGGCATCTTGTCATGCAGTGGCCATCCATACAAATGAGAGAATGGGCAATAAAGAGAAGTAGCATAGCAAGCCTCTTGAGTATTCTAGATGCTCCTTTTGACGTTGTTCGTTCTGAGTGTACTGCTGTTGCTGACAGGGTTTCTACGTTTTTATGAAGTGGAGAGATGATTCATTTTTACCTATGGTATGTTTTTAGGTGCTCTCTTGGTTTAAAATTGTCATCCTTCTGTCCATTGTTTTATGTGAAGCTTTAAACCAGGAACAACATTTAAACATAGTTTCAGAGATTTAAAGTTGGGGGGTTTTTGTGGGGTTTTTCTTTGTTGGTGGGGTTTTTTTTTTTTTTTTTTAAGTTATGAATTAATACTGTGTTTCATTTCTTTTTTAAATGCCAGGATTAAATTATATACAAGCTGAATGGAAGTAAGAGATTGTCCACAACCATTGCCAATTACCAGATCAATAGATTGTTGCTAGATTTTAGCAGAGGCAAGGTGGGTTGGAGAGTACCGGTTGCAGATTTTCTTCTGCCCATACCTCAGACTGGGTGATGAATGTTGATAGCCTTCATTTCAGGAGAAGGCTGAGGAGCAGGTAGAGTTATTTGGGAGAGAAGTCCTAAATTTTAACACCACTAGCTCTTTTACCTGCTTTGTTATCAATTCTGTGGATGTGACATTCAAATACTCTGTAAATGTATTGATGCTGACATACAAAACTGAAGTGTATTCTAGGGGAAGAGAAAATGATGTTTAAATTCCATTTTTTTAAAAAAAAGTATCTTTTGAACTCTTTCTATTTATAAGCATTGTATGGTTTTGAACTTTTATGTCAACTTTTTACCACAAAAATGGTAAAATTTTCATTTATGGAACTACTGGCCTGTGTTAATTTGAAGCATATACAAAGCTATTTGCTCCTCTCCCTTTTTAATTTATTTTATACATAGCATATATATATATAAATATATAATAAACCAGCTTTTAAAATGTAGATTAAAACTGTGTTAAACTTGCCTGAGTTTTCCTGCCCCCCCCCTCTTTTTTTTCTTTTTTTTTTCCCCTCAATGCAGCTAAGAAACGACTTTTTTGGAAGTCACTGGCTGAACTGATTTCACTGACTGTTTTTAAGTTCTTATGCACTGTTGGTTAATAAGATTTACTGTTATGTCTGTAACTGTAGCTTGTGTTCTGTAAGATTGCACATGTAGCTTCAAGTATTTAAGACAAGTTTTCTGCATACCTCTCAATTGTCCGGATTTTTCATTTGAGGAAATATGCCATTTGGCATTCCATCACAGCACAGTTGATGAGTACCACTTAACCAGGTTTGCCTGTAGCACGTGCATTGATGACCTTGACCAAACTTACTTCTGAACTGTATTTTTCAATTCTTTAAAAATAAGTCTATGAAACTTAACTATGTGTAATTGAAAGCTTAGGTTTTGCTCAACAGTATGAAAAGGCAGAGAACTGCAGGTCTTGGCTGTAGTATTTGTGCACAAATGCAAACCAAGTAGAAAGTCTGCATACATATATATATATGTTCATAAATGTATATGAGTATACAAAGTGATAGTCATGGGGTGCGCTCCAGGAACTGATACTGGCAGCTGGGCTGTAGCTCCCTCCACACACTGCTTTGTTCATGTCCTGTGTGTGGAACAGAGGAACAAGCAGGTGCCAAGGCTCCAGAGCAGACGTATTTCAAGTGTAACCAAGTGCTTCACCAGGCTGCCTGTGATGGTGGCATTTGGAGCTGCAAGGGCTGTAGGATCCTTTCCCTTTTTCAGCAAGATTTCTGCACCCACACCCCCAGTACAATGGATGCTTCAAAAAATCTTCCAAACCAGTGGCTAAAGTTGCAGTCCCCTGCAGTCCTTACGGAGGAGGAATGCCTAGGACTTGTACATATATGATCTGTTACCTATTCCTTTTTCATGGTCAGGAACTGTTTTCTCCTTCATTCCTGAAGCCATGTGATGCTACTCTCTGGATCACTGGTCATGGAGCTGACTCTATGTATTGGTGGTGCATTTTTTGTCTGTTAATTGTATTACAGCTCTCCCTCCTTGCTCACCAAGTACATGCAGTATTGCTCTGATTCAGGAGCAGGACACTTGAGAGGTATGATCTTTCCATATAATATGCACTGAGATTGTGTTACCATCCTTCTAGAGGGAAAAACTTTGAGCGATACAAATTTTAAATAGCAATCTTGAGTTCTGTATGTTTAATCAAAAATACTCTAATAAAAAGAGTATTTTGTTTAAAGTATTAACTGTTCTTTTTCCTTTATTTAATGTGGTTGTTATTCCTGTGGAAGAGATGACACCAGACTGCTCACTAGTCCTTCAGAGCGAGTATTTGTGGTTTTTACTGGGACTGCTTTATAAAGAGAAGCTCCAGTGTCCAAGTTGCACTGAGTTGACCTTGTTGTGTCACACTGCAGTGTTTCCTTCAGTTTCTGTTTGAAAGCCAAATCCTGAAATGTGGGTGGTGTTATACAAAGTGATGGCCACTTAACCCTCTGATGTTTTTATAACTCTGCAATTTTTATTTTAAAAACTACACAGCCTTTGTGATATTTGTAATCATGACATTTCTGAAATTTGAAAGCTGATGACTGATGCCAGTCTTCTAGCAGAAGAAAGTAATGGGAGTTGGTGGAAAATCACCCTTTCCCTCTCTGCACACACACTCCCTTTGGTCAAAACATGGAAAGGGGAGTGGAGTTATTTGGCAATAACTAAGGTGCCACATCTACAGAGCTTTTTCATGAAAGCAAATTAAATCAGTAGAATCACTCGAAGTGCTGGGCTGGAAGAGACCCATCAGGATGACTGAGTCCAGCTCCAGTCCCTGTGCAGGACAATCCCCAAAGTCACACCCTGTGCCTGAGTGCGTTGTCCAAAGGCTTCTTGAGCTCTGTCAGGCTTGGTGCTGTGATCCCTTCCCTGGGGAGCTGTTCCAGTGCCTGACCACCCTCTGGATGAAGAACCTGTTCCTGAAATTTAGCCTGGACCTTCCCTGGCTGAGGTCTATTCCGTTTCCTTGAGTCCTGTCACTTGTGTGAGTGAAGAGATCGGTACTTGCCCCTCTCCTCTTCCTCTCTTGAGGATGTTCAAGACCACAGTGAGGTCTCCCTCTCTCCTCCACGCTGAACAAACCAAGTGGGCCTTCATTGCTCTTCACAGGGCTTCCTCTCAAGGCCCGTCACTGTTCTCTGGACACTCTCCAACAGCTCAGTGTCTTTCTGATGTTGTGGCACCCAGAGCTGCCCCTAGCACTGGAGGTGAGGCTGCCCCAGCTCAGAGCAGAGCAGGACAATCCCTCCCTTGCCTGGCTGTGCCTGCTGCCCCCCAGGACAGGGCTGGCCCTCCTGGCTGCCAGGGCTCAGTGACTCACACTCAATGCCACGGACCAGGACCCCCAGCTCCCTTTCTGCAGTGATGCTCCCTAGCCTCTCGTTCCCCAGCCTCTGCACACAGCCAGGGCTGCCCGGGTGCGGAGCCCGGGTTATCCCCCTGCCGGTAGCAGCTGGAAGCTGCGGGCCCTGAGGCGCTCACAGCGCACCGGCCCAGCGCGGTACCGGGCAGGGCGGGCCCTGAGGCGCTCACAGCGCACCGGCCCAGCGCCGGTACCGGGCAAGGCGGGCCCTGAGGCGCTCACAGCGCACCGGCCCAGCGCGGTACCGGGCAGGGCGGGCCCTGAGGCGCTCACAGCGCACCGGCCCAGCGCCGGTACCGGGCAGGGCGGGCCCTGAGGCAATCACAGCGCACCGGCCCAGCGCCGGTACCGGGCAGGGCGGGGCCGCCGGAAGGACACGAGCGCCCGCTGGGGGCGGGACCCCGCTCGGCTCTTCCGCTTCCGGCGCGGTGCCGCCCCCGCGACGTGTGTCTGCTCCCGGTGCCAAGATGGCGGCGGCCGCGGGGGCGGCGGCGGCGGCGGGGCTGTGGAGCGAGGTGAACCGCTGCGGCCAGAACGGCGACTTCGCCCGCGCACTCAAGTCCGTCAATAAGAGTGAGTGCGCCTGCAGTGCCGGGCCCCGCCCCGCGGGTCTGGGGTCTCTGCCCGGGCGCGTTGGCCTTGCGGAGGGTCGGTGCGATGCGGCGCGGCGGGGAGCGGTGGTGTCCGTCCGTAGGGTTCGTGCTGGGAGCGGGTCCGGGGGCAAAGGCTGCGGGGATCGTACTGTGTTGGGCTAGGGGGAAGAGGGGCGGCTGGGGCCCAGGCTCCGCTGCTGTACCGTGACTATCGGGTCCTTGTGTTGCATCACGCATCCCTTGATGTGGGAGAAGCCCTCGGAGTTACTCGTGGGTTTTCCCTCCGTTTGGGTCATGGGAGGAAGGAGCGCTTTTCCCCCGGGAACTGAGGAGGAGTGGTGTGCATATGGACTGACTTGGGAGCAGCAACTTGCTCGAAACGGAGGGTTCACGTCGAGATGTGTTGTTTTGGTGGCTAGGCATCCAAAACGGGATTGCAGTATCAGGCACGTTGTGGTTGTAAGTTCTGTCTTTGCTGCTGGTAGGCAGTAGGGATTCGTCTCCTGTCCTGGAAAAGCTGGCATCACTGAAAAAAATCAAATAGCAAAACCCATGCCTCTGTTCTAGTTCTCATTCACTGTCATCCACTGGCAGAAAGTTTTAGCGTGTAAAGTGACTCCCTGTCAAGAGCCAGACTGTTCTTCTGTACCAGCTGTTTTCCTTCCTGAGTATGCTTTACGTGGCACTGGGGCCTTGGCACTATGGTCTTTGCCTGAAGTGAGATGCCAAGGAAAGGTTTGCCCAGGTCTGTGTAGCCTCTTTGGTGCAGCTCTCTTCCAGACATGTTAGCACCACGCATGCTTCTGGTAAGTTCAGGGCCTGTACTGGATTCTTTTATCCTGCTGGGGTTTGTTTCATGATCCCAGCCAAAGCAAGCCATGCCAGGATGCTTTAAGTTGATGTGGCCACTCTCTAGGATGGGTTTTTGCAGCTCTAACAATGTGAGTCTCTTACCTGGCTGGGCTGTGTTTGAGTTGGATCACTGTGTTGAAACTGGTTTCTTCTCCAGTACTGCAGATCAACAAAGACGATGTGACAGCACTTCAGTGTAAAGTAGTGTGTCTTATCCAGAATGGGAACTTCAAGGAAGCCCTTGGTGTAATCAATACCCACACTAAAGTGTTAACCAGGTGAGTTGTGTCGTGCTGTGCTCTACAAAATATGAAACTCCTGAGTCCTTGAGAAGCTGCTGCAGCTTCAGTGGAGGGGACTAATAAGGCGGCAAAATAAAGAGCAGGATGTGCTCAGAGACATTGGGGTTGGTCTTCTCAGTGACACACTTATTCATGGGAGGGGGTGAGACAGGGTCTGGTGGAGTTTGAGGCAGTCTAACACCTTGCTGTTACTGTTGAAGGGATTGTCCCTGAGATTTCAGCCACCTTCACATGCTGATTCTGCTTGTAGATGTGGCTGGGTAGCATGGCTGGTACAAGGGAAGGGGACAGGTCTCTCTGGGAGGGAAGTGAGAAGGGAGAAACCTTTGTTGGTGGCAGCAAGCTGTTGGCTTTGCTTGGCTGTCTCATCATACAGCTCCTTGGGGTCCTTTGCTTTGCCAGCCTGAAGGAGCTACCTCAGCTTTTGGGGTGGTGCAAGCCCTTTGTGCATCCTTTCAAAACCAGGACCCTGGAGACAAATTGTGTTTGAGAACAAGTCAAGCTCCTCATTTGTGTCCTTAAGATTCTAATTTTGTTCCTCATAAGGATGCTCTTTGTGCAATGACAATGATGAAAAGTGCTACCCAAGAAGTGGCTGGCAGCAAAACTTTTGTGTTTCAGATGCTGTTCTTATTAAGGAAGTTCCCAGAAAGGTGTGTTGAAGTTATCAGTGTGATGAAACAGACCTTTGTTTTTGTTTGCATCTGAATAACATGTGATTACCCTGTTCACCAGTTCCTTCTTTCCTGGGACAAAAGGGGTTTAATTCAAGTTTTTTAGCTTATTATTTTATTATATGGTAGGGAGAAGCATTTTTTTTTATATTCAACTGGTTTCAGAGTTCAGCCTATAACTTCTTTCAGCTCATTCTACTGTGTGTCTGTGTCCTGCAGAGCAAGGAGAATGGTGGTTCTTGGTCTCTCTTGAAGTTTTCCTATCCTGCACTGAGGCTGCTTTGATTTAATTCTAAATGCCATTAGTTTTCAAACTTCCTTAATACTCGGTTGAATCGAGATCATTTTAAATAGGCAAAGTAAAGCTAATAATAAGTGGCCCCAGGCATGAACTAATGGAATTGCTAATTATTTTCCTTTGGCTTAAGTGGTAACTCAGAGGTTAGGTGGAACATAGCTTTCAAGGCTCAGATTCTTTGCGAATGCTTCCCTCCTGGTGTGAGCTTGCTTTGAAGCCAGTTTATGTTCGAAAAAGCAAACCCTTTTGCTGCAGTTCTGCTGCAATCATATTTAAAAATATGTTAATGTTACCTTTGTCTTGGTATCAGCCTGTAAGTGGACTGTGTATACTTTGCCTCTCTCTCTGTGAGTCAGTTATCTTTAGAAGTTTGCAGTAACAATGTTTCATTGCAATATAATGCCTTCCCCTTAAGAAAATGTCACGGAATGAAGTTTGCTATTGTTTTACCTTTTAAGCATTTGATTAGCATAATTAGTAGGCGGCCTGGAGCAGAGAGGATTTGGAATACCATGTGTGTGGAAATGCCATTAAAAAGGAACCTTTTGTTTTTGGATGAGGTTTTGATATGCTTTCTCTGTTGAACACCAAGTAGATAGGAGATACTTTCAGTGCTGAACAAATACATAATTCAGTAATCTGGGATCGTGTGTTTGGATTTTTGGTTATGTAGTAATCTGTGACTAATTAGTGCTGGTTATATGTGAGTGAATGCTGTTGAATGGAAACTCTAGTGCTGGCTGTCAGCCTTTGTCTTGTCCTTGCAGTGATGTTATTGCCTTTGAGAAGGCCTACTGTGAATACAGGTTGAACCGTATTGAAAGTGCTCTCAAGACCATTCAGAGTGCCAGTCAGCAGACAGACAAACTGAAGGAGCTTTATGGACAAGTGGTAATTACAAGCTTTTCTTCCTTTGGGAGTTTCATATGCTGGATGCCTTGTCCCTCCTCTAATGGGGGACAGATATGGGGACAGAATTTCCTTCTCTGGCTTGAAGGTAAGGACAGGTATGGTTCCAACTGCTCGGACTTCTGTGAAGCTTCAGTTGCCTCTTTCTGGAGGCAGCGTTGTCATCTTATTCCCACAGAGCCAAGGCAATACATTTGTGACTTCTGCTCCCTTCCTGGGTCTGGCCTGATATTAGCCACCTGGTTGAGGAAGGAAGAGATCTGATGGGATTTGTTTGTGGTTCAGCCATCTGCTTGCATTAGATACCTGTTCAGGAATGGTTTGTGGGACCTGATGTCTCAGGCATTAAAAGTGATGCAGAAAAGAAGTTATGCTTTTTCCTCTTCTTTTTTTCCTGGTTGATCAGAACGGTTTTGTGAAGAATTGGCTGTCTTCTCTCAGCTGCATGAAAGACCATTCATTTAATTTCTTTCTTAGAGAGGCGATCTAATTTGGAAGAAGGCTGTTTGAGGACAAAACTGAGTAAACTGCTGCTTTTAAAGAAGCTGTTTTAGGAGTAGGAGCTGTGTCATTTTTGTGCAGGTATCTGGTGTCATTGCTTGAGTCCTTGCAAGTGTAGTCTATATAGCTTGCCCTTAAAGGTAGATGCAAATGTTAGTAATGTTCAGCTTAAAACATATGATGCTCTACTGCCCCCAGTCCATGGGGAGGGAGGAAGGAGGCTGTAGTTACCAGCATGCACAGGAAAATACTGTTCTGAGGGCTGCTCTCTTTTCTTTCTCAGTTGTACAGACTGGAGCGTTATGACGATTGTCTGGCTGCGTACAGGGATCTCATCCGCAACTCCCAGGATGAGTATGAGGAGGAGAGAAAAACCAACCTCTCTGCTGTTGTGGCAGCACAAAGCACATGGGAGAAGGTGGTGCCAGTAAGTGAGTATGTATGTCTTTGGGTGTAAGACTGAGAGCCAAGGAATAGAGGATACAAATTGTATTGGAATTGTGAATACTGAACAGGACAGAAGGGTGTTCCTGTCTCATAAAGATTTCTGAGCATGTTGAAGATCATGTAGTGGTTTTCCATGTATGGAGGAATAAATGTTGTTATTATTTATGACTTACACTTCACCTTTGATCTCTAGAGAGCTTGTACTGTAAATGTCACAGCAGAGCAGGAAGTAGATCTTTCTGAACCTGTATTAGCAGAACACCTGTGGTGACTAGCCCTTTTCTCTCTCATTACCCATTTGCTCAGGGTTAAAGCTAATTGTTCTGATCACCCAGTCATGCTTGGGAATATTTTTGTTAATGAACAATGAAGACTGTAATGTTCACATTTGTTTAAAAATCCTTGTCCTTGGAGGTGCACACAGCATGCTCAGCTTTCTGTTCAGTGCTGTGGATTCACTTTCTAATTCTCTAGAGCAGCAGTTCTTAGTTGCCCTTTTGCACAAGCCTAAGTAGTCCCCAGGTTCAGGCTGGAGTTTCCCTGCAGCCTTGTCAGTTGCCTCTGGCTTTGTGCAGTGTGAGGAAAGATCCTTTGTGCGGCAACTTACTTGCCAGGTGTGTGCCCTGTTAAATTTGCTTCTTAAATTTATTTCAAGGATTAGTTTAAATGTACAGGAAAACTCTGGTTTGTGTGTGTTGCCTGTTAAATCTGTTGGTGTTTATGCAGTGTTGTGTTTATTTTTCATGCTAGGAGGATTTAGGCCTTCGAGAAGCTACCTATGAGCTGTGTTATAACAGTGCATGTGCATTGATTGGGCAAGGAAAGCTGAATGAAGCAATGAAAAAACTACAAAAAGCAGAAGGTAAAAGCCTGGTGAGGTGAGAGGGAAGCTTTGTGTAGTAGAAGCAGTTATTTGCACTCTGATGCACAAATCAGAGGAAAAGAGGTTTTGAGAATTTAAAAACTGATCAGCAGCAGGATTTGTTGTGAAGCTGGTGTTTTTGGGCAAGTGTTCCTCTGGGACTCTTTTCCAGAGCCATGCAGCATGTCCTGGATCTCCTACAGCGTCCTGATTGTATTCAGTAACTTCGTGCATTTTTTTGAAGCGGGAAGTAGATGTGAGTGTAATCTCGTAAACATGAGATGAAATTTTGTTAGTATGAGTATGTATTTAAGTACATGCTATAAAGGTTCAAGGTACTTCATAGTATGAATTAGTATAAGCCAGTAAATGAGCTTTTTAGCAAAGAGGATTTTTTTCAATGGAGTTAAAGGGGGATTTTGCATGTTTAAAAAGAACTGGGGAGAGAACTAGGAAGGACTAGTCCTGTCTGATCTAATTGCTCTTACAGATAAATAGGTCAGTTCTGTCCCAGTTTTGATGAAGAATAACAAGTGTCCCATACAACTGATAAGCATGTGTAATTTGAGCCTATGTCCTTTGATAGCAGTCCTTTGGAGGGCAAACAAGTGATACTCTGGTGAAGTGTGAGAAAGTGAAGAAGTGACTAGTATGGGTACTGAAAACTTACAGAATTGCTGCTCCATAAAGGGTGTTGTAAGCTGAATATTGCAGGCTTGCAGCACTTAACACACAAGACTGGTGAGCAGTTGCAGCTGATCCCTATTGGAAAAATCAGGAGCTAGGTCTAAGGAATTTTGGTCAGGAGAGAAAATTAGTGTCTGGGAGGGACAGTATCTTCTGTGCCTTTGACTGTTCTTCTGCTTCACATAGTCTTCTGTCTCATGCTTAGTCCCATCCAACATCAGACTGGTAATCTGCTGTACCCTTGTAGTGCTGCAGGAGTTTCAGGGATACATGGAAAGGTTCTATGTTCCCTCATGCTTCTTGCCTGGTTTTTTTCACCCTAAAGCCTTCTAAATTGTGTTTTTCAATGTTTTTCCTTGTAGAGCTGTGCCGCCAGTCGCTGTCAGAAGACTCGGTAAGTTCCTGATGTGGCTCTGGAGAGTGTTTGCTTTGCAGCAGGGGAAGCAAGGGTGCAGTCCCAAAGTGCAGAGAGCCAGAGCAGAGCCAGGGCTGCTCTGCTGGTACCAGCTTGTGAGGCTGGGGCAGCCATCATGGCTGGCGCAGGAGGGCAGCTGACACCACAGGCTGTTTGCTGCTGTGCTCCTTGCATAGTTGCCTGTTCTGGTGCAGGTAGAAGGGTGCAGGTTGTCTGAAACCTCCCTGTGACCTACCCCTGCTAGGGACGAACATGCTGAGTGGGTGATGACAAACAGGGAATTTGTAACCAATTGTTGCAGAATGGCAGATTGAATGTACAAGTTAAGGTGATCTTCAGATTCTTGCTGGAGTAGGTGAAGCTTTCTTTTCTCCTAGTTTAACTCAAATATGCTTCTGTTTGTGCTGTGGGTACAGCCTTAAGCTGTGGTAGCTGGGGTACTTTGCTGCTAATACTGCCCAGAAATGCTCACAGATGTTTGCCAGCAGAATGCTGAGGCTGCAAGAGAAGTGAGATAGGAGCTTTTAACTTTTGGCTTTGATTTCCTTCAGGATGTGACAGAAGAAGACATTGAGGCTGAACTGGCTATTATTCATGGTCAGATGGCTTATATCATGCAACTGCAGGGGCGTACAGAGGATGCTCTACAGCTCTACAATCAAATAATCAAGTTGAAGTAAGGGTGTTTTTTTTAAAAACAAATGCTCAGCCTTCCATCTGTGAGAGACTGCTGTTCAGTAACAGTATGCTTTCTGCTTTTCTGATCTACAGGCCAACAGATGTAGGACTCCTTGCTGTCATTGCAAATAATATCATCACAATTAACAAGGTATAGAATTACCTTGCCACTTTCATTGTGGTTAGTCAACTTGCTTCCCTGCTTCTGTGGAGAGAAGGAAGATAATCAGTAAAGATGTTTTCTTAAACAGTAGCTAAATTGCAGACCCAGAGACCTTTTCTTCTTCAAGGAATGTAGTGAAATCTTCTCATGATGTGTGATTTCCACAGGACCAAAACGTCTTTGATTCAAAGAAAAAGGTGAAGCTGACCAATGCAGAAGGAGTTGAGCATAAACTCTCCAAGAAGCAGCTCCAAGCGATTGAATTCAACAAAGCTTTGCTTGCAATGTACACAAACCAGGTAGGAGAAACTGATCTGCAGTAAGTAGCTGCAGATGGATTAAATCCACGGGAGTTTAACTGGGAAAAAATAGAGTTTAAGCTGTTCTATTTCAGAAGATAGGACCACTTTGGCACATAAGTGAGCAGAAAAATAAAACCATCGCTAAAAGCACAACTGTTTAGTGGCTTGGGTGGTGCTGTAGGGAGGATGGTGTGGAGATACCTAGAAGACAAAAGGGATGTGGGGGTTCTTAGATGTATCTGAAGGGCCACTAAGAGGGCTTGGTTCTGTGTACTCATTTCAGGGGAGTCACCACTAGTATCTCTTCTTAGATACTGTTGGTTTCTTAGCCCTGTGTAAGGTGTTCGCAGAGGCTGAGAAAAGTGTGTTCTCTCTTTGCACTGCAGGCAGATCAGTGCCGCAAGCTGTCAGCAAGCCTGCAGTCCCAGAGCCCCGAGCACCTGCTCCCCGTGCTTATCCAGGCAGCCCAGCTGTGTCGTGAGAAGCAGCATGCAAAGGCCGTAGGGCTTCTGCAGGTAGGTTAAGAGAGAGTTGGCCAAGCACCATCTAAACCTGTGTGTTGTGTTTTCCTGTGCTGTTTTCCCTTAGTTTGTTTTGTTTGGTTTAAATTTCCAGGGGTATCTGACTCCTTATTTTGGTTTGGTTTAATGCTGCTGGAAAACCTTCACACCCAATTGAACAATTCTGCTTTTAAAGGGAAATATTTCCCTTACACTTCTGATTTTTATGCTTATGAAGCTGTAGTAGACTTCTAGGGTAAGCAGTAGGCTTTGCTGCTCTGCTTACAAGCAGTTTGCAACACCCTTCTTTGGAATGATTGAGTGGCCTGGGACAGAAATCTGAAAGGGCACACTTGGGGGTCCTTCTCTGCTGTGTGCTGAAACCTACCTGTGTTGGAAAGCTTTCTTTGGCTCTTGCCAGCTTGCTGTGACTGAGCATGACATATGATTTGCCAAAGCAGCAGCCTGGTGCCCACACACAACTTGAATTGTTGTTTCTTCTGACTCTTAGGACTTTGCAGACCAGCACCCTGCCAATGCAGCTGAGATCAAGCTGACGATGGCCCAGCTAAAAATTGCTCAAGGTATCTAGTGTCCTCCTTTGTTGGGAAGTGTCTGCACACGAGAAGGGTACAAGGGGTAAGAAAACCAGACTTGAGGGCAATCTTTGCTGCAGTCACTGTTGTGACAGGAGTGCAGAGTAGAGATACTTTCAGTCAGGTAATACATATATTTAGCTATGGCAGGATAATGCTGATAGCTAATGTCTGGATACACAGGCTCCACAGATTGCTGGCAGAAATGCCCACAGTCTCTGTGAAATGCTGGATCTCTTCTGGGGCAGGATAATTTTGGGAGCAGTGTGAGGCTCCATAATGGCACAATTTCTGTATGTAGTCAGGCAGCACAAACTTGAGCCTGAAGGGAACTTCCTGGTAGCCAGAGCTTGCTCCTGAACCCTTGCAGGATGTGACAAGAACAGAAGGGTCCACTGTGTGGAGGCCTGTCCTTAATGCCTGCAGTGGGGGAGATGTTGTGAGAAAGGGAATTGTTCTGTCTCCATTGTTTATCTTTAGCTCGAAGTTCACTGTGGGATCAGGTGTTGTGATGCCATTCAGAGTGTGTTCTTCCTTGTCTCCCTTCTAGGCAGTGTCACCAAAGCCTGCATGATCCTGAGGAGCATAGAAGAACTGCAGCACAAGCCTGGTATGGTAAGCAAAACTCTGTCTGAACTGTGTAAGGTTTTTCCCTTGCAGGAGAGCTTTGCACTGCTTGCTCCTTTTTGCCTCTTCCCCATGGCTGCCACTTGACTTGAGTGTCTGCAAGGATTCTGAGCCCATCTTCCTTGTCTTGGACAAAGGTGGTATTATGACTTGCTTCAGGTAGCCTGAAGATAATACTCTGCCTGTTAGAGGGATGCTCTTTGCCTATGTTCCCACTCCCTGGTAATCTCTCAGTCCTGCATGTTGCCTGGATTTACTTGCATAACATGACTGGAGCAACTGCTTGTTGCTGGTAGGTACTGTTGGGACGTTTTAGAAGGAGCTTTAGGACAGCAGGCCTTAGTGGGGAAAGTGCTGTGTTCCCTCCCTGCAGCATCACCCTAATCTACATGCATATCCACACCTGCTATTCAGAAAAGCTTGATGGCCTTGTAAGTGCTCACATGTAGAGCATAAGCATCTTGACCAGGAGCTGATAGTTGGATCTGTTCCAATTGTAAGTGTGAATGATCAAAATAATTTATAGGGGCAGTTAACAATAACAGCTCCTTGCCCTGGGTCACCTCTAGTTGTGACTGGGATGTCAGCAAATGGACAGTATCCTTATGATCTCTTCAGTGCTGATTTCTTTTTTCATAGCTCTTGAGGTAGAGAATGGGGTATGAGAAAGGTTTTCTAATGAAACTGAGTCCAGACATAAGCAAATAAAGTGCCAAGACAGTGAGATTCCTTCTATGAATGCAATCTTAGGCTTGTACCATAGGAAAAATATGTTGGGGATGTTCCTTTGGGAGTGACTTGGGTAGGAAGATGGGGCCTGGGTATCCTGCCTGTTACCACAGCTGTTTTTTAGGGACAGAGCAGAAAGCTCACATCGACTCTGCTTTAGGGAAATCCCATTGTTTAACTGCTGAGACTCTGGCTGTAGACAATTTGCATGAAGATGTGCTATTTACTGCTCTTGAATGTTTGCAGGTGTCTGCGTTGGTGACAATGTACAGTCACGAAGAGGATATTGACAGTGCGATTGAAGTCTTCACACAGGCTATCCAGTGGTATCAGCAACACCAGGCAAGTCAGACCAGAGGAGTTATGTGCAAGAACCTGTCCTGGATTTTCTAGCCAGTCCAATTCAGCTTTTCCTGTTGATGCATAGCCCCAGCAGTTATCCAGTTGGGGATTTGGAGACATGTGAGCTCCTGTTCTGTGAGCATTTATCAATAATATATTATTTTATATGTGTTATGAATATGGAGCAGCAGCTTCTGTCAGATTAGGAGGGCGGCATCAATGGATGCCTAAATGTAGCAATCAGGACTTCTCCCTGATAGGAAAATATGGTGGAGCAGCAAGCTGCCTTGTTCCATGCAGTTCTGCCTCACTTCCCAGGGTGCAAAGGTGGTCTGCTTTCTGCATGACAGGATGGTAACTCAGTTCTCCTTGGCCGAGCCTCAGGTGCATAAAGCCAGCTAGAGCTGGGCTCCACGCTGTGATAGTAAGGAACTAATCATGGCTGCTTCTCTTTCAGCCAAAGTCTCCTGTGCATTTGTCACTGATAAGGGAAGCTGCCAACTTCAAACTAAAGCATGGCAGGAAGAAGGAAGCAATCAGCGACTTGGAGGAGCTCTGGAAGTGAGTTGGGTGGTTGCTGAGCATCAGGTCTCTGCCCAGAGTCCTCTGCAAGCTGTCTGGTGGCAGGCAGTGTCTGACAATTTTGACTGACTAGTAGCTGTCCTGTAGAGTTGCCTTTGCACAGGGGCTTCAATGCAAGGCTGTATTTTGGAAGAAGGGGAGATAATTCATTTGATCTATAGTTGATGTTCACTTGAAAACCTGGTAGACTTACCCCAGAAGCCTCTTGTGTGCAGTGAACATTTCTTTAGGGACTGGAATGCAGTTTTTTCTAGTGCTACATAAACATGGATGTTTAGGTTTTAGTTTCTGTTGTGCACTTAATGGGATTTTTTATTGGGGGGAGTGTTAACTTGCCTTTGCTACTGGGTTTTTCCTCTTCTTTTGCCTGCTTCATGATACTATGAAATTGTCTGTACCTCCCTTAATCCACACCAGTGATGTTTGGTGGTGTGCTCTGGAGGAGACCACATACTAACATGCCTGTCCCCACAGACAGCAACTGTGCTGCAGCAGCAAGCGCTGTGTGGTGTTACCGGTCTTTGAGATGAGTAACATTGGTAACTTGGTCCTTTTCTGTTTTGTTTTGTTTTTTTTTTTCTCTCAAAAGGCAAAACCCAAAAGATGTGCATACTCTGGCACAGCTCATCTCTGCCTATTCCCTGGTTGACCCTGATAAAGCTAAAGTGTATCCTTTTAATGGTGGTGAAAGAGGTGTTTGGGTATTGCTTCCTTGAATTTTCAGCTGTGTGGGGACTTCAGACCTACTCTTACCCGAAGAAAGGCAAGGAACCTTTCTGGAACAGCTATATATCCAGGTCAAGTTGTCTGGAGCTACATGATTCCTCTAATTGGCTTCATTACTGTGATATCTCAGGACCCTTTTATCTTTGGCCTCCTCCGCTTTGAGAATTAATAAGACAAGGTTGAACCAAAAACAAGAGCACCTGCATCTTTTCTGTCAGAATCTTTAACCTGTGGTAGTAATGCAGGACTGATACAATATGGCAAAGCTCTTGCTTACCCAAAATCTCGTTCACGTACTGCTTTGTCACCTGAGTTGCTTTCACAGGAAGCTGTTCCCTGTATTAAAGAGGGAAAAATGAGGCAGATGGCGATTAAGCAGCTCATCCCAACTTGTGTAAGAAGCTAGTGAGAGAGATGGAAATAGCCCCATAGGCCTGTCTGGTGTCTGTATTGTTAACTGACAGAATTTATTTAAGGTGAGGTTACCTCTTGCTGTCTGGAAGAACATGGGTGTTTGTCTCGCTGGTTTGCATCCCTGAACTCTTCCCTGCAGTCTTAGCAAACACTTGCCTTCCTCAGACACCATGTCACTGAAAGTAGATGTTGATGCGCTGGAGAACTCCCATGGAGCAACCTACGTTCGGAAGAAAGCTGCGAAGCTCACTGGAGACAACCAGCAGAAGGAGCAAGGGTAAAGCAGGCTGCTATATTTTTTATTTAATTTTATTGCTATAGCTCTGGTGCATCCTTCTTTGGGGTGGTTCAAGAACCACACCTGGTATGGTGAAGGCATTGCTGTAGAAGGCAGGCTGGTGGAAAGGGAGCCTGTTGTTTGACTGCAAGGAGCTTTATGTAGCAGCAGACCAAGGGAATGGTTTAGCTTCTTTCACAGCTAGTTTTTAGTTGACTTGTCTGCTCTGTCTCTGCTGTGTCACAATGTCTCGTTTTCCTTTCAGACAAGGGGAAGTGAAGAAAAAGAAGAAAAAAAAGAAGGGTAAGTTGTATTTCCTAGCTGTTGAAACAGCACAGCTCCAGAGAGCTCTCCAGGTTCTTTCTCCAAATAGCTGGCCTCCAGGTCCCTAGGACTGCTAGGACTGTGTCTCTGGAAACCTGGATCTTTATGATAGCTTGTTTGGTTGGCGCATTTTTCCTCAGGAGTGAGAGCAACACCCTGACAGGGTGATGTAGTTGCTGGTCTCTTTGTGCGGCCATGCCATTGCTAGTGACATTGCATGCATGTCCCTTGGTGATGCCTCTGGTATGTTGGCCCCAATCTCATTTCCTGGCACTGGATGTTCTGCAGGAAAGCTGCCCAAGAACTACGACCCCAAGGTGACTCCTGACCCTGAGCGGTGGCTTCCAATGCGAGAGCGGTCCTACTACCGTGGACGGAAGAAGGGCAAGAAGAAGGATCAGGTTGGCAAGGGGACTCAGGGTTCAACCACAACTGGCTCTGAACTGTAAGTACCCATTTTGCAAGGATTGATGGGGGGATTCACTCCTGGGCAACTGGGAGGGCTGTGTTTGTGCTGCTCTGCTGCAGCTCTGTCACCACATCAACTGCGGGTAGCACAAGTGACATCGTCCTTTGCTGCTTGAACCTGCTACCAGCTGCTCTCCCTGGAGATCCCTTATAGGTTCCTGAAAACCAGTGTGATAGGATAGGCATGCTTGAAGGAGCCAAGGTGCAAATAAAATTCTCATAGTCTTTTAATGCGCTTCTCCTTTGGCAATGAGATTAATTTTGCATGCTTTCTCTTGAGCAATTTGCTTTCAAGTCTTTTGGCAGCTGCAGAACCATTAGCCATAATTTGAGAAAACACTGTTCTTCCTTCTAAGCTGACACTGATTATTTGAGCTGGACTCAAGAATTACCATTATGTATGAAGCCTTACAGCAAGATGGTGACTTACTAGCATCTGAGAGGAAGGATGCTGGGTTTGCACTACCTAGGAGTGGGACCTGAAAGGCTTCTTGCATGTTGCAGGAGCTATCACACGTCTATTCAAAAGTTAGCCTTGCTTTCCTTGTCAGTAACTTACACCATCTAGTGAACAGCAGTTAGAAGGTGATTGCTGCCCTTTGAGACATGTTCCCATCTTCCACCAGCTCCTTCTGTATGTTGAAGCCTCTCCTTGCATGAGTGCCCTCTCATACATAATGCTTGCTACCCAACGGGGCAGCTGCTGGTTTTAACTGTCAGCTCCCTGTACTGGTACCACGTCTTGCAGGTGGTTGTGAACCCACATGGTGTCTTTTTCTCTTGCCTTCCTGCAGGGACGCCAGTAGAACTGCCAGCAGCCCACCTACCTCCCCTCGGCCTGGCAGCGGGGCAGCTGTATCGGCTGCAAGTAACGTCATCCCTCCCAGGCACCAAAAGCCCGCGGGTGCTCCAGCCACCAAGAAGAAACAGCAGCAGAAAAAGAAGAAAGGGGCTAAAGGAGGGTGGTAAAAAGCAGGATGTGTAACGTCCCTCCTTTAATATGCGATGCTGGTTGCAGAATAAAGGTCAAAAGCAAGTGCTGGTGAAAGACTCTTGGAATCTGGATCTCTGTCCTGCCTGTCAGTGTTCTGGAGGGAGATGGGCTGGTATAGTTGCCATGATCTGTCTGCTCACCAAGTTCTCTTCCTCACATTTGCCCTCACTGTGACTTAGGTTGTTGCCATCAAAGTCAAACAAAGCCCCTAAGAAGAAATCTGTTTCTGTGTTGCCAGACATTTAAGAGATATGAGATAATCAAGAATTTCTTAAAATGTAGTTTCATGTTCCTCTTGCATATGTCAGTTTAGGCCTTGAGCAGATTTATCTATGCATGATGCAAGCACTGTCTTTTATGTCAGTCAGTCATTGACCACCAACAAGCAAAGGCACAAAGCATTAGAAAACAACATCTGGGCTTTGTAATACAGGATAAGATAGGCTGAAGGGGGATAACAAGACTGTTAGGAGAAAGCGTGGTGAAGTGTATGGCAGCAGATTCAGCGTCCCACTTTCTGCAAGCCAGCTGCCTTATTCTGAAGGGCTTGGCAAAACAAAGGTGAGCAGAATGTGTGTGGTTGTCTGAGGTGTGCTTCTTCCTCCTTTGGCCTTGACCCTACGTTCCTACAAGTCTTAGGTGCTGAGTTTATGAAAATAAAGAGTGGTACAGTAGCAGGTCAGCCCAAGCTCGGTGACTCTGGAGGAGGGACCCAGAACAAAGGAACTCCAAAAGAAATGATACCTTCGAGACTAAGTGCCCATCTTGCACGCCCTTTGCATGCCTCTTGGCCCAATGGTTATTTTTGACCTGGATCTTTAACACCTTACTCAGGTGTTTCTCTATGTCCATGCAGGAAGGCTGCTGATGGTTCTTGTGAAGTTGCAGCTTTGCTGACAGTTGTCTCCTTATCTTCTGATGCACCTGCTTGCTGGCAGAGCAGGGGAACCAAAAAAAGCCTAGGAGTTAGGATAAAACACATTTATCAACAACAAAAACAACAGTGTGCTATCAATATTTTTCCTGTACTAAAGACAAAACACAGCAATATGCCAGCTACTAGGAAAATTACTAGGAAAACTATTTTCAGCTATGGAGGTATGAGTTCATGGTTTGCAGCCTGAGGCTTCAGCAAATCCGGCTACTCATCCTGAGCAAGTAAAGCTAAGCAAACAGCATACTAAATCATACAGAATTATAACTATGTATCTCATGCTGCTGAAAACTTGTTCATGCTAAACTACTATCTCTCAACACAGGTCTTGAAAATTCTGGTTTGATCTGAATGTAGCCAAAACATTTTTCCAGACACGGACTGTCAGTGGGTAGAAATGTGCCTTGGAGAGGGTCGTCAGATATCAGCCCAAAAGGCAAAAGCTTCTGTCTCAGAAAGAATTTAAAGCAAAGGCCTTAAAAGGTAGGGACTAAAGGACATGTTACTGTGGCTTAAGAAAAAAACAACTCCTGAGTCTCCTGACAGTAAAAATCGACTATGCAGAATCCACTTTTTTACCTTGCCTGTACAGTGGGAGTATCTGAGAAGGGGGCTGAAAGTGTGTTGTCTGAAAGAGACAAACACAGCATAAAGAAACCAGTTGTATGAATGGCTGGTAGGCACTTGCTGCCAACTGAGTGCTGAACAAAGAGTGTTGTTTTAAATTACTTCTCTGGGTGATGTGCCCCCACTTAGACAGCAGCTGATGACTACAGTAGAGAAACCACTGTCCTGCAGCAATCCCGTGTTTGGAGGGGAGATACCGGAACAGAACGCAGTTCTGTTCTTCAGGCGTCTTCTCTGGTGAAACCTAGCACAAGCTCTGGCCTGATGGAAAGGCCGACTCGTGACACTGCTGGAGCCCTGTCCCGGTACCTGGACAGTGTCCTGACTGCTGCGCCAGAGCTGGCGCGCAGGCAGAACAAGCTGGGAACAAATCCCGCGGGGATGGGAGCGGGGGGTGCAGCAGCAGGTGTGCGGAACCCGTGGCCTTCCCCTACCAGCGAGAACCGCCCGCGGCAGGGCTCGTTCTCTGTTTCACCGCCACTCGCGTGTTCCCAGCCTGGCACTGGGAGCCCGGCTGGCTGCGGGGGGCGCTCTCCGTGCGCGGTGCGGGTGCGCGGTGTCCGGTGCCCGCGGCCGGAGCGGTGCCCGCGGCCGGAGCGGCGATGGACTCCCGCCTGCGGGCCGCTGCGCTCTGGGGGACGGCGCTGGCCGTGGCGGGCGGCACGGTGGCGGTCCTCCGAGCCTGGGCCCGCCGGCGGAGCGCGGTCTCGCTGCCCGCACCATCTGCAGCCGCCGCTGCCGCCGCCGATCAGGTACCGGGGCCGCGTCGGGACGGCGGGCGAGGCCGCGGGCTCGGGGAACGCCCGCTGGGCCGCCCGGGGCCTCCCGGCGTGGCTGCGACGCCCCGCCCGTCTCGGGCCACCGCGACCTCGGCCCCGGCGGCGCCCGGAGCCGCGGCGGGGCGGTGGCCGGGCCCGGGCCGCTCTCCCCGCTTTCCTGCCCCGCTTCCCTGCGCCCGGGGCCGGCCGGTGTCCCAGGGATCCCCCATCGCTGCGGCCGTGCGCTTGTGCCGCCGGAGCCCCGCGGGCATCTTCAGCTTCCTCACCGCGAGGTGGCTTTTGCTGTGCCCTCCAGGCCCCTGGTTCAGTTCTCTTCTTTCCACCAGCCCTGGTAAGCTTTGCTCTTGCCCCGGCTGCCCGGGTAAGTGTGCTGCCCTCGCTTTGCAGAGCAAAGGACACGGTAAGCAGATCCTGGTGCTGGGCCTGGATGGGGCTGGGAAGACGAGCATTCTCCACTCCCTGGCAACTAACCACGTCAAGCGCAGCGTGGCTCCCACCGAGGGCTTCAATGCCATCTGCATCAACACTGAAGAATCCCAGATGGAGTTTCTGGAGAGTGAGTGAACCTGTTTTAGTATCGAACATAAAATAAGTTCCTGTTTTGTGCGGTAGGGATCAGGCACATATTTTAATAGCTCAACATCCCCACATGCCTGCTTCATTAATGTGAAGCTGTGATTATTTTCTGCTTGGAGATTCTGCTTTCCTACTCAGCCTTTTTGAAGGAGAAGACACAATGGTGTTAGAGATCAGTTTTCATTCAGCCCTGACATCCTGGGAATTCTACTCCCAGAGAGAGATGGGTAATAAGCCTGATTGGGTGAAACCAGAAGAGGTTTCCCCAGTAAGCCCCGTGTTGTGGTCCGTAGCTCTTGTACTGCTCTCCTTGGTGCTCATGCCTGGCAAAGGGCAGGAGTTGCACAGGAATAAATAGTAAGTGAAAGAAGAGAGGGGGAAGAGAAAAACTTTGTACCCTTTCTGTTCAAAAGCCTCAGAAGTGGTATTTTCTAGTCTTTAGACAGTCTTTTGAATGTCTGTAGCATTTTGTTAAAATTTCTGTACTGTTGTTAGCTCTGATTTTTGGTTATTGTCTGCGCCTGCAGAGGGCATCTCCTGTGATGCCTTTGGTGCATCACAGCTGTTTGAGGTGTAGCTAGCTGATGGGAAAGGTGGAGGCCCTGCGGTCAGGTCACCCCCTGGTACAGAGAGGCTGACATCCAACCTCATCAATGCCTGCCTTCTGTGGAGGCAGCAGCTGCTCATTGATTCCTGCTGTTTCTGCACTCTGCTGAGCCAGTGCTCAACTGGCTCAGTTGGCAGCTAGCCCGTAGATGCCTCTATACCTTTAGCAGGTCTGAAGGAGTTGTACTCTTCCCAGGTAAGTTTTTGGGGTGTGGGGATGAGGCTGCTTAGACAAAGTTTCATTCCCAATCTTCCTACCATAGGAGTCTCTGCAGTGGTTTGGGGAAATCATCTTTAGAGGGATGCTTGTCATCTGTGCCCCTCGCCTGGTATGTAAGAGGGTGTCTCCTACTGGTATGTAAGAGGGATGTGCTTTGCCTGTCTGAGCCCAGAGAAACCCACCGTCTCTTCTCCTGCCTGGGGATGGTCTGGGCCACTGCACACACCACAGCAGAACCTGTTGTTTCTGAGTCGTCCTTCCCTCTCTGGTCCAGGTTGGTAGTGCCTGAGATGTGATGGCTGCGATCTGACCCATGGGAAATGCAATGTCTCAGGCCAGTTTCAGCCAGGTAAATCCATGCATGGCTCTCTAATCTGGTTACTTATCCAGTCTGTACCATTGCCTAGTCCAGGGGTTAGCAGCCTGTGCCGTGATCACACAGCACGAGGTGATCAGCAAACAGCAGGGGTTTTATTTTGCTGGCTTAGACAGGTGGAAAACTGTTCTTTTTCTTTGTACCAGCATACAGATAACTGGATGGTATCTTGTCCTCTGCAGGTGGTAGGAGCTCCTGCCTTCTCCTGAGTTTCTACAAGTTTGGGGAAAAAAAAGTTCTCTGTGAGGTTGCTGACCCCTGGGTTATGCTGTGCATGAATACACTTTAAAAAGGGAGCAGTGCTGAGCCCCTGCAGTATCACAGTACAGAATTGGGCTTCTGTCCCAAACATTACATGTCAGTCACAGCCCTTTGGCTCCTTTCCACAGTGGCAGACTTGCAGTTCTGCTTCCAGGTACATTGGGCCACTTGAAGAGGCAGGCATGCTCTAGTGGGAAATGTTACTTCCCTTTCCATATTCTTGAAACTACTGAGCCCTTTTGACTTAAGTGAAAGCAAAATTGTTTTGACACAGAACAGTCAAAGAGGGCAATAAAAGATGGCTGTATAGTCAGACAATTTTGAAAAGAGCTCCTGTGATAGGGAACCCCAGATATTATTGCTTTGTAAACTTGCTGCTTTTGAGAGACTCACATATGCCTTTTGAGCACCTCAGTACTCTTTGAGTGAGTGGTCCTGCAATGTGCCTGAAGACCACCTACAGACCTGAAAACAAATCTGAAATACTTAATATACTGTTACTTATTCATTCTATTAAACTCAGCAAACTACTGAATTCTTTGTCCCCAGATGGGAGCAACAATCTTAAACATCTTGCTGCCTACAATTTCACCAGAGAATTATTTTAAGGCCTAGTTTTGAAGGTGAACTGCTTTCCTCTGTATCCAGCAGAGAAGAGCTCATGGAGAAATGGATGCTGTGTGAAGATTACTTCAAAGGGTTGCCTGAAGAGTCTGCTGGGACTAGATTTTTGTCTCTTCCTTAAGCACCTTTGGTTATTGACAAAACTGTGGGAGTTTTGAGCTAGTTCTTAGTGTCATACAAATACAATGGGAGCCCTCCACACCTCAGAGCTAAATTTCTCCTTTGGAAATTGTACACCTGCTTTGTCCTAAAGTGAGATGGGCATTTGCAGATAGCCTATATGGGGACATTTGGTGTTTATGGACACTGAACTATTTTCTACTTTCTTACTTGCTTGAGATCGAGAATCAACAAGGAAGAAAGCAACTGTAAAGAAACTGAACCCAGAATCCTCTCAAAATAAGAATAAAATGGAAAGATTTTTTTTCCCCCAGAGCATACACATATGCCTTCATGGGACCTGACTGGGGAAAATGAAGCTGTTTTCAGTCTCATGTACAGTAGCTCAAATACTTTGAGCTTTTGGTAATCCAAATACCTTGGTTTTTCAGCCCAGGGCCTGCTGTCTGCACCTCTGAGAGCAGTGCTGTTGAATTACTTGGTGAGTGCTGTGCTGCTGTCTTCTCTTCCAGTCGGGGGCAGTGAATCTCTGCGCTCATACTGGAAGATGTACTTGCCCAAAGTGCTGTTGCTGGTCTATGTCGTGGACTCGGCCGATCATGCCCGACTGCCTGTGGCGAAACAGCTGCTTCATCAGCTAATCCAGAACAACTCCACCCTGCCTGTGGTAGTTCTGGCCAACAAGCAGGTAAGAGTTCCCTGCTGCTGCCACAGCTTGGGCTGGCAGCAACTTTGGAAACAGCAACAAAGCCTTTCAAAAGAGGCTTCATGCCTTTAAGGAGAGCACACGGCTGGGAGTCTTTCTGACACACCTGTTGACCACAAAACAAAATAAGCTGAGGTTGTTTTGGATCTACAAGATGCAGGTCTTGTGCTTGGTGAAGATGCAGTCAGAGCTGTGGGTGGAAACTGCTGTACTGTTGCAGGGTTTGGGAGCCTCAGAAAGACCACAGCTAGATCTGAAGTTAGGTTTCTGTTCTGAGTATCTGCGTAGAAGTACCGCTTCACCTAGGAGCAGCTAAAGAGTGAAGCACTGTTGTTTGCCTTCAAACTGTCTGGTTGGTTGCTCCTAAGGCTGCTTTTGAAATCTGAGAGAAAGAGCAGCTTTCCTCACAAGACACTGCTTCCTCCTAAGATCTTTATGGAAGTCTCAATGAGTGGTGGTGTACCTGGAAAAGAATTGCACCTCTGCTACAATCAGATGACAGAAGAGCCCAAGGGTTTTAATCACACATTCTCTTTTATCAAGGTTGTGTGCTCAGTTTGCTCTACGTTGTTATCTCCTAAATTTCTTGTAACTGAGGCCCATTACTAGTAGTCATTTCTGTTACTCTTGAGCACAAGTGCAGGCTTGGGCTTCAGCAGACTCAAATGCATCAGAAACACTGGTGGCTGAGAAGGCAGGCAGGGCATGACTGTTGTATATTTGCCCTATTCTTGTAACTCTTTGCTGGGCACCTGGGGTCTTGGGCCACCAGTGCTTTTGTCTGCCTTGTGCAGGTGGTCTTACACAGATAACAGAAACAGTGGAATTGGTGTAGAAATAGGAACAACTGTACCCATATTCAGGAAGAAGTTAGGTTAGAAATTAACTCTTTTTCCCAAGGCATTTTAGGACATGGGAAGTGACCTCATAAAAGGTACAAAAGAATGGTGCCCCAGAGCCTTTGAGACTCTTTCCCTCCTGGACAAAAGTAGTGGCTCAAAGTAGGAATTTATTTATTTAGAATGTTACTTCTTGCAACTAACAAGGTTGTTTTATTTTTGTGTAACAGGACCTCGAAGGTGCATATTGCATCACTGATATTCACGATGCTCTGGCTCTGTCTGATATTGGGGACGAGAGGAAGATGTTCTTGATTGGTACCCATGTGGCAGAAGATGGCTCTGAGATCTCCTCCAGCATGCAAGATGCCAAGGAGCTGATAGGGCAGCTGGTTTTGGAAACACAGTGACGGCTCTTTTCTTAAAATAAACAGGTGTTTGCAGCTGAGGGAGAGCACATGTTAGTATATGGTCAGTTTGCAGTGTGGCAGCTGAAATTAGCAGATATTCTTTCCTGGTGGGTGTGGAATTCCTCTGAAAGTGGTATCTAGTTGCTAAGAAAATCTTAATTTATAGTGGTTTGAAAATACGTTTGAGAAGTAGTCTATTTTTAGCATATTTGTAGGAGAAAAATAGTCTGTCTCTTAGGCAGCAGATTTAAGGGAAAATATAGCTTAGATGGGCTAGATAACTTCACGTCAGGTGGGAATCAAGCACTGATTTCCGTGGAAGAAAGTTGCAGCCAGTGAATTTACCATGGCTTGATGTCTCAGGTTAAAGTGAAATATGTTTACTTCACAGATTTTACAGAACCCTTTTAACAGTGGTGTTCTGTTAAAAATGAGACCTCACTTCTTGACAGTGTCAGAAATTTAAAGTGCTGCAACTAGTGTTTTTGACAGTGATAATTCTGGTTGTGTTGGACCCAGTCGTTATGGGAGTAGCAAATTGGTAATCTCTGGAAATTGGGTTGGTTACTGTTTCTTTAGTGGGTAAGAACAAGAAAATGAAAGCAGTAATATATTGTTTCTTTGCCTACAGGCAAAAAACCAAAATGGTGTAATTTGAGGTAGTGACTGGATGCTTTTAAGTTAAATTGGCAGCAAAGGTGGAGACTTGTCCATCAGGTTGAGCAGCTTATTTAAGCTTAGTCCAAGATGTCCTCGAGCGTGTAGTCTTATTTGTGAAAACCCTGTTGTTTCTTGACGGTGGTTTCTTTTAGCACAGCAGGTGAGGGAGGTGACAAGCTGCTGAGGAGTGTCACTTTCCCAGTGTCCTCCTAATTATACTCAAAGGACATGACCCAGGAGAAGTCCTGTAAAGGACCAGTTTTGCACCCACATCTATTGTACGAGGCTTTTACGGTTTTGTCCTTTGTAACAGATGCATAAAGCAGAAAATTCCACCGTAAACACGGGTCCGGGCTGCTCTCTTCTCTTCCAGTTGGGGAGCAAGATGTTCGGGTGCGGGAGGCACCCTGGGCCGGCCAGCATGACAGGGGCCCTTGTCACCCCTTGCGGGCACAGGCCGGGCCGTGCCCGGGCCGGGCGGGGCGGGCGGAGCCGTTGGGCGGGGCGGGGCGGCCATGGAGGCGGCCGGGTGCCTGCACGGTCCGTGCGGCCTGCACAGTGCTTGGGGCCGGGGCTGCTCGGCGTCGGCCATGGAGGCGGCCGGGTGCCTGCACGGTCCGTGGGGCCCCAGCGGCCCGGAGCCGGCCATGGGGGCGACCGGGTGCCTGGACGGTCCGTGCGGCGTCCACGGTGCGTGGGGCCCCAGCGGCGCCGGGACCCGCGGGCGGGGCGGCCCCTCCGGCCAGCCCCGGTGGGCTCGGGCAGGGAGGGCTCCCGGGCACGGTGGGCTGGCTGGCGCCGGCAGGCCTCGGCCACAGCGGCGGGACTGCGGAGCGCCGGCCCCGGCTCATGGCCATCGCTGCCGTCAGGGCACGTGGCTGGTTTTCGTGTCATCCCGTATCCCCCACCCCCTGGTTGTTTTATGCTGGCACCTGGTCCCAGTTTAATACAGCTGCTATTTCCCCGAGGCTCTGGAAGCCTCCCCTGGAAGCTGCTGAAGGCAGTCATAAGGGGTGGCTGTAGAGTCAGGTGGGAGCCTGCGGGCTGGTGACCCCTGGTGCTTGGGGTGTTCTGTCCTGCAGCCTTGGGGGCTGCCAGCATCCCCCCATGAGGAGCAACCCCTGGAGAGGAAGGTACCAGGGAAAAGCAGTACGAACATCTGCTGAGCAACTGTCCTGAGGAGATGCACAAACTTCATCTGCCATATGATTATTGCATGCTAAAGGGCCGGAAGCCCAGGCTCTAGGTGTTATCAAGCTTTTAAATTCACCTGTTCTTGTCTTTGCAGTGTCAGATTACACACCTTGCATGTGGGTGTACCCACGCAGCAGGTAAGAAGCCGTCCCCTCCTGGCTGGGTGTTCAGGCCAGTGCCCCATGTCTCTTGAGAGGGCTCAGTTGGAGATTTACACCGAGCAGTGAGTCAGTGTAGCGGATGACACTGTGATAAACACTTGAGGGGAAATTATGTCTGGTTTTGCCCTTACTTCAGCTTCTGAAAAACATCCAACCATCCTGCCTCTTTAAAATGGAAGCTGTGACTCTTTGCTTTACAAGGAATTGATCTCAAAAGGAGTTGATCTCCCTTAAGCAATGAGTGTGTGAATGCTCAGACAATGCAGGGGAGGTGTTTCTGTGTCTGGCTGAAGCAAGGCCTTGCTGGGAAGCATGAACAGGCCCAAACAACAAAGGCTCCACCAGGGCTGTCTTGTCAGTGAGGTGGTTTAACCCCTTCAAGTTGCAGAGCTGCTGAAGGTACATCCTGAGTGAGGACATCTGTCTGTCTAGAGCTTTTGCCACGATAAATGTAATCTTTCTTTTTGTAATTGGAAAAAGAACAAAAAAATATTGCCAAGTGAGTTGAGAGACCTGATCTGAATGTATGTGTGTCTCATTCCTTGGCTCGATCATGATGCAAGCTTTGCACAGCAGTGTGGGGCACTAGGGCCATGTGCACTATGTTGTGCTAGATTTGGCTGTGGCTGTGTGCTGGATCTGTACCAGCAGCTGAGGAACAGCACTGAGCCTGCTTGTAGAGATAGTGCCAGCTCTGCAACACAGCTAGGCTGGGGGGGAACCTCTGTGTGCTGCTCCTTCACCCCCTTGCAAGGAAAACCCTCTGGGGACCCGCTTGGGACTGAAGAGCTTAAACTGGGTTTTGGCTCCTGAAATGACGTCTGCCTTCCTGACTGTGTCCTGTCTTGAACTGGTGGCAGGGAGCCAAAGTCCTACAGGCAGCTGCCTCTGTGGGATCTCAGCAGGAGCTGCGTTTGCAGCTCTGTGGCCCAAGTTAGGCGTGACAGGCATCTCGTGCAGGGACGATGCTGTAAGAGCAGCCTGCCATTTCAGGGATCTCTGTGCTGCTGAGCTCTCTGACAAGCATTTGCCAGGGCTTGGCATCTTACTAGCAGTACTAGCCCCATCAGAGAAACCACAGGTGTGTCCCCACAGCACAGATTGCTTTCTATGGGCAGGTATCTCTCTCTGCTGCTGTCCTTGCTCTTCTCTAGGGCCACGCTGTTGCATTGCCAGGTGGTATGGGGCAGGGAAGCAATGCCTCAGGCTTCCACCTTCTGTGTTTTTTCCATGGTGGAGCACTTCCACAGCTGCCTGCACAGTGTGGTTGTTCACCAGCTGGCTGTGGGTAGGCACCTGTAGCCCCAGTGGGTGGGAATGGGCTTGGTTTGTGACATCAAGGAGTTGTGTAACACACTTGTGGCACTGGATTATCTTGTTCTCCTCTCTGTACCAAGGCTCATAAAGTTCAGGCACTTCCCAGTCACTGGGACTTCGGGCCTCAGAAGTGATACCTGATCTTCATGAAAGGTTTTGGTCTGTTGTATATTCAGTAAAAACATTTCCAGAGCTGTTCCTAGGACAGAGACTATGTATGTTCCTGTGTCTACACAGCATCTAGGACCTCTGTGCTAAATGGACTGAAATAAAATGTGCTCCTAAAGCCATGTGGAAACACAGTGCTGTCCCCATGGTGCCTTTTAGTAAACTATGACGTGGTGATAACAGGTGTTTGCTCATCTGGGCTCCTATAGGCTGAGAGATCATCCTTCTTGTACCTGTTTTATGGTAGGTTATTGACCAGAAAAGTTCATTCCCACTCTCCAGCCACCAGTGGGGGCAGAATTGCAATTTGTGTCTCTGTAGTCCAAGAGAAAACACAAAAATTCATGGGCTGGTGAGTTTGCCAGATTAACTGGGTGGAAAGTACTTGAAGAGAGAGGTCCTTAAACACACTCTTTCAAGGGAAAGGAGGCAAAAGCACAGGGCTTTGAGAGTGTTTGTATGGCTTTGAGTACAGCAGTAGCTTCTTTATGCTCTGTATGGTTAATGGCATGTTTGTCCTTTTCTGTAATTTTGGCAGGATAGAGGTACTTGCAGACCCCAAACCACTATTTAGCCAAGCCAGCAGTCCCACGTAAGTAGGTGTTCAAACAGACTTGCTCAGGGGCTGGGGACTGATGGGACTCAGCCAGAGCAGACCCTTGGCCATTGTCTTGCTACTCCTTTCCCCTCTGCCCGTAGAAAAGCAGACTGAGATGTTCCATACTTGAAGGGCTCCCTTCAGTTTGCTCTTTCAAGTTCTCAATCAAAACCCTGGGCTTGACCTGAGCCTTGCCTTTGTTGCCCCATCTGATCTGAGCTGCCCAGCTGAGATGTTGTGGGGTAGGGTGGTGTGTGGTGCAGGGTGACTGGGCCATGGGAGCCAGGCTGCTCTGTTCTGGAGGATACAGCCCAGCTTTGGGAACAGAGTTGCTGTCTGTGTGATGTGATCAAACTACAGCTTGACAAGCCAGAGCAGCAGTCTCTTGATAACATCTCTTCTCCATTATCTGTATGGGTCTCGAATAGAGGCTCCACAAACCCACTGCCCTGCTGTTCCTTGTCCCAACTACCCTGTACCCTCTCCCATCATGGCCTCTCAGTGAGGGATGAGCAACTCCAAATTTGCCCTGGGCACAGGAGAGTAACCACTAACCTGCTGTAAAACCTCACCCACTTTCCATGGCACACCCTGACTGTAAAGTTGTTACTATTTTCACTGTCATACCTGTGGTATAGTTGGGTGGTAATGGTGAGGCAAAAGAAATGCAGTGATGAAACTCCTCCAGGGGTTTCAGAGATGTAATGAAAGGACCCTTTCTGCAAATCCACTGGTAACTAAAACCTATCACTTTGAGAATCTTTTCCTTTTAGTTGACAACAACCAGCAGGAGAGTGTTGGGAAATTCAGAGCCACAGAAGGAGAATGCTCAGGGGGTGCTAGTGGCACTTTGCAGGTGTGGGGAGCCATGGGGTGGGGGGGGTGTGTGTGTATTCCATCCTAGGCAGGGAAGGATAGCCCCAGCAAACACATTTCACACTTATGCCTGTTACTAAAATTTGACAACCTTGCTGTTCATGCTAGGCTTGTATGGGGAAACCAAGAGACGATATGGAGCCTCACACCTGGTGCTATGACAGCTCGACCATCTGCAAGAACCTTGTATCTGTGCAAGCCCAAGAAAGATTTTACCAAGTATGGCCGCAGGTCAGTGACGTGGTAGCAGATCTTGGAGTAGGAGGCAGCTCAGAGCATATTCCCTAGGGGGCTGTACTGGCTCCCAGGGAAAGGGGAGATGCCATCTTCCACTTAAACCTCTGCTGTCACTGCATGGTGTAAAACGTAGATCATGTTTTGGAATTGGAATAAAAATTGATGTAAAAGTATAAATTACAGTGGTGCTGCATGACTTGAAGCAAGTCATTTGTAGCTCTGTTGAAGGAGATGAAGGTCTTTTGGAGTCAAAGTGGTGGTTGCTAGACTGTGAGAAGTCTTAGCAATGAGAATGGAGATGAAACTATGTTGCACTCCTGGCTTTCCTCTACCTGAAGGAATGTCAAGACATGCATGTCTGTAGTTTTCTCCCCTCTGCAACTATCACCACTTATGGACTCTCATCCTCCTGAGAGCTACTGTCTCTTGCTAAAGGTGTCCATACAACAGCACTTCCTGCCTTTCTTCTTACCTCTTCTTCCTTCTTCCCTGGTGATGACAGGCATATTCCAACGGTTATGCTTGTTTGAAAGCTGGATGAACAAGGCACTAGGGGAGACACCAAGATGAGAGAAGTTACGGGGGCACAAGGTGCTATCAAACCATTGTAACAAAGAGGTTTCGAAATTGGCAGAGCTGACCAACATAAATGCTGCCAGATGTTGTGGAACAGCTTCAGGAAAAGCCTAGACTTTGAAAGTAGTGCACCAAGAGTGCTTAAAAGAGAACTCTTCAGATGCCAACCGTATTTAACGTGAGGAAATCTCAGGTGTAAATGCGTATTTGTTCATGGCTTTTCCATGTGCACCAGTGCCAAATTTTGTGCATGCAGCAGGCATGGATGTTTAACCAAACTTAGGTTACCATCTGCAAGGATCATGTTCTCTGTCAGTTGCCTTTTGCTAGCTCTTCTGCCCTGCTCCTCAAAATCTTTCTTTCTGTATAGTTGCAGACCAGTAATCGGTGGGAATCCCCTGCTACCGAAGTATGGCTACCCTTCTGAACGGCTGCTGAGGTTGTCTGAGCCTAAGAAATACCTCCCTGCTTACCTGGAACAAAGGTGAGAGGCTAGAAAGCCTATAGCGTGCTATAGGTAGAGCCTTGGGTCCTGTAGCATCAGTGGTGTCTAATAAATGCAGGAACAGAGCATGGGTAAACAGAGGGCAAAAATGCAGAGCAGGGTCTCTGCTGGGATTAGAACTTCTGGATTCTCTCATGGGATGAGTTCTATACTGGAAATGGCCACAAGACAAAGCTGCCTTCTACTGCAGCAAATGTGAGTCTTAGACAGCCCAGCTGCTGCCAGATTGGAGAACATCTGTGAGTGGCAGTGCCATGACTCTGTGCTTCCAGATCCCGTGAGACCCCAGAGTGGCCTGTGTCCCTGGCTGCACAGAACTATAACGCCTCCAAGCGGATTCTGCAGCTTGCCCAGCCAAAGGGGCTGCACCCAGACTTCATGCCCCCCAGAGAGGTGAGGAGGAGGTTCAGTGAGATATGGAGGGTACAGGGATGCAGCAAACTGTCCTGTATCCCACCCCTGGACGTGCCCAGTGTGTGGAGGGGGGAAGCTGCCTGGTTCTGCTGCAGTTTACGGCACTGGAAGAAACTGCTTTTTCAGAGAAGAGTGTTGTCTTTGCAAATCTCCTGCTGGGAGACAAAAACCAGCCAGGCTGGAGCAGCCTAGTATAGCAGGAGAGCCAAGGGAGGCATCTGGGCTGCATCCTCTGATAATAAAGCAGCCTGGGAAAGTGGAGAAACCTGATGGAAATGGCACGTTTAGCTCTTAGGGAGTAGTCATGTTTGTAGCTAGGCAGCTGTGCTCCTATCTGAGTACACAGGGGGCATGAGATTGCAACTGCTATGTGTATTTTAACTACATTTTACCCAAAGCCTAATTTATATTTCTGAATTTGTTCCTTTTAGGTGGGTCATTGCTTTGGCATGGGTGAAAGGGCTTGGAGCAATCTCAGATTACACTAATTTCCGTGGCAAAGGCTAGGTTTTCTGGATGCAGCCTCTGGGGCTGGGAAATGGGAGACTACGCTGGAGCAGGACTGGGCAACAATAACCCTGTGAAAAATTTTGGAAGAAGTCCCCTGCTGGAGAAGTAATCACATTTGCTGTAGGAATGCAGTTAACCGTAGCAGCAAATTTACCCTGAAATCTGAATGTCTCTCCTTATTTGATTTGGCCAGGAAGATGAATGTAAAAAACATGGAAGGGATTTCTCTGTACTTTTACCTGGCTACACAGGGTCTCATTGCAGGCAGTCCCCTCCTGGCTCTGAGTGGGCAACAGCTGGGGAATCCGTATAGCACCAAAATGACTTAATAGTTTAGGTGGAAAAAAAAATAATGGATTCTAGAAAATTAAGAGTGACCATGTATGCAGAGGAAGGGTGCTGGGATGTTCATCCTTGTGGAGAGGGAGCATGTCCCTGTGGGCTGCTGTACAAGCTCCGTGTCTGCACGTCCCTCCCCCATTCTGGATCCGTGCAGGTGCCAACCCAGGTTTCCCGCTTAGCAGTCTCGGCCAGTGCATCGGCGCGGGTCCAGAAGCTGGCAGAGCCCTTGATCAGGGAGATGACCTGCTGCACTACACACAGCAAACCTGGTGTTGTCATGTCTCCGGTAAGGCAGCATCACCCAGGACCCAACACGGATGGGACTTCTGGCAGAGGAGTGGGCACAGGTGCTCAGTCGCTTGTGGCTCTCTTCATGTCAGCCCTGGATGTGCTGCTCTCCATGAGGCTGGCATAACTGCTTCCTGAGCTGGAAAGCAGGACTTGTGCTCCATTCAGAGCATGAACTGACTCCCAGCACATATCCCCAGAGAATAGCAGAGCTGTGCCTAACCTGCACTTGTAGGGACGGGAAGAGGTGGACAAGTGCCTAACTGGGATCTCCAGTGTTTGGGGTGGGTTGGACAAAGGACTGTGAGTAACAGGAGGCTGGAGGGCAGGTTGTGGGACTGACGAAGCAGTGATTTCTTCTTCTACAGTTTGCCTGGTGCCAAACACAGCTGAGGATATGATTGTGTCCCATCTGTGCGTGGTCAGTGCCTATGAACCTGGTAACTCTGAGTTGGTTGCAGGCTGAGCACCCTCGAATGCCAGGAGCATCTCTAAAGGCCTTCCTCCCCATTCTTCCACAGGTTTCCACGCCATCTTGGAAGGTAATTGCAAGCCCTCGGACCATTGAGCTGTCGAAGCCCAAACAACTCCACCCTAAGTTCATGCCCGCGCGGGATCCCGAGTGGCCTGTGACAGAGGCTGCCAAGCGTGCAGTCGCTACAAAAAGAATTTTGGGGCTGGCCCAGCCTTCCTCAAGGTAGGTACTGCTTCCCTGTCATGGGGAAACGATCAGCTGCCAGCCCATTTTGTGTGGCTCATGGCACCTTGTTCATTTGTGTTTGGCCAGAGAGATTAGGCCGAGATTGGGAAGTGCTCTTCCACTTCCAAAATACCTGGGTTTTATATGTTTGGGTGAGTTAATGCTATATGGATTGCGGTTTAAAAAGCCCTTTTGAGGTAGAAGGAGAGTCAAAAGAGAAGAAACAGGAACTCTGTAATTCCAGCAGAATTACTGGTTGGGACTTGTTATTAATTCCAACTATAAAAAGCAACCATCTGGCAAAGGGCAGAGTGTAATACACTCCTGTTGCCCAGCATGTTGCAGCTGACCTCAGCCCAGTCTGCAGGAAGTGCTGGGAGGATGTTTCACAGAGGGTGGGGAAATGCCTGGCTGTAGTGGCTGTGAGAGATACTCCTCTCCTGACGACAGCATTGGAGGTGTGATGCCTTTTGTCCTCCCTTGACAGGGAAGGGCAGGCTTAGGTGGAGGTGTGGGAGCTCGAAGGCAGCTGACAGCTGGCCTTGCTGCAGTCAGGATTGACTATTCCTACCCTCTCTCCTCCAGACCTCGCGTGGGCTTGACTGCACTCGACCCAGATGCATTCAAAGTGAAAGAGAGAGCTCTGAAGGCGGTTTGTACTCCACGGCTCGCAGAACTAGCTCAACCAATTAAGCGCTAAGCTCCTTCAGAAATGCTCCTGCCATCTGCCCACATCACCCCTTGGAACATCACTCTCTCTGGCTGTGCTGTGGCTGCAAAATCTCTTTGAACACAGCACAGAGGCAGCACTCGGCAGGAACGCTTTCTGGGAGTTAAAATAAAATCATCATTCCGTAAGAATAGTCATCAGGGAAAATTACAGAATTCAACTTAATGTGGGAAGACTCTCTCCCTAGGATGGGTTATGTCTGGAGTTTCTCTCTTGATTGTTTTGCTGTAATAATTTAAGAAGTAATGAAACAACTGCTGGGGGAAGGCAGCACAGGAACTGTCCTTTCATGCAGGGAAGTGTGGCAAACTAAACTCAAAAGCACGCACTAAGTTGATGCAACACAACTCCTGAATTTGGGTTTAAAGTTTTTTGCTAAAGTTTTAGCAAAACTTTAGTTTAGCAAAATTTTTGAGTGTCAGTAAGAAGATCTTACTGACACTCAAAAGTTTTATGCTTGTGACAGAAGTAGAAATGCAAAAGGCTACAATGTATGTTGAGTTGGCTTGGATTTGCGGCCTGTTTTCTCAAATGCCTGGAGAACAGGCAGATCCAGTTACATAGGTGGGTTAAAACTGTGTGGTTCAGATACTCAGTTGTGTGACCCTGGGCAAAGTAAGAGAGTTCTGCATTGGGATTTTTGGAGCTTAACTCAAGAAAGCAGAGTTCCCCTCAGTGTAAGAGAGAAGGCAAGTTGCAAAGGCTAAGCAGAAAACAAGTATTGATGCCAGTGTCTGCAGACCAAATTCTGAGCTCCAGTCAGGTCTGTGGGTGAGTCAGTTTGGCAGCTGAATTGCAGGGGAACAACACAGCCTGTGCAGGGCATGACATAAAGGGAGAATGCTTTTATCTGCTTCCTACAGGGTCAGTGTGTTTTGCACTGGCTGCCCAACCACTGACGACAGGCTGGAGATACTGAGGCAAGAGAGATGCTCCCCAGTAAGAGACAAAAGCCACAAATGAAAGCATATGGCTGTTTCAGAGCCAATGTATTTTAATCTTCCCTTTGTTAAGCTGATTCTCCTTCCAAAGGAGTAGAGGCAGGTGACCACAAACCAGAAGGGGATTAATCAGAGGATCCATTAATTGATTCAGTAATCCACTAAGCAGAGGACTTTTGAAGCCTTTTGCACAAGGTAAGGTCACTGGGAAATTGTGCTGGTTATTTTTAGACCAGGCATTGTCCTGTGCCAGGATGGATGAGAGTTTGGACTTCGTGCAAGAGCCCCAGTGCAACTGCATTCCTCAGGCTTGAGAATGGCGGGGGGAGACTGGAGTGTCCCCCTAGAACCCCCATGCTGTGGGGGAACCCCAGCACCACCATCCTCTGCCACCCCAGGGATTAGGGGGTGTGTGGGGTTGTGCGGGCTGCCATGCATGGACCCACAGGTGCCTTAGGAGATGAGGCTGCCCATGGCTGTCCCATGGCCAAGGGGAAACCCATTGTGCCCACTGAGGCTGCCTGGCAGAAATGTTGCCCTTCCAGAGGAAGGAGTCTGCCTCCTGTCATGGGGGCAGGGAGCACAAATAGGACAGAGCACAGCTCCTCTCATTAAAAAATGTTGGGTTTTAATAATTGCACTGGGAAAAACTCAAAACAACCCATGAGTTCTTTCTCTTTGGTGACCTTTAACAGAAAGGTAAAGAAGGCATTCAAGGGGTGCTTGGCTTGGTCTGATTCTGGTGTAGGCACTTGGTTTGCAGTATCCAGAGCTGATTCAGGCACGTTGAGCCAAATCAGGTCACTTGAACAACACACTTGGTTTTCCAGATGCCCCACTCTCTGGATGATCTGCACCTTAAAGCTCACACATATACTTTGCCTCTGGGGCTTGTAAGGAAAAAGAATCTTTACTTCTTCCTTCTATATTTGAACATATATCATGGCAAAATTTCTGCAAGGCTGGAACAAGGGCATTAAATTGCCTTTTCTTGTGCAGCTGCTTTTAATGGGTTCGAATCACAAGACAGGTTATCAGCCATCAAAAGTTGTATACACACATGCGTGTGTGTATATATATATATATATATATAGTGGGTTTTTTCTGGTTATGTACATGTTAAATAAGATTTACGTTAAATAGCAGAGTATTACTTTGTATCGCAAAACCTATTGCAACAGAAGAACCCCAAGGAAACCCACTGAAGAGCTTCACCATCCTTTATAAGAGGCAAGGGGATTGGAGCAGCATCCTCTAGTCCCTGACAGACCCACTTTCTGAGGGCAGCCCTTCAGACTTCCTCCACTCCGCCAGGCGCTGCTTGAACCATTTCTGGAGAGAAAGAACAAAGCAGAGACTGAGTGCACTGGGCTGAGCAAAGCCTCCAAATCACTGTTCTAAAGGTGCAGATGTCAGCACGTGGGACCAGGTGAGGGGGACTCATGGTGCTGCTGCCTTGTAGCAAGGTGCTGTTCCCAGGCAGTGCAGGCAGCCTGGGATGGTTGTTCCTGACCGAACAGTCTTGCAACCTACATGTGCACCTCCTTCAAACTCATTTCTCTAGCTCACTTCAGACCTTGACAGCATGGGTGAGTCTTTTTTTTTATGGCTGTGAGCCCAGGTTTTTCTTGCAGAGTAAGAGATTGGCTGAGGAGCTGGATGGTGTCTGTTTAAATGACTGGAGAAGTGAAAAAATCCTTTGCAAGTTCCAAACTGACAGGAATTGAAAGCTCACCTGTTTCAGAAAGCATGAGAGGTACAGCACATTGGCTCTCCAAAAAATTTAAGAACAAATCTATTTTTAAAATTGTTTTAAAATCGTCTTAGTTTTAAGGCAATATGCACGTCTATGTTAGCAGCACTTAACACTATGTCTGCTATAACTCAGCATCTGGAAGCCTATTCCAAGAGCTGCTGATGCCACTTCAAGACAGCCACAATTTAAAATATTAGATAAAATGTATTTGGTTAAAGCAACACTACCTAAGAAGAAAAGAAAGAAAAGAAACACTACTCATGTGCCGGAAGCACAGCTCAGCCCTTTCTTTGGCAATGTGCCTGTGATTCCTTTTGTTGCAGTTCATTTTGTTGCTATATTTGTTCATGGTTATTTTTGAAGCTATTATGCTCCATAATGATACAGCCACAGTGCTCTCTATAAGTGCCTCTCACACTCACACTGCCTTTGCCCACATCCAGACATACGATTGATAGCCTAGCCTCCTCTCCAAAGTTTCACTTTCTGTCCTAAATCATAATCTCCCCTTTGCATCTCATTGTTACTGAATTTTTAATTAAAATGGCTGCTATTTCTAGATAATAAAACACTCCAGATGACAGGGGCAATGATTCCCTGTGTTCTATGCAATGCAGGCACTTTGCAGCTCACCACCCCAGTCTTGATCCTGTCCCTAACATGACCTCCATCTCCAGATCTCTAGGAGCACACTAGATTAGTGGGAAAAGAAAGCTATCAGGGAGGATTTTAAGACATCTACAGAGGTGCCCTGGGCGTATATGGCCTGTGTTTACAAGTTGCTGTAGGGGAAAAAAAAAGGATTAGTGCCATTTCTATGGAGAAAAAGGTATTTTAGGGGTACTGCCTCCTTGCTGCCTCAAACAAGCAGTGATTGATACCTTCCTGTCACCAAAGCACAGTCCACTCCAGCTGAGGACTATCTGTGCAATGGATGCTGTTCCAGCATCTTTCCCTGGGACAGGCTAAATGCTGACACTGCCAATTTGGCTTTGCTGAGGGAGAGCCAGGCTTTGCAGCTCTCTGCAAACTGCTGCTAACTTTCCAGTGGGATGGATTTCTTTTCTATACCCATAAATGCTGCCGTGGGTCCAGTAAGCACCTACATCCCAATGAGCTGCACTGCCACCTGAAGGAACTGGGAAGAAGCCGTTTGCTTCTGAAGTCCATGGTAGCCTGCAGGTAGCCAGCTGGAGCACAGGGAGAATTCCCAGTCAGTGGCAGCCTGTCCCTGTGGAGGGATATTTGGAGGCCTCTATGTCTCCTGGAGAGGCTGACAGACTTGCCTGACATTGGGGCTTAGGGACGCTGAGGGGGAAGGTGCACAGCCTGAGAATGTCCCACAGCATATCCTACAGGAATTGCATCTACCCTCTATCTGTTTTAAAATGACAGTAGTTTCTTCAGACATTAAAACCAGCAGTAGTTTGTGCATCCAAGACTATCAGAAATAGTTTGGATGAACAGCATGCACGGGTTGTAAATTCAGGAGCAGAAACACGTGGAGTGCAGGAAGGATGTGGGGTACAGGGAGGTGCTGTGTTGCATTAGAGCTCTCTGGGTGCAGTTAGGAGTCTGCTGGGGGTTGCAGAGGTGCAGAGGAGACTTGTGGGTGCAGTGAGGAGAGTGCAGGGTGCACGGTGGTGCAGGGAGCACACGCAGGGAGCACATGGGGCACAGAGGAGGGCAGGTGTGTGGGGGGAGCATGAGAAGGGCAGGGGTGGCTGCAGGAAGCCTGTGGGGGGACAGACAGGTGTATGATAGACCAGGGCAGGTAGGAGATGTGGGGCACAGAGGCATGCAGGTGGGGTGGGGCTGGTGCCAGGGGCAGGATGAGGGGCATGCACTCACCAGAGTCTGCTCCTCGGAGAGCCCGGTCTCAGCAGCGATGAGGCACAGTGTGGTGGGGTCAGGATGCTTGTTCACCTTGCAGAAGTGGTATTCCAGGATCTCCAGCTGCTCCTCAGTGGGAATCACTGGCTTTTCCATGGCCATATCTTCCTGGGGCAGGGCTATGGGGCCAGGCACTGCAGAGAGGGACTGGTGTCATTGCTCAAGCTGGGAGTGGCCAGTGGGGGCCACACTTGCTGAGCCCCAGATTTGCCATCCGTATCCCCACCAACCTCCCCCCTGACCCCAGCTGTGGCCTCTGGCTGCAGCAGGGCTCAACTCCCTTCCCAAAGGCATGCCAGGCAGCTCAGCTGGAAGCACCAGTCCCCAGCAACTCCTGTCTCATTTCCTCACTGCAGCGAGCACACGGCAGCAATGCCCAGCGCTGAGCTGTCTCACCATCCTCAGCTGGCAGGAAGCTGCAGGCTGCTCAGCACTCCCCTGGTGCTGTATTTATAGCCAGTGTCACTCCCATGGGAACGATTCCTGTTTACAGCCCTATTTAGGCCTGGGCGTCACTTAGGAGTGATGTCACAGCAATGGGCATGTTCAGGGGGTTAATTTAAAGACATTTGTTTAAAAACATTATTTATCCTCTGGGTGAAGGGACAATATCTGACATCTAACCTAGTGGTTTATTTCTTATTTATTTTCCCCCTGCTTGCCAGTGATCAGGCAAGTTTGTGCAAAGGAATGATAAAACAGAGCATACATGATGTTCTGGGAGCATGGTCTTTGATCCAGAAACCACCCTGTTTTCCCCTCCTCAGGGTCAGTGTCCTGGTCCTTCTCTTAGCAGTGTGGCCAGACATCACATAATGCTGGCCATGAGAAGGTGAGCTGCACTGTTTTAAGTAATATTTAATGTTACCACACATGGGCATTAACAGTTTGTCCTATTGTTCCTGAGCATCACTGAACTGGTTAGTTGATTGATTGGGTTTTGCTGTATAAGTGTTCAAATCCTCAAGGACTGTACCCAGTGTATGTCTGTTGTTCAAGCACTTGCTGCCTCTGACTGTGGTCAGTCCTAGGCGCTCCCAGCAAAGGCAGTACCAAGAAGCCCGTGTTTCCTCCAGAGTTACCCTTGTCCCACTTGTGCTTTGCACAATCTCTGGAAGATTTGGTCCAAAAGAACAAGCAAAGCAAATGCATCTTGGCTAAGTCCCACACCTCTCTTCTGCTGGGCTTCAGGTTTGCTTTCACATGGCAGAGGGTCGAGCTTGCTAATTCAGTCAACTAAAACACAAGGCACTGCCCCCACACAGCATGCCCAAGTCCCTTGATGCTGAATCACTGTGGTGTTTCTGAAACCAGGCTGTGGGGTATTGGCAGGGGAGGAGCTGGTTGCAAAATGTGGCCTTTCTTGATCTGCTCTCCTGTTGTCCCAGTTGCCTGGCCCATCTCTGTCAGGTTGGCTGGTTGGTGTTGCTGGCTCTCCAGTGCTGCCAGGAGCCCTTGGCCCTTCTTGGGACTCTTGTGGGCCACCTGCTGCAGACTTGCCCTGCTTCCACACTGCAGTCCAGCTTTTCCTTCCCTTTGGCTCTGGGGTATGATCCTGGAACATCCATCATGCTGCACTCCTACTGCATAGGTTTAAACCCAACTGCTTTCTTGGTTGGTTGGTAACTCACCTTTAGGTACCCTGGGGTACTGAATGCCCCAGGGCTTTCCCTTGCTGACAGAACTGCTAGGATGGAGCTCAGCTTCAAAACTGTCTTGCAGCTTGTGAAGAGCCAGGTGTAGTGAGAGGCTGGAGAGATCTTCTTTGAACTTTACCTCATAAAACAAAGATCCCCCTGAGCCTCCTCTGCAGAAAGTGCTTTGACTAATAAAAGAATCCTTTGGTATTTGAGTAGGGGCTTATAAATAGACCAGGGCTGATTGTGAAACAGCCCACTCTGCTTGAGTCACTTGGTAAATAGGGATTGTAACACAGAGGTTGTGTAACATTGGAGCATCTCTGAGCGTGATGGAGTGCTGGTAGACAGTATAACAGTATGACCACCAGCCCTGGGTGGACTGAGGAAAGATTATCTCTAACCCCAGGTACTGCAAGCTAAGTTGGCCTTGTCTGCAGCTGCCTGGGCTTCCTGGGGTCAGCTCAGTTCAGAAGCATCCATATAGGAAGGGGGCATCATGATTCAGTTCCTCATTCATGTGAGGTAGTAGGAGTCTGGTGAATGCTGCTCACCTACCTTAGATGTTTGTAGACCTCTGGAAAAGATGCAGGGGTAGAAGGAGGTCCCCTGGACTTGAGGTGCTGCTCTCCAGCACTGTGGCTGCCAAGCTCTCCATGAGGCCAAAATGCAGATGAGGCCAAGCTCGGGCCATGAGTCCTGCCTCTTCTTTTTTCAGCACACAACTGAGCCACCTGCCCTTCCCACGGAAAGCCCAGCCACAAAGGGATCCTCATCACCTCCAGATCATGCACCCAGCCTGAGCTACCAGCAGCAACATGCCTTGGCAGCTCATAAATCACTGTTTGCAGCCTGCCGCATTAATGTGCATTGATGTGAGTGCATGGATTTGCATAGGGAGCTCATGCTTCACCTTTCATGTTTCACCTGCACAGCTATTTCTGCTTCTGATTATCTCCAGCTTCCTGAGGCATTTCCCCACAGGACACAATATCTTCTACCTACTGGCAGCTCAGGGAGCTCCAGCATGTGGGATGTGATGCCTGATGGCTTTTCTTTGTGTCCCCTCTACCCCTGCTCTGGAAGGAGTCCAGTTTTTACCTCTCAAGATCGTGAGATGGGTTTCAGGAAAAGGCAGAAACCCCGGGGCTCCTGGAGGGCTTTGCAGGTCTCCCCACATCACTCCAGTATGTCCTGGAGGCTTTCAGGAGCCATGTGACCCCTGTGCAGCATATGGCCTCTAGCACTTGGCACCTCCTGGATGCTAAATTTGGAGGTATATGACATGACTCAAGGGCACCAGGAGTGCCTAAATGGCCAGACTGGCTCTATTGAGACCACTAATCACCTGCCCACTACTTAAGTGGAGCCTCGTTTAAGCCCAGGCATGCAGCTGGGCTTCAGGCTGTCCAACATCTCCCCCTGTACAGGAAGGTGATTGTCTCACATTTCTTAAGCCTGGCAAAAATATGGAGACTCACAGCTGTTTGGCTTAGCTGCTGAAAAGCACCACTTCTTACTGCTTTTTTCCTCTTAAATTTTTGACAACATTGAAAAGAAATGCTTTTTCAGTGCAAAGAATGTTAGCCATTCAGCAGGGCTGTGGGGCTGCAGTTGTCATTCAGCTGGGGTTTACTCACCCAGGCAGAAATGACAATGCCAATGTCACAGGGAAACCACCACACCTGCTCTGTCCTAAGTGTCAAGCTAAGGACCCCTGGGGAATTCACATTTGGCTCTGACTGTCGTGGTTTTAGGTAGAGCAATGTGAGAGCAGAAGTTTGCAAGTGGATCAGCAGCTGCCTGGGCCGTGGGCAGCTCCAGCCAGCATTGCTATGTACATGACAGCACCTGATGCTCTTAGTGTGGCTGGCAGGGCATTAAAATGCACCTCCAGGGCCATTTTGGAGTGAGCAGACAAAAGGTAATGGCTGACGGACACAAGTTGCAGCAAGAGAAAGTCTTATTATAAATATATAGTACTCTGCCTGTGTCCTGTGGTTGTACCCAACTCCCCAGAAACACCCTGGGGTTACTAGCAGGACTCCTAGCTCTGGCCTGAAATGGGCAAGGACATCTTTCAGTGTCCCAGCATGCTTGTCCAGCACTGCTAGTGCAGTCAGCATTTACAATCCTGGCAGAAATCTGCCACTTTTCCAGAAAAGACGTGATCTCTGTTTGCTCAGCTTTGCTTTTTTGAACAGTAGTCACAATAGCTGGCTGGCTGTGCAGCTTTCTAACGATTTACTGCACCCAAAGCCCCTGGAAATCTCTCTGAGCAGTAGCTCCTGCCAAGCTGATGGGGCTCCATAGCCTCTGCTGGGCTTCTTAACCCCTTCCCACTGTCAGGGCTGGGATGTGACTGGAGGCATCTGCATCTGGTTTTAGCTTGCAGCTATTTCCTGCCACTGCAGGGATCAAAATAGCAGTTCTGAATGCAAACGAGCCCTCCTACCCTCCCTTGCTCTGCTGCAGAGCCGTGTCCTGTCCTGAGCTTTGCTCATCCTCCTGCTGTGGGGTGGCTGTGGATAACATCAGCCAGCATGGCGCACAGGATAAGGTGGGACAGAGGCTTTAAAAATAAACCGGGCCCTGCCATAAATAAGGAAAAAACACCTGTCATGCATCCTGTAAACTACCCGTCCAGTCTTTTAGAAGATAATATCGGATAGGAACAAAGCAAACAGGAGCACAGCAGCTGCTGCAGCAGAGGCAGGACGCCATGGTGGCCCCTGCCTGGGGTCTCTCTTCTGTTTGCCTCGGGCATGAGCCTTCCTGCCCTGCTGGGTGCAGCTCCGACCTCCTCAGCATCAGTACTCACAGGGGAGCACTTCCCTCCATCCCCCATCCCCAACTGCACACCCACCCCAGCACGCCCAGCTCAAAGCGTGTGCTTACCTGGAGCTGGCAGGGACCAGAAGTGTGTAAAACAAGAACCCCGCAGGTCCTCGGGTGACTGCTTAAGTATCTGCGTGTGTGTTTGACAGGCGGGGACCTGAAAAACCTGCCGCAAATCACAGGAGCTGCCGGGATCCACAGCCACTCTCTGGGCTGGTAATTCAGGTTTGGCGCCCGCTCCCTTTGGCAGGGCTCCCCCCGCGCTCCGTGGCCGTGCGCTCCGCGGGCTCTCGGTGCCCGGCGGCCGTCGGGGCGCGTCCCGCCGCGCTCGGAGCCGCAGGACGCGGTCCCGGCCGGGGCCGCTTCCTGCGGGGGTACAGGAAAGGTGCAGGCGGGGTGCGGCGGAAACTGCGCTTCGTGCAGCGGAGCTGCAGCCGAGCCCGTCCCGCCCGGCCGGGCCGCATCCCGCTGCGCCGCTGGAAGGAGCCCGCGCGAGTGTCTTGCAAATGATGTGTCCAGGTTTAACAGTCCTGAGCCTGCTGTCGCTTTAGTCAGCTCTGTGATCCCGCCAGGCTGGGTGTAAGGGCAGGACTGGGTCCTGGATCTGTCCTGCTGCTGCTGCAGCCCTCAGAGGCACAGCCTGGCTGGGGATGGGGAGGAGAGCAGGACATCCTCTGCCAAAGCCTTCTCCTCGATTAAAGTGCTCAGGAGCCTGCCCTTCTCAGTGTGGTGGTCTGGGAGCATTAGACAGCTTAAAAAGAGGCATCTTGTGGGGTGGAGTGCAGTGGGGAGGGGCTGATTTTTCTCTCCAGTTTATAGACAGCTGGAAGGGGATGCTGGAAAATGAGAGAGGCTGAAGAAAGGGCTCATGAAAAATTGAGTATGGCTTGCAGTGGCTGAGATTATCTGCCAGAGCAAAACTCAAACTGGCACAGAATGCAAAAGATGTGGAGCTGGCTGGAGCCAGAGGGAGGGAGCCCTGACCCTGGGGAGAAGTGAATGGACAAACCCAGGCAAGAAACCTGCCATATGTTTAGCAGTGGGCCAAGACCATCCTTTAGAGGTTTTGTAATTTTGGGGGAAGCATGGGCCAAGGCAAGGAGATTGCAAAGAGATCTGTGCCAAAGGACAGGCAGACCTGTGCCAGTTTTCCTAGCAGGATGACATTGATCAAGCAAGATCAGGGGATAGCTTCAATGCCTGATAAACCAAATGGTGCTGCTCAGTGGCTGCCAGAGAGGTTTTTGGGAGAAGACTTGATCCTGCATGCCTTGGGCAGGCACCTGGCCAAAGGAATATGTCTATTTATCACTGGTGCTAAGCAACAGGAGCACGGCTAGCAATGGGTGCACACAAGCAGATTGGACAATTGGCCAGGGGATGGCTCCAGGAGCTGTGCCTGGGGGCATCAGGGTGCATTCAGGGAGGCTGGGGCAGACCCCTGCAGCAGGACTCAGCCTTGGATTTCCACCCCAGTATTGGAAAGTCCAGACAGAGGTCCCAAACTGCATACTGACACGTCCTTGAGGGAGCTCTCAGGGGTATTGCTACTTATCTGCCCCATGTCTGTGCTCTGCTCTGGCATCTGCTCTTGGCCAGCCTCGGTGACGGGACAGATGGGAAAATATTCTGATCCAGAAAGATTTTCCTATGTTTGTATGCTGTCTTTTTTTTCCTTCCATGCATATGCCCCAAGAGTTGCAAAATGTGAGTAACGTGGCCTGCAGGAACAGGATAGGCTCCTCTCTTCCCTTGTTTATTACTGTCAACGGAGAGAAAGCCTTTAATGTGGAAAAACCCTTTTCTCTTAGCCTGTGAGCTCAGCCCAGGCTTGCACTGGGAGCCCTGGCAGTTTCAGGCTGAGACACCCCATTGAAATGGTTTCAGAGGGGCTGGGAGTCCTGCAGTGACAGTGTGAAAGTCATGCCACGAATCTGTGCGCATCTGGCTGGCACATGTTAATGCTTCTCTGACCTTTTCTGAAATCTTTTACGCCCCATTTCTCCTCCTGGGAGAGGGTCGAAGTACTGCTGGAATTAATGCCTCACCTGATATGAAGAGATCCTGTCCCAGAGGATGTCCTTTGTCAGCAGAATTAAATAGAAACAAAATGAAGGGTGCATCCAGGCCCATCACAGAGACTTTCTTCCTGTTGAGAAGAAGTACAGCTGTTGTGATGTACATGGGACGATTTTGCATAATACTGTGGCATTGCAGGGAGGGGTTGGCAGCTGCAGCCTGCATTCAGCACCCCACTGCTCTGGACCCCTCTGCAGAGGCTTGAATATCATCCATACTGCTCCATGGCAAGATATTGGCTGAGGTCACTTTTGGGGGAGGTGGGGTGGGTATTTGACACACAGCTTATGCTGTAGCCCAGTTGTTGTCCCTTTAACACTGCGTGGAGACAGAATGGAAAAAACAGGGGAAAGAGAGGGGGGAAGCAACTTGTCAAGCCATCAGGATAGAATGGGCTCTAACACAACTTTTCTGACTTGTTCATGTTTCCTCGTTTTCATGCATGTGTCTATCTTGAATTTTGCCATGTTTTCTTTCCTGAAAATGAGGCTTAGCACCAGCACCACTTGTCTGGGGATTAAGCAGAGATTTTCTTCGTTTTTCTGAATGTTATGTGAATTTAAAAATATGTGCTTTCCAGACTCTACCCCAACCCAAGTGTCAGAGATAGCACAAAAGCTTCCTTTCTCTCTCTGAACACCCCAATGCAAAGGAGAACCTCAAAAGCCATCTTCTATTTTATTTACCAGTGGTTTTTTTTCCTGATGTGCTGGGGTTTTCTGGCCGCTAATCCAAAAAAAAAAACGTGGCTGGAAACAAGGCTTTACAGAATATTTTGGCTTCCATTCAGTTAGAGAAGAGTTTTCTAACTAGCCAGTTCTGACTCACAGGACAACTCTTGCAGCTAACCAGATGAGACTTCTACCTCCATACCCCACTTGCCCCATAACTGCATAAGAGATTGGTTGTTCTTTGGGGTGCAGCTGGCAATTGCCTTTGTTGGACATCCCAACACACAAGAACGTGACTGAGTCATTGTTCTTTTGATCAGTTTTTCCCTAGGAGAGCAGCAACACTGGTTGCACCCCAAGAGCCAGCAGCACACTGTGCTTACCCAGACCATGCCCTGGGCAGGGGCAAGAGGAGGTGGGCACAGGTGGCTCCTGCTGCTGGAGCAGGGCTGCTGGTCTGGGATCAGCAGCTGCCTCTTCTGCTCTCTCCTTCATGCATTTTCCTTTGGTTTTTGTGGGCAGGGTTCAGCCTGTCTCTCCTCAGCAGCAGAAGGGATCCAGGCCAGACAGATACTAATCAGATGGGACTTCCAATAAGATTCCTGCCTTTACTTTGTTCGTGGGATACAGTTGTGTGGATGGAAACTGCAGTGTTTTATTATTCCTCCCGTTGTTCCAGCACTTCTCAGAGAACAGTGTCATCTCATTGGTATTTCCATGTGCAATCTCTGCCTGGGGTACAGTCTTCCTCCTTTCTCTCACTATTACTAACCAGATTGTTTTGAAGTGACTAAACCGGGAGCTGATACGTGCAGTTCCTTGCCGGGAGGATTTTCAGCAGCGCTGCCATAGCTTGTAGGCAGAGCGTGCTGCGGCACGCAGACACAGCCAGCAGGGCATCAGCACACGTGGGAGCTGCTGCCGTGCCCGGCCAGGAAAACACGGCCCGGCACCGGTGAGAGGCAGGGAGGGAGGACAGAGTAGACCTGCAGATCCACTCTCTGCCCTGGCAGTGCCAGGGGAATGTGCAGGGGAGCGAGTGCCCTTGCACAGACTCGGACGGCTGTGTGTTTTCTAGGGAGCAAGTCAGGGAGGTGGGGCTGGAAAATATCTGCTGAAATCTGTTCTGTTCTGAATCTCTAGGCTGAAGCTGCCTAGAGAGCTTTTGGAGCTCCTGACTCAAATACTTCAGTGATCAAATACTTCAAGGTCAATGAAGGGACTTTAGCCCTCCCAGAGCAGGGATGAGCTCTGTCCTAACACTTGCCTGCCACCATGGCTCTCAGTTGTAGCAGGAATGCTACCCTGAAGACTAACTTCAAGGCTGAGCATGGGCGCTGACCATCCCATGACTTTGCTCACCCTTCACCATGAGGGACAAGGACCCATTTTCCCCCTGTGCTGTCCCACACCAGGGAGCCCACAGGTTCCTGGCCCTTGTGCCCCCTCATGGCAGCAGTGCCATGCAGCTGGCAGCCTGTGGTTTCTGTTGGACCAGTCTGGGCAGGCACCCGTGGAGGGGTGGCTCTGGTGCCACCAGCTGCGGGAGAATTGCTACAGACGATGAACAGGATGGGTCATCTCTGTGACACACACCACAGTTCCTGTGCCACCTGTGGTGCCCTGTGACACTGGCAGACAACCAGAATGACTCACAGAATAACAATGAACAGGGAAGGAACGTAATGGAGACTCTGCTCCATCTGCTGGGTGCCAAGGAGTGGCTTCAAGCATCCTAAGCAATCAACTTTAAAATTTTTGTTCCCTTTAGCAAGCTGGTTGTTAAAGAGAGCTCCTGGGAAGCTGGCACTGACAAAGAATGCTAGCTGCTCACTGTCTTCTCTACACAGCTGGCCGCAGCTGGGGACAGCTCAGTGAGCACAATAGAAGCACTCACAGATGCCTTCCTCATTGCTCTGACAGCCTCATTACCACCGCAGGGAGGGATCACCCTCAGTGGGACATCCCCAGCTCCTGGGATCTCCCCCTGCTCCTGCTCTGCGTCTCAGGCACTCTGCTGTCAGCAGGGACAAGTTGTTTGTGTCTGGTGTGCCTGGCAGAGAGGCTCAGGGTGTAGGAGGGTTCCCTTGCCCTGTCTCTCAGGGTATGGTGACTGGGCTGGTGGATGGGGGTGCTTTCCTGGGAAGGAGCATGGGAGCAGGGTGCAGTGCTTCACAGGCAAGCAGCTGGAGAGTGCTCAACCCATGGGAGAGCCCAGCAGGCTCAAACAAGCACAAAGAGCCTCAGAAACCTGAGCTAAGCTGTACCCGCACCACTGCTTAGGGAAGTCACATTCTTGTCACAGCATGTCTTTTAGCACCTTGTCCTGCTGGAGGGAAGTGGTTTGGGGGACACTCAAGGCTGGGGGCCAGTTCCCATCAGTGGTGAGGGCAGGTTCTGGAGGCTTACTGCCAATCTGAGGCTGTTTGAAGCAGAAGGAAGGCTTCTGGCACCGGCGTGGGATTGCTCTCATGTTGCTCCAAGTGTCTGTGTGCCCGTCTCTGGGCTGGCTGCTGCTACATACAGCCAGTCCGTCTGGCTTCTCTGGGTGGGCTTCTCTCCCTTCTTCAAAGGCTGTTTCTCATCCTAGGCCTAGTCATGGCTAGCAAGAACTTCTCCAGGGAGGGCTTTATGTAGGGCCATGTGTTCTGTAGATCTCTGGCTGGGCTGCAGAAAGCCAAGCTCAGTGGGGTGGGCACAGCAGGGCCGAGCTCAGGGAGCCCACTGGAGAGCTGTGTCCCCTGAGCTACTCCTGCAGCCCAGCACAGGCTTGTCTGCATGGCAAGGGAACACTGGAACAGACTGTCAGGGGTTTCCAGAGCCTGCTTCCCTTGAAATACACTTCACTTAGCAGCTATTCTTTTAGTAAGATTCTAATTCTAACCTCTGCTCCCCATTCACCTGTTCTATGCCTAGAAATGGCTTTGCTGACTTGTGTGCCTGACCATGGCACATATGAGCCATGGGGAAAATAAAATACACGAGGGGCCAGCTCTGCTCTCTGTGCCCAGCCTGCTGTTGCACTGGAAATGTTGGTGACCTGGGGTAGGGACACACAGGAGACACCTGGTGTGTAACTGCTCACAGCCTGCTGGTCTCTGCCAGACGTTTTTCAGTCCTGTCATTTCTGAACACCTGGAGGCTTTCTTGAGGCTCTGAAGGTGTTTTATCTGTTCTGAATAAAGTACTCTTATCACTCCCCAATGGCAGACTGTTGACCCTAAACATTTCATGATGTTTTCACCTAAGGAAATTGAATGCAAGAGATGGGAAGTTAGGCAGAAGGCTCAGAGGCATTTTTCTGCTGTGCACCTACACACAGCACTCCAGATAACTGAGGTGCTTTCTCATAAGTAGTCAGACCTGTCGGGGTGGCTCTGGTGGTTCTGGTGGTTCTGATAACACCCGACTTTGGGCAGTGCAGGTGCTGGTTGCAAATTGCCTGTTGCTATTGCAAACTGCAGAATAAGTGAGGTGGAAACGACCTCTCCAGTCTGTAGTCCAACCTCCAGCTCCAAGCAGGGTCCTCTAGATCAGGTAGCTTAGGATTGTGAGCAGAATTGTGAACATCTTGAAGAAAGTTGTTTCTAAAACCACTACTGTGTTCCTATTCTGGAATACCTCATGGAAAAGAATTTTTTGCTGGTATTTAACAAAACTTTTGCATGTATACAAGATCCCTATTCTAGCCCAATATTACTTATATGTGGGAGGTTTTTTGCCTTACTGGTGCATGGAAGAGTCTAAAGGCAATGTTTGTCAGCAAACAACAAATGTTTTTTTCCCTCCTCATGAGCCCAAACAGTTTTCTTTTCAGAATTAAAAACCCCCTTTTCCTCTTCTGATGACTTTTTCAAAGGATATCCTTCTTTCTCTGTGTAGGAGTGGAAGAAGTCCCCAAAATATGCAGGGTTTTCCTCTTTTTGGACTCAGTCACATAGCAACAGGTGGTCCTAGGAGTTTACAGATCGTTATGCCCAGAGTTTAGGAAGTCTTTACTTTGGCTGATCCATAGACATAATTTGCTTATTGCCTTGTCCTATTTCATTCTGACATGAATATTATCTATTTCTCAACAGACAGTCATGTTTTAAACTTTGGTCATGGTTGCAGATCCCTAAATTCTCCTAGAGAAACTGGCTGATCATGGCACAGATGGGTGCACTGTTTGCCATGTAACAAACTGTCTGTGTGGCACAACCCAGAGAGTGTTGGTGAATGGAGTTAAATCCAGCTGCTGGATGGCCAGGGATTACTGTTGGGGCCAGTCCTGTTTAATGTCTTCATTAATGATCTGGCCAAGGGGATTGAGTGCACCCTCTGAGCAAAGGGCAAGTTGACAGTCAGAGAAAGCACCAGGGACACAATTTGCATTTTGCTTGATTGTCAGGATTTACATTTGGTAACACAGCTTAGTGGCACTTGGCATGTTAGGTTTACAGCTGATGATCTTAAAGGTCTTTTCCAACCTACATGATTCTATGATTCTTAGCAGATAAACTTAATCATTGCTGTGACCCCCATTCACAGCCTCACATTTCACTACAGCTCTGTGCACCCAACTGTATTTATGTCCCCTGCCATAGGCCTAGTGAAGGCAGAAACACTGTGGGGCAAGAAAAGGTATGAGTCCCATGTAAATGCAAAGCTGATTTTTAGAAATTCAGAGAGAAGCAAGCTACTTGGAGTTTCCCAAAGCTTGCCAGAAGGTGAGGGTGTGCGTGCAGATAGCTAGGGTAGCAGCCCCTAGATAGCAGCCCCAAAGCCTCCTACAGAAGCCACTCCTCTTTGACACCTTCAAATGAAGAGAGAGGGTTCACTTCAAGTCTCCATTTACAGACATCTGCAAATTTCTGGATATCCAAAATATTTGGGGACTGGTAGATAAGAAAGGACTTCCAGAAAACCCAGGCCCTTCCAGAGCAGCAGTTTGGGGCTTGCTACAACATCCCACAAAATCTATAGTGACACCAGATATTACTGGGCAAGTTAAAGACCTCAGTCCCAGCCCTATTCTCTGCTCCAGAGTGCTTCACGGTAGGATTTTTCACTGGGGAGGCTGGAATAGACTAGCTTATGTAAGAACAGTTTTAGGTCAACTCCTAATGTCAGGAAGAAATATTCAGAATTGCTTAAAAGGTAAAATTAAACACATGTTCCAGATTCTTGCATAATTTCTCACCACTTGACTGAAGAAGCACTTAAAAGGGGTTAATTTTTCCTCAATATAAAGATGAGGCACTTTTACAGAGAAAAGTTGGGGGTTTTCTCTGAAGTTATCTAGCTAAGAATTCCCCAGAAACCTGTGCTACTTCTATAGATGTTTAGATGTCTTTCATTCAGAAAATGAAGCAGTTGCTACGTGACCAGCTCAAAAATCACAAAGCTAAGATAGAAGCCAGTGCAGTCCTACACATGGCAATGAATGCCACAGCTTCATCTGTGAGTCATCTGCCCACAGAATAACGTTTCTACCAAATTGTGTGCCATGGAGTCTCCTCCAAAAAACCACTTGGATTCAATGATCAGGAAAAAGCAAGTTAGCTTTGCCAAGTAAATGAGATTGACCGTGTATCACTGATGCTAATAATATAATACGGTTGAAAACAAACAGCTCCTAACAGAACATTTATGCATTCAAACGATAACGATGAATAAAAAGCCTTTCCTACACCCCTTACTGAGAACACGAAAGGAGCTTTAAAAGAAAACAAATGCTGCCGCCTAGAGAGCGAGCTGGAAATCCACAGATCCGAGCTCTTCGTACTGACTGTCTCCCACAGGATTCAGACATGGCTTTCCCTTCTGCTCTTGCTCGTGGTCCTGTGTCACCCAGGAGAGACTTCTCTTTTCCTCTAGACACCAGTGTTACTGAGCAGTCACACCTCCTCCGGGAGGAGAAAGCCTGCATTCCCTTCAAAGGGTGCCTGAGCACTTCCAAACTACCCCCAGCTAAGCTGGGAGCTGGAGCCCAGCTGTCCCAGAAAACACACACACTGTGCCTGTGGAGCGACGGTATGTGGAGTTCAGGGAACTTTTAAAAATATTTTTCCTAGGCAGATTTAAAAACAATTAAAATTCCACAGGAGGGAAAGTTGAGAATTTAATCAGTAAAAAAAAAAAAAATAAATGCTGTTCTTGCAACTCAGCCAGGGAAAAAAAAGCCATTCATCTGCATGTTTCATTAGCAAAAGGCAGTAAGACATCTTCTGACCTTCCTTTGATCTATATGGATGGCTGCACATTCTCCTCCCAGTGAGATCAGGGCTGTGCTGCTCCTGTGAAGCTTGAAAATATAATAAAATCCTGATCAATCAAAATATTGTTCAACCACCTGAGCTCAGACAGAAAAGAGATCCTTTCTTGATTCACAATTCACGATCATGCCATTCAGCTGGCATAACTCCTTGTTAGCCTCACACACATGTCATAAGCCAACAGGAATGATTGCCATGAGGTTGTAGCTGTCTAAAGATTACAGTAACATCATTCTATAACACTGTATAATGAATTATGCCATGAATCTGTTATTATTATGTTAATATTATTCTAAGTTATGCTGTGAAGCTGTGCCAGGGGAGGTTTGGGGTGGATGTTAGGAAAAGGGGAATTAGGCACTGAAACAGGTTCCCTGGGAAGCACCAAGACTGTCTGAGTTCAAGAAGTGTTGGGATGATGCTCTCAACACGGTCCTAAATGTAATGTACAGTTTTAACTTAAAAAAATTAAACCCATCATACTGAAATTCACCATCTTTTTGAGCTATAAACCTTCATAAACACCCAGCTGGGATACACTACTGGTTTTGGTTTCTTTTTTTTTTTGCTTCCAGCCCTCCAGTGATTAATCTTTCCTCAAAGAAAATGAAAGCAGGCATGTGCTGGAAGGTAAGGATAGTTTTGACCCTTTAAAGGAACTGTAAGGCAAAAACATTATTGTTTTTCAAACCCAAAGTCACTGACCTGAGAATGTTCCTCAGGCATGAAATGTGCTGTACATCTCTGCCTGCACTGCTGCTGCCCAGCAAAGCCTGACAAAGCCATGGTCTGGGCCAGGGGGAGAGCAGGTGCTGCTTGGCTGAGATCAAAGGTAAAAGCCACCTGTGTATTACCAAGCGCTGTAGGACAGCCCCAACACAGTTAATTTCAATCAGCGTGCATAAAACTGTTGTTTGGTGGAACAGAAAGAACAAATCTAAGAATATGTGCCCATATCCATGACAAGTACAAGGAAAGGACCAAACCCCAGTTCTTGCACACCCTTCCTGTGGGGAGGCCCACCAGAGCCACTCTGGAGTGCATGCCTTCACAGGAGTCTTGAGCTTTCCAATTTTGCTTTGATGTTTGCCACAGGAAGTGGCTCTTGGGTGCCAGCCAGGCCGGTGACCTCATGGCCCCAGGGAGCAGCACCCAGAGGGATGGGGACCTGGAGGGCAGTGCATGCTCTGCCCCTGCCTCCAGCATCCCAAAACAGCCCTCACTTGCAGCAAGAGCAGAGGGTGCCCAGGTCACTGTCCCCACCAGCAGGACCTGCAGGTAGGGAGCCAGGGGCAGAGGCTTGGCACGTTGCCATCACCAGTTTGGTAGCTGCCACAAGAAACCCCTCCAGTGGCTCTCCAGGGGTTGCTGGCACCTGTGGGCTCAGAATATCCCAGAACCAAAGAGCACTGCCTCTGACAGAGATGCTGGGGTCTCCCTGATCCCAGAAGGGATTGTAGGAATGGCACTTGGTACCCACTCACTTCCTTCCTTGGTGCACTCAATCCCTTCTCTGGACAACTGATCTTCTGGTATAGAGTGAGGACATGCCCTTCCTTTGATCCATCTTTAATAAGAAAATACATCAGGGTTCAGATAATAATTCTACTATGGGTATGTTTACAACCACTGGTTTTAATACAGTAAACAAACTTTAAATATGCAAGTTTGTTTATTAAGACAGGCTACACAGAAGGTACACGTAAGGCATTGCTTCCATTTGGATTGTCTGTGACCCTCTAATTTTCTTGAAAAGCAGCCATCTGTCATATCAGCAATGTCCTTTTCGGACAATTTCTATATGCGTATGGTCTTCACTGCAAACAGAAAAAAATATATTAGAAGAGGAACACTACTTGAATTTTACAGACACATTTTATAAAGTGGACTCTCTCGTTTCTTTCTATGTGTTCAATTAAATGCAGTGATGCATTAATTACATCACTTACTGAAAGCATCACCACAAAGTAACCATGATGCAAAAATCTATGAAATCACATACACAGAGTGAGTAACCTGCCACAGGCTTTGTTACCTATAAAAACTGGATAAAACCATCTGCAAATCTGAGAAGAACTGTCACACCACATGACAGATCACACCATGAGGACTAACGTGTCCATTACAAAGCATTAATACAAGTTAAGCTTTGCAGTCTGAGGCGCAAACCAGTTCTAATGCTTACAGTATGTCCCCCTTTCACATGGGAATTCAGTGGGAAGGGTGTGCATCCTGATGCACCTTGGCATCTGAGGCTTTGCTAAATTTTGAATGTGTGGTTCTCTGAATGCTGGAATCTTCTTTAACGAAATTTTAGCCAAGTACCCTTTAGTTTGGAAACACTGGTTTGTTTTTCTTGCAAGTCCTATACACAGTATTTTGGAGTGCTCCATTTACAAATCTCAATTTACCAGGCAAATGCAGACAGAAAAAAAAAACAGAATAGAATGCAAATTGTCCCAGATGATCAGTTTGTTTCCTTATCTTAATAGAATCAAGCTGGTTTACTCGTCATGAAATTTAAGAGACTTACGTTTTCCCAAAAGCAGGGTTAATCTGTACTAGTTAGTAATAGTTTTATCAGGGATCTTTTAACCAGAAGGTAGTGCCAGAAGGCAGATACGGAATATGAAAGGCAAAATCAAGGCCAGGGGATGTAAAAGGACTGGTTAGGATGTAAGGAGTGGTTCTGGCTGAAGGACACCCTCACACTAAACCCTGCAGAGACACCTCAAGCTGCTGCATCTACTTCCAAAGAGCATGTGTTGCTGTCAGACTAGGTTTAAACCAAGATCAGATGTTGTCATTGCTACTGGACACTGAGTGTGGAAGAGACCTGGGATTTGCATGTGAGCACCACTTAAGAATAGATTAAATCTGAGCTTTAAAAGAAAAATATAAAGGAGGAAAACTAACTTTGGTCTTACAATTAAGGGGCTTCACTACAGAGCCAGGATGGGGAGGGTTTGTGCTGCACCTTTGCTCCAGGTGTATCATGTTATCATGGATCAACTGCAGCAACCTCTTCAGCAGGACTCTATAGATTCACACAGGGCTCTCCAGGTGCCCACACATTTCTTCACTCTATAGATTCACACAGGGCTCTCCAGGTGCCCACACATTTCTTCACTCTATAGATTCACATAGGGCTCTCCAAGTGCCTACACATTTCTTCACTCTATAGATTCACATAGGGCTCTCCAAGTGCCTACACATTTCTTCACTCTATAGATTCACACAGGGCTCTCCAGGTGCCCACACATTTCTTCACTCTATAGATTCACACAGGGCTCTCCAGGTGCCCGCACATTTCTTATAGATTCACAATTTCTTCACTCTATAGATTCACACAGGGCTCTCCAGGTGCCCACACACATTCCTTCATGGACAGTACTGTCTTGGCCATCAGGAAGTACAACTCTCTCCAGGAAGTCCCTTCATGGGGTTAAATATGGGCTAGAACAAACCTGCAAGATGGCCATTGAGAATCACTCTAAGTTAATTGAGAAGTGACTGTTTTGTAATTTAGTACTGGATGTGTCCCTATATCTGTTCTGTATCACCACATTACACTATTTCAGCAACTAGTCGTGCAGCCTGCTAAATGGGGCAGAAAAATCTCTTTGTTCTGTCTTCCTAAGTGTGACAGACTGTACCTTAGATTACTTGGAGTGGAATGATCATTGCTTATGACTATGGACTGTTTTTCAAAGCTGAAATTCCTCCAATAAAGCAAAATGTTTTATCCGTGTTGTGTTTGTGCCAAGTCAAACACTTTAGAACAACAACTCCAGGCTGAACTAGAAGGCCCCCAAATATGCCAACTACTGAACTATAAAAGAAAAATGATCAGGAGAGTATCTGGCCACCCTGTGTCCCTTCAGACCCAAATACATGTTTCTGAGCATGTAAGAAGACAGCAAAAAAAGATGGTTAAGACAGAATTCTATCTTGTGTTTATAACTGGATTTAATCCCATGTATCACACAAAACATGTACTTTACATCTTATACTAAAAAGACATAAGCCTCATTACTAATTACTTAAGGAATTACTTAAGGAGTTGAAATAAGCAGCAGATTTGAGTGGAGAACCCTTTGTTATGTGTGCGATGCTGTATTCAGGAATCTGCATCCATCTGGAACTGAGGGATCATCCCTAAAAAAATGAAGCATTCCAGAAATCCTAGAAAGGCTGGATCTCAAAGCCCATCCTTCTGTTCTGAAAGGATTAAATATACTGTTTAGGTTGTGAGATGCTTTCCTGTCTGTATCTCCACGATATGGATTTGCACTCTCTATGGGCAATACTCAGCACTTCTTTTTGTCTTTTACTGTACTAATTTCACTCCATCTCTCCAGATCTCTAGGAATTTTTATAATATGCTGCACAGATCACCATATCCATGGCATTTTGCAATTTTTATTATATAAAATATGATAGGTCTTTCAAATGTAAAATGCTGATCACTGCTTTTGAACCACAGCATTTCAAACTTCTGTGACTTCATCCTTTAACAATTTCAGCTGAATAACTATTTGTCTGCTTATGTGAATGTCAAGTGGAGATAATGTAAACTGCCTTATTAATGTCATGCACCAATACTTCCGTATCCTCCTACTCTGTTTGGCCAGTTATTGTACCAAAAAACTAAATCTCATGGATTTGATCGGATTATTTCTGACAAATCTGTATCTGCTTTGTTTACATTCCCCTTTACCTCTGGCTATGTACAAAGCAAATCACTTAATAACTTACTCCAACATCACTTGAGGCAGGAAAGATGGGTAGGCTCCTAATATGTAACATTCCAGAATCTCTTTTCTTCCCTTTTAACAGATTCTGCTGTGTGTGAATTTTGATTACTTTTTTTTTTTTTTTTTCCCTAAACTGTAGGTTTATCAATTCTCTTTGCAATTTGTCACTTGCTCGGGTTGTTTGTGGTGTGCTCTGGTGAAAGTGTTACCAAATTCTGCAGATTTGCATAGCACATTTCAGCACTTTCTTTACAACATTACCTTAAGTGTCCTTTGATACTTTTGTCACTTTCTTTATTTTGGCCTATATTTCTTTTATCTTGGTAATTTGAATTTTGTAGATCGTCTGGTCAGAATTAATCTTTCCTCTGCCCCAAAGTCAGAAACTCCTTTCAGCCTTCCCTTTCTTGAGATCTATCTGTTCACAGGTTTGTTTCTGTTATTCTGCTACTCTCACTTGTATCTTCTGCTGGAAACAGAAGATCTTTTGTTTCATTAATATAAATTGCCTTTTACCATCAAAATTTCTATTCACAGCAGTTTCTCTCAGTTTGTACTGAGAGACTGCTCTATAAAGGTTTCCAGTCAATTGTAATAGGGAGTAATAATGCTATTAGATACCAGTTCTCTGTGTTTTCAATTTGTTTTTTAAAAAATTAAATTACTAACAAATAAAATACCCTCTTCTCAAATATCAGGCAGTCTTTTTCTTCATTTTTAGACAACCTGACAGCAAAATAATATTTTCTCCTAACATTTGGCATTCTTACTCTTGAAGTGAGAAGAAGTACAGGAGATTGGATCTTGAACATAAATATTTTATATGTAAAGCTGCATTTTGGGTGGGATCTTTCATGTTTTCTGGTGGAAAGTGTGAAAGGGTCTGGTATGACATTTATTGGCATTGTATGAACATGACAAGCAAGCTCCTCTGAGATGGTCCTTCTCAGGAAGTACTAATACAAATATTCAGTACATCCAGCTGACCAAATTCAATCAAACCCGTTTACAGGTACCACAATAAAATCTGTTGCAGCGGATTCACAGCTGAGAGGACACTGCTGAAACTGCAGTGCAACAGTGCAAATGATCCAAAGCCAGTAAATTACCTAGCAGTTATCTGGAATGTCAGGGTGAATGTTCTGCTTGCATGTAGGGAAGGGAAGGACAGAACTGACTACCTGTTAGCCAGGCAGAGCACACACTCGTTTCCGTAGGTCTCTCCATCAGTGCCACAGACTGGATGGTAGTCCCTTGGACACATGTGGTTCCCATACTGAGCGCAGTTGGGCTAGGGAAGACAGGTACAAGAGAAGCCAAAGTTACGCCATTTGAAACAGGTTTCTGCTCAGCTTCTGAAGAATCCTGGCATGCACAGAAAAAAGGTGTCCAACGGGAGCTGGCACAGCATTTTAAAGTACCACATTATCTTTCATGCTCTTTTGGGAATTTATCACTCGAGGCTTGGCTCCTGCTGCCTGGCACGGCTTAGCTGTGCTGTCAGGATTTATGTGCGTCCCACAGCGCAGCCCCTCCGACCTCTGAGCATCAGCGGGACACACGGACAGCGAGTGCCCATGAAGGGCAAGGCAGACTGAGATGGTGAGAGATGGGCATCGCCAGGGCGAGTGTGCTGCGGAGCCAGCAGCGTCCCGGAGGCCCCAGCTGTGGGGAGAGACCCCTGCTCAGGGCCGGGGCTCCGGAGCCAGGGCAGGCTCACACCCCCAGCCTGGGGTCCGTGGCCCTGGGGAAGGGGCCGGGGGCAGCGGGAGGCCTGGCTGGAGGCAGGGAGGGCAGCGAGGCCGGCGGCACTCACCGGGTAGCTGGCCATGGCTCCGGGACACGACAGGAGACCTGCGGAGAGCGAGCAGCGTTAACGGCGCCGGTCCCGCACGGATCCCCCCGAGCCCCGCGGGACCGGCCCCGGCTGTTACCGGCCGCACGCTGCCCCGTCCCGGCACCCCTGACCACTCTCCGTCCGCTCCTGGGACACCCTGACCAGGCGCGGTCCGACCCCGCCATATCCCGTCTAGCCGCTGTCCCGGTCCCGGTCCCGGCCCCGGCCAGCCGCCGTCCGGCACCATCCCGTGCCTGTTCCCCGCCGTGCCTCCGGCTGGCTCCGGTGCCCACCCCCGGCTTAGATCCCGCCGCCGCTCCGCTGAGCCAGCCAGGGCACGGCACCACTTCAGGCTCCCCATTCCCTGGGACGGCACTGGCCGGGACACGGTACCAGCCCATCTCCCACCTCCCCGGCACCGGCTCCGCTCCCCTCCCCGACCGCCAGCGCCCCGGCGCCGTGCGCGGTACCGGCGAGGAGGACGGGCAGCAGCAGCAGGACCGCCAGCGGCCGCGCCATGTCGCCACCAGAGCGGGGACAGCGGGGACAGCGGCGGCGGCTCGGGGCGCAACGGCCGCGGCAGCGCGGGAGCCAACGGGGGGCGCGGGGCGGGACCGGTACCGGGCGGGGCGCGGGGCGCGGGGCGGCCGCGGGGACGCTCCCGGCTGGGATGCCACGGCGGGGACGCGGGGTAGAGTTCTGTAGGAGCCGCCCCAGGAACAGGCTCACGGGGATGGGAAACTTTCCCGTCAGAGCTGGGCAGCACAGTTAATGGGGGGCGCCGGCTGGGATTCCAGCGTGCCCCAGGCTTCCCTCCTCGGCCTGAGCTCGTCAGGGTTGTGCTTGGATCGCAGTGTCTCGGGCAGTGCAGGGACGTTGGAAATTCGCACGCAGTGCCGTGCGGCTCTTCAGGTCAGAGGCCCCGTCTCGTCATAAAGTGACAATAAAGTGACATGAGATGGCTTCTCCTGAGCTGTGAGTGCGCCCCTAACAGAAGGAACAGAAAAGCTGTTCCGGCAATAAAGCAACCTGCCTGCCTCCAAAGGCGTGAGAATCCATACGGGAAAGGCTGGAAAGCCTTGGCATGCTATCCCACCAGCATGGCTGGGTGTCTCGGCAGCGCTGCTTTCCAAAGACTATCTCATCTGGCGGTCACTGATAAGAATGGTTAGCTTTTCAGGGCCCACAGGTTGGCTTTGCACAGGGTCTGGCTCTGCAAATGTTTTTTATGCAGTTTCCCAAAATCTAGGGTATGAACTTGTAAAATGGCCTGTGCTTCTATGTATGATCTGAGATTAGACCTGTCAAGTGTTTTAATATGTCCCACACAGGTACATACACAGACATCACATACACCTTTTCTGTCTTGTGTGTCAACCTCTGAGTGTGTCAACCCTTTCAAGTATGGCTTTTTTTCTTTCTAGTGTGCCCTGCCTACCTAGCACCATAGGGAGGTTATTATCTGCTTAATATGTTCTCATTCCTCCAGGTAACCTCTGCAAGCTGATTGCAGTTTCAGATTTTCATTCTGTGCACACCTTTGTGATTACTGCCCAACACAAGGCAGGTTTCATGCAAAGGCCCTTGGCTTGGCTGTTTCAAGCAAGATGCCTAATCAGAACGTTTTGTGGCTGGTGAAGCATGCAGAAGGTTATTTCTCTCTGCCCAATCTCCTTCCCTAGCTTTCTCAGCTGTCTGTCCCAGTTTTCCCTGTTAAGCCATTTGAGATGAGGATGTCTTTCTGTTACCTTGTTATTGGTGGGATGGTTGCTGGGTTTGCCATCCTGGGGCGAAGGACTGTAAAGGCTTAAATACTGGGGAATTATGCTGGGGTGGGTTTCCTTGTTTCTTGAAGGTGTGATTTTTCAAAGGGAGAGGGGCCAGCTGAAGGTGAAGAAAGCAGAACCATGGGGAAGGTGAGGAAAGCAAACTCAAGGGTAGAAGTTATCTCTTAGGTTGTGAATCTTGTAAGTTCCTCTAAACAGTTAAATTCCAAGCTCTTGCTCAGAAAAAAAAGCCTGAACAACATGAACCAAGTAAAAGCTCAGTGTTCCACCTGTAGCTAGCCCAGACCAGCTTTCTTTCTCCTGAACAACTCCTGCACAACAGGCACTAAGTGGGTGTGTACTGTCATTGTGTCTCCTAAGAGAATAGCTGCCCTATAAAAAATGTTCTCTACACTGATGTATTTTCCAACATGTTTAATGTTAGTTCCATGATCATCAATGTGTGGCACTTGATCCCAAATAAATGGGATGAATGGGACCATTTGGGTAAACATCACTTCAGTTGCCTTTCTCTGACAGTAATGAACTCAGTCATAGCCATGTGTTCTATCCTGGAGAAAATAGGGAAAAGTAAAATAAAGGTGCTCTATTGACTCTCAGTGTGACAATCATATTTGAAACTGGTGCCAGTCTCCTCATATCTGAAAGCATTTTGTTTCACTTACTTATATTTTTCTACTGAGAGTATTTAATTTTGCCTTATTTAAGTAAAATTTTAGAGACAAGTCTTTAGAGAAGGGAAAATTGTAGAAATGAGATTTTAAACAGAAGAAAAGATAACTTACAAAATTTTTCTTCTGGCAAGATTGAGTATTACAAGATAATAATTTTCTTTCATAAATTATTAAGAACTGGAGGCAAGGAAGAGTATAATTATGCAGAGAGCTTCTTAATAGCTTTTGTATTCTGTTAACACATTTCTGATGCAAATGCTGAGTCATTGGAAAGGAAAATTGCAGAATTATTTGCATATCTCCTAGAAGTTATCTTGTTAAAATCAGGTAGCTGATTAACAAACATGAGAGACAATAATGAACATAGAATATAGGCTGCAGGGAACAATGCATAATTAGAAGTTACATCCCTACAGAGAAGGTCTGTTTCTGCCTTATGCTCAGTGGAATAACCCTCTGTGCTTGGAAGGTATTTATTTGGACTTCAGTCAAACTCTTCCGGTGCTCTGTGGCCTTGCTGCTGTCCAGTGAGGGCTAGCCAGGTCTTTCTGAGATGTACCTGCTGCACAGATTGGCACTGATCATAACCACCTCCAGGTGGGGTCTTGTGAGAGTGGAGTAGAGCAGGAAAATCACCTCCCTTGACCTGCTGGCCATTTCTCTTTTGATGCAGCCCAGGATACGTTTGGCTTTCTGGGCTGTAAGTGCACACTGACAAGACATTGTCCAACTTTTCAACCACCTGCACCCCAAGTCCTTCTCCACAGGGCTGCACTTTACATCCATTCATCCCTAGCTGATGCTCATTTTTAAGTCTCTTTGTGTCTATTTGAGTCTATTTGTGAAAATCTGAACTTTCCCCATACTCTTGGTGTTTCTTGGAAAGAAAATGTGTTGAAGACTTGTGGCCTTTGAAATCTTCATCTTTGGGGATTTTCAGGACTCAGCTAGACAAGATTATAATTTTGTTGATCTACTGTTGCCAGTGTCAGGGGGGTAGAGACCCAAAGGTCCCTTTCTACCCCCCTTCCCAGGGTTTAGGTGGCATGGCAGGTTGGAAATGAGCTATGAGACAGCAGATCTCAGCATAAAGTTTGTTCACAGTCTCAAAGAAAAAAAAAGAAGAAAAAAAAAGAAAGAAAGAAAAAGAAAAGAAAAAGAAAAAGAAAAAGAAAAAGAAAAAGAAAAAGAAAAAGAAAAAGAAAAGGAAAAAAGAATAAAGGAAGAAAGAAAAAAAGGCTGTCTATCACCTCATCTGCTTAAACAGGTACAGGAAGAAGTCCAGGCACCAGATTGGGACTAAGGAACTGGATTTTCTGCTACCTCTATGATTCAGCAGTGTGGCATGAAATATCCTCTTTGCCAAAGGTTGTGGTGGATGCTAAAGGTTTAGACTTGGAAGAAAAAAATAGAATTGCAAGGTAAGAAAGCATAGGTGGCCTTAAGAGCATGAAAATTCCCACTTGAGCGGGTCCCTGCAGGCTGCTGCAGGCAGGAAGGCGGCACACGGCTCCTGTTTTCTCTTGGCCATTCTTGATGGCATCTTGGAGAGCAGAGGCTGGTGAGAGAGAGGGATGCTGTGGTCACACATAACCTGAAGTTAATGTTCTCTGGCAGCCCCCAGTCATTTGGAGGAGGGTGTTAAATCCACTGTAGCAGCAGGACAGAGCACCTGATGGCCTGTGCTGCTGCAGGCAGTCTAGAAGGACACAAGTGCTTGGGCACACTGCTTGGGCACGTCCCAGCTGCACTTGTGCCATGTACATGTGAATCTGCTGCCATAAGTACAAGAGCTTGTCTTTCCATGTGAGTAATTGCAGGGCCAAAACCAAACAACACAACACAGGATAAATCAGAGTGCTTCTGAGCAGCTTTTCAGCACGCTGGTCTGGGGTGGCACTGCTGAAAGCCTCTTTCCTAAGGCACTGGGGGGCTCCTGCCTCCTGTGAGACTGGAATGCCCTAGAAATGGTTTGGCACTTGCTTACTGGCTGATTCTGCCAGCTTGAACCTGCACAGCAGCAGGGCAGAGATGGACAGAGGGGATAGAGCTGCTTTTTCTAACGTTTTATTCTCCCTGACAAAGATTCCTGCAGGGAAGAAGTTGGCAGCACTGAGCTGCAACAGGCTTTTGGTGTAAGTCTGGGTTTGTTGTGTATAGGGAATTGGTTCCCATTGACAAGCTGTCTCCCTGACCAGGCCCTGAGTGCTGAGCTGTGGCATCACCTCTAATTTTGGTAGACCCTTCCAGGTTGTTTCCATAGAGGCTGGGTTCAAAGGTTCACAAAAGGATGTGGAGGAAGCTCCTCATCTCATACACTCCCTCACCCCCTCACCATCCTGTCAAGTGGCATTCCCATCTCCACACCACTAAGAGATTGCTCTGGGGGTCCTCTCTGTCACACACAGCCCATGAATCATTCCTTTCAGTTGTGCTCCTACGTTTGCAATCCCACGTAGTCCCAAAGACAGGATCCAGGCCTCAGGGATTCAATTATTTACACTCCAGTCAGTCTTTCCATCCTTGATCCCTCTGTGCCCATTCATTTTGCTCCATCATGTGCTGTTCTCCGCTGTATCAGTCACAGATGGGCAATTTATCCTCTCCTGTTTCCCACATGAATCCCATCTATCACCTGCCTGTCTTTGAAATTAATTTACTGGCTGGTCAGCTGCCCACCCTGTGTCCGCGTCTGCTTCCCACCCATGTGCAATGTGGGGGGTGCTCACTGAAGGGGGGTGGCTGCAGGTGCTGCAGTGTTCTGTGCCCTAAGCAGCATTGCTGACCTGTGGGACAGGACTGCTGCATGTGCTGTGGGACAGTGGGGAAGGGGCTGCAGGGGGAACCCAGGCATTCCTGATCTGCTCATGCTGTCAGTCACTGTCACAGCACAAAGCAGCAGCCTTGTGCCTGCCAGGGAGATGTGTGTGTATTGCTGCCATGCTCAGGCTTGAACAAGGGCTTTAGGAGTCCCTGGAGGCTTCAGAAAGCTCCTGAAGGCTGTCCTGATGGGCAGAAACAAACATAGTTTTCTTTTTTCTCTCTCCTCCAGAAGTTCTTTCCTGCTGTTGTTTTCAGCTCAGTTAAGCACATCTGTCTGCTTGATCTGTCATGGACAGGTTTCCAGGTGCTGGCTTTGACTTCTGCTCTCTGTGTGCTAGTTCAGATGATTCATGGCAGAGCTGGGCCACCATCCTGCTGAAGGGGACACACTTTGTCTCATTGATTTGCCTGGGATCATAACCCCTTTGGAGGGAGGTGGTTTGTCCCAGGGGCATTTCTTATGTCAAAAGTTTTATCAAAGAGCAGAAACTTTCAAGACAGGCTGTAAAAGCTGCTTCTAACTGCTTGAGATGTTAAAGGAGACAAGGTTAAGGGAACCTACCAGAAGGCTGCTCAGCTTTTTCTGGGTGCTAAGGCTAAACCCAAACCCCATAGATGACCTGCAGCTATAGAGGGCCAGCCCAGCTGGAGGGTCAGCAGAAACTTTTTTAATCTGTGAAAGGGCAGAGGCTGTCCCTAGGAGCAAAGCTGCAACTGCCTCAGTACAGTGCTTGAAAGTGAATTGATCCAGCAGTACTTGTCTTCCTTCCGTATGAGAAGACACTTGGAAAAGTCAAAGGCATCTTCTTTAATGCCCACTTATTTATCATAGAGTGGTTTCAGCCAGGGCAGTTCCTATGCAGATCTGCTTTCAGAGGCAGCCTCACACCCTCTTCACCCTCCAGGAAAAAGCTCTGTGAGTGGTGTGATCACTTAAGAAATGTGGTCCCCATCTCTGTTCCAGCAGAGCTTCCATCTAGCTTCTAGTTGAACAGAAAACCCTTGGGCTGGGTTTGTAGGATTTTACCTGACCCATGCAGGGGGAAAGGGATAGACAGTAGCTCTGAACAGAGGAGAGGGAGGGCAGGTGGAGGGGAGGAGGGGACGTATGTTCAACATCTCAGTTTTCCCAGTGCCTTGTTTATGCAGTGCTGTGCCCTGAGCATGTTTCATGGCACTCTGTGCTCTCTCTGACCCCATAAAGAAGGGTATTCTTATCTTGAAGAACCCACTCAATGTGCTTTATGGTCTCTGGGAGTGAGGAAGAACTGCAGATAAGGATTTCACAGTTGGCTGGTTTATCTCAGTCAGGCTTTGATGCCTGTCCACCTGATGGATTGCCTGGTAAAATGGAGGATAAAAAGACCTTTATTCACCAGGGAAGATGATGACAGCTTGGAAATGGAGATGAGTTTGCTGCAAAGATGGCAGGCACCACTGCCATGAAGGCTCAGTGCTGCTGAAGGCTGTCCCATCTCTGTGAAGGCCAGTGACAGAGGCACCACTTTGCCATGTCTGGTTGTGTCTCACTGTCTGAACCACTGCCAGCCACCACTTTGGGCTCTGTATTTTCATTAAAAACCTGCCATCAGTCAGGAGAGGAGAACAGCAAAAAGGAGGAGGCGGTGACAAAGCCTGGGACTTGTTGGAGGCACTATTTCTTTGTGGTTCTGCTGGATGGAACACCCTCTAAAGTAAGGAATCCCCAAAACACTGCCTGGGCTTGAGAATGATTGTTGCCCTGATTTTTTAAGATTTTCTAAGCCTTCTGATGTTTACATTCTTGTAATGAACTTTCTCACTCACTTGATGTAAATAACTTATTGTTTTGCATTCTTTTATGGAGGAGGAGAAATTTGATGGACTGTTGGTTTGTCCAGTGTCATTGGAGAGGTGGCACTTTCACCCTCCAATCCACTGTCACTTTTGGAAATCTGTAAATGTTGGAGTCAGAAATTAAAAAGTCCCTTTTTACCTTGAAAAGAGCAGCATGTCTGCGTCATGTTATCTCATGTCCTATAGTGACAGATGATGGAGGCAGGTACATCTCAGCTCTGTTTCCCTGTCATCCTTCTATGGCCTGACTTGGCCTGTACTCCTCCAACACAAAGCTGTGATTTCTCTTGCTCCTCTTGCTTCTACATTTGTGTTTTGGCTCTGTTACTGCAGAGCAGAACCACAGTTACCTGAACTGCTCTGTAGTTCAACACAAGAGGGCTTGGGGCTGCCCAGCCATTATTGGAAGTGTCATGCTTTTGCATTAATTCCATGCCATGAGCAATGTGAGTTTAGGAGCTGCAAAAGCTTGATAGATTTTTGTCTATCAGTGATTTCAGGCTCTGCTGAGCCCAGACTTTTCCGGTCTATGGGACACAGTTAAATTGATTTTGCCCAATTCAAATTTTCCGTAGTGAGAATGGCCAGATCTCATCCGTGTCTTAGGAATCTCCATTTTACAAGATTCAGGTGATTTCTTCACAAGAGATTTTAGTGACTTAGAGTGGATGGAAGGGTGCAAGAGGAACCTGACCAAAGTAATTGATCCAAAGTAATTGATTTGGCTGTAGCTGGTTAGTGAGGCAAGGGCTGGCTGGAGGTTTGAGGACAGTTTTCCCCTCTCCTGCCCTGGCTCAAGGAATCTACAGGCTTGTCCTTGTGCCATGTGGTGGCAGCCTTGCACACGGTAAGTGCTCTGTCTTGCCTGCTTGCATGACTGGTTTTGTTTGCAGCATTTTTTAGGGTGAAGAGCTCAATGGTCCATTTACACTGTCAGCTGGATAATATGGTGCTATAATGTAGTGGTCTCATCCTCACAGCATCAGCAGTGCAGAACTGCTTCTGTTCCTTGCTGGGCTGGAGACATCTATAACTCAGTGTGAAACTGCCCGTTCCATCGGGCTCAGTGCTTCCACATCCACTGTCAGCGCTGCAGGCGTGACAGGGCTGTGCAGGAATGAGGGCATGAGGATGTCTGGGGCATGTGAGATCTCACCCAGCCATTCAGATCCTTGCCTGGCAGTCCCAGAGGTTTCCAGGAGCTGTGACCAAGGACTGGTGGCAGGTAGAAAGGGATATTCCGAGCTGACTCTCTTCCTCTTTCCCCTGCTAATTCACATAGGATTTTTCTGTTTGTACTGTGTCTCACTCTGAGCCCCATCTGGGAGGGCTGGAATCTCCTGCTCACAAGTGTGCCTGGGCTGGTTCTCGAGGGGAGGAAGGGGACAGGTGGTATTTATCTTGATTGAGCTGCAGGGTTGTGTTTGGCAGGGCTTTCCAGCAGCAATAGCTGAGCAGGTTGTGGGCATACTCAGGAGTGAGTCACCAAGTAATAATGACAGTAGGAAGCAGAGAAGAGAGATGCTTCAGGAGTTGTTCAGCTTTTCCTGCTGGGAGCCAAACACAGGGGCAAGGTTTACTTGGAGTGGCAGGAAACATCTAAACTGAAAGGTCAGCTGAGGTAATCTGGGGACATGGCTCAGCTGTGGTCTCTGTCTCAAATCCTCTTGTATGCCTGTCACCAGATGATGTGGAGACTTCCTGGCAGATTAATATGATGTTTCAGGAGAACTTCCTACCTGTCAGCTTCTCTAGCCACCACAAATCTCATCAGACTGATGTGGCAGTCCTAAGGGACATTTGCTTCAGTGTAAGCTGGCTGTACTAGAAATGATCCAAACCCTTCATATTTAAACAGCACGTACTGCTGTAATAAAAGCACCTGCATGGAGATGGCACTTTGCTGAAAAATGGTTTACACCTCACTGAGCTCCAGCAGAAAGGAGGGGTGCGATTTGCAACATTGGTTTTTACCATTAATTTTGGCTTTCACTGCCATTTCTGATCAGAGATGAATGTATGGGATAGTAATTAGTTAGGAAAAAAATTTCCTAGGCTGCATTCTGAAGAATACAAGACTACTGCTGTGTTTTCCCTCTGCAAGATATGCTGGTCAGGTTGTGGAATGAGGCAGCTCTGCTCCCTCCACGTTTGCTGTGGTTCTGATGTATGTGCTACACTGAGTCCTGGTACCCTGTGGGCTCATTGCCATTACTGTGGGATCCTGCAAATCCCAATTTTCCTACATTTAGAGACCCTTTTGCTTGCAGGTGCTGACCCCATGACAATGACCATAGTAGAAAAATCTACTGGTGAGTTTCCTTTTTGGTTTGTCACACAGAGAGGACCCTTTGCAGCAGATCTAATTTTGCTTTGGGCTTCAAGTGGAAGGCTTGGTGCTATGGGATGAGTTTGTTGTAGCAACCGAGTGCAGTGCTGTAACTAATGACAGGATAACACCACTGGGGACCTTGGGAATGGACTACAATTGCTAATGGCAGAGTTTTCAAGTGTGAAGGACAAAGAAGCTGTGGCCTCCTACTCATGTATTTGCTATTACTTTAGCAGGAGCTTTTCCTACTGGTGAGTGGCAAGTGTGCAAGCTCCTCACCCTGTGCTGTTGGTCCAGGATGGGATGCTTCCTGTTTTAACTGTGATTCCCATTTGTTCCTTGCACATTACCAGCTTTATCTACCAGACTCTGGAAGCAAACTGGTGATTAAAGCTGAGGTTGCCCCTGAGGACTGTGGCTATAGCACCTGCAGGAGAGGCAGGGAGTGACCTGGCATGTGGAGCAGCCCACTTGGGAAGGCTTCTGACATCCAGCATGTGGGAAACCTTCTTTCTCTGGATAGTTGTATGGAGAAGTGCAGAGCTGAAGCCAAGGCTAGATTACACCATTTCTCAGCTGTAATGCTCTGACCTCTTAAAAAGGCATTTTATTTTGAGTCAGGCCTGGTGTGTTGGTGTGATCAGGGCTATGGACATTCTCCCAGAGCCCTGTGCTAGAGAAGTTTTAGGAATGGTGGTGTTAACAGAACATGGCCTTTAAAAGTGGCTTTGGAAAGGGGCCATGGATATATTCTAAAAACACAACTCTGACTTTTTTGTTTGCTCCCAGTTCTGAGTCTGAGCAGGTGGTGACCATGGCTGCAAAGCCATGCGTAACAAGGCAAGAAGGACTGGAGAGAAGTCCCACATTCCACTATACTCCCAGAAGAGTCTGGGGAAGAAAGGCCTCTTGGAGTAATCTTTGTGGGAGATTCCAGTCACTGCCATCAGGCCAGAGAGGACAAGCTGAGCTTGCAAAGCCCCTGTGGGCATCCCTCAAAACCTATCACAACCAGGAGCCAAAGAAGTTGCCTTGGAAACTGTGACGAAGCTGAATTTGCGGGGAGCTCCTACCAGGTTAACTGGAATTGTAACGTAAATACCCATCCCACTTCTGGCATCAGGCAGAGCTCAGCAGTCCTGGGGATGCTCATCCCAAGCCACATCCTAGGCAGCTTTTCAGTTTCAGGTCTGCACAGCTTAGGGAACTTGAAGAGAGGCAAAGTTCATATCAAAGTACTTTCTCCCCAGGGTAAGAGTGAGGTCAGTGAGCTGTGCCTGTTCCTTGGTTGTGTTATCCTCTGAGAAAGATGAATGAGCCAGGCAGGTACATTTGCATTTGCAGCAGTGAAAGAAAGGGATTGTGCATGGAGTGGGAAAGGAGATGGACTGGAAGACCAAGCAGCTGATAAATTGCCTAAGGGACAAAGAGAAGTTACTGAATTATTTATATTTTTTTTTACACTCGCCACGGGCTAATTAAGGAATCTATGTAATGCTGGAAACCTTTGAATGTTTAATGGAAAAGCAGCTAATTAATTAACATTACAAATCATAACCATTAAGGAATTAATCTTTCATGAACTTAATTAGGAATGGTGAGTGAATGGGTACATGGGAGGATGACTTTTGGAATATGAATTATGGTTGTTTCTTTTCTAATCACTTCTAGTTAATGAAGACACAGCAACATTACTGAACAAACAATACAGAAGGGAACAAGGCTGTGTAATGATCCCAACTAGAAGTGATAATTGATTCATTTGTGGGGAAGGCTCACAAATTGGAAATGCTATTTGGCATGATCATTCTGTTGCTAGAGATGACCGTTTGCGTATGGCAATAAATGGCTAAATTGTCATTGCATAATTTTGCCTGCAAGGCAAAACTCCTCATTGGCTGAGCCTTTGTGTCCGGTTCCCAGGGCTGGTTGTGGTCGCTGCCCAGGGACCTCGGGAGTTCTCTCATCACAAGGTAATATGATGTAGATCAGAAATACAGTTTTTGAAAGAAGAAAAATTGTCACAGTGCTTTGTGAGGATTGTACAGAAAGAGATTGGAAGGTCTGAGAGGACTGCAGTGGTCTGGATCAGGAGACTTCCCTACATGGCATTTCCCTAAGGCTGTGTGCTGCTCAGTCTGGATTCAAAAACTCCAAGTGATGATTCCCAGGATGTTCAGATCCACCTGGGAATTCCAGACTATTTAAAAATGTGTCTCTCATTTTGCGCCTATATTGGGGAACAGCTTCCTCTTGTCTGACTCCCTTCTGCTAAACAGAGATCCTCCCTACACCAAGGTGGTGTGACTGTGTTAGGGGTGGTCCCAGTGGTGCCAGGCAGAGCCTTAAGTGAGCAAAAAACTTTCAAATGAGGTTTGGAAAGTTTTCTGGCTTAGTTAATGAGCCCTGTTTCCTGTTCAGTGCTCATTTGGGGATCATTCTGCTAATGATTGTTCTTTGGCTTGGCAATCAGACAGAGTGAGGGTAAAGACTCATTTTGGATGGGGGAAGAGACAGATCTTAGAGGGATTTACCTGGAGAGCACATGCCAGTGGAGTTAAACTAATAGCAAATGCAGGGAACATTGGCCCTCTATTTTTATCTCTGGCATGAGCGTCTGACATAAGGTTCCTTCAGGCACTAGACAACAACAAAAATCTGGAACAAAAGCTAATAAACACCCTCCTTTCTTAAAATACAACTTAAACTACATGGTTTAACTCTTCTGACAGTGCTTGCTAGATTTCTCTTTCATTAAAGAAGCTCTTTAAGAACCTTGTTCTCCCCTCATATTTTTTTTAATGTATTTACGTTGGTTGTTCTGGCCAGAGAAAATAACCTATCTCAGAGGCTGACACAGTTAAAGAATAAAGGATGGTTACGAACACCACTCTTCACTGAACTTTCCTTTCTGATGCACTTGGAGCTGGGTTGCCTGTCTGCACAGACATGTTTGCACTCTCCCCTTGCTGCAGAGTAGGAGGTGTGTTTTCCAGATGGAGGTGGAAGAGGGCACAGGATGTTGTCAGGGTTTTGGTGTTCCAGGCTCCTTTTGAAGGTCCCTAGTCTTTGGAATTCAGGGACATGGTGTGTAGTACTTGTGCAGTGCAGTGAGATATCTGGAAAGAGGTACTGAAACCAAAGAAATTCTTTCCAGGTATCTGGAAAGAGGTAGTGAAACCAAAGAAATTCTTTCCAGGTATCTGGAAAGAGGTACTGGAACCTTTAGGTGATGAGTGTTGAAGTGGAAAGAAGACAAGCTGGCCATGGACCCTGCTTAGCAGAATTCACTCTGATTTAGTGCAGAAAGCCCAGCATAGACAAAAAGGGGTGGCTCTTACATAATGGCAATTAGAGACCTTGCAGACTGAGCATTTTGGTTTGTTCTGATAATGGGCCCATCTATAAAATTCAGATTTAGCTCTGGCATGAGTGCTGGGACTGTTTCCCCACAGAACTCATACCTTTCCTAGAGCAGCCTGTGGCTGTGGAGATCATGCAGTAGCCCTTGCATTGCTTTGTGTGTGATGCCTGGGAAGCAGCCAATGCCAGCACAACTAGCAGACAAGCAGGGGTCCAGGGTGGAATGAGGCAGCACTAATTTTTTCATGCTGGGCTCGCTGGGCTCGCTGGCCCTACAGTGAGGGAAGGCTGCAATAGACTTCAATTCATTCAGATAAATAATGAAATAAATGAATGAGAGTGACTTCTATTAACATGGGGTTTAGGGTCCTACAATTTCTTTGTGAATTTGGGCTTTAGATATTAGGCAGAAATGGATGTTCACATCACTTGAAGGGATAGACCAGCCCCAGGTGCTCTTTATGGATTTTACTAAAAGGAAAAAAGTGAGCAAGTATATGCTTATCAAGCACATAATTAGGCTAATTTACTGCAGTTTCATGAAACTAATTAAAGAAGAACAAGACAAGGATGAAAATAAGGTCACAATTAAGACTGAATCTATAAATCACTGTATTCAGCAATTTAATACAGCAAGTAATTTAACTGAATTATGAGTTTGGCATAAGAAAGAATTACTTTTTGTGTAAATCCTATTCAGGGATAGGCAAAGGAGACCCATCTCTATTTGAACCAAAGCATACAATTCATTTGCTCTCCTGGATTAATGCATTGACTTTGCTAGTGAGAACTTGAGGGCTTGATCCATTGTGGGCAGAAGCCTGTAGGATCTGGGCGCCAGCTCTGCTCTTAGCCCCCTAGCCCCTCACCTGGGGATGTTGCTCAGTGCAGACTGCTCTGTGCCCAAAAAAACTCCCAAAAGGGAGGAACCAACATGCCTGTCCAGAGCAGTTCCATCCATGACAGTTCCATTCAACACACTGCCCTTGAATATCTCTGTGTTCATGTGGTTTTATTTTGGTCCTCGTATCCCTCTTCCAAGTCTATGGAAATACAAAAGGGCTTGTTCACACCTTCCTACAAAGACAATGACAAAATCAGTTTGAGCAGCAGGTTTAAGCAGTGGTCTTTTTTGATCACTTATATATACTGACAAACTGGGAGAGGCACACCCTCGAGAATCAGAAATTGCCAGAGTCCTTTTTTGCAAAGGAGAGGTGCAGGTATATTGAGGGATTCCTTAATGGCTTCAAGTGTTGTCGCAGAAACCAAGAGATCATTTTGAGATACAAATTTTATTCTGAAAACTTTGGAAATGTGGCTTGCTTCACAGTTAGAAGCAGGATTTTAAAAACTCTTATGTATTCTATGATGAAATTAAGTGTATTGAATACATATAGATTTATATTCCTTTAAAGATTCAACAGCATGCTCCAAAATCACCAAACTCACCAGACAGCAAAAAAAAAGGCAGACTAATGCAAACCATTCCACCATAAATAAATTAACAACTGCTAAAAAACCCCCAAACAAACTTTTCTGTGTTGAATATCCTTCTACTTTGAATTCCAGAATTCGAAGGAGTGGAAAACACCCTAAAGTGAAGTGAGCACATCTTCCAGGGCTGATATATAATCTCTCAGTATCTTCTTCAATGTATTTCTGCTGGACTGTTTTAAAATATTAACTCTCAAAGTAAGGAACGTTGCTTGTGAGATTTTAACTGTTGTAAAAATAGGTTAAGTTTATCTTAAGGTATTTGACTGTCTCATGGCATTACCTTCTATCAGCCATCCCAGTGCAGGACAAGTCTGGGGTGACTGGTGGGGCTTACTTCCCTTTTGACATTTCAGGATTTGCTGCTGCTTGTGCCAGTCTTTCTTCTCTTATTGCATTATTAAACATTATGTGGGAAAGATAATATGTTAACAGTAATAAAGCCCTGATGAACTGGCCAATTCCTTTAGTAGCCAAGTATTTAATTTTAAGTGTTTCTCTTCATTAAGAGGTCTTCAAGAATTGCAGCGTAGTAGATTATTTTTCCAGAACACTTGAGATTATGTCCTTATGGCAAATTTCACACAAAAATGAGTGAAAATTATATGAACCATCAACTTTTAATAGTTATACCCTGCTCCTAGTGATTACCTACAGCTCTGGCTTCATCTTTCCCAGACTGACACTGCAGTGGAAGATTCTCATTGACCTGTGTGTTGGCAATAGAACTGAGGGTACAGGAGTGTGTGTGGTGCTGACAGCTGAGAAGCACAGGCAGAACAGCCAACAAAAACAAGCCAAGTTTGAACAGTAGCCAATGTTATCAGAAGGAACTAAGGAACTGGAAGCCCAGGGTTTTTTCTCAGCCAGCACTGTGCAGCACCTGAGAGGTTTAGTCTGGCTAAATTCCCAACTCAAATACACCTTCAGAGAGGTGGAATGACCTCGGAAAATGTGAAATTATATAAAATAATTTGTTGTTAATTGTCTCTTAGCCTTGGAGTATCTCAAACTTCTTTCTAACACAATGGGATTGAAATGAAAAGAAAAAAAAAGGAAAAAAAAGGGCAGATTAAGGCTCTGCAATCTGATGCTTTAATAAAAATTACACTTCTGTGTGAAATTGGAACTGTCAAGGAGCAGTGAACTCTGTAACTGATACTGCATTGGGTGCATTCTGACCCAAGCACCAGCTCCTTTGATTTCAACAGTTACTGAAGATTGCTCTAGTTTTAAATGAGATCAGAGATACAGAAAAGCTTTAATGTTTGTCACTTATGTGTCTTATTAATACGAGGCATATCTCTGAAATAACGTGTCCCAGAAGAAGAAATACTCAATTGTTTGTTCCCGTTTATTCTTCCTCTGCAGGCAAACGTATTGCTAAGACAGAGATGAGCGCAGTGATGGAACTACAGGTAAGTGCCATGTTACTGCGTCAGAAGAAAAGACTTGCTCCCATGTCTGGGTTTATGGAGAGCAAAAATAGCTGCAAATCAGTCTGTCTGTCAAACTCACCGTAGTTAGGAAATGCCTGTGAGTTTTCAGGAGGCTCCTACAAGGTTTAGTTGGTCTTGAAGCTACAGTTCCTGGAACCCTGTGATTATGCCAGGCTTGCTCCTTGCTTTAGTTGAAAAAAGGTGAGTTTGGTTTTGAAATTGCAAAGGGAAAACTGAACAGAGAGAGGTGTAAGAAATCTTCTTTCAGGATGTTAATGAACACTTGTTCAGTGCATTGCCTGATGGGAAATGCTTAGCAAAACTAAGCATCAAAGATCATAAAATTGGTAACTTTGTAGAGAATTCCCAAATATGGGTGCATTTTAAATTTTGTGATTCTTGCAATGGTAAGAACTGACATGGTTTTTAAAAAACTCCTCTTTCTCTGCTGGTCACTCATCTAGTGTAGGCCAGGGTAGAGTTTGCTCTGTTTTGTGCTCTGCCAGCTCCTTCAGCTTTGAATCCAGCTGTCATCCCCAGGGCTTCTCCACCCAGGACTGCCTGTGCTCTGAGGGCTCACAGCTTCTGCATGGTGTGAAACCTGGTTCCCTCCTCTTACCTCTCCTCTGGGCACAGCTTCCCCTTGCTTGTAGCCACACCAGGAGCCCTCTGCCTGCTGGCACAGTCTCAGCTCAGCAGCTCCCAGCAGCACGCACCACCCATGGTCAAGCCCTGCCCTGTGGGAATCGCTGCCAGAGTCAGAGGGATGAGGGAGAGAGCACCAACAAAGATTCCTGCGAGGAAACAAAGCTCATGTGTGACGTGCAGGCAAGGTGCTGGGCCTGAGCTGATCTGTGTGTGTGCTGACAGATGGTCTGACTTGAAATACTCTCTCCAAATTCCATTAAGCCCCGGGAAGGCAGCGGGCAGCTAGCAGCCGTGAGGAAGTGAGTGGTTTCTTATTAACCAGCCCCCACGCTTCCCAACCCCTGCTAACAGCAGCTGGTGGAGTGTCTTTTCTGGATGTCAGTTATCTCTGTCCATCTGGCAGGTACTTTCAAGCCTGCCAAGATGAGTATAAATAGAAAGGCTTTTAGGGAAGAAATGGCAGACCTCCACTGCAGACCCTGTATGTGCTGGGTTTTGAGGGGTCTTGGTGGCTTTTGCTTCAAAGCAGTGTTTTAGCATGGATGTTTTAGTATTGGCATGGATGAGAGAGTTTTCTTTAAAAAGAAAATAATTACTTTCTTCAAGAGAAATTTTTGAGGCTGTTGTCTTGCCTCATTTTCAAATGTTGTAAAGAATGACCCTCAAAGCTAGATGAAAGGTTTCTTCTGATTTTATTTTTTTCACCAGAGAAATAAAGACTGAGGCAGTGGTTCCAGATTAGGATCAGAGGGACAGATTTTTTTTTATTTAGAGCCCCAAAATGAAGATTAAAGGAAACGGAATTTGCGTTTTGTGGGATTTGAGCAATGTTGCAACCAGAATCTTGTATAAGCACCAGCAGTGTGCAGTATTAAAAAGAGAGAGGCCCCATGGTAGAGACACTTTTAATGCTCTTCTCTGCCCACACCTTTCAGGACATCATCTGGAAGAACACCTTGTTTTCAGGTGTAGATCTGCTCTTGAACAGACCACGCCCAGATTTGGCAGTAGTGGTCCAGCGAGGCTGGAGTGTTGGCAGGTAAGCTAAATGTCACTGGGTTGAGAAGGATGCTGGCCAGAGATCTTGGGTTCTGAGTGCGGATGTAGCACTTCAATTCCACCTAAGCATTGCAGTGCCTGCCTACATCCATTGCTCAGTGTAACCCTCTGTTGTTGTTATGATTACTCTGAATTCCTCCTAAAGACTGTGGGGGGATGAGCACTTTGTCTGGTTCTGACATGGGCTGCTAAAGTCGGGTGAGGTAATTCCCTTCTCATATCCAGTCCCTAACTCAGAGGGGAGACATGAGTTACAGATGTTACAGCAATGGAAGTTCAGGTTTTATGATGGCAAGACAACAAGAACTACCTTGTGAGCACTGGTGTTTCCAAGTGGCTTTTTAAATGGATATTCTTTATGATAATGCAAACTGGGAACTCGCTAGTACTGATTTTCATGGCTGACAATGCACAGGGAAAAGCTGAGTTTTGCCTTTTTGGCAGAAAGCTATGTTGGCTTTTCCTGGCTCAAGCGGGCAAATAGTGGTGGGAAAAGTTGGGAAAACCATGAGAAAAAGCAGGAGGGAGTTGGAAGATGCAGCTTAACAAGATGAATACAGATCCCCTTCGAGTGGGTGGCAAAAACTAACCCTTTTTCATCTGACTGAGTTGACTGCCCAGGCAGTCAGCGCTGGCCCCCCTTCAACGGAGAGCACACTGTCCCAACCATTCTGTGTCAGCCAACAGATAATTGCTGTGTACTCATAAACTGTATATTTCTTTACTGTGTATGGGTATTCTTATTGTGGTGACAGTTCCAGGGCGCAAAGCTAATCCTGAGGGCTGAGGTTTAGGTGAATGATGTGAATATCCTTGTGATTTCTCTCAGTTGCCATGAAAATATTTGACAGAATAATTTGTGTTTTCTAAAGTGGACAAAGTGGGCTTCTTGATAGTAAGTGCTGAAATAGAGCATGCCCTGTAGCACGAGCTTGTACACTTCCTAATCTTTCAATCAAATATGACTGTAAGATGTTCTTTCCTGATCATCCATGTCAATCATATCCATTTCTCACAAAGCTTGAGGATCTTAGTGGAGCAGATAACACCACAGGGTAGTGATGAGATGTGTTTCAGGACTGGCAGCAACATGGAGCATCTTCTCATCTCATGAGAACAAGTGAGTAAACTGTCCTCACACTCACCTTTAGTAGTGTCTTTGGCTTTAAATATCTGACCTGTGGTAGATAGGTAGGTTTTATTTATCCTCCCTCTGTATGAAATATTCCTGGTCTCCTCAGAGTCTCTGGTACCTATATGCCTGTCAAAACCCCACAGTGTTTATCAGGAGCTGTTTTTCACTTGGGATACCCATGCAGCTGTTACGCTGCTCTCTGCTGGGTGAAAAGATAAATCCTGCAGCCAGAGAAGGCAAATCACCAGCTTATTTGTTTATTTCCAGTATCATCTTCTGGAGGCTGAAGGCGTAGCAGGGGGAGCAGCCGTGCCGGCTGCTTGCTCTGCAGACTGCTTGTGATGCTGCCCGTGTCGGCGGCACGGGGCCAGCCGGGCTGCCCTTTGGCACTGGGGCTGGAGGATGGATTGGATGCCATGTGCTCTCCGTGCTCCAGGGCCCGGGGAGCTGGCTCGGAGCAGCGCTGGGGCACGCTCCCAGGCACGCGCTCGCCTTCCATGGATCCAGCAGGCTGCCTGCTCCCGTCTGTCTGTCAGAGCTCCTGGGCTTCTCTGGGCAGCCCCTGCCAGGACGGCATGAATGAAACTCTGGTAATTACTACAGCATGACTTCACAAGAGCCATATTGCTGGGGTTCATCACCAGCTCATTAATTAAATGGTTGCCATGGTGACGGTTGCCTTGGTAGCATGAAATCCTTTCTCCTCTTTCCCCCCTCCTCCTCTCCGCTTCACAGGGTTTCTCATTCATAGCCTTGTGTTTTACATGAATGAAACCAGAGGGAATCACGGGGCTTGGCAGAGAGGTACTTGAGGAAGGATAATGCCTGTTTTCCACCACGCCTGTCACCTTGTGGGCATGAATGAGCACTCAGCCCTATGCCCATATTTTGCTTTTCATGTTTACATAAAATCTGCCTCACAGCCATCGTGTTTGTTGCATTTGTTGCTTTTAGGTCAAATCCTGATTATCCCAAGCACCTGTGCTATTCTGGGGTCCTAGGACCGGCTCCTCTCATTTTCACAGCTGCAAGGGAAGGAGTGGGCACTTCATTTGCAGTCCAACTGCAGAGCCTTGGCAGTCTTCCAGAGCTGAGATTTTGCCCATGTGGGTTTTCTGTGCTTGATTAAATCACAATATTTCCTCTGGCTCTGAAGCCAGAAAGCACCATTAGCTCTTCTAGACTGGCCACCTGCATAGTCCAGATCAGGGGCTCCCTTCCAATGGCTTCTGCTTTGTGCCTGAAAGCTTCTGGTGGAGCTGTGATTTCCTTGTCAGAAGACGTCTCATCTTTGTATAGATGTTACTTGTGATGGCAAACACTTGTGCTGTGGTAGTTTTCCAGGTGTTTAACCACCCCTTACTGTTAAGAATCTGCTTCCCCAGCGTGCTTGGTGAGTCTTGTTTGGCATTACTTCTCTTTCATGGTCTTTGATTGCCTGTGGGCACTTTGTTATGACACCTAGCAGCTCTCTTCTTCACAGAGTTTGGATCCTTCCTAGTCCCCATGGATGCAGATGGTTGGTTGGTGATTTGCCCTGAGTTCACCATTCTGCCCACATCTCACTGTAGATATTTAGAAAAGAAAGTGATCCTCAGTGGGTAGCAAAACATGTCTGTATTTATTTCACAAGAATGTTTTTCTTGTTCAAAGTATTCAAAGTAATAATATGGATGTTTCAAGGTTCAAAAGAAATGTTTTCAGAGCACAAAATTGAGAGTATGCAGTTTGTAGAACTGTGAGGAAGCACAGCCTGTTGGGACAGTGTCAGAGGAGCACACAGGTCCCAGAGCCTGAAGTGACCTTGCCCATAAGGGTGTTGGGAGTGGTCACTGGTGGGTGCTGTCCTTTGAGCCACATCACTGGGAGCGCCGCAGCTGTTATGGGCCAGAATCACACCTGTAGTGTAGGAATGTTAGGTTGGTTTCATGATGGGGACTCTGGAGTTCATCTTTCTCCCTGACCCTGTTTTATATAAAAGTCTAGACACGTCATTAGAAGTGGGGGCAAAATTTAGCCCATGGGATGGATTATCCCTTGCTCTTTACTACCAGGCTTCACCCAACTTTGTCTGAAGCGCTTCACCATGGCAGTGCTGTGAAGGAGGTCTCTCAAGCAGATGGAGCTAGGGGCTGAGCAAAATTGAAAATCCATATGTTTTTGACTTGGCCCTACCCAGAAATGTGAAAAATTGCTAGGGCCGTGCATCAACTATGTTTTTTCCCAGCCAAAATGTGTTCTCTCTGACTGCGTGTCCTTTCAGACATGCATAAAACTTTCCTGAAAGTGCCATAACAGCTGGGACACCATTCAAAGGACAAGACCTGCCTGTCTGGTAGCTCACAGCTGTCACACATGGCTGTGTTGGTTTTGATGTAAGGCTTTTGAGCACAGATATGAGAACAAGCAGAGCCAGACCATATCTCTATTGTATTTGGCTGCCAAAGTGCTTTCAGCCCATCTGAGGGTAAAAGAGGGATCCCAGTTGTCCCACTGCCTGTAAGTTACTGTATGAGTGACCAGGAAATTCTTGGCTCTGTCTGAGAAAATGTCCTGTACTAGAGAGGGAAAAACTGACATGGTTCTGGCCTGCCACTTTGTAGGTTGTTACTTGGTTTCTCACTGTGGTTTTCCTTCCTCTTCAGTTTTCTGCACTAATTTTGTAATAACAGTTAGCGCTGGATTTCATAACACAGACATACAACATGCAATTAGAAATTGCTTTGTGTGAAATAAAGTAGCTGTGAGTCATATCCAGACAAGTGAATTATCTGTGATTATTCAGCCAAGAAGGGAGACAGTGGTAAGCAGAGGAATGTGCACACCAAGGGCTACACATTATCATTAGCATTTCCATACTATTAGGAAGCATAAGGAGGAAAGCAGTGCCATATACTATGGCAGGGCTTATTGGGATGTCTGTATGTAAACATCCGTGTGATCAAGTCCTCATGGGGAGGAACAGGTGATTTTCTTCTGATCCTAAGACTTGTGCATCCAAAGGACAACACACAAGAGACATTCTAGGTCTTTCTCTGTTTCTAAAAAGAAAAAAAATGGGGTAGGGGAAGATACATATATATCTTTTAGGATTCTAAATTTATGTAAGGCAAATCTTGTATATGAGGACTTAGCCTAATGGGGAACTAAGATTTCTTCAAAGGGAGATGGAAAAAAATAGATTTCCAGCACAGCCCTTGTTTGATGTTTCTATTGGATCTGCTTCTTTTTGTCCTCTGGGAATGAAAGGTCATATTATGAAGGGGCCTTGGCTGTGCAGAAACAGCTGAGAAACCTTTTGGAGGGAGGGCTTGCATGCTTTGTGAAACAAGGTGGCTTTTGCAGTGGTCTCCCAGTGTGTTTGTTATTTATTGCCAGGTGAGCAGCTTTGGAGCTGGGTCTGCACTCCGGGGTGCGGGCAGGGGGCAGTTTGCATTTCCTGAGTGCCAGTGAATCAGCCAGTGACAGGGACAGTGACAGCAGGGGACAGTGTGGGCAGGGAGCGTGCCAGCTGCCAGCTCTGCACAGTTACACACTTGTTGTGGGCAGGGTGATCCCTTTTGAAGGTGTGCATTGAAACTGGAGGTCCTTCTGCAAGGCGAGAGGTACCAGGAGGAGACTGACAGCACTCGCTAAAGAGCATCTTCACAGTCCTTGGGGCATTGCTTCCACTGCCCAAAGAAGTTTGTTTTCCATCCATTGCAGAGAATCAGTTGACCCTTCCCCAGCCGGTCACAAATGCCTCCATCTGTAAAATGACAGTGAGAAATGCTTAATCTTCCAAGATGAATCTAACAGATGCTTCTCCCAGGAAATGAACTAAAGGTTGCAGCTTTGCTTGAGCGATTGTGAGTCAGGTATGAGTCATTTCTCCCTTGAAGGGCATCTGGATGTGCTTTGCTGATAAACACACAAAGAGCACAAAGCCTGGGGTGAAAGGTTATCCCGGGAAGGAGAAACTAGAAAAAAACAAAAACCACAAAAAACCCTCAGAGATAGACCAGTGTACCCAGAACCTTCCTCTGTGGCCCACAGTGTGCATTAGCTGTGGGTTTTAACGGCATTGTTTCTCAACTTCCATTGCATGCTAACTTGGAAAAAGCTGAGAGGAGCCTTCTGTTATAATGGAATTTGAATATTAGTATTATATCTATTGTTTCTGTGGCTTCTGATTGCTGCAGGTGCATTGAGCCCAGGGAAGTGGGAATTGTGGAAAAAGTGCACCTTCAGCTGCTTTTCCACACCAAAGCAAGGCAGTCTGAGTACAGATTAGAGTCAGAGAGTGATAGTGCAGAGTATCTGACACCTCAGTAACTGATCTGTATGAAAAAATAGTAATTTACAGGAAATAATGTGGTACTGGCTGGCTTTCCAAAGCAATCATAAATTAATAAAGTTGGTGCAGAAACTGATGGCCAAAATTATCTGGCTTTGTGCTATGCAGATCAGAATAAGGAATCACAGTATTTCTGCTTAGTTTTAAAAAGATCACAGAAAGAGGCACTGGAGTATAACAAACTGGGTATAAAACTTGTTTCTAGGAGCAAGCCACAGCTGGTTTTAGATGGTCCTGTTAGCTCAGTGGTAATCTCTGCTCCCACAGAGGTAGGAAGGCTGGCTGCAGCAGCAACTAATTAGCATTAATTGTGCTTCATCTGATGGGGCTAATCCTAGCCAAGTGCAGCCAGACACCAATTCTCATACATTGTCCTTCTGACCATTTTACTAGCAAGCTGTCCCTTAGTGACGTACATTTATTTATGGCCCAGCATCCTGCTTTAGGAAGCCCCTGGAGTGTGGTCTGCAGGAAGAGCTCCTGTCCTTTACCAGGCTAACAGATACACGAGGGAGGGGCCAGACAGGCTTGCCAGCACACAAGTCCATTCCTAAGTCAGGCATGAAGATGCTTCTTCCAAGCAGAGGTAGGTCAGGAGCTCAACTTAATTATGCTAATCAATCAAGCAATTAGGGGGATAAGGATGCTGACTCGTGGGGACAAAGAAGTAGCTAGCCTTTTTGGGCTAGGTATCAGCTGAGTTTGGGCTGGGAGTAGAAGTGGTGGGGAAGATTGATACAGAAATCTCTGGTTGTGTCTATGGCTTTATATGTTGTGGAGGTTATGATTTTTAGATTTTAGGCTTATCCAGAGCCCACACTTTGCCATGTGGCAGAATAGGTAAAAACTGATAGAGATGCAGTTTCTTCTGGCTACTGCCTGCTTTGAGCTGGTGCTGGCAGATGCATGGAGTATCAGTGTACTTGTTTATTTGTGCTACAGGAGATCCCTGCCCTCTCTCCACTCTGACTGAGAAAGCTCTAGCTCATCCCTGGGACCATTTCACATTTGTCATCATGACAGCCAGAGGGCTGGATCACGTTTGGATCATCTCATGGCCAAACTGTCATGCATATCCCTGACCTGAGCAATCACATTATCTTCTGCACCAGCTACTCACAAACTGACTTTCACATGTGGATTTGTGCCTGGCACAGCCAAGGTTTCAAAATCATCAGGAGAATGATAGGCCAAAATGTGACCAAGATTGAGAAGTTTGCCCTTGTAGCCCTGTACCATGGTGCAGATGAGAAATGCCAACCTTTTGAGGGGCATAAATCTGCATAGCCAGGATGAAGGAATAGTACAGAGAAGAGTCTGTTTGGGCTCAAGCATCTCTTCCAAAAGTGTTCTTGATTTGAAGAGCTGAAGCATTTGCTGTGTCCCTTGAAAGTCATTTTATCTACGTCAGTTACCTTGACTGGAAAAACACAAGCAAAGGAAGAGCACACCCTTCTTAAAGCAATAGGTATCACTCAATAAAGGACACACTTTTTATCCTTCCTCAGGTCTGAAATAGAACCAGCAGACTTGAAGGTTACACCCAAGCTACTCAGTATTGCATTAGGTGTGTACTAGTGAGGTCACCTCTGCAAGAAAAGGTGTCTGATCCCTGTTACAGAGGAGGGAGGAGAGAAGTGGAAGGGGATGTCTCTGAAGGGAGAGAGATCAGTGTGTCCTGATGAAGAGGGTTGTAATGGCTGCAGCTTTCCATGCCTGGAAGTGAAAAGCACCTTCAGGCCAGGCCTGCAGGGATAACATGTTAGCCTGCTCTGTTTTCTCCTCCAGACCTTGCTGTCACATACAAGCTTTGACAAAACAGAAGCAAGGCAGGCTGGAAAACTTCCTCAGAAATAGAAAAGTCAAGAAGTATTCTACTCAGAAAAAGGCTTCCCAAGGCTGGTGACGTACTTCAAGATAGTGAGTGATCGACCTCAACAGCAGAAGGGAAAAAAACAACAAAACTATCTGTTCTTCCCTCTGGCAGGCTCCAGTGCCTTGGGAGACGGCTCTGCTGACTCATTCAGAAAGCAGTTTGCAAAACACGACTCCTTCTCTTGTATCTAGACAGCTCTTTTCCCTGGGAGCAGCAGCCCACCTGCCCCAGTCAGCAAAGGCAGGCTGGGAAACCTGCCCTCCTCCTGCTCTTGACTGGCCTCTGGCTCAGGTGCCTTGGCACAGGCACCCTCCACTCCTTGGTCTGCACTTAATTCTCAAAAGCCCAGTTGCATAAAAACCTGGGATCTGATGTTTGGAAATTGCTCCAATGTGATGTTTGTCTCCAGTGCTCTAGAGCAGCAAGCCATGAAAACCAGTAAATAAATAGCTATTAAAAATACAAGGAACGTTAAACAAAAGAGATTGCTGGTTCCCTTTTTTTCCTGTTAAACCATTGGTTTCTTCTATAGGAAGATAGGAGCCTGGTGCAAGGTAAATCTAACTGGCTGCTTCAAACATGTGAATTCTGTCCCGGGAGGTGGGTCTGTGTTGGTCCCACTGCAGGCTCTGTGTTCTCAGATGTCCTCGTGCTGCTGTGGCAGGCACGGCGCTGGCAGCATGGCATGTTGGATGGCCCTTTTTGTGTGAACAAATCAGGAATCCTTTATCTAGTTCCCAGCCAGAGGACAACACTATGTCTATTTTGTAGGTGCTAAGGAGTTTTTTTTTGCTTGTGGGCAGATCAGGGAAAGCTACTGGGTCAATCAGAGTATGAAGATGGCTGCGTAGGAGGACAGCCCAAACACGACCACATTTCCTCAGAGATCTCTCTTTGGTACCAGAACTTTTTCCGCAGGGAACTTTTAGTGCTGGCACCATTGCAGCCTTCCCCAAACTGTGGTTGTGGTGGCTGTGTGGGGAAAAAGCAGAATTTTATCCACATAGCTCTTGGCAGGGCTCACTCAGTCGTGAAGAAGAGATCTATGCTGGAGAAAGGAGCGAACTCCTCAAGGTTTTCCCCACAAATTGCCATGACTTTGACTCAGCTGGAATCAAGCGAGCATCAGTAGCATCATTCTCTGAGCAACCTCACAGCAGTGAAACTGAGGAAATAGGAGAGCTTCCTGTGGGAGCTGCTTGGTGGCAGCCTGGGTGAAAGGGAGCATACACAGCAGTTGCCTCATCTGAGTGGCACAAGCAGGCTCTTGTGAGCGGATGTGCGAAGCATTTCATCCCTAGCCTGCTTCCCAGGAAGTCAATTATTCCTCCCCACTTTGCAGGGGGCAGGCAGCACATGCAGTTTCTGTAGACAAACAAGGGGCTGGTGAGCAAAGAGGACCTGGAGCCTGGGCATCTGTTTTACAGGAGATTGGATCAGATCTGAGAGCTGTGACTGGCTCATCTGCCTTCCTGGCTGGTGACAGCTGACAGCTGTGGAAGACAGAGGGAGAGAGGGAAGCTTGATGTGAAAAGAAAGGGAGCTGGAATTGCAAAAACACACTGATGATGGTTTTGCTAGGAGAATTCCAATTCCAAATCTACATGTGATGAATTAAAACCTGAAATGGTGTTTAGCAAACGCTGCTTGCCAGGCCAAATTAGCAGCCTCATTTGTTGCCAGTGGCAGCTCTTTAAAACTCTTAAAGACGGGCTCCTTTTAAAATGTGGCATAAATAGGATGTTTTCTCAACAGTAGCATTTCCTCGCTTGAGCATCACAGTAATTTCTGTCCCCTTTGCTCTCCCACAGCTGGTATACCAAAAGAAAACGCCAGCACAAAACCCAGCCAAGCTCCTTGGAAATGTAAATAGACCGGAACCACTGGTGTCCTCTTAACACAGCATCAATCACTGCTGGGTGCTGGAAGTGGCAACACGTTTGTTGCAGTCCAGGCAGCCAGCGTGGGCAGCAGATGGAGGAGGTTGAAGACCTTGTAGCACTGTTTTGGAGTTTCTCTGCAGAAAATGGAGCACAGATGGGGTGTGCTTTGACCTGCTCACTCAGTAGCTGCAAAATCCCTGTCTTTTCAGTGTTTATCTCTGGGCATCTCTATTTATCTCTGTGGCATGGCTTGGAAACCCTGCACTCACTGCTCATGCTAGTCTTTGTTGGCTGTTAGTTGAGCTTCCTATGGATTTGAGGTGAATTAGCAGACAGTAAACTAAGGCAGGTCCTTACCTGCTGGTGAGGTCTTCTCAAGAAAAAGTAACCCATTTACTTTCTGCCAGCAGACTGTGTTTCCAAAAACAGTAGTTTTTGGAGACAGTTGCTGCAGGGGAACTGCAGCTGGTGATCAGCGCCACATCCATCAGCCAAAAGAACAGAAACACATCCATCCATTACAGAGGATTCCCATGCCACAGAGACTTCTCCCAGAAGGCAGAGGAACCTCAGAAATTAGTGGATGATGGGCTCTCCATTGGAATGGTGGTCTTACAAGATGCTTTGACCTGGTGAATAGGGGGATAGGGAGGCTTTTAGCTAGAGTATGTTCTGAGCAGTAAATACTGGCTTTACCAAACAAAGAATAAGAGGAAGTCTGCTGGGAATTTTAGAGCAAAGGGAGAAATTATTTTAAGGAGAAAGTAATGTAGTAAATGCTGTGTTGTGCTCTAGTTTGCCTTGCAGGATGGCTCTCATTAGGAAATACATGCAGATGTGATTTCTTGGATGTGCCACATTTGCGGTGAACAGGCAACAGTCACATGAAGTGGATGGAGCTTCACCTGGCCTGTTTCGGATTTCTCTTGGCCAGGTCTACATGACACACACCAGACAGCTTTGCTCTGTTGGTCATTAGGAAGGTAGTAAGTGATCCTGATGGACGCAGGAGGTTAAAAGGTGACTATTTTGTAGGCTACACCTGAAAAACTTTCAGAGCTTGTTTTATTAGAGCAGTATTTGTTTTGGTTTTAGGGATGAATTCTGGGCTATGTGGAGCAGGATAACACACTGTTATATTTTCCTGAGCACCTCATGTAGGAGCATGCCGATTCTTGGACATCTTTGTGGGATGTTTGTTTCGCAGCCAATTTGTGTTTCAAAGCTTGCATTTTCCAAGAACACCAGGTGGTTAAATTAAGCAAGTCATTGTTTTTCAGGTTACTCTCTCTTTCATGCCACGGAGCAGCAAGGGGTGCATGACGCAGCTGCCTACAGGAACTGCCGAGGATTTGTAGTCACCAAGGCTGGCACATACTGGAGGGGATTATGGTTGTGCTGATGGTAATGGGACTGATGGATCAATCCAGCCCATGCAGAACCACAGCTGAGAGCAGGGAATGATTTCTTGCCACTGTGGGAGGATGTTCACACCACCTCCTTCTTTTAAGATGTTTATCATATGTTGCCTCCAGGAAGGATGGTTGTGAGCCAGAGCCCAGCCTGGGAGCTGTTCTACATCCTTTTCTCCTCCTCTAACTACAGGTGGAGCTGAGGGGCCACTTTCTAACTTAGGAAATAGTTTGACAAGTCTTGCTGCCTGAAGTAGCATAGATTTCCTTTTCCCCTGGGTATGTCCTCCTGCTTCCCTTCATCTCCATTTACCAAAGCACAGTTTGGAGAGCTGATTACACACACACACACACACACATATACCTACACACAGAGCAATATCATTTCACTGATTCTGCTCCCTGCATCCCACAAACTTCAGGATTAATGCAATGAAAATGGTGGGCAGGACTAGACATCTCGGGGCAGTGGCCACCATTGTCAAAAGAGGCCATGAGCTGGGCCAGGCCTTAAATCTGAAGGCCCATCTTTGGGGGTTCTGACCTTCAAGGACCAGCTTAGAACTTCCTGGAGATGGCAGAAAATGATATTACTATGAACTTGGGGAGATGCTCTGAGGTAAACAAAAAGCACAATGATGTTTGGAGGAGCACAGCTTAGCTCCAGAGAGCTGCAGGGAGGTGTTGATACCCTGACTGTTGATACCTGACTGTTGATACCTGACTGTTGATACCTGAGTTGCTCCTTGCCCATCTGTGACAGAAGTGCACTTTGATGTAGAGCAAACCCTGCTGGTGTTTGCTAAATATGCAGAAAACCTCAGTCTCTGGTGCCTCACTCAGAGCTATGTCAGATTTCCCTGCCACAGAAGCTAATCCGTTCTTCTGCACACCTTCAGGGATTAACAACCCATGGTAGAGCCTGAGCTGGATCTGGCACAGATGGGCTCTCTGTCCCTGTCCCCGACTGCTGCAGCTGGGCAGCTGCTGGCCCTCAGGGCAGCTGCCCCTCTTGAAGCTCCTCTTTTGGAGACAGGATAGCTCTTCCAGATGCAGCAGAGGGGAGCCAGGGAGGAGGCAGAGCTTGGCTGTAGATACAATTGGTTGTAAAGGATGTAAAACCAGCAGCGCAGTTTACTTTCTGCCCAGAACAGACAATACACCTTCACCTTCCCACGCAGTGCCTCAGCCAAGGCTATTGGGTTCTTTATTATTATTATTAATATTTTCCTCCCCATTGTTAGGAGACATGATTCCATTGTTGTTATTTGTAACCCGCCGGTTCCGGAGCTTTAGGATGCTACCTGCCGACCCTCTGTTTTGATTCAAGTCATACCTTTCTCCTGGTGTCATTCCTATCACAGTGACAAGCCTGCTCCTGGAAACAACAATGGTGCATTATTCAGACTTTGACTTTGCAGCTGATGGGAGATAAAATTATAAAGAGGGGTAGGTGAATCATCTGCTCTGAAGCGCTGATGAATACACACGAGACGCTCAGATCGCAGCTCTGTGTGTTACAGCGGATGAGTGCAGAAAGGGGAGCAGTAAGAGATTCAGACAAATGCAGGGAAGCAAAATGGCCAAACATGCTGGTAGGAGGGTATCTTTCCCACTCACATGCTGGACTCTCCTGGCAGAACTGGAGCTTTATGACAGTGCTTTCACCCTTTTTCTTTTTTTTTTTTTTTTTTTTTTGTCACTCCTGCCTTGTAGTGGATTCAGTGAGAAAAGAGGGGTGCTGTGGCATGAAGATGGGGACCCTTCTTTCACTGTGTGGTCACTGTCACCCACACCATACGCCACAGAGTGTGTGAATGCCTGGAGAGTGGCATCAACAGAGGGCTTTGAGAAGAAGCTCCTGAGTACACCAAAGCACATGCAGCTTGGGGGATGGACCAAAGTAACAGAGCTTCATGTTCATTTTTAAAAATCCATAAAAGTCTTTCCCCTACATGTTAAACAGATAGAGAACATACTCTCTTTTTCTCTACCAACTCTTTCCTTTGCTTCTCTCAACTCAAAAAATAGGAAAATGTGCTTGCTTCAAGATCTTTTATGTCTGAAAAATTGAGAGGGTAGAAAGCTCTCTTGTTCTTTATTTTGCTTCACTTGGAGGACCTGGAAAACACAAAAGAAAGTACTTTGAATATTTGGTTTTGTTTTGTTACTGTCCCTCAAGATGTGTCCTTCAAGCTTATGAACAAGCTTTTTGAATTTTTATGGAGTAGCCAGAGAATTCAGAAAATAAATCTACTTATTTCTAAATGCCAGATAGCATCTCTGAGGCATGTATCCTGCCATAATATCAGGAACTTCTTTAGCACTAGACCAGTGCCAAATCTCACCAGCTGGATGAGAAGTCCAGAAGGTGACCTGAACATGGTGTCTTCATGTGTTGTAAGAGATAAGACATTATATGCCAGAAGGCTCCTTCAGCTTGTGGAGTCAGGTCCAATAAAAAAAGAGACATAGCTATGGCAAAGAAAGCTTGTGTACTATTTAACAGGTGGGTGTGTGAGCCATTGGCATGAAAAGTGCGAGAGACATCCTTCTGGTCAAAGTCAGCTCACCTAACCTCTCCAAAATCCATAACACAGTATGAAGCAGGCTATTTTGAAGGAGAAAAGGAAGGGCCATTGACTTCATGCTGATGTCTCATTTCGCTGCATTGTGGTTGAAGCAGGTGCTGTGGTAGAAAGGTCTGCAAACCAATATTGAGGCTAAACTGCTTGTTCGTATGTATGAAGCACTGTGAAGGAGCTGGATGTGTCATTTGCTCTGTCATTTGCAATAATGTAAAGATAAGGGATATAAGAGATCTTCCTCCAGATGTAAAAGAGGAATGAAAAGCGTGAGGGCTTTCCCCTCTCCATAGAAATCAGCCCCAAGGCAACTGACACGGTTTCCTTTGGAGCAGTTGTGCTCTGCCCAGGCTGTACAGAGAGCTCTGTTTCTGCAGGGTCACAGAGGCTCTTGGTACCCTTCTCTGTAGTCATTTGATAACTTCACATTTATTGCAAAACCACTATTCACATTCCATTAGACTGGGGGAGGGGAAGGCTGTGTGCAGCACTAGCAATGTACATTGTCATGGTTCACAAGCTCGTGGCACTTGACAAGTGAGAGGAAATTGCATTTTTCCCCACTGTAAAGCAGCTACAGCAATGGAAGGTATGAAATTAGTCAGTCTTAGCATGCATTAATCAAGGAAAGGAACTTGAAGATGCCCTTGGAGAAAGAGAGACTGAGAGGCTGGGCCTAGAGGCTGTTTTTGCTGGTGGCACATGATAGGGAGACAGCTCTGGTCAATGGCAGCAGATGGCTGGGTATGAGCAATGGGGGAGACACAGTTCAGTAGCCAGTCTGGAGAGACCATGCTATCATAGAAACAGCCAAGACCCAGAGGCTGAGGAGGATTTCAGCACTGGGAGTAGGAAGAAGGGGAAATTTGGAAACAGCAGGTCTAAGGGAAGCTTTCCTAAACCACCTGGGATGTTGGTATCTTTGGGTTGTTCCCAGTGGGAGACCTCCCATAGAAGGAATTCATCTGGCTCTGCAGCTTCTCTGCCCAGTGATGTCCCTGCAGGTGTAGCCGGTGATGGATCTGCCCAAGGTGTGTGTCCCCTGGCTGTGTGGATCTGCAGGTATGGATCTGCACAAGGTGTGTGTCCCCTGGCTGTGTGGATCTGCAGGTGCCCAAGTGCTGGCAAACCTGCTCTGCACAGGATGATGCTGCATCCATCTTCCTCCCTGCAAGCACTGCTTTCTCCTGGGTGCCTGTGACACCGAGACACAGAGACATTCTGCTCATGTCACTGGGCTGGGGGAAGAAGTATCCAGAGAGAGAAGCTTGTGTTGTCCCCATTTCCCTGGGAAACTGGCTGGAAAATCCCAAGCTGGCCTGAGGTTTAGTGCCTCTGGAGTGCTGGGAATGCTGTTGGAAGTACAAGAAGACAAGACAATCGCAAGCCAGCACAAAGACAGTGATAACCACTGTCCTCCATGCACACCAGGAAGGTGCTCTTCCCTCCAACTCTGCCTGCAGAATCACTGAGTGCTCACAAAAAAAGCCGGCTTCATCCTTGCAGCTTCTTTTATTCAGTGTGTTATTCACACTCCCACTTTGGCTTATAGTTGTGCTTGTTTTCTCCTGTGGGTTTGAGATCTCTGGGTGGACAATGATTGGGTTTGGTGCTGAATGCAGCTTTTTGGGGTTGATGCAAGACTGATTCTATTCATGAAACTTGAGGTGACTTCTTAGCTCTAGAAATATGAAATGGGAGTACAGCTCACCTTGCAGATGGTTGACTAAAATATTAAACAGTGATTCACCATTACTCACTGTCGCATCAGCTCATAAATTTAAAACAACTCTCTTTCCTAGGTTTTTTTTATTTAAGGAAAAATAAAAGAAGTAAAGCTTTATCATGCAGAACTATGCTAAATTGATTCTCCAGAGAGGCTAGCTAATAAACTTTTCACTGGAATCTGCCTCTTTACATTAGTTGGGAACTGAAGCAATCAGGGGGGAAGAAATCTTGCTTTTCTATGTTAATAGAAAAAAAACCCAGGAGTGGTGACATCTCTGGCAAAAAAAACCAAACAAGTAGAAATGTGAATGCAATTGTCCATTATAGTACTTAGAAGGATGAAAATAACAACTGAACACTGTGATTACAGGCCACAGGAAATAAGAAGGTGCTGTGAGTTGTTTCTGGGGTCCCTATTAGTCATTAGCCATTGCCTAGGAAACAATTTGTATCCCCTGAAATCCTCATTAAAGAATTGTCACGGATTTCTTCCTCTAAACTAGGCAGGTTCTTCCTTCCTTCAGCAAGCCTCTGTCCCCTAGGCTGAGCACTTACTGCTGCTGGGCATTAAGGGAGCTCTGGCACATATTTTCCTATTTGTTTTCAATTTACAGTAGGTTTGGTTTCTCGCTGTTCAGAGTGCTGTGGGGAGTGAATATGCTGAGTGGAAGCAGTCCTGGCCCAAAGATTGTGCAGCCAGAGGAGAGACTGCAAGAAGAGACCAAGACTACCAAGGTGAGTGGCAAAAGTAGAAATTTGAACTCCTGGTTCTCAAGCCGGCACTCCCTATGCATACACCAGGCTGCTTAATTTGACTTCCCTTGGAAGGGGAGTAAGGCCCCTCTCCACGGATTTGAGGTGCTCCTGAGAGCTGTAAGAGTTGATTTTGCCCCTGGTACGAGCCACTTCCCATACACAGCCACAGCAGGTGACTTACCAGGGTTTGTGCCTTCTGAGACTCACCCAGAGGTCTCCTGTGGTTGAAGGAGTGCCGGCTTCAGAAGGAAAAGTTGACGAGGGACATCCAAGAGGATGGAGCCAGGCTCTTCTCAGTGGTGCAAGTGGACAAGAGGCAGAAAGTGATGCACAGAATTTCCACTGAAACGTAAGGAAGAACTTCTTTACTGTGCATGTAACATTGCCCAAGAGATGTTGTGGAGCCTCTGTCACTGGAGAACACTCTGGACACAATCCTGTGCCATGTGCTCTGGAATGACCCTGCTTGAGCAGGGAGGTTGGACCACATGACCCACTGTGGTCCCTTCTAACCTGACCCATTCTGTGATTTGCAACATCTCTGCTGACTAATACCAAAATTCAATGATTTTACTATCTTACATCATCTCTCATCAGTCTCTAGTGGTTGTAGCACTTAATTTTAATGTCAAGTAGAAAGTGAGCCCCATTTTTAGTGATTATTCTGCTTCTGCGAGTGAAAGCTAGTGGGACCATAAGCATCTCTAGGCTGCCAGAATGTTGTTTGCTCTTTCTTTCAGCCAAATAAAAGCAGAGAGAGTCAGCCTAATAAAACAGCGTATCATAAGATCTTGTCAGTGATCAGCAAACAATTCTGAAAAGGAAGGATGGCAGAAAGGCACTGGCACTATTAGCTTTGAATCGTAGCAGTGAGATAAAGAGTGAAAGCTCCTCCTTTTTGTGCTAAAGGAGAGAGGATCCCCAGCTTGCATCTGCTCTGGGGTCTTCCTGACACTGGTGGTTCCTGTCCCCAGCAGGAGTGAAGCCAGAATGCATCCAGAGAAGGTGCTTTGGTTCACCAGGCTTCCAGGAGTGATGAAGTTCTGCCACAAGACTGTTGTCTTCATCGTGTTTGTCTCAATTGCTCTCTTGAAATGAACCTTGCCCAGAGATTGAGTTTTCTGATAGAGCCCCATGTTGTCTGTTATCTCACCATGTCCTTAAACTCCATGCTCATTCTTCAGCACAGGGTAGGCATGTCTGGTGCCTTTGCAAAGGTTGGATGGAACAGGTCCCCTGGCAACCCTGGGAAGCAGAATTTGGATCGTGCTGGAGAGTTCTCTTGGTGCAGCCTGGGCCTTCCAGTAAGTGTGATGTGTGAGTGTTGGAGAGGGAGAAAACACCACAGACCTGAGGCTCAGGCTCTCCAGGGCCTCTTTCCTAGCTTTTCAGGTGAAGAATGGCTTTAATATCACCCTTGTTTCTGCCCCCAGCTCCTCTTTGCAAACCATCACTGTGCTGGTGCTGGGGCTGTTTGGAAGAGGAATATTGCCACGGGCTCCCAGAGAAATTGCCGTGTGCTGTGCTCACATCAGCTGCATCTCTCCTGGGGGTGAGTTTCTCTCTTTCAGGGGCTGATCACCTGCAAGCCGCCCTGGAGCACTGAGCTCTTGCAGCCAGGGACTTCAGGTGCTGACCACTGTGAGTGGAAGAGGGCTGGCAGTGGTTGTGCCATGTTGCCCACTTGCACCTGCACCAGCCTTCATGCTGCCCATATGATGCCATAGGTAGGAGTTTGAGAGCTGCTGCAGATGTTGTTTGAGGGAAAACTGCCTGGAGAATGGTGTATTTGTCACTTGGATGCTGGCCATGACAGGAAAAGCACATGGTTCTTCCCTTCCTTGTGCTCTCTGCCCTTAGACACCATGGCAGCCTGGGAACAGCCAGGATTTATTCTGGTGTCTTAGCCTGTGTTGTCCTGGTGAAGGGTGTGTCCTATTCACCCTTTCTGTCCCTCCAGGGTTCCTGTGAAGATTTCCTGCTTTCTGCCATAAAGGGGGCCAAAAGTGCGTAAGGAAATGGCAATTTCTGAGGCAGCCACACTTAACAATTTCATCAATTAATCAGGAGGAAACTAAGGAAGAGAATGGGAAGCAGATGCTCGGAGCAGGACAAGGCTATGAATGATTGATGCCATCTAAGAGACAAGGCAGAATTTACTCCAGGAGAGACCTCAGCCTGGGGCTGAGGCAACTTCCTATGCAAGAGTTCATTACTGCAGAATGATGGCAGGGAGCCAGGACTGGCTTCCTAGGTGAACGTCCAGTCCAGTAGTTAGAAGATTATGAGGTACACTGCAGAAATACAGGTAGGCTCAGAAAGGCACATGAAGACTCACGGAGAGATGGAACAGAAATCATATACTGATTTTCCATACCACATGTGACAGTTCTGTTGGACCTAAGAAAAATTGGATTTTTGATGTTCCCCAGTCAAAGTTACAAGTAGGTGTGGTCTCTTCAAGATGTTAATATCCTGCTGCATTTGTGGTCATGGTTTGTTAGCTGACCTGAGTGTTTGCTGCAGTCCAAATGCAGGACTGCAGCACATGCATCCAACAACCAGGACTGCCCTGAAGCATTGCCTATGTGTGCAAGGCAGCTGAGGGAGAGGTTGGATTTCTTCTGGGTGTCCATGGTGGGAATAAAGGCTGTAGAGGTCTTAACCAAAGGTATCAGATCTTGTTCAAGCCCTGCTGAGAGCAGCAATGATGAAGGGAGGAAATCAGGCAATGATTCTCCAGGTTATGGTAAATCTTTGCTCTTCTCTTGCAACTTGGTTGGAATGATAATGAAAAGTTCTTAAAGATGAGACAAGGGAATGAAAAATGTCATGATGAGAGAGAAATTTTTTAGAGTAACTTGGAATCCATGCCTTTTTTCTTTGCTTTTAAAATATATTTTCTATGTGTTTTTTTTCCTTCATGGCATTTTTTAATATTGTTCTTTCAATTTCCCTCCACATTTAACAATCCTACTTTTTTTGTTGTTGTTGTTTTCTGGTAGAAGTAACTAACCGAACCAAATAACGAAAACAGCATTGTTAGCATCCCTTCTATATGCAGCACAGCTTTTCTCTATATGAATTCATGTGACACTGTATTCTTTCCTTAACACTTTCATTTAAGTGATTGCCAGAACAGACCTTTTGCATAAATCAGCAAGAGAAAACAAACCATCTCTTGCTATAACCATTTGTTCCTTTTACCTCAGTAATAAATCCCTCCTGGGAATAAGGAGTTCATGTAATTTATCACTGATCCTTGTAATGCACATTGTAGTACTGTATTTCACATGCCTGGAGTGCATCTTTTGATTAGAGCAGGCATCAGCTTTCTGCTTGTAAAAGCAAATGAAAATATGGTCTCAATGGCAGAGTTGAAATGAGTATTAATTGCATTAAATAATCAGTGAGTGAAAGGGCAGGATTCCAATAATCAAAGTGTTCCTAAGGAGAAAAGCTAATCAGAAATGTTAGAACGAGATTAAATTTGTTGTCTTTCCTAGGATGGATTTATTGTCTTTAATGATATCAGCCCTGTGGCTTTTCCTTTTCTGATACATTCAAAAACCATTAAGTACACATGCCAGCTTGCATTATGGGTACCTGAGATATAAGACATTTCAGCCTTTGATTTCTTTCAGTTAATTAATTTTAGGCCTTTTCTTTGGTAAGAAGTTTCACACAAAACAAACAGGATTAAGCAGCTTTTCCAAAGCAAGGGAAACCCTGGGTTCTTCCAGGTGCAGTTTTCTGCCAGGTTCAGGGATGAGCAGGGACATGCATCTTTCTGCATGTGTCAGGTCAGGCTGGTGGTCCATGATGGTTCAACACTACAGGTATGTCAAGTCTGTGTCAGAAAGAGGAACAAAATGTCAAGGCCTCAGCCAGCACAACTTTCATGAGCAATGGCAGCCTCACTCTGCCCAGGTGCCATGGCCAGTGGGCCAGAAGTGGGCCAGAAGCTCTGTTCTCAGGAAGCCTTTTCCAAGTAGCAGCTCAAGCTTTCAGTTGGAAAGGGATGGTGTGAGGAGCAGATAAATAGGCTCAGGGGTGCTTCTTAGATGTGAGGTGTTGGGAAGTTGCTTGCCTGAGTTATGGGCACGGCCTCTTTTACTGTGAGAGCTCAGCACTTCAGGTGCCTTCCCTTGCCTCTCCTGATAGTGTCTTCCACCTGGCAAGCAAGTAAAGAGAGAAGTGAGAAGATCAGAAACCCCAAAAATACCATCAGGCAGATCTTCAACCATCCTGCTCAGCTGCTGTCTAAACCTTGGGAAAGTCATAAACTGGGCAAAGGGTTAGTTCTTCCCCTAGGCAGTGTGTTACCCTCGAGTCTGCTCCTTACCTGTGGGTCAGGATTGAGTGATGGCCATTTCCTAGGATGACTGGGGAAGGCATTCCAAGGGTAAAAATCCTGAAGTCTTACACCAGACTGTGAGAGGCACCTACAGGGGATCGTCAGCCCTCCCTCCCACGATGTCTTGGGTGATGACCCTTGTTGCTGTAACTCCTAGGCACACAGTAAAGAGGTTTTGATTCCTTTCCACCTCTCTCACTTTCTAACATCCTGCTGACATGCCAAATACATGACTTTTGTGTTGGTCTGCTGAAATGAGAAATGGTATGGGGTAAGTGAATTGAACATCAGACTGAGTGAAGGAAGGGCAGTTAGTTGTGTGGTCTAACCCATAAAAGTCTCCAGAAACCTGACTGCAATCAGACACCACTTTATTAGCTGGACTGTGCTAATTATAAGCCAGTGCAGTGGGAGAGTGAGGAGAAGGAGTGATGTGCTCTCTTGGGCACTGAGAGCCTTGTGACAGGCTTAGATTCCCTTTAGCAGCAAACCTTTGTGTCACATTTCCAGACCACAGAAGCTGAAAGTCCTTTGTGCACAGGGTAGAATGCTAAGGGTCAGCTGTGGTTAACCTGCAGATAACAGGACAAAAGCAAGTATATGTCCATCTGAATAGACTGCAGAGTCAATTACACCCATGGTGAGGGCTTGGCTCATGCTCAAAACCAGGGTGTCACAAGAAGGGGTGACAAATGCACTGCAGAAAGTTGATGTGCTTTGCTTTGCTGTGTGCTGCTTACATGGATGACAAGGTTCTCAGAGGAAACTCTTGTAATCACAGCATCAGTGTGAAGCTCCTCTGGCCAGGAGTGGACAAACTTGGATTAACCTTGGCATAACCAAGGTCAGAAACAAATCAGAGTAATGTACTTGTGTGCACATGTATCCACCACTGGTATGACTAGGAATACTGCTCCAAAATTGCTGAATTAAGTAAACTTCTGGAAACTCTCTGATTTCCTGAGAAAAGTGATCTGTCTGTATTTGAAGTTGTTTGGGTTTTTTTTTGTTGTGACTCAGCAGCACCTTAAAAATATTGATCAATTTGTTGTGGTCAGACACTAAATGGCTTTTTAAATTAAGGAACAGTGGCACTGGACTTAAAAAGTGTGGCTCTTTATAAATCAGAGGGCCTGGTCATTGTGATATGTTAGATGCTGCTCACTTCTGAAAAGTCAGGAAAAACAAGCATGAGAGAGCCATTACAGTGCCTGCACATTGCCTGCATGGATGTGGACATGGATGTGGACTGCCAGCTGGGAAAGCCTTTGGCTGTGGCTCTGCACAGAGTAGTGAACCGGGCAGCAGTTTGGTTTCTTTCCCTGAAAGAGCTACACTGGTCTGATTGCAGAAAGGGGCACAGGTACTTCCTTGATATTTCCATTTAAAAGATGGGGCTGATCCTTAGGAATACATTATTCACTCAAGCAGCTGTGTCCTTGGTGCCTGCCTGGCCCTGGCTTGATGTACTTGCAAAATTGCAGCTCGGATGAGTTGCTTCTTTCCCAGAACAAGGTGAAGCAAAATGATGGATTAAAAAAATTCTGACATCTTCAGGACTCTTTCTGCTTTGAAGCAGAATGTGATATTTGGTAGAAGAAAGTCAGCTCAGGGTCATGCTTTCCTAGCTCTAACTAGGGGTTGCATTGATCAAAGCTGTTTGTTTTTTTTTTTGAGTCAAAACCTCCTGCTGTAAAACATCAAGCAGAGAGTCTGAAAGTGGGTAAATCTGCTCAGCTCAGACCACAGATGTCTTAGTGTTTTGGAGGATGCAAAGAGCATCTTTATTCTGAATGCTTTGGGCAGAGCAATTCCAGAGTGGAAGGGGCTGAAGGAACTATGGGGTATCATGGACACAAAACCGGTCTCAGTACTGCTGTAACTAATTCAAAGGAAAAACTTTCTCTTGGCTTCTGCTGAAGGGAAGTGATGGCTGGGGTAGATACTTCCTCAGTCATGGTCTCCAGTTTGCCAAAAAAGGGCATTTAAATAGATGAGATGAGTATCAATGGAACCAGAGGACTCCTCAGCTCCTTCACCCATGGGCTGGCCTCTGCTGACCTTTTACAAGCAGTCGGAGGAACTAGCACTGCTGTGGGCTGTGTTTCAGATGGTGAGTAAAGCAAGGGAAACCAACTGTGTTCATGTAAGAGGTGAGGATGTAGTTGCATCCTCTGGGGACCTGCTTTCCTTGCTGCAGGTGAGCCTGCCTCCCTCATGGGAGAACTGAGGGCTGAACTGAATGGAGGTCTGCTCTCTCCTTCTAGGGGAATGTGTCTTCTTATCTTTTTGCAAATTTTCTTCTCTTTCCCGAGGAAAAGCCTCCCATTCAGCTCTGCCTTCAGAAAGAAGAGCCGTGGAATGATGTCTGAAGACAAGATGCTTGTTAGCAGGGCCACTGGTGCTAACAAGAGTCAGACCAGCTTAGAAAAGTTAAATACAAGTGCTCTATAAGCTTGGCTTTCCTAATTAGAACTGGATTGTGAGCTTAGTTGTGAACCCATCCACATCTCTGTCTTGGCTCTGGCTGTCCCAGCTTGCAGCACTGCCTGGCTGTGGTTCAGGTGAAACAACAGTCAGGGAATACTTTCTGGATGGATAGACAGACAAGAGAGTTTAGCTGTATGGATGTAAATTCTGCTGTGCTGCTCCAGGCCAGAGAGGGAACCTTGGCCCACATTATTTCCCAGCCCAGACAAAGCTACTCGGATTTCAGCTCATGGTCAAGACCTGTTGAAGCAGTGATGCCTTTGAGTCACACTACAGAGGCTGCTGGAGAGATGAGCAGCAGCACTTCCAGCATGCTGCAGCCCCTAGGGAGGGAACTTTGGCAGCTGAGACATGGGGAGCTGCAAGTGCTGGTGCAGGGTCCCATGTGCCATCCTCTGGAGGCCCACCTTGGTATTTGAGTCAGAATGACTCTTCTTTCCCTTTCTGAGTCACTGCCACTGTCTATTTTTGGCTTGTGCTTTAGGAAGAGTGGGTTGATGAGAATGAGATAAAGAGGTCAAAGCTGGTACCAAGGGGTGCATACCAAGATGTTTGCCATTGCTGGATGAGTCCAGTTGGGCTATACATTGTGACTCTGCTGTATATAGTTCTGGGAAGTAGACTGAGGCAGGAGTCCAGCACTGCTTGGGTTCGCTGAGCCCAAAGGATTGGGATGGGGTTGAGATTGCCTCCAGTAGTGAAGATTTTTCAGGTGCCCTGGTGCCCTGCTGTGAAATGCATGCCCCTGAAATAGTCTCAGAGTTCAGCCTTTGCTTGGAGAAGACCTGAGGGAACTCAAGAAAAGTTCATCTTTTGCTCTCTGGCCAGAAGACTCTTTCAAGAAGAAGAAAGAGTCCCTCTTTCCCCTCTGGAAAGAGGGGACTCATTACTGTTAGGTGACACCTGGTATCTGTACCTCAGAACAGCACAGGCACAGGTTTTAATCCAAATACCTCATCTCCTGAAGGGGTTCCATTCTTCCCTCTTGGATATTAGGTAGGGAGAAAGATTCTCCATCTGGAAGGACCTGACTCTGTCCATGGACTTCACAATACTGAGCTTGAAGGAGATGGCTGAAAGCAGGTGGGAAGACTCCCCAGCACCCTGGTGAATAAAGTGGCAGTCCATTTGCACTGAAGGCTTTGGAAAAGAGGAGGTTCTGGGATCCAGCCTTTTGGGGAGCAGGCTACAGACTCTCTATATAAGAAGTGTTACTGGCAGTGTTTGAACTTGAGCTGATGGCTGCCGTATCCTGGCTGAGCACAGACTGCATTAAAAATGGCATTGAGAATAACCTCCAGGCAGAGGAAGATCTTTGTCCACTCAGAGAATGAGAGATTGCTTCTGATAAAGATAGACCTCAATGTGGGGGCCAACACAGCCTTCAAAGTGGTGGTCACTGGGGCTTCCACTCTGCTCCTGTGGGAGGGAGCAGAGAGGAAGTGAGAGACATTAAACAATCTATCATTTTAAAATTAAGTGCTGTCTCCTCAGTTCACGGGAGAGCTTGGAAAGTAATGTACCACCAATAAAAAGAGCAGAAACCAGCCCTGAGAGAGGCAAACCTCTGAATGGGCTCTGCTAATGCTCTCCAGCTGTGTATGCCATGGCCTCGGTGTTTGGTGTCAGCAGGGTCCTCTCAGGGTGTCACTACCCTGTATTCACTCCAGAACAACCATTTTATCTCTGAATATTCATTTAGACAAGTCAGATGAAGAAACTGTGCACATGAGCTGCCCTCTCAAGAAAGGGGACTGAAATACTTGTTAATTAGGCTATAACAGTAATGAAAGAAGGTGGCTGAACGGTCTGAAAGACAGAGAAAGCAGAGCTGGAAAATGTCAGGTAAGGCACAAGGTAAGATGTCATGATTAAATGGAAGCCAAAACACCCCCTAACATGCACAGGGTAAGGTCCTGCAAAAGACACCCTTAATTTATTAATCTAGCAGAAATTACTCTTTCTAATTTTAGCTCAGCTTTGCTGCCTGCATGTGATGAATGTTCCTGTGTGGGAGTGCACTGGAACATGGGGCAGCAAATGCTTGCTGGAGGGGTGGCTTTCAGGCAGTGGCTGTGACCCAGCAAGCAGTGTTCCTGGGCTTCCCATCAGGGCTCCACACCTCAGCAGGCTTCACCGTGCCCCTGCTGCTCTGTCCTGGAGCTGGCCCTGGGGAACAGCATGAGCCTTCCTGTCAAGAAACAAAGGGACAAGGGGGTCTGTGAGTCTCAAGATGGATTCCCCATCACAGCAAGGGAATACACTGGGAATGGTGCTCTCACAGGACCACCAGTCAGGCACTGGTTTTATTGGAATAAGAATTGATGTTAGGAAGAAGGAAAAACATTTATGTTCCATGTCAAAAGCGTGCAATAGAAACACAGCATGCCAAGGCAAGAGCCCTGTCCCCAGTGGAACATACATCTCCTCTTAATTAAATCTCCTGCAGCCAGCAAGCCCCATTCAGTCCCAGCAGTGAGCTGAGGATGATGTATGAGCTAAGCCTTTCCAACCCACCCACGCTACACATCTCTGCTTGCTCTGTGCTGGTGGGCTGCTCAGGATAATGGCAAAGCCAGATGCAGGGAGAAAGTCCCTCCACTGGTAAACAAATTATTTACAATATTTTTTTTTTAGATCTGCTCCCTCCCTGCCCTCTTGGAAATATTGAGCATGAGAAATTTCAAACAGTTAGGAGGTTTGAAAATGACTCCTACTGCATCTGCACGGCTGTATCATCCATAGCTTGTGGGAGAATGTGTTTTCCACGAATGGTTACAAAAATGGAGAGCCAGCTTATGTGCTGTGGGTCTGTAAGGGGTCTCTGAGCCAGCCAGTTACCTTCCCTGGGGCTTCCTATCAGTCAGAGAGGCCAAGGTCTTCACCTGCCTGTTACCTTACCTTTTTACTTTACCTTCACATGGAAGGCCAGAAAACCTGTCCTGACTTTTTGAAGCCCCACTGTGTTTTAGAAATCATCCCTTCCATTTGATGATGACCACTGTTGTTCTGAGGTGGACAGAGCATCCTGTCTCCTGGAAGAGAAGTCAGGAAACAGCTGAAACCTCTTTTTTTTTGCCAGTACTGCAACCAAGAAAGTAAATTTCTCCTTTTCAGGGGTCAAGTCATATATAGCAATGGCTCTGGCTCTTCACGGTCTTCTCTGGCTGCTTATGCAGTTTCTCCTGCCTCAGTCACACAGAGAGGCTTTCTGATAAACCCCATGAAGCCCTCTGTGCCATGCTGGTCGTGCATTTCAGTGAGCTCAAAGAGGTCCAGGTTTTGCATGAAGGCTTGAGCCTGTCGTTCAGTTTGCAGAATGCAAACACGTTGCCTCTGCACACTCGTCTCTGGTCCTCGTGTCCTTGCTGGAACATACCTAGATGAAGTCCAGAAGCACTTTCCAGCGTTAGATCATCTCCCTGCAATCCTAGTAAGGATAATTAGTCTTTTTATCATCCCCATTTGCCACCATTCTTGGGATCAAAGCTCCTGAAAGCTGTATTACCCTGACTTTCAGCAAATGCATCTGTGTGGGCAGATGCATTTGCAGAGTGGTTTCAGGAGGACTAGGCTAAAGATCTTCTGCTTGCCAAAGTCTGCAGGTGAGTCTTTGCTGATTTTCATTCATCTTCTTTACTCTGTTCCTAATGGAAGTCTGCTTCTCACAGGGTGTAAACAGCATGCCAGGTGTTTCTGCAAAGTTAAGGCAATTAATTGAACCAACCACTCCTGCTGCCCAAGCAATTTAAGACAGTTCTTTGCTTTTGCTATTATTTCCTTGATCAAGAAATAAGATTGTTGTTCTCCAAGGGAATGAAGAAAGAGAGACTCAGGGAAAGGTTTGGGGAAAGAAGATTAAAAAAAAAAAAAGGTTTAAAAAGTTACCCTGGTCCTTCTTTTTGGATGACTCCACTAGAATTTAACTCTTTCCTTCCAGTGAGAATTTTGTCCCATTTATGTTACTATTAAAATCTGATTTGTTCAACTTTTTGAGTGGCAGAAACAAGGCAGTGTAGCACACCTACATCTCCCTGCTGTAAGATCTCAAATCCAAATTTGATGAGATTTGTTGCAATGAGGCATTACTGTTTTCATGCTTGCTTCTTTTCAGCAGACCTGTCACACTGGCATAGCAATCTAGGTTTTGGCTTTTCTGTTTTCTTTCTGGTTTTGAAAAATCCATCAGCTGTAAATGTTGGCTCCACTGATGGGGGAAAAGATAAACAAGGCTCTCAGCCCTGGGAGAAATCTGCCAGCCTTGGGAAACTTAACCTCAATGCTCAAAAAAACCCATAACCTCTTCATGGAGGAAAGGTACCACATGGTGAGCTGAAAGCTGAAACAGTGTTAGAACCAGGTTTGTGATCTTGAGGCTTTTTAAAAGTTGATCCTTTTTCTTATGACAGAGCCAAAGATTTGGCATACATTCCCAAAACTAAACCCCGGTCCCGTACTCGCAGCACCTGGGCAAGGTGGGCCTCGATGGATGAGGGCCAGGTTCAGCCAGGAGCAAAGATCATCAGTCAAGTTCCTGGTGACAAGGCATGTCCTAGGTCAACTCAGGAGGCCAGCCTGCAGAGGAGAGGCCAGACCCACAGGTCTGTGGCCAGGAATGGGCGTATCTGTGGCTGAGCAGAACCATAGCACAGCTTAAGCAGGAAAGGAGAATCCAGGACTGTGCTGATATGGAAGCTTTGGGTGTGACTATGTTTATATGCAGCCACGGCCTTGGTAAGTCAGGAAACCTGGCTCACAGCCCTCTTTGTGGGCAGCTGGACCGTACTGTTGAGTTAATAAACCAGGAAACTTGAAATCAAGTGCACTGAATCCCCATATTTATTGACTTGAAATATTCAAGTTGCGTCTTCTTGGTAGGTCCCTGGGAATCCCCGTGCAGCTGGATGGCTGCAAAGCCAGGTGAGTCATTCCAGTGTAAAAGTGATCCTTCTATGAGAATAGCTGAAGGACAAGAGAAACTGTTATTGATTCTTTTCTTATCCAGTAATTGTGGAAAGTACAGGGCATTCAGAAGGTGCTAATGAGCAGTGATGGAAGGCTTGGTGCATATGCATCTTTCTTTGGATGGGAGAGTATGCTTCCTGAGAAGCCTGTGCTGGCTGTTAGTGGCTAAAGAGACCTGTGCTGAAAAAAGAGATATGCAGATTTGGAGGAATTGTGCTTTTCCCTTCATGTGATTTCCAGCAGGAAAGATCATAGCATCATAAAGCAATATAGGTAGAACAGAACTTTTGGAGATTTTCCTTCAAAACTTGGATCAAGCAGGCCCACCCTAACTGCTACATCATGTTGTTCAGAACAATTAAAGCATCTCCTCCATCCTCTGGATTTACAGAATGTCTCTGCAAGTTAGGGATCAGAAAGGAGCCGGGTCCAAAATGCCAACGGGAACAGGCCTGGTTTCAGCATGCATTTCATTTATTTATTTTTCTGAAGAAACAATTCAAGTGCTGGACCTTATTCACAATGCAGCTTAACACACAAGTTTGGCTCATTCTTATTTGTGGTGCATTGTTGTCAGGAAAACCCTTTTCCCTTTCTCTTCTTTCAGTGATCTGCATCAATGAAAGGAGGGATTCAGCCTCCTCTCACGTGCCTGCCTCACGCCCTAGGAGAGTTCTGCAGTCAGTGCTGGACTACAGGCAGCATGCAAGGTCTTTGGACCATACCTGCCTTGCTGGGCCTGCCTGGGACATGAGCTCATTCCTGCTCTGTGGTCTGTGCATTCCTTCACTGGCCTTCTGGGATCTGAGTCATTGTGCCCTCTCTTAGGTGTAGAGTAATAGCAAAACCAGTGATGAATAATCGGAGTTAATAATAATGCTTGCCTAAGGTACTTGGTGCACTTTGCTCCCAAATAACCGTTGAACGAAAACACCCTGTCTGCTGGGGACATGCTGTGGCTCTGCAGCATTGTGAGATTTAACAACATCTGACAACAGCCAGCCCCCCTGGCAAGCTGTAGTTTTCAGCCAGCCATTGCCAAGCCCTTTTTTTTTCCCATGGAAGTGCTGAAAATCAGCTAAGCAATGCTCTTCCAGTGAATTAATTCTCCCAGCGGCATGCGGACCAGAGTGGATCCATTCCCTGGGTGCTCACCCAGGAAGTCATTGGCAGCTTGTAGGCAGAGGTCGATCCCATTACCATGGTTTTGTAATGCTTTGTTGAAAAAAATAAGCCAGTGCCTTAGGATTGAAGCTGACCTTGAATGAAGAAGGAGGAAAATCCATCATGTCTGGAGCTTGTCTCTGTGGGCTGAAATGCGCTTCTGTTGGGATGCTAATTTTGGGGAAAGCAATTTAGGGAAAGGAGGAAAGGTGGGAGCAACATTTTGGACATGGAACAATTGTTTTATCAGTGTATGTCTGCTCCTAAAGAAGAGCATTTAGTTGACTCCCTGTGTCCTCTGCAGTATGACAGAAAGACAGATGGAAAAGGAACCGACTGGTGCAATGATCTCTGTGCAGATGTTCTGGCTGTGAATGTGTAGCAGTCAGTTGAACACATGGACAGACTTTATTTCCCTGCTGGCAAATAGTACTCATTTATCTTTAGAACTAGGGTGAATCCTTTCCATGAATGGAGAGTAGATTATTTCAACCAGTAGATCCTGGGTGGTTGGCAAGTACCCAGACAAAAACAGAATCCCAAAGAAGTCAGGTAGGGTATGCGGCTGCATGACTCACACGTTAGCCCATGTTCTTTCTCAGCTGGATTTTCTGCTTTCCTCAGTTTTAGTTTTCAGGGTACAAGTGGAGGTGGTTATGGAGAGGGGGAAGGCTAAGATGCCTCTTGCTGTGGGCCCATTTGCTTTTTCTGTGGTTTGGATGGATCAGGGGGAGCTCCACTCCAGATAGCTACATGACTACATGCAAGGGGATTGGAAGAAAGGAACATGCTGTGGTTGACACTTGCACAGCTTTAGGGATGTCTCCTGGTGTCACTAGATGCTTTCTCATCCAGATCTGGACTTCCTCTTTTCTGCCTAGCAGGCTCTTCTCTGTGATGGCCTCCATTAGATGAGTCAAAGGATACTATTCACTTCGATTCAGCAATACAAGAGTAAGCTGCTTTCTGCTTAATGTGGGTCCATTTGCTTCTATTTATAATGAACTAATATTTTCTTCTGTGCTGTGAACAGTAGCACTAAGCATACAGCAGGTATGCTGCTAATTTTGTCAGCAAAGCTGGTTGGGGAAGGAGATAAGAGGGGAAAGAATGAATCACTGAAGGGAATAGCTGGCTCAGGCGCTGGTGTGTTATCATCACGACCGCACAGCAGCTTCTGTGCCTACTCACCCGCCCAGCATGGGGTCCATTTGGACCTGCAGAGACACACTGTGACATGAAACTCTCTTTCCTTTAGGCTTCCCAGAAAGCTCCAGGCACAAATGAGCTGGCAAAGAGGTAGCTCAGTCATGATCTCCAACCACTGGGAACCTGCAGAGAATTCCTGACTGCCAAGTGCTGCTTGATCCAATAGGCAGAGGCAACTGTAGTGACTGGATCCAGATGTGAAGCAGTTTAGGGAAAGCAGGAGGTACTGAGCTTTATTGCCTGGGAAGTAGATTAAATCCTGGGACAGCACATGGGGTAGATTCCTCAAAGTCCTTGAGCTGAGAACAGGTATCACTTTATACATAATGCCATCAGATGAAATTTTCTGAAGGGGGCACACTGTTATGAGTGATAGAAGAATGTGTTTGAGCAACTGGCATAAACAGGATGAAAATCAAACGCTACTTGGTGGTACTGGATCACCAAAGACCTCTGTAGTACAGAGGTCAATAAGTTGTAGTAGAGTTCTTAGCATCTGCCTACAGCATTTCCTGGTGCTGCTGCTGTTGGGTCCTCCCGGCTCCTCAAATGGATGTATTAAACATTCCAGATTTCATAGTGGTGCCCACCCACACATTGCCATGGTTTTAACTGTATAAAATTGTCTTTGGCAGAAAAGAAAGGATTTGTTCCAGGACAAACAAACCCTTCAGCTCAATCAGAACAGCTTAGAGATAATCACACAACTTTGCTCTTGTATACAACAACAGATACTATGTGCTACCGACCCAGGTCCAAGTCCAACACCTCCAAGTTCATCTGCAAATCACCTTGAATTGCTGGAGAAGTGCAAAGTGTTGTTCGTTTTTGAAAAACAGCAGAGAAAGTCTCCCTCTTCTTAGTTTTTCTTCCTCCTCTTCACCCACAAGTTAAAAACCAAGGAGGATAAAAAGAGCATCCTAAGGGGGAGAGTTACCACATGCTGCTGCCAGTGTTAGGAAAACAGTACTGAGTCACACAAATAATTTTAGATGCTTCTAAATACACTGTGCTCTCAGCAGGCAGCCTTTCCAGCTACAATCTTGCCGGCTGTCCCTAATTCTGAGCACACATATACTCTGCTTCCTTCCTGGTTGCAAATGAGTCAGAATTTCTCTGTCACTCACCTGAGCCGGAAGGAGCTCACCAGCTCAGTGCTTGAACACTAATGCACAATTACAGGGTGTATTCCCTCACCCTGTAAAAAACCCTCCCTGTCACAATCCCAAACAAAAAATGCAAGGTACAATTGGGATTCCCTACTGAAATGCAATAGCTGGGGAACAGTTTTGGCTGTGTTGATGTAGGAGGCTGGGAGAGTTGCCTGGGCAGCCTGCTTCAGTTTTGCTTGCTGTTTGAGGAGATATCAGCTCTCAGTCACAAGGGGGTTGCCCAGGGGAGTGGAAGGCATGGACATTGGAGGCTCCCAGAGGCTCAAACCATATTAACTTTCACTAGCTCCATCAAAAAAAAAAAAAACTAGGAGCAGGCCTCTGAAGAAAAGAAAGTGGAAGAAGGAAGGGGTCAGTCCAGGAACCAGGAGAAGTTTAGAAATCTCATGAGACCACTTCCTGTTTGTATACTGCTGTCATTCATAGAGAACATCTCAGCTGGTGGTTGGATGGTTGGTTGGTTGGTTGGTTGGTTAGTTGGTGGGCTGGGTTTTGTTTGTCTGTTTGGTTTTTAAGTAAATAATATTTTAAAGGAAATCTGGAAAATTCTGTCAATTCCAGCATGGGAAAAAAAAGAGAGGCAAAGTTCAGTCTTAGATGAAGTTATATATTTGCCCAGTTCTGTTTTTTTATCAGATTAGAAGAACTTTGCTTTATTTTTGTGTGTAAAAATTGGCTAAGTGAAAAACACTCCCAGATTCCACTTTCATTTGCTCTTGTTCTCTCTTTCTCTGCTCATCACCCTAAATATAGTTTTGTCTACCTCTTCCCTTAACTTAACCTAGATGAGTCTTTAAGTTTATCCATATTTATTCCTTTCTATATTCAGTATACACAAATACTTTTTATTCTACCAAACAAAACCAATAAAAAGTTAATTAGGAGAAAAATCTTATCTAGAAAGCTGTAATAGGTTTTATTATCTTTGTTTCTGAAGGGCAAAAGAAAGGGGAGTGCCAGAAGTAAAGATGGGAAACATCAAGGAATGAAACGGAGAACACACACACACACACACACACACACACACACACACACACACACACACACACACACACACACACACACATAGAAAAAAGAATGTAAATGAGAAAAGACTAATGCTAAGGGGAAAAATAATGCTGGGTAGTAGTAAGCACTCTCCAGAAGAATAATAGGATCATGACTCAGGATCGTGACTTGTTCTGGCGTCAGATGTGGGCCAATGAAATGCCAAAAGTGTACATTAAGATGTGGTAATGCACGGAAAGAGCAAGAGGTCACCAAAGGAGATGTAAGTGGCTCCAAGGGATACCAAGACCAATTTATTATCAAAAGATGTTCAACTTACTTTAAAAAACCAGCAGTAAATGAAACATTGTCCAAGTGTTCTCAGGGGAAGGAGAAGGACAGATGGCAAACAGACCCAATAGCTCCCTGGAAAGGCTGGAAATTGCTCCTGGAAAAGGCAATGACGAAAGAGCAGGTGATGGAAAAGTGGTGAGTCTGAAGACACACTGAGCTTCATGAGCAGATGGGGCATTGGGTACCTGCTGGCAGAGACTGAAGGCACACTTTCAGCAACTGTTTCCCGAGTAAAGTGGATCAGATCTTGCCCACATTGCGCACAAAGTGAACAGGGAATGTCCCTGTGGTGCCTACACGTTATGTGATCCTGTGAGGCTGCCATGAACTCCAATGCAGTGTGGGGGTCATGAGGCCAGCCGTTGATCACTGAGACTTGAACTGTCTTTTAAATTCCTTCTCACTAAATGCCCACTTTGGAAAAATTGAGAGCAAATTACTGGAAAAATATTTTGTATCTTTTCAAAGTAAAAAGGTACCAGCAGCTGCCCAAAGAGCATATTTGGTTTTTAAGGTCAGATTTTGGTAATGACAGAGGGCTACAGAGGTGGCTTCTGTAAGAAGCTGCCAGAAACTTCCCCCATGGCTGATAGAGCCAGTGCCAGTTCCAGGATGGATGCCTGGCTGCCCAAGGTTGAGCCCAGCAGTGATACTGGTAGTCACTCTGAGATAACATTTAAGAATGGGGAAAAAAACTTCTGCAGAGAGAGGAGTGAGGATACATGAGAGGAGCAGCCCTGCTGACACCAGGTCAGTGCAGAAGGAGGGACAGGTGCTGGAGCTGAGGTTCCCCTGCAGCCCTGGTGATGGCCATGGTGAAGGAGCTGTCTCCCTGCAGCCCATGGAAGTGCACAGGGGAGCAGAGATCCACCTGCAGCTCCTGGAGGACTCCTTGCTGGAAGAGATGGATGTCCAAAGGAGGCTGTGACCCTGTGGGAAACACACACTGGAGCAGGTTTGCTGTCAGGACTTGGGACCCCCTCAGGGAAAAATCTGTCTTTCCTCAGGTAAAAAGCAAATTAAAAACTTCCAAGGTTTTTGCTCCAATTTGCAGTTTCTAAGGAAGGTGGTGAAAAAAACATCCAAAAATAGGTGGATGTATAAACTGCTGGGAGCTCTCTGTGCTCAAGTGCTCAGAAAGAACTTTCTTCTCCTGTTCTCCATGTAGATTTGGCTGGCAAACGTTTGATTGTCTTCAGTAACACCATGAGCTGGGGCAGAAGGAATGAAAGTATAACCAGGTAGGTGGAATTTTCAGGAGAGTCTGGAGTGTTTTAACACTGGCCAATGGCTGAATTTGTTATTGATCTTGGCTTTGTTATTGCAAACATCTGAAACAGTTTTCATAAGGGTTTCAAAATATGTGGGCAGAAAAGATGGCAGCTTGACATCTGGGAAAGCTCTCAGCAGCTTCTTCCTTCTTCTCTGAGAATTAGGCATCAGATTGAATCAAATTGGAATTACTGTCTTTTTAGTTATCTGCATGCTAACAGCTTCCCAAGCCTCCCTGAATCTGGCAGAAAATGGAAAAAGCTAATTCACAGAACAGGACTAGAAACCACTTTCCCTCATGCTCTAATTATATTGTAAAAATGGGAAACATTTTTTATTTTTATTTGCTAAGAACTGCTTCTCAGTACAATCGATGCCTGTCTTGGAGTGGTTTTGTGCATTATCAGGGCAGTATCACTCACTAACAGATGGAAACCGTAGGAATTATTTCCATCTGTTACGGGAAAGGAAAATCATTTTGCCTTTAAGTGGTGCAGCATGGGAAAATAACCAAGCTTATATTTTTTTCAGGAGTATTTTCTGAGTGGGTTTTTATGTGAGGTTGAAGAATGTTGGGATGAGAATCACTGTGCTTATTGCTGGCCTGCAGTGTCCACAGATGTTTTACGAGACAGCAGCTCAGCTTTCTGTGGGGACATTCTTGTTGGTGGCCTCTGAGATGGGGAGTGAGAACGAGTGGATATCACGTGGGCAGCCAAATGCATACTGTGTTTTTGTCTGGCTCTGTCCTACCATTTAATGCACCTATAGAATGAACATGGTCAAAATTAAAAACTGTGCTCCACCAAAGCATTCACTGAAAAGCAGTCTGACTGTCAAAAAGCCATCAACAGCAAATGCTGCATGAAACTGAAATTCTGAGGAGACATTTCAGTGCTGCAATACATTTGTGGCTAGTTTGGGAGATTATATCCAGTTAAACCAAACTTTCTCCTGTAGTAGGTCAGGTGCCCTTTAAATCAGGGCACATCAGCAGTGTGATATGCCTTGACAGAAGATGTTGGGATGCTGCCCCAGGTGACAGACTCACAATCAAGTCAGGAATGATAGCACAGGTTAGACTATTGTTAAAAATACAGAATAGCATAGAATAGAAAAAAAATGGAACAGAACGGAACAGACTAGTTCAGTTTGAAAGTACCGACAATGATGATCTGGGCCAACTACTTCAGGGCTGTCTGGCTACTTCAGCGCTGAACAAAAGCTAAAGCATGTTGTTAAGATCATTGTCCAAATGCCTCTTAACCACTGACAGGCTTGGGGCATTGACTACCTCTTGTTTGGCTGCTGTCTTGGTAAGGAAATGCTTCCTAACATCCAGTCTGAACCTCCCCTGGTGCAGCATTGAACCATATCCACATTTCCTGTCTCTGGGTACTAGGCAAAAGAGCTCAACACCTCCCTTTCCACTTCCTCTCCTCAGGAAGCTGTAGAGAGCAATGAGGTCACCCTCCAGCCTCCTTTTCTCTAAACTAGACAAACCCAAAGCCACCCCTTACTGGATATGCCTTCCTTTCTTGAAAAGAAAAGAAAAGAAAAGAAAAGAAAAGAAAAGAAAAGAAAAGAAAAGAAAAGAAAAGAAAAGAAAAGAAAAGAAAAGAAAAAGAAAAGAAAAGAAAAGAAAAGAAAAGAAAAGAAAAGAAAAGAAAAGAAAAGAAAAGAAAAGAAAAGAAAAGAAAAGAAAAAGAAAAGAAAAGAAAAGAAAAGAAAAGAAAAGAAAAGAAAAGAAAAGAAAAGAAAAGAAAAGAAAAGAAAAGAAAAGAAAAGAAAAGAAAAGAAAAGAAAAGAGAAAAGAAGTCATTACCAGTAGTTTGCAGGCAACTATCAAACTAGAAGGGCTTTAGATATCCATCTGCAAGGATCCATCTTCATCTTCACAGTCTAATCACAATTTCTTTCAAATTTCTGTTACTAAATTGGACTTATTAAATAGCAAGTGGCACGCTATTTAATTTGTGGGGCCAAATTACAAGAACTTTGACAGCAATGATTTCAGCATGATCTCTTGAACTGGAGAGAAGATCTGCAAACTGTGAGATAAAGTTTGATAAAAGACAGGTGAACACCTCAGAAGTTGAATTCCCAATGCCATGCTAGCTGAACAGAATTAAAAACCTTGTGAACATGTGAGCTGTGATTTTATGTGAATGGAAAATAACTGTCTGAGCAGTACTTCAGAAAAACATGTGGGGGTTGTAGAAGAGCACAGACTGAACGTGAGCCGTCAGTGTGATCCTGCTGCAAAAACAAGGCAGGACTCAGAGATGCTTTAACAGCATCATTGTCTATCTTCTACCTAGTGTTTCTGAAGAGGCAAAGGAAAGAGAAACTATCATTCAGGAGGAAGAATGTAACATGTTGCTTGGAAAATTTATCCTTTTATATCCATTAAATGTAAAATTTCCCTCCTCCCAAGATCAGATGATGGGATTTCTTTGGCTTACAGAGGTTGATCTAACTAAACTAAGAATGTCTTCCCATCTCTCCAATCCTGCAATATAAAATCACAACAATCCTATTAAAAAATCATGTGCACAACAAAAATAAATGCAAGCCTGCATCTTTAAGAGCACAAATATTTAAATACTCATAGGAAGACTGCACCAGTACAGGACATTTTGAAAGACACTTTGTCCTGTAGACCTTTTGAGTCAAGACCAAACAGAATTTATCTTTGGCTCCAGTTGAAGATTCTGGTCTTCCTGCAGTGGAGATTTGTTCAGAACCAAGTGCAAGGATAACAGCTTGTGCTATGTGTACCTTTCCTGGCAGATCAAACTTTTCTGTGTACAGAAATGGCAGGTTTGTGGTACTTCAGCTGTATGTTGTGTATGTTGATCACATACTTTTTTTTGTGGACCACTGTGGTAAAGATGTTTTCCTTGGTTGGCATTACATAGATATAATAATGAGGCAGAGTACGAATTCCTGCGACACTGACACTTTGCATTTTGGGGAAAAGGTGTGTTGTAAGTCCACTGCTTTCTGCTTTATTTGCCTAACAATGGAGAATTTGCCTCTTTTGTCAGCAGTGATAAACCTTAAAAAAAAACCCCACAGCCACTTTAGTGTGAGCTGCAGAAAAGCAGGACGCAGCCCTATGTCTTGAGGTGAGGAAGAGCTATGAATGGATACCTCCCTCAAGAACCAGACCTGCGAGACTCCTGGGCACGGTGCAAGAGCAGCAGGATGCCCTCAGTGACACCACCTGTGCTGCTGTACAACATTACTCTGGTACCAGCTCCAGGAGCTGATGTCAGTGTCTTGGATCTGCTTTTCACCTGAGGTATGGTATGCCACGTCTCAGTCTGGATGAAAACCTGGGATGTAGTTTAGGTTTGTTGGCTCTGAGTCCTGGCTGGCTGCGCTGACACGTAAGTCAACCTGCAAATGCAAACAATCCATATTTAGAGGAGGAGGTATTTCTGTTAAAATTTACGAGCCTCTTTAAGCTCCCAACCCATTCAAAATTACTGGATTGCTTCACCTTTTCATGGAGCCATGAAAAGACATTGGCATCATCATCTAGAATGTCTTCCCTGTCAAAGCAAGAAAGGGACAGCAACAGATACGCAGAACAGACTGTTTGGGGTCTTGCATCAGCCAACCTGTGGTGGAACCATTTCTGCTCCAGCCAAGCAAAGATGTGTCTGCTGAGTTCAGCTCTGGGTTCAGCCCTTGGTGTGCCATTGTAGGATGGCAAAACCCATGCAGGGCACCTCCCAAAATCCTCTTGTTTTTCAGGGAGGTAAGGGCCTTTCCTTGGCTCTCCCTCATTGCCACCAGAGGGCTCTGGGAAATCAACAAGCAGATGTGCCCTTCTAGTTTGGCCCTTTAAGCTTCACTACACAATTGCAGAAGTCTGTAGAAAGGCAGCTGAGACTAGGCTGGCTTGGAGCAATGTATTGGCAAAGGTCTAGAATAATCCACGAATATTAAACCAGCTGGGTGTCCACACAGCTGTTGTGTGTCAGGACAGGAGAAGAATCAGAGTGGCTTGAGTGAGACAGGGGAGTCAAACAGAGTGCTGCAAACAGGGGCTGTACACAGGAAATTTAGAAGAAACCATCCAGGGTGAAGACCCAGCTGTTTGTTCTGCAGCGGGTTGGCTGCAGTTCTTCATTTCCACAAGCCATGCCTCAGAAGTTTTATGTTCACAGCCCAGACAGCAAGGCTACATCTGTCCTGGTGCCTTTTCTTCTGGAGGCTGGTTTCACAGGGCAGCCAGGGCACAGATGGATGTCTGGCTGGAGTGGGCTTCCTCACCATGGCAGAACAGTGTGCGGAAGGATGACTTCCACAGCCATGGAGAGGAGGTTTGCACCTGGGTGACAGGAGAATGGTCTAGGGCAGGAGGGCAGTATACACAAAGGGCCATTCTAGCAGTACCACTTTGAGAGGGGAAAATGTATCTTTTCTTTCCCAACCTTCCCACTCTAAAAGTAGCAGAAAGTTTGATTAGATAAGTGATTAAAGTGTAGGCATGTCGCTCTCCTTCCTGTTTCTTGAACACAGCAGAAGATATAATGAGGTAGTAAATTTGGCACTTAGGTGGAGTATTGAATTCAAAGACAACAAGGCCTTTTTCTCATTTCTCCACATTGTAATTTAGTTTAGTTCACTTATTCTGTAGTAATTTAAGTAAATGACTGGGAAATTATGAGCTCTTTGCTGCACACCATGTTGTGATGATGAATTCATTCAGCTTTTTCTTAAATGTCACAGATGGTTACAAATGAAAGCCCAGAATGAGGTGGACTCACTAGAGACAGGCTGAAGGGGAGAGGAGGAATTCCCCTCATTTTACTATTTCCTCTTTTCTCAAACCCTCTAAGCAGATGTTTTTGGGGGAAATACCAACCAAATAGGATGATGTGATCAAAGATGCCCGTGGATGAAGAATTGTTTAAGAAAAGCTCTGCTCTTATGTCCCAAACTAGTATCATAAATAAAGCCATGGGATGGAGGCAGGAGGGAGAAGCAGGGAGTCAAGAACACAAAACGTGTTGTTATCTAGGTCTGGGTCTTAAGACATCAGGAGGCATTTGAAGCAGCAAAGGGACAGACCATATCTCAGCAGCAGCATCTCAGGAAGATCAGCAGTAGGATGAGGCCTCTTTCAATTGCCATGGAAGTTAGTGGGAAGGTTTCCACTGAGTATGCTGCTTGTTTGTGTCATCTACAGCATAAAACCTGTAAGGTTGGAAGGAAGCCATTCTCATGACTTGGAAAACTAACCACAGAATCACACTCTGCTCTGGAGTAGGGACCTTCCCCTTCAGAGGGATGGCCTTTGGGAGATCTTGTTAAGGGGCAGGTTGATGAGAAGAAGGGACAGGTTAACTCTTCAGCATTTCAGCATCCTGTGTCATCCTGGGAGCTGTGTTAAATTGCTCCCTTCTCCCTTCTCTGAGGTTTTCCTGTGGCTAATTAATTACAGAGGGAATTCAGAGCCCTTTGTGGGTAGTTTGTCAGCTTTGCACTATGAGTCAAGAGGAGTGCACCTCAACAAGTTCTGGAATGTGGGTTGGGCTCCATGAGGCATTCCCAAATTTGGTAGTTTATCTGGATTTGTCTGGGACACCTTGCATCCTCTCTGTGTGGCCAATCCATCTCGCTTTCGAGGCAGCACATAACATGGAACATGCAGCAAGCAGAGAGGGTGGCAGCAGCCATCCCAGGGACATTGAGTTGATCCTGAACTCACCAAATTGATGCAATATTGCAATACCTTTCCTCTAGCTTGCCATTGATGTTGTAAACAGCAGCAATGAGTAGAGAAAATCAGAATGAAATCCTCCCTTTCCTATTTTATATATAATAATAATGGTGACAAGAACACGAAAATCCTGACAACATAAATATTCTCTTTCCTTCTTAATAACCAAAAGGCTGAAGAGATAGCTAAGTATAAATATACCTTTGACTTCACAGTTAAACCCAAACTTACACAAAATATTAACCCAGAAAAAGCCACGTCCTTCCAAACAACAGGCACATTTTTTGGCATGACATGGGTTCATCTCCTTACCATCTCTTCAGAGGCCACTTCTCCAGGAAGGGTTTCCTCCTGCTCCCGTATAATCTTGTGGCTCAGGCTCATGGCATTACCACTGTGGAAAATCAAAATACTCAGTGTTCAGCTTGCAGGGGTTTGGTCATAGCTTACCAAGTATCCCCTGAGGAGAGGCTGTCTTATTTGAAAAACCTCAGGTCTGTGGGCAAGCTCAGGTTGTTTCAGCAGGAACTGCTCTTATTTGTGGTTTATTACTATGCAGTGAGCTGGAAGAAATTATGAAACTACTTCAGTGACCAATCATACAGCTCAATAACAAGTGCACTGGCACTCAGATGAAGTTGAGGGTACCAGCAGATCCTGGGCTGAAGAAAAAGATAGTTTTGTAGGTAATTCACAAGCAGTAAATGGGTGAAATTACGCCATAAGGAATTCAGCAAGCCCCATTCCTTGTCTTCCTGATTACTTAAACAGTGCAGTCCATGTTTCATGTGTTTACCTTCTGCCCTGCTTACAGCATTGCATAAATCCACCTATGTGAAACAGTCTTGAAAAAGAAATGGAAAAGATTTGTAAGAAATTCGAATTAAATAGCTGGTGTGTGAAGGAAAGAACAATGTTTAAAGATCAGTATAAGGGCCTCAGGAGTATTTGTCATTCGAGGCCTTCTGTAATTTGGTGCAGTATATAGTAATCTTTTCTTAGTGATCTTTTTGGATGTGTTCCCACATTAAAATTGTGTGTTAAATCTTGGACCTTGAAATCACAAACAGGAGAGAGAGCTGATAATGGGAGGACCTTGGTAACCACAGGCTTAAAACAAGGAAGAAGTTTTGTTTGTTTGTACCAGCTGTCAGCTTCCAGGCTATCAATCATAGGATTCCTTGGCTAACCCTGACCAGCTACCTGAGCAGAATTCAGCTGACAGTCACAGCTGGTTTGGGCTAGTTATGGCTCTGCTGCTTGCCCACAGCAGGGCTTGAATAAAGGCCCTCTTGGCTGCTCTTTCTCCATGACTGAGCCTTCTCACAGGAAGGCAAGACTTTTCCATCTTTTCCAGACTTGATTCATAGTAGAATCCTGGAGTCTGCAAGGGGACTTCTCACTTGAGAATGCAAGTGTGACAATCACTGGGGAAACAAGAGCACAAGACTTGGACTAAAACACTAGCAAGGGATGTTGATGCTGGTTTACATGGAATGGTGGTACTTAGTGGAATGTACAAGTGCAGAAGCTCATATCTGGATCTTGAACCTAGCTTCCTGTTTCCTTTCCAAAAGCTATGAATTAAATGGCATCATCAGTGGCCTCATATTCAGCTTCTGCTTTTCCTAACCTATCAAGAAGATCAGATGGCAACTTGAATGTGTAAACAATCCATATGCTAGCAGAAGACTGTGAGCATATGTTGGGCTTACTTTCCTGGTGCATAATTATTACAGATACTTAAGTACCAGAGAGGTTGCACAATACCTTAATTACTGTGTTTAGATGCAGCCTGTTCAATGTAGGAGTCATACTCTCTGGCTCTACTTTCTCTTCAAGGTGTAATTTGAACAGTCATTGCTGAGATACATGGGTGGCCAGCATGCAGTGTTCAATATGGCTCAAATGGGTTAAAAATGGGTACTTTTCGTCCTGCTTTTCAAGGTGCAGCACGTTGTGAGCTTGTGGCCTGTTGTGTAAAAGTTGCCAATCCTTTGAAGTAGAAAGAAGGGAGATTCATATCCATGTGTGATGGAGATTGAGTGATTCCTCTTATAGGCACCTTTCGGTTGTTTCCTCTTAGTATCTGAAACATATGTGCTTCTGCACATACTTGTGCTACCAAATCTGATTGGTATCCAGATTGTCAGGGGAGCAGAAGAAATTTTCAGATGAATCTGGGCACGATTCTGGGATGATGCACTACAAACATATTTGGTACCTGGTGGTACACCTGAGTTGACTGTTTTTCCTTTGAAAGCCTGAATGAAATTAAACAAAACCAAACAAAAGAGACAGGAGATGGATTTAGTTTCACATAAATCTCATTGTGCAGGTCCAGGAGAGGGGAGTGTCATCCTACCTGACTTCAGGAGTGCACAATCTAAGGTTGCTGCTTGGTGCCAACATAACTGTTGGTGAGAAGGGGGCATTGTAGGATGTGGCGTCTGTAAACTTCCATCTTTTCAGGGACCTGGCTCATCCCAACAGCAAATCTGTTGTAGGTGAAGAATTTACTGTCCTTGTCCTTTCCCATCACTGTCCTCAGTAAAATTAATTGTATAAACCAAAGAACCTCATCCCTGTTTCAATCCCCTAACTCGGCACTAGGGCTGCAGAAGCATCTGAGGATACTGAAATAGGATATATCTCAGGTGGCTCCTCACTTCTCAGCCTTGGGGAGCAACTGGTCAGAGCCAGGTCTAAGGAATTTGGGCAGGTGGATCAGTAGACAAAATAGAAAGGAAATGAGCTGTGGCAAACAATTCCTCAGAGAGGTACCTGTGTGAATGGAGTACCTCTGTTGGACCTCGAGGACTTATTCCAGCTTCTCTCAGTCTTGCCAATGCTCTCAGCCACAAGGAGATTCAGCTATCCCTTAGGCTCGTTCAGAAGAACTTAACACCTACAGTTTTGTTGCTCTCTTGGAGACAGTCCAAGAGACTCAGGATCCCAAGTTGGGCCACTTCTTAGACCACAGACATGTTAATTAGGACTGATTTCCTTTGGGGCCCCTTGCTAGGAACATGTCTTCTAGACCCTACTGCATGGCATAGGCCTAAACAAAACATTGGTGCCTCAGCTCATCTAATGCTGTTTGCTTAGCTGGCTCTTCCCTCAGCTATTTTTTTTTCTAGCTGAATGAATAAACAAAGCCACCCAGTTTAAGTACCTGTGTTACAATTTTTATCTGAGCAAGAGAACATTTCCCAGTAGCTGCAGCCACGTGCACAGCACTAAGGACCTGTGGCAATTAGCAAGTGTGGGGAGAGAATATTGGGTCATGTTGAGGCAGGTTTTTCAGTAATTGTATAGGGGCAACAATTAGAAGAGGCAGGAGACTCATTAGGTACTCTAATCCCCCAGAGTAGGCAGTGGATTGCAGAACAGCCTTCCAGTCCAAATGATTGCTCATAGCTCATGGTGTGCCTGAAGTACACTGAAAAAAACCTTACTGTCTTCTGAAAGGCAACTTGTGTGGGTGCACACCAGTGATGGGGCTGGAGGAAGCAGTGTGGGTTCTCTGACTCTTTTAGTCATAGCTCTCAGCTTCTGCAAAGCAAAGGGACCCTGGTACAAGACTGCCATCAGCCTTCCTTGATGACTTCATTTGTTCCTCTTCCCCTTGTACCCTCGTCCCCAGCTCTTTGCCCTGTGGAGACATTCACAAACTCAGTGCTGGCAGCTCTTGCAAGCAGGGCAGGGGAAGCCAGCTGAGTTATGAGAAGAAGCAGATGATGTTCAAGGAGGTGCTGAGGGAGCTGGGTGTGCTCAACCTGGAGAAGAGAACGATGTGTGTAGGGGAGGGATCTAGCTGCTGTCCATCTCTGCTGAATGGGGAATTACAAGAAAGACAGAGTCAGATTCTTTTCCATGCTTAACAAGGACAATTGTTTCAGCTCTTCAGCTTCTCTCCTCCTGCAGCACGCGCTCCAGGCCCTGACCATCTTGGCAGCCTCTGCCAGACTTGCTCCAGTTTATTCAAACTTCTCTTGCGCTCAAGAGGCTCAAATCTTGACACAGCATTTTGGATGCACCTTTGTAAGTGTGAAGCAGAGCGGAATAATAATTTCTCTCAGTCTGCTGTCTGTGCTTTAGCTAATGTTCACTAGGGAGCAGTTGGGCTTCATCGTGGTGGAAGCACACTGCTGACTCGCATTCAATGTCTTGTTCATCTGGACCCTCAGGCCCTTTTCTGCAGAGCTACTTCCCAGTTATCCAGTTCCCAGCCTGTCCTGGTGCAAAAGGCCACTTCATCCCAGGTACAGGAGTCTGCCCTTGCCTTGGTTAGACTTTGTGAGGTTCCTTCTGGCAAAGCATTCCAGCCCGCTGCAGTCCCCCTGAATCACAGCCCTGCATTCCTGCCAGCATCAGCTGCTTCCCCCAATTTGGAGTCATCCTTGAAACTGGAGAGAGTATGCTCAGTCTCATAAATCCAGGAGATGAACAAGATGGCTTATGTATTACTATCCCCTAAAAATTCAGATCTAAATGAGATAACAATTGCCTTCAGAACAAACTCAAGTTTTTTTTCATGAAGTGGGAAGAAATATCTATCTTCTGGACATATTTTAAGTAAAGCATTGAGATTTTTTAGAGCCACAGGATCCTGAGGCCTCAGGGTTTCAGATGTTGTAGGAAATACCATGAGACCTCATTACATGTTATCAATTAAGCTTATAGTTTAACTACATGCCTTTTGCTATTTTCTGGTTTTATAGTCATCTGCTCTTTGCGGGATTACTATATATCCCAAATATATTGCACATGGGCTACAGTGATGTGCAGTAGGGTCACAGGAAGGTGAAAGCTGTTTACTGTGCCTCTGCCCTGGCCAGAACTGGTTCCTGTGATTTTCACAGGAAGGGCATTTTTTTCCTCCATGGAAGAGCTTTCTGGGGAGTGTCAGTGCTGCTATTCTGAAGCTCCAGTTCCTGGGGATCTTTGGTCTCTTTTTTTCTGAAAGAGTCTAATATCACCAATGGACTTGTTCATATCCCTCTGCAAAAGTGAGATGCTTGTTCTTCATTAAGTTAATGAGGGATGCACTACCAAGGACACTCCAAAAGGAATTGCGTTTGCCTGTCCAGAGATACTCTCTGTCAGTGTCTGAGGCACTGGCCAGAATTAGGACTGCCCCAGGAAAAAAGCCAGCAGAGCCAGTGCTGGAAGGAAGGATGTGGAACACACATTGCTTGAACATTGAACTGCAGCTAAGTATGGAGGATGATGGTGCATCTATGGATGCTAGCAAGCTTCCCAAGTGTCCTGGTGTGTCTTGACTAGAGTTAAACAGACAATCAAGCGTAGAGTCAGGAAGGAATGTGAAGTAAATTGGATAGCAAAAGCAGGGTTGGGTTAGTTGCTGTTTTGCTTTCTGCTACAGGGATGAGGTCTGTTTACTAGGCACCCATGGGAATGCCACTTAGCACATTTCTCTCCCTTGCAGGCACAGAGGACATTGGCACAAACCTTCATCTTGCTGTCTTCCTGGAGTAGGGATTTTTTGTTGCTTTTGGGAAGAGGTCTGTTTGGTAGACAATCTTAAGCTTGCTTAAGAGCATTGGAATTGCTCTGTAGCCACCTGCTGTACATTCTACATCGAACCAAGCAGTGCATATCAGACTCCTGTGTAATGGACAAGTGCAGATCTTCTGAATCAAGTTCCATCAGAAAAGATTGTGTCTTGGGGCATCCCCAAGACCAAGCTACCAAGATCCACTGGCCAGTCCTTGCTGCAGCAGGAACAAGAAGTACTGTTTGCTCCCTCATTACACACATATTGCCTATCAGCAAAGTTCTGTGCTGGGCTCTAGACCGTTTCACAGCAGTCTGCTGACCTGATTGGAATGAAAATTTTAATGGCTTCTAGAACAGATCTTCTCTCAAATTTGGTCCACATGGAGGCAAAAATATGTTGGAGCATGCGTCAGCCCCTGTATGTCAGAAGAGAAACAGGGATGCCACAAAGTTTCCAGGCTGACAGCTCTCGGGCTCTCTGCACACCCGCACTGCCACAAAAAGAAAGGCTCAGATGCTTCTTTGAAAGGCAAACAGGTATATGGCAGACTCCATCTTGCACAATACCTAATAGAAAGTCTGAGCCACCTCCCAAAAGATGAGTGTCTTGTCTCTCCACCTTTGATAAAACATTGTTGACAAATAGCAGGTTTGCCATAATTAGAAGCATAATAACTAGGAAGTGCAGCTCACAACCAATTCAGGCGTCTAACTCTCTCCAGCTGCTATTAAAGCTGATGTCTCAGGCAATCAACTGCAAATGGGTATTATTTTCTAATTGAATCCACAGCTCCCTACATGTGAGATGTGAATGAATGAAGTAAACACACGTGCAGCCAGCAAGTCTCACAGCTCACTGTCACCCCTTCAGTGCCACTAACGTGGTCCTCACTCATCCCAAAAGCTGTAGAGACTTCACTACAGTTTTGCAGAGGCCTCAGGGTCCAACACTCTTAGCCAGGGAAATTACATCTGCTTTGCTTCTCATGTTTTGATTAAGGACCTTCTTAAAGCTGCATGGATATTCTGCAGGCACGGGGGACTTTGGAACACACACCCACGGTGAATATCTGCACACCATGCAAAAGGGCTGAGCTAGGAACTATGGAATAGCTATTCCAGTGTGATAAATCACTCCACCTGCTTTATCTGGTCTTGGCCCCAGCCTTCGTTCTGGTGGAGGCTGGCCTGTCTTGTCAAAACCCTGTCAGAAAGGAACTTCCATGAGATGCTACGGTGCTAAAGTCCCAGGCTGAGCACTGTGGGAACAGCAGCAGTGCCAGACTGGCCTGTCCCTGTTGGAGTGCCACAGATATACCCCACAGGAAGTCTGCCAGTCCCTTCTGTATGTGTGAATGGACAGAGGTATTTTTCTTCTTCACTCCTGGTAGAGCTGTGATGCCTGTGTGGATGGAAGGCTGTAGGGTTGGTGTACCCTGAGTCCTGCAAGTGCCTTATCCCTTCTGGGAGTGGTTCAGGAGCTCAGGAGCCATGTCTCTGGTAAAGCAGCAATGTTTGACCAGAACACAAGGAGGGAAGAAGGTTTTATTAGAATTACATGGCAGGGTTGCTTCTGAGATTTCATACTTTGTGTACCTTTCTCCCTTCTTTCAGCCTGCATTTTTCCATTGTCTGTGTCCAGCCTCCAGATTCTGTTTTGTGTTTGCCTATAAAATCATAAATCTCAAATGTCAGAAACCTCCACTTGATATGGATGCGTGTAGAGGTGTGTGGTCTCTTTCTAAGCTAAACAGATGAGCCTCATCCACCTCCCACTGGGATAGAGTCTATCCAGCCTGCATCCTACCATTCTTGCCACTTTCCACCTCAATGCTTTCTGTGAGTCAGCAAGCAGTGTGTGACTCAGTGAAAATACACGTAGGGCAAAACAGCCATGAACTGAATTCTGTGCTTGCTAAAGAACGTGCAGGTGTTATTCTGGGGATCAACAAACATTCTAATGATGATACTGGGCGGATTCTGGCCAGAAAGGTGTGCTGTGCTGAGGGAAGGTGGGAGGAGAGCCTGGGAGCAATGCAGCAGAATTTGGAAAGAAGAGTTGGCTCCACAGAGACAGCTTGTCAGGATTCACAGCAGATCAACAAGAAGAACTATTGGAGGAGAACTAAGTCTGTGGTACCCCTAGGTGGGAGAGTGCATGTGGTGGAGGCAAGTACAGTAATTTGCCCCTTGGAGTTTCCCCCTCCAGATCAGCTGTAAGGGGCTCCCATTGCTCTGAAATGTCAGAAATACCTAGAAGCAGACCAGCTCCCAGGGTACCATGGGGCCTGGCAGGCTCGTTCAAGTCAAAACACAAGGTGCCCTGTAAGCAGGGAGCAGAGCTTGAAAAATCCACAGTAAGACAAAAAAGTTAATGTAGAGAAAGCCATACCGAAATGGCTGCTTTGGTGAGATCCTGATGTACAAGACCTGATGCAATCACCTGAGCAGAGTTCCTGTTCCTCCTGGCTTGTGTGAGTGTTTCCTCAATGCATGAGACACACATTCATTCAGAGGGCAGCACCACTCCCTCCTCTACCCTTCCCATGCCCAGGAGCACTTCTGACCGTGAGAAAGTTCTGACATGCAAAGAAGACTCCTGTAACAACGCCTTGCTTGCTGTCAGCTGAAAGCAAGTGACACCCTCTCTAATGACTAGTTTCAGAAAGAAAGCAAATACACAAGGATGCACTCACCTGTCCCAGGTGATCGCTGCTGTCTCCCACGGGTGAAATTGCTGGGGCTTTTCAACACATGTGTTGCTGGCTCTGTCACCAAGGTGAGGTCACATCCTAGCTGGGGGATCAGAGGGGCACAGGGGACCTTCATCCTGGCAGATGCTGCTGTGAACATTGATCTGGACACTGCTGAGTAGTGTAGAGATATTTCCCAAAGACTTCCCAGTTCTTTGGCAGGAGGGCACAAAATCCCTTAAAGATCATCCACCAGTGGGGAATGGAGCAAAAAGCAGCTCCAAATCTTTCTTTTTCCATGTTTTTTGAAGTTGCTGCCGCATAGACCAGAGCCAATACTGAAGACCCTAATGCCACCTTTGCTTCCTGACCCTTCCATGCTTGGAGAAGTGCCCATGGGAGCCTCTGGCTGGCAGAAGCAGAGAGAGCCACGTTGCACATGTGAGGGTGGTTTGGTCGCCTGGCTCGGAGCATCCAGAGGGAGTGTCTGCCTCTGTCGATAGCATTTCCAAAGAAAGGAGCCAAATCCACCCACATGGGTCACGGAGACTGCCTCTCTGCCACAAGCCTTCCCTGTTGCCCAGCCCTGGCAGGGCCCTGTTGTTCCTCACGTGTTGCCCTGCGTGCGGAGGAGACCCAACAATGCCTGCCAAGCTCTGTGGCCCATGGATCTGCTTCCAGATCCAAAATATCTGTCCAATCCAGGGATTCTGGGGGGTAGGACTGGGATTTGGTCTTTGATTTGGTTTGATGGGAGGAGTGAGGATTGTAAAGTCAATCAGAAACCTGTAGATGCCAAAAATGGGACCAAGAGTAATGTGTAGGATCATGGCTTATGGACAATACAAAGTAGAAGGGGGCTTTCTTGTCAAATTTTGTTTTTTTTTTTTTTCCTGTTCTTTAGACTTCCCATGTTTGTTTTCCCTATGGCCCTATAGCTTTGTAATTTTCTGCAGAAGTAAAAGCTTTGTCATTTCAGCAACCCCTCCAGATGCGTCAGCCTTTGCTCCATCCTCAGGGGCTGGTAGGCACTTAGAAAACACAGAGAGAGCCCAGAGTGAATGCCAAACAGTTGACTTCCTATGTTTATTCATCTTCTCAAAACCCAAGGCTTTTAAAGAAATTTTCCTTCAGCTCTTCCGGAGATCCCCATGTGCTTTTCTTGCTTTGGGTGTGAGCAAAACTCTTCTTTTAGGCCGGGTGTATATGCTTTGAAGCTAAACCAATAATTACCTTAAAGGTTTAAAGTGCTGCTCTTTTTTCTGCAGAGGGGGCCCAACATGTGCAGGGGCAGCCAGGAGTGTGGTTCAGAACAGAGACCGTAGAAGTGGCCAGGAGAAGCAGTGGGATCACTGGCAGCAGCAATGCCTCTCACTCCTTTAGATCCAGATCCAGTAATGTCCTTAATTATGAGTTTAAATTTAAGCACCTTGGTCAATTAAAGACAAAGCCATGCTCTGATGAGCTGCAAACCCTGTCCCAGCAGGGCTTGGAGTGGCATGTCACATCACTCTCTGCTTTCCAGAGAAAGCAGCACACAGGGCAAGAAAATTCTCAGTATCAGAGGTCAAAACTGTGTAAGATCTCAGCGGCCCTGGTTTTTAGTGTAATTTGGCTGAGGAAATACCAGTGAGGAGGTGAGGAACTGCTGAGCAGGGCCTGTCCACTGCTTCCCCCACCTTTGGTGTGTCAGCTATCATGGCAAGTGGGAGCATTTGCTCAAGACTGGAAGAAAGCAAGTGCCACTCCTGTCCTGAGGAAGATATGGTGAACTACAGGCCAGCCAGCCTCCCCTCAGCTAATCCTGGAAATAATTTCCAGGCTCATGAAGGGCAAGAGGGTGGTCAGGAGAAATCAGCAAGACTTACAAAGCAGAAATGGTTCTTAACTGACCCCACACAATTCTGCAAGGAAGGGCAGGACACAGCAAGGTGCTGTACCAGCTGTGAGCTGGGTCATGTCACTTGTTTGCATATTTGTAACTTTGTGTGCAGTGCTTGGACCAGCCAGTGGTAGATCCCAAGGGATGAAATCTGAGAAGCTGGGATTATTGGGGAGCTGCTTGCAAAGGGATGGGTTTCCCCTCACCCCCAGTGAACATGAATGGGTCAGAGGGAATTTCATCTCCACTTTGCCTCCCCAACACCTTATTCCTGGGGCTGGGGCATGGCTGCTGCTCTGACCTGTGCTCTGGCAGTGGCAGCAGTTCACCATGGGAAGTGGGACAGTGCTTGGGGTGCTTCCAGCCAGGTGGATTTCAGGAGACCAGACTGGTAGGCACGTTCTAAGAGGATTTCCAAGATGCCCACAAACTCATCAGTCAGCTCCCATGTGGCTTTGGTCTACATGAAAAACAAGGCAGCTTCTGTATCTCAGTGGGTTTGGTGCTGCCATGGCAGTCTCTTCTTTCAAACGCCCCATCTCCATTCAGCATCTTTCCTGAAAAGGTGGCAGGTTTCTCAGCACTGGGATGGGGGAGAGAGAGAAAGCAAGAAACTGACCCCGGGTTTCCTCTGCCAGCCCCTTGCAGGAGACCCAAGACATGCACACAGCAGTGACTGACATCAGCTCAACTCCTTTTGTTTGGTGAGAAGGAAGAGAAACATCACACCGAGCAGGGGTTTAGCCTTCCTGCTGGGCACAGAAGAACCACTCCTGCAGGTGAAGGAGTGATTCTCTTTCTGTCTATTTGCATCCTTCAAAACTTAGAAACCTTCCTGTTATCTCCCATGAGGCAAACACTCCTGGATTTGTTTTGAAAGGTCCCTTTTTCAGGTACCAGTCCTTGTAGAGCCACTAGGTTAGGGTCCTGCACTTCTGCTGATTTCCTAGACCCCAAGGTTTTGGGGCTTAATTGTGGGTTCTGTGCTGCCCTGCCAGCAGCACAGTGGTACTGAACCGTGTTTGCCTGCAAATCATAGGGACTTGGCTGGCACTTATTTTATTTTTTACTTTTCTGTCTTTCAGTTTCCTGAGTCTAGTGAGAACAAGGATGCTGTTACCTATCCTGAATGCTGAGCTGGCTGCACAGACCTGGTATTTCTCTGCTTCCTCTGGAGAACGTGATCTGGCAGTGGTGGTGCTAAAAGCACATCAGCCAGAGAAAAGGCAGAGAAAAGGCAGTGCAAAAGACAGCTTTTGTACAGCACCTGTGACCCACACTGCAGCCTGCTGCAGAGATGGGAGGTGTCCAGCCCCACCACAGTTAGGGTCACTTTTCTGTCTTTTCTCTCACTAGTGCACACGCAGAAACTAGTCAAACAGGAAACAATGTCCCTGGCATTGTCAGACTTCCCCCATCACCAAATGACAGCACATATGACCCACAGGCTCAATCCCATATGTGCAATTCCAAAAAAAATACCGAATATTTCAAGTGGGAAGGAAATGTTGATGCTACAGCTCAAAGGCCAGAGATATTTTGGACAGAAATAAGGGTGTTTCAGAGCTGGATAGAATTACCCCATGAAAAAGTCATCCGTTTTGACATTACCCTCATGTGCCTAATTCTGAGGAAAAAAAAAGACAACGAAGGTCACATTGAACAATGTAGTCAGCTGGTTCCACATTTCTCAGCAGGCATCATTGTTTCCAGTCCTGGACTTCATTTTGAAGAGCTCAAGAACATGAAAACATGCTGCAACTGACCCCCCTGGATAAAATAAAGAGGTGGCAGCGCACCCCAGCATAGATGGTCACTCCAGAGATAAGTCACCCTAAAAAGGCAGTGGAAAGAAAGCACATCTAATGCTATGCAATGGATAGTCTAGCTTTAAGGGGGTAGTCTAGCTTAAGGTGGGCTTAGAGATAAAATCCAAAGACAGTGCTGGACTTGGAGAAAGAAGATCTTTAAGTAAATTGGCCCGGGCTTCTTTTAATTTGCTTTTACCCAGAATGGGGGCAGTCACTGGTGTAGTCTCCTAGGGATTCATGAGGTGCAAATCTGTCCATGACTACTTTTTCAGCTGCACTCAACCAGTCAAAAATAAAGGTGTGGGGTTCAGCCAGGCTCCCTTTAAAAATACCTGTCCCTGTTCAGTTGAACACCCATGCTCCCTGTTTGTTGTCCACTGATGAACAATCACCCATCTTCCTTCCCCAGCATTGGGTTTCTCTACATGGACCAAGCTCTGTGAAAAGCTTTGAGTCTAATTTGTCTGTTGTTACTCAGGTCATCGACCCCCTGGGATGAATTTTGAGCTGAATCCTGCTTTTGAGCACATGTTACTTCTAAGTCAACCCAGCTGTTGTCCAGGTGCTCCATGAACTGAAATGCCTTAACCAAAATGAAAAGCAACTTGTTCCTTAGGAAGACATGCCATATTCTACTTAACACTTTCATGTAGCACCAAGATTTATTGCTGGAAATCACCAGCCCCCCACATCCATCTTCTTTGTCTTGTTTTACATGTCAGGATCTTGAATCTTACCAGGAGGGCATTTTGAGACAAGAATCTCAAGAGAGAGGTGGCACAGCATATGAGTGGAGTCTTCCTGTAAAAGAACAGCAAGGCTTCATATTCGCAGGAAACAGCATTTCTTCTGACAGTTGATTTTGGTATGAATCACAGCAAGCCATTTTTTCCATTAAATTTTTGATTTTTCTATTCAACTGTCCCGTGTCTGGCAGTGACTGCCAAGGTTTTCCATCGTGTGCTAACCCAGTTTTGCATTTGGTGAAACTCTTGTGAAGCAGGAGCATTTCAGATTTCTTAGTAAATACACATTTTTCAATGAAGGTGAGTAGCTCTCTACACATACCTGAGTTGTCATCAGCACACACAAACACACCCATGCACACTGATAATGCACAGGTACTCACACAGTAATTAGAGAGAGCTATTTTCAGATGCACAGAGGTTTATTATGAACAGTGAAAAATAAAATAAACAACTATTAAGAGCAACCCAGTAGAGCTCTATTAATTCTGCAGGAAATATTTCTCCGTTCTGACAGAATGATAGGCTTATACTAAAGCTCAAGCCAATCTGCTAATATAATCATTTTGTTTCCACAGCTCACTTCCGTGATAATTTTAGGGCCAAAGTTTTGCTTCCTAGGTTTCATTTTCTGGTGCATCCTTTGGGGTAGATGGAGGCACGTCTCAGGTTTGTAAAATTACAGAGGGTTTAGGTGGGAAGGGAGGTCTGGGCATCTCTCTGCCCCTTCTCTCCCTCACACCCCCACAGCCAGGTCAGGTGTGATGGGGATGGTCCCCAAGGATGGAGATGCCACCATGCCTCCAGGCCCCCATCCAGGACTGTCCTGCTCTCCTGCAGCAGACTTATTTCCTCCTGTCTTGTCAGTGTTTGCCTTACTTCATGTGTTTGTCCTGATCTCAGCTGGCCTCTCAAGCATGTGCTGTTCCCTTTTCTGTATCTAGCAGCTCTGGCAGGGCTGCCTTTCACCTCTTTTCTCTTAACTTTGGGGAGAGGAGCTACGAAGCTGTTGTAGCACAAGGTGGATTGTAGATGTGGATTTCCACATCTATTGGAAAAAGCAGAAGCAAGGAATGGCAGAGAAATCCATGGTCAGTGGAGTGAAGATGTGATCCCAGGATGCACTAAATCTTCCAGTTCTATCTGGGCAAGCTAAATTTTCCCTTTTGGACAGCTCTGCATATAGCCTGATTTTTCTAAAATGTGAATCATCTAGGTACGCTTGTTAAAAATGAGGTCATTTAATTGAAATGCTAAATATGGCCTAGGATTTGATTTCTATTTTTACCACATCTCTGTTTAGGACAAATAACATCTTTCTTTCCTTTGATGGTGAGCAAAAGCCTGCTCAGAACATATTATGGAGTTTTTCTGTCACCTACCAGATACCAGTGTGAAGTCTAGCATTGATAGAAAATTCACCATTCTGGTTTTTTGTAAGCTCTCCATTTCTGTGCTATTTTTTCAATACTTCAAGCCTAGGTTTCACTTTTGACTGTAAAAGAAACCAAAATGTATTAAAAAACAAATAATTTTTAAAAAAAGAAAAGAAAAAGAGTTGTGTACACTCAGACCTTCCTGCTTGACTGGACAGACCATATCTGGCAAATGGTGACTGAGGAGTCTGTGAAACCTGTGCTGGGAAAGGAAGCTGTGTGACTGTATTTATATGACTCCTTTCTTGCTCACTCACCGAAAACACAACATCTTCTTGGCACAGAAGAGCTGCCTTAGTGTGAAAACAGGGGTGGCTCGTGTTGTACAAGTGGGCTCTGCACCCAGGGAGGGGGAGCAACAGCTTGGCCTGAGCCAGACACATTCTGTCTGCTGACTCTCAAGAAAGAGCAAACAAAAGATCAGCAAAAGCAACAGACATCTAACCTAGATATATGAGGAGAGAGGTGTATAATCAAATTCAACATTTCCAACCCAGATCCTCAGCATTTTACTGAGAGCTTTCATACCTGGCTAGATCACTGGCAGGACTAGGACTTGTACCTTAGCAGCTACCAAGCAGGAATGAACAAAATTATCCTCCAGGAGGAGATGTCAGCAGGGTCTTGTCCTCAGTTGTGGACAGATTTTTGGATTCAACAGCAGGAGTGTCTTAAATTCAGGCCAAATGCAGACAGCTCACCTGGACAATGGTATTGCAGGAATCACAGGCCGAGTGTTGAAGAGGGGTTTGCATAAGACTTAGAATCTGGAGCATGTGCAACTTGCTTCCAGAGCTGAATTTTCTGAAATCAAACCAAGGTCTGGAACTCAGATAAAACCTGAGCATCTCATCTACTTGCTGGATGGACAATGGAGGGATATGAGAGGACATGGACTTCTCTCCTGCCTAGGATTACAGAGTTACTCCCTTTTATCCAGGCTAGTTTTCTCTGCCCCTCTCAAGAAGGATCTCTGAGATAAAGGCGATTAAGATGAGATGCTAAGTAAAAGAAAAAAAAACCACACTGGAATAGCTAGAAAGAGCAAAAGACCAAAGTGTTGGACATTTCTTCAGAGGCTCTAGAAGTGATGCAGGGACACCCAAGCTCCTCATGACAAACCTGATTTCCTGTGCAGGAGTGATGATGAACGCTCTTTCTTGGAAAGCAGAGGCACTAAAACCATGGATCATGAGGCATTTCTTCCCATTCTCTTCTGCTCCGTGCATGGCTCCCCCCATCAGTGTACCCTGTGTGTAACTCCTGCTGCTGTGATCACAGGCATCCACAAATGTGCAGATGCAGATGAAGAGCAAATCCAGCCCTGCTGCAGGTAACAGGAATTTCCACCCCAGCAACAGCAGCTTTATTAATTCACCAAATCACATTGGCTCAGGATTAATTACACAAGCTATGATAGCACGCATGGACTCCACCAGCTTGTTAATGATTCATGTGCCTTTTAGCCTCGGGGAAGAAAAAATCAACATGAGGTAGGGGTGGCACCCTCAAATCAGAGGGGCAGTTCAGCCAAAATGGCATGGCCTTCTGCCTCCTCCCATTAGCAGTAGATCTTGCTCCTGGGGACTTCCAGAGAGCTCACAAATACGCTCTAAGGAAACAAGAACTTTTTTTTCTGTGCAATTTTGTTTGTAGTTTTATGACATTGCTACCTTTTTCCTTTACAGGCAGGACGTTCTGTGTAGGTATGTGGTATTCCAAGGCCAATACCTCACAGCCACACAACTGGCATGAGAGCAGCACTACTCAGCCCATCCATCCCCTCTCTACTAAGGGCTGGAAAACAAATGCCTGGCAAGAAGTAGAATCATGGGGCTAGCATGTTTTTGTGCTACCCCAGGGAACTGTCTTGGCCTCCAGGTGTGGGCAGCTGAGGGAGTTCCTGAAGCAGAGGCTCTGTCTTTGCAATTAATAGCCCTTGATGGATTTTTCTGTCATGAATTTGTCTAATTGCTCTTTGAACTTGTGTGAGCTTTTAGCATGCACAACATCCTGTGGTTCAGTGTGTCCATGCTCTAGCTATGCACTGTGCAAAGGCGTCCCTTCTGTGGGACCTGTCAGCTGGTGTCATTTGCCTGTGCCGACCCCTGCACCATCCAGCTCACCAACCTGCGAGCCAAGGAGCACAGGCCCAGGCCTGCTCCTCCCTGTGCCGCTCCTCCTACTCTCCTCCAAGAGATTAGCCACAAGCACACACACAAGAAACTCTGCTGCATCCAAGATAAATTTTTATATGGCAGGGAAAGTCAATTTAAGACAATTGGTCAGTTTTGCCAGCTATGGAGCTGGACACATTGTGGGTGTGATTCAGTCAAGTGCTAAGACTGTGTGTAGCTCTGAGTCTAAAATTTTTCCTTTTGTGGTCTTACTGCCTAAGTCAGCTTTTGCAACAGCAATCAGTTTGTGGAATGAGCTTGTCAAGGACAGGATCACCAGAATATTTATAGGCACTAGAAGAGGCAGTCTTTGAGCCATGAAGGAAATTGAATTCTGATGGAACATTTTATTAGGAACAATCCCTTCTGAAGGAAGCCCTGCTCCTGGGCCATGTGTCTGGGAGCACACAGAGACTCCTGTAGGTCACTGCACTTGCAGACTCCACAACCGTGGCTATAACATGAGTCAGAGCTGCCACATCCATGACTTGCTGATTGAAAAGGTACGTGGTAGGTGAGCTGAAATCATTGATAAAGATAATGAGTATGATTATGGATTAATCCTCTTTTTGCAGACTAAACCTCACACATTATTGGTGCCATCAGCTACAAGCAAGCCCTAGACCCTGCCTGCAATGCACTGTGTGCCAATTGCACAGCTGAGCTGCTGCAATACTCTGTCCTGTTCTCATCAGGAGTAGGATCAGGCAAAGGGAAAGACCTGCCTAAGAAGGAGATTTCTCAAAAAGCCTAAATATACATTCTCTTTGGAAAAGGCAGGTTTTTTAATGCAGTTAAAAGGATCAGCCTGGCATTCATAGGTAACCTTTATTAAATACATTGATGTCCTCCATGTCCTTTGCTTCCTCTCCACACAGTTACTCTTTCATTATCTAATAAACTGTTGCATGGTTTTAAAAAAAAAGTTGTAAATCCATTTGCACAATTCAGAAGCCTTTCCCATATCACTGAAGATGATTCATTGATCACATGAGCTTTTTGGGACTTTGTGTGGCCACCTTCAAGGATCAGGCCCTGTTTACCTGCACTTTTTTATTTCTCTTGGTTGCAGAGGAAATAGTGGATTCATACTGCTGAATGTGTCTGTAATATCTCCCATGATTAATGCCCTGAAATGGCAAGAAACTCCTGTGAGATTTTCTAACTGGTTGCATTAGGTATGTATCAGCTGCTCTGCATTTTCACAGAGCCACAGAAATGGGTCAGATTGAAAGGGACCACAGTGGTCATCTGGTCCCACCTCCCTGCTCAAGCAGGGTCATCCCAGAGCACATGGCACTGTGTCCAGACTGTTCTTGAATACCCCCAGTGAGGGAGACACCACAACTTCTCTGAACAACTTGTTCCACTGTAGGGTGACCTGCACAATAACTATTAAACATTTATTTTTTTTATTTAACAATAGCATTAGCTGTGGGAACAGTGGTGGGTTTTTTCCCATTTTAAATGCCTAAACATGTTGTTTATTTGGCTGATCTTAGCTGCCTGTTACATCTGATGGGCACAAGGCCCTTTACCAGAGCCTGAGAGAACTGTGCAAGGATAATTGCATTTTGTGGCCTTTTGTGGCCTAAAATCCATTTTAGGGATTTTAGGTTCTCTTTTTTATGACTCAGTTGTTTTTCCAATAGGTTTGTGAGTGTTGTGCTGACTAAACGGTGTCACAGATGGGATGAGCTATAGCAGGGAGAGCAAGAGATGTTCAGTTTGGGAATTTCCTATTCTTGCACCCTGGCCAGGCTGATGTGCCTGGCCACTTTGCACCTCAAGGAGAATCCTGCCTCCCTGAGCTTCTGGCTAACTCCTACTGAAGTTTTACCAGTGTTTGGAAATTTTTCTTGCTAAGGGCAGGGCAAAAGACAATCCTCATGTGAGAACAACCCTCAGCCTCTGTGCAATTCTGAAGTTGGAACAGGAGCCCTTACTGGATAGCTGGGGAAAGTCTGGTAAAGACTCAATCTGACTATTTATATTGTTATCTGACCCAAAGTGACACAGAGCAGCGGTAGAGATACCCCAGCTGTAGCCAGAGAAGCCAGCTTAATTGCACGAATAACAAACTTTCAAAGAAGGCTTGCGCGGAAAGCAAAGTGTTGGTTAAGTGAATTAATTTTCTTCTGGTCTGAAGGATGCTAAATTAGCCACCTCTTCCTGTCTCATCTTCCCTGGCAGGTCAGTGTGGCTTGTAAATTGAGTAACACCTCCACCCAGGTCCCATCCACCCTGCAGCCCTTTTTCACTGGGGAGTGGTGGTGCTTAACTGGGATATGCTAAAGACAAACCCTCAGCTAAGCTGTTTTCACATCAGAAACCCTCGGCCCCAGCCCAGGGCTCAACACCCTTAAGCTGGTGTGAAGACCTGTGGGAAGGTCAGGTTTCAGTAGCTCCTCAGACTCTTAGTAAATCTAGACTTGATCTTGCTAAAGGTCTCACATAAGATGGGTAATGCCAAAGACCAATGTCTCAAAGCAGGGCAGCTGAAGCCCTGTTGTGGCTGATGCAGAGGAGCAAATAGCTGCATCAGATGATTCATCTGAGCAGTCTTAGGAGGATGAGTCACTGGCTGGCAGTTGCTGGGTCTCTCTCTCTTGCCTGTGAGATGACCGGTGAGGTGGCCTTCAGTGTCCCCTCTGTCCACTGATGGGGCTTTGCTGGTTTCCTGAGACACAGGCTGAACTGCCTGTGCTTTGCTGCCCTGCAGGACAACAGCAGCCCAGAGGTACCAGCCATCACTGATTTCTGGTACTGCCTTGAGATCTCTTCCCATGCTGTGTTTTCCATCCTAGGGTACAGAGGGATAGCATCCTGAGGGGTCTGAAGGGAAGGAAGCATAAAAGCAGAGATGAATTGACTCCTGTACCAACAGTTCCCAGGACTGTTCCCAGGCTCTCTGTCTTGCAGGGCCTTTACCAGTGCCTGCGCATCTCTAGACATGGCTAAGCATTTTATTTTCTTTAATTAAGTGAACAGCAATTCTCCAGTGACTTTTTTCAGAGGTCTGAGTTAGTTACCTGCATATGTATAAAAAGAGTATCCTGCCTGAATTTGATGACTGGCTGGGTGCAGGAGAGCATTGGCAGGAGCCCTGTCCCTTCACTTGCTCATCTCTGTGTCAGTGCTCTGGCAGGGACTGACTCTGCCTGTGGATGACCCAAGCTGAATCAGCTAATTTTATTTTTCTTCATTGCCTTCTCTTTCTTTTCTCTTCTTCTGTGTTTCTTCTGAGGTTCCCAGCTGCTCTGTGAGGAGCCATGTGTCACTGTGTGGCTCCATGCTGCATAAGGAGCTGGCAGATGCAGTCCTGGTTCTTTTGGCCCATTATCTCGTTACAGGATTCTCTCACAGTCATTACTTCACCCAGCCCTCAGAGCAGCTCTCCCATCGCCCCAATGAGACTATTCCAGTGGCTGGCACAGCAGTGCTGTCTGTCACTGCAAGCGTTTTCCTTCGGGCAGGAGCAGCCATGGCAGCCCTGGAAGCTCTGTTTTGTCCCTGTGCACACATTTCTGTGCACATCTTACGTGGCACACCAGAGCCTGCTCTGCTGCAGACAGACCTGGTGCTGGTGTGTTCAAGGAATGCCTTGTGAAGGAATGCCTGCAGCCAGCAGCTCTGGTGGCTTAGACAACCTATGCTGGGAGGTCTTGATGCTGCTGCTGGAGGCCAGGATGAGGCAAAATCAAAGGAAAATTAAACTTTGATATCATCCAGAGAGGCAGGGAGATGGAGCACATGGAAAAAGCGGCTGTCCTAACACACCCAGAGTGCAGCCCAAGACAGTGATAGCAAACAGGCTGAATGCCATGACACTTGAAGAAGAGTGCTTATTTTGTATTTTGAATGACTCTTGAATAACATTGCAAGTGCATCAGCGCAAAGGAAACGAAAAGCCATGTCCCAGAAATGGAGATATATTTGTACTGTCTGATGACACCAGTGCTGAGCAGAGAGGAGCAGCACTCTGTAAGCCCAGGTTCCCTCCAACTTTCTCTTGGTTCATCTTCAACCCCCTGCTCTGGTGCCTTGAGGTGCTTTGTTTTGAAACACAACTTAGCTCACAGTGTTTTTGTGCATTCAAAAAGCTCACCTGTCTCCCTGGATCAGGACAGACCCTTGAATGTTGGTGATCAGTGTGTCAAGGTTACAAAGGGATCTCGTGTTTCAAGACAAGACAGGGCAGGTTGTCTCTGCCTGGCTTCAAAGTGGGGGTTGCTGCAAAAGGGAGGTGGTACACAGCACACTTCACCCTTTGAAGGGTGCAGTACACAAGGACACAGCAGGAGCAGGAGCACCATTTGGCTCCTCTCAATGCTCCCCTGTTCCCAGAACCTTTAAATTGGTTGCACATATCAATTAAGTACAGCTCACACACCCTATGAGGCAACTAAGTGCTATTTTACTTATTTTATTACAGATGGGGAAACAAACGTGTGGAAAGGGCTGCTGACACGTGGCTTCAAATCCTCTGGCAGAGCACAGCCCTCACCCTTCTCCGCTGCATTCCCTGGGTCTCCCTCCTCCCCCTTGCTCCTCCAGGTGAGGCAGGCTCCCTGCAGCCCCTCCCCAGTGCCGAAGTGCCTGTGTGCACAGCTTGCTCTAGGTCCTGCCCCCCTGTCCGAAATGAGGGTGAGCCTGCAGGGTCTCACTCTGCTTTTCTGGGGCAGAGAGGCAGCACCCTGAGGCTGAGCAGGCAGCCTGTGTTTGGTCTGTGCCTGCCATGAGGAGGCCTGGTGAGCACTGGTGTCACTGGCAGGGGCAGAACAATTGGTTGTACTGATTAATCCTGGGCCTATTGGGGGTCACATATTAACAATAAACTGGAAATGCCAACTAGACCGGGTTCGTTCTTGATTGATACGACACAATTTAATTAACCCAGGCTTCTATTTGAGCATAGCCCATTAGCATCTGGTGTTAAAAACTCTCTGAACTGCCTGAGCTTAGCAGCTACCTTAAGGAAGTAATTTGACATCTATTCAGGAGATTTAATTGTGCCATTATGTGCCTGTGTAGGGTACTGAGTGCCATTTAACCATTGCCCTTACGAGCTCATTCATTACTAGGCCCGGGTGAATGAGAGTGGGGGCTCACAACATGGCTCTCCATGGCTGAAGCAGAGACAGCACTGTGAGCAAGACAAATGCCAACCTGTTTGTGTGGCATGCACTGGATAAGTTGGGATCTGCAGGCAAAACCGATTTGTTTTACTGGAGAGGCAGAAAGTATTAGGAACTGGCATGAGCCAGAGAGGAGCAGTGCATAAGGTTACTCAAGAAGCTTTCCAGCTCCAGGGCTTTTTGGAGAAAGAGGCCAGCACTAAAATAGCTAACACAAATGAATTTCAACACCAACAGACTATCCCCAGGGAGGGAGGACATTTTAAGCGAAACATTATGGACTCCTGTGAGCCCAGACTGCCAGGATGTCTCTTTCCCCCCTGCTTTCTAGTCCAGGGTCCTCAGGGAGAATGAGATGGATCGGTTCAGTGGTGACTTCTGGGACTGAAGGCTCTGTGATGGAGATGCCACTTGTGGAGTCAGGTAGAGACTCAGCAAGGAGGGGCATGGTAGCAGAGCCCTCCAGCATGCCAGCTGAGGCTGTTATCCCTGCAGGCAGTCCCACTCTTTGTGTTTCAGCAATGCACCTGTTGGAGTCTGTCGAGGCACTGGCCTTGGAAGGTCACCAGCTGACACCCACTGTGGGGCAGAACCGCCTGTAAACATCCCTGCCAAACGTGAGTGGGTCCTGCCCCAGGCACGTGGAGGAGCTCAGGTGGCTGCATGGGCTGTGGGAGATGGGTGGGAGTGGGGTGCAGCACCTTGGGGCTGGGGCCAGCCCTGGAGGTGTACTCATAGCCTCCCACTTTGGGGACCTGACCCAGCAGCTGGTGGAGAACCACAGCTGGTTTGTGTACAAGGGAAGGTTACCATTCAGCAGGCACCTGCAAAAGCACACACGCATTTCTGCTGGGCTGGACACCTTCTTCCCATCTGCGTTCAACTCTCCTCCTCAGATAACGCTACCCCTCCTTTAATTTTGCTGGAAGGAAGCAGACAGCTATTTGGCAGGTCACAGGAGAGCTCAGCATCTCCCCGAGCCTTCAGCAGCCCATTTCCGGCTGCGGTTTGATCAGGTTTCTATATTCATCACTGTGTTTCCTGTGGGGGCATTTCTGATAAGCTCTGCTCTTCACATCCTGTGGTCTCCCCCTCGCCTCTGGCACTCACAGGATGTTCGCTGCACTACGAGCAACCAGGGGCTGCTAAATTACTCGCCAAAAATGAGTAATAGCTGGGTGTTGCAGGCATCATCCCAGGGGTGGGGTGAGCGGAGTGAGCTGAGACACTGGCAGCAGGGTGCACTTCAGGGTCTGGGGGCTGGCTATTCAACAGCTATGCCCTTTGGACTGAGGAGAGCCCCAGGAACTGACTTCAGCCCAAATTTTGCTCAGTCCCCCTCGTGGGTGTCTCTTTGACTTGTCTCTGTGGAGACGGCCCACTCCTGCTGCAGTTGAGGGAGTTGAGCTGAGCTGAGGGTTTTAGCACAAAGGGAGAAGCAGGAAAGTGCAGGAAGTGGGGAAATAATGCAAAGAGAATTATGGCCACATTTTCAGATGAACCCCATTCTCTTCTGTCAGGTCCGTATATCAGTGGATTCCTCTGATTTCTTCTCATTGCAGTTCCAGTAATGTTATTTAACAGTGGAGCTAAAAGTCATTCCCAAAGGGAGATTTAGCGAATTTATGTCATTCCCAAATTGAAGCCTGGAGAAAAGGATACGACTTGCTCACTTAATTGACTTTCAGCACAATTTTATATTTCTCACCACTGAAAAAACATCATCTTCCTTTGAAACCTAAAATATTTATGTGGGATTTCCTTTCCTTCTTTCTTTCTTTTTTAATCAAAGCCTAAATTTTGCTCTGCTGTGCCAGTGTAAATCCAGGCATTCATGAATGCTCCCAGACTTGGCTGAGTGCAGTGCCTTAATGTTAGTGACCCTAGGTACGTCTGCACCTCCTGCAAACACTTTGCCATGTACTTCCAGATCCTGAAACAGGGAGTGGGTTTTAACCTTGCAAGTCACCTGGGAAGGAGTTCCCCAGATGTTGACATCAGCAATGGGGCACAGTGTTAGGCTGTGGCTGGGAAGGAAACATGGTCAGCAGTCTGTGTGCCCTGCTCTGGAGTGGAAAGAAACTTAATAGAATGGATATGATAGGACTCTAACACAAGCTGACCTTGGGGGCAGAGGGAAAGGCTTGAAAAGGATCTGGTTCTTTTGGGTTTATGAGCTTGCAAGTAGCTGCAGTTTGTCATAGGTACTAGGTTGAGAAATCTGACATTTGAGAAATTTCACATCAGAAGTTGTAGTTCCCATTAAAAAAAAAAAAAAGGAGAAAAAGCCTCATGAAACAGTTTCTCATTTGTCAGAGACGATCATGGGAAGAGTTGAATAAACAACCCCTGATTTCCAAACAAATGCAGTCTCCCACTTTTCCAGGGTGTAACGAATAGCTGTCACACCACCCGAAATCTTGGCGCAGAGAGCCAGGGACCCAGCCAGTGCCAAATATTGTAAGCATTTGTGGAGGAGTGTACCTCGGCCGAGGGAGCCACCTCCTCAGATGGGAGCCAGGGTGCAGCCAGCTCCGGCACGGGTTTAGCCCCAGCCCTGCCTCGATCAGCACGTTTCCAGCACAGGCAGTACCAGTCCCTGGCATCCCAAATCCTTCCAGAATCTGGGAGACAGGGCCTGGCAAGGCTTTCTGGATGGTTTCATGCTGGGCAGCATGGCTTTGCTGCACGGGATGGTGGACATGACCAGGGCCCAGGCCGAGGTCGGGTGCCTTGCACACACAGAGCACGGGCACCTCACCCCTGCCAGACCCTGCCAGGGCTGGGTCCCACACACCGGGCAGGCGTGCCCAGCCTCACCTCCTGGCTTGCCCTCAGAGCATGGATTAGAGCACAGACACCAGTAATTAGTGCCATGTGCACTGAAAACATAAACAGGCCATTTCATCAGCGCCCGGCCCTCAGCCCTCGCTGTGGTCAGATGCCTGGGAAGCCGCTCGCTGGGGTGTGTGGGCTCCTTCTCCCACGTTTTACAGCCTGTGGGCAGGAGCAGCATGATTTTTTTGCTGGCTCTGTTGCTCTCAGGGTTTGTCAGGGGTGGGGACAGCCAAAAGAAGGTGCCACTTTATGGCTGCCCTGCAGTAGTGGGGCTGTGAACATCTCTGGGGTACACAACAGACAGTGCATGCACACAGACCTGCTTCAGCTGTCAGCAGCTAGCTACGGAAGGATTTTCAGTCTAACACTAAATGTCCTCCATTCAGAACAAGTGGAGCTAGAACTGGACCTGGGATAACCTGGATGTTGCCATGTGAGGGATAGGTCCTGAGTCAAAAGGGGCTTTTGCAGCCCCAAGGTAGAACTATTCCTTGTGCCTTTAGCAGCCATATAAGCACAACCTTCCCCTTTGCTGCCTCTCTTAGCAGATTTTTCTGAGATCCCACCATGCCCTGTGGGTGGGCTTGGACTTTTTTGCTGCCCTGCACCTGAGCCATGAGGGCCATAGCCATTGGCTAGAGGTGTTGAGACACTTGGCTGAATCTGGGATCCTAAAACACTGCAACAAAGCATGATGAGAGGCAAGTAAGCCGGGGACTGGCTGCAGGTACCAGAGGCCGGCCAGGGGCCCTTTCAAGCAGCCACAGAGAGAGACAGGCACACAGATATAGTTCAGGACAGAGGGATAAACCATCCCTTTGGCCAGCAAAGGGAGGTGAAAGCAAGACATGATCTGGTCGCCAGGCAAGTCCCCTGCAACATCCTCCAAGATGTGAAGGCTGAGGAAGTACAATGAGTTGGACATGGAAAATACAATTGGGATGGACATTTCACCCATAGGAATTTCCCTTGGGTGGTGGAAAAAAATGACACCACCATGCACAAAATGGAGTAAGCATCTAACTATTTATACTGCTGCCCAGGGCTGTTCCTGTGCCTGGAATGCCATTTCTGCTTTCTGCCACTAATCTGTGTTTCTCATCTCTCCAACTCAGCTGTGGTTCGACACAGTGCTGCTCCCGATTTTGGAAAAGAAGAGGTCCATGCCAGGCACAGCACTGAGGAGGCAAACAGTGACCTGGTGGGCACAGTTACCTGGGCACCTCTGAGGTGCTTTTATTTTGGGCTGTGCGAGTGTCCTGACACATCATAGTACCTTTTCACAGACAGGAGCATGGAAATCGGGAACAGCCTACTGAAACCCATTAGCAGGCAAGCAGAACAAGCTGTCCCATCTGCTGTTTATTCCTTTCAGCTTTTCCCAGAGGGAAACCTAACTATGGGATAACGGCTTCACAGCGCTGGACCCCCAGGCTCAGCTTGGAGCTGCCGGGATCAAAGCTCCCTGCAGAGCTCAGGCAAGGCCCCCAGGACTTTCCTAGCGGAGTCTGGATGATCATGGGATGGACATAATTTTGTACCTTCAAGGGAAGCCCAGGGCTGAAAAGCTTCCCTGCTTCCAGGTTATTTCACAGAGGAGAAGCCCAAAGCATCACAGTTGCACGGTTGTGCATATGTGCATCCCAGAAACAAAAGCTCTGCAGTTCAGCCCTGACAAGCCAAAAGTGGGTCAGGTGGAAATGCGGGAGACCAGTGACTCATCTTGTGGTTGGCTGGGCAATTTGGGAGGAGAAAAAAGCCGCTGTCTCTAGGAAATGGAGCACGTTTCCATCCCTTTCTTTCCTCTGCCCCTAATCCTAGCATTTCTGCCATCGACAAAATGATAATGCTGTAGTCAGCCCTTAATGCCAAAGAGCACTGTCCCTCAGAGGGAGCATCTATGCCCTAAATTTGCCAGCAAGGCTGAATATCTGTTTGAGTTGAAGGGTTTGCCCCCTTCACCTCTACCCCACACTTGAGTGAGAGGGGCACTCTGTTGGCCTGGGTATCTGGGCACAAATGGATGCATCCTCACACCATCACATGCTGGCCCAGAGGCTGCAGCACTAAGGGAAGTGGAAAGGGACTGCTGGCTGGTGTAGTTCCAGAGAGCATCTCTCCTGATCCCGGGGAGGAAGCACACAGGGTGTCAGGGAGGGACATGTCTTCCCTGACGCCCTGACATCACCTCTGTGTGTGCAACAGCAGGGGGGAGTGCACACAAAGCCAGGAGATTACATCTGCTTGTTAACAGTATTTGCTCATTACATCGAGCAAGCAGCGGTCATTCATGAGCCGGGCCAGCCTTCCCTGCTGGGACTTTGTGTCTCATGGCCAGCAGCAGCTACACAGCCTCCCTGCTGGTGCCTGCAGTCACGCCAGAAAACTCCCCACTGAGCAATGAACAATGCAGGATGGCATGGCTTCTGGGGGACAAGGGGACAAAGAGGACATTTTGCCTGCCAGGGATTTCATACTAAGGAAGAGATGCTGTGGTGGGGGAGCAGGTCTGCAGCCGGCATTGCTGGGCAGTGAGGAGCAATCTGTGCTGCTGTGGTGGTCAGGTGAGGATGAAGAGGGTGTGTGGTAGACAGAGCTGACCCTTGGCTGTGTGATGACAGGTTAAAAGCTCAGTCTGAGATGCTCTGAGCGGATGCCATGAGGAACTGGGCCCCCTCCGCTCCCTCCTCTCCAGTCCAGGGCCCCCTGCACCAGGGACGGCCCTCGGGAAAGGGGATGTGGCCACCACCCACTTCTTCCTTTCCAAGCGGGTAGGAAACAACACAAATGCAAGACAAATTTCTCCTGTGTCAGGGAAAAGGAAACGGACTAATGCAAAACCATTCCATGCCGGCTAAGCATTCCTTTGCTCCCCGTGCAACAGGCACTGGCGATGCTGGAGCACGTGTGTGCCCCAAACCAGCACTCAGCTGGTGAGACTGGGGCAAAAGGTTGTGTGTACAATTAAAACTGCTCCTTCATTCCAGTCCCCTTCCCCATGAGACCCCAACACAGTGGACATGTCAGTGCTTGCTGCATGCCCCTGTTGCACTTTGCAGGGGAGAAGGATGCTCTGCCCTCACAGTTCTGGTGTTTCCAAGCTCTTTACAGTCTCTAATGCTTTGGCACAGCTGTTGTTCTTCCAACAGCCTCAATCAAGGAAGTTCAGCAGAAATGAATGAGTGGTATGAGAAATGTCCTGACCAACAGGGCAGCAAAGCTGACAGGGACATGTGTAACTGAAGGAGGAAAAGGTGAAAATTATCACAACAGGTTTGATGAGAATTAGAAAGCTCAGTTTTGTCCTGAGACCTTTACAGATTTTTCCAAGCACACAGAAAGAGGGAGGCCAGCCCTCATGCAAGGAAATAACTAGCATATCCCTGCTACTTTGCTCTCCAAATGCAGGGAAGGGAAGCCAGGCAGGCTTTCTCTTGGCCCAGGAGGGCTGCAGGAGAGATGCCATTGTGGCCTTCAAAGTTCTTCTGCAAAGTAGTTCTGTGACCACATTTACAGAATTTTTTCTTGCAGATAAAAGTGGGTATTTGCATGGCCAAACAAACACAAGGGACAGCTTTGAAAAACCCTCATGTTGGAAATTTTCCTTTCCTCTTCTGGCTTACATGACACACACCAGCCCAGGAGTTTGGGTGGGACTGAAACCAGGACATGCTGCAAGGGGGCTCCATGGACTGCCATGGGTTGCAGTTGCACCTCTGGATTTACCTCAGTAGGAGACCCCAGACCCTATTCCTGATTAATAAGGTTTCCTTAATGTGGTGATAACCTTGTTGAGATCCTTGCTTCTGGGAAAATTGTCTGAGTTTCCCATCTGCAAAGCTTCCTGGTGGCTTCACTGGCGCTGACAGATGGGCCCGTCCCTTCCTCACAAAATATCCTATTTCTATTGGGATAGTCTGAAGGCTACTTCTCTTAAAAAGTATATGGCCATCTTTTTGTGGCAACATTTGAAATTATAATTCAGATTAATTTCTCCAAGCAGATTAACTTCTCCAACTTCTCAGACCTGGGCCAGGCCCACCAGCTGGGTGTTCCTCTATTCAGGAGAGCCCCAAGGATACTCAGAGGATTGTAGGAGGCTGCAAAGGCAGCAGCTGGAGGTGTGTCTCCCAGAAGGAGTGCCAGGTCCTTTCTCTGCATGAGGAAGCCTAGCAAATTTTGGGAAGGAGGGGACCATCCCCAGGGGTCCCTGTGATTACAGACCACCCCTCTCCCCTTGCAGCAAGGCATGTGGAATCAGCACCAGCCAAAGGGGGTTTCAGGATTGTGGTGTAGCAGGGTCAGTGTCTCCCTAGAAGTCTTTCAGAGGTGGCACAGCACTGGAGCAGGCAGCTGTGACAGCAGGCCACACATTACTCACTTTGGGGACTTTGTCTTGCATATCTTCCCCAGAGGATGCCCAGTGGAGGGCTGGCAGTTCCCCTTTTTTTTCTTTTGCTTCCTCTTTCGTGCACTTTGTCACCATTGCTCTGCCCTTTGGAGAGCCTGTGGGGCCACACTGTCCGCACCCCTTCCTTCTCCACACTTCATTTCCTATGTCAGTCTTTCCTCATGCCCAGTGCCATTACTCACCACACTCGCTCAACCACTGAGCAATGCTCACACCAGGGATTCTGGAAGAGAGAGAGAGAGAGAGAGGAAAACCCTTCATTTTTCAAAAGAAAAATTTTAAAACCCCAAAGAAACAGGGAAAGTCCCCACAGGGCAAAAAGCTCTACTGTAGATTCTCCCTGCTAAAATGCAAGAGTGAAGAGATGTTGCTGGGAACCTCCTCTGTTCCAGAGTCCTGCTGCCTTGCAGCACAAGAGAGATGTGGTGGGGAGCTGGGAGAACCTGGTGCCATGGTGCCCACACTTGCCATGCCTTTGGCTGGGGCAGCAGGTGGCTTTCATCTGACATGGCTGAAATTGCTTTTCTTAGCAAGTTTGACTCCAGAGGAGGCAGATTCACAGTGGCCTCTGCTAGCTGCCAGCTGTCGTGGCAAAACAGATGGCCCTGTCTCTGGAGCTGTGTATTGAAGGCTCTCAGCAGTGATGCTGAACACAGGTGAGAACAACCCCCAGACCTGACATACCCATTTGTGTATGTTTGTGACTTGTCACACCCTGATACTTTGCCTCCTATGCAAAGTTTGCTGGAGCCTATCTGTTCATTCATCTTTGCCTTCAGAGGGGCTTGTTTGGCCACGTTTCCCTTTATTGTCAGCCACTGATGAGATGTGCTGGCAGCCCAGACCAGATGTGCATGGGCTGCCCTGTCATGCCACACTCTACAAAAGCACAGCTTCCTCTCTGCTAGTCGTGTTACACCCCAGGAACTCACTGAGCTGGAGCTCAGAGCCCAGAATGACAGAGCTTGAATAGCCAGCAACCAGGGGAGCCCTCACTGCCATTAAACCTTTTCATCCCCTGAGAAGAGCGTGGTGCTCTGCTCTGCCAGCCTCAAAGATGATCTCCTGACACAATCATGTGGCAAGTCTTGATGGAGAAGAGCAGTCTACAAATGCTGAGTTGAAGCAGATCAATGCATCCTTTGTGTGACAAAGAGAGTTGCCCTGAAAAAAGAGCAATATTTTTCAATCTGTTGGGCAGAATTACACTTTGGTTTTATTAGGTAGTTCAATGCAATACTGTTATCTCCCCAAACAGGGCAGCAAGATGCCATTTCTTCTGCTCCCACAGCTGAGAGGAGATGGGTTTGAGATGACTGTCTCTTCCAGGACAGAAATGGAGAGGAGCTGTGCAACAAGGGGGTGGCAGGTTCAAAGCCAGCCCAAGGAAATGGCTCTGGCATAATGAAGCAGTGGAACTCCTCACTGCAGGATGCTGTGGATGCTGAACATTTGCATGAGTTCAAAAAGCACCCAGGCCTATTCATGGAGGAAATACCTATTAGGGGTTATTAGGGGCACAGATCCCAGCAGTGGCTCAGGAAGTCCCCCAGGCACATTGCACAGGATGGGAAGAGTCGCCTGGGAAGCACAGGCTCACTTGCCCACCTTCATGCTGCTTCCAAATTGCCTGGAGCAGGTTAGCTGCCCTTGCAGCCAGGTCATTGATCCAGCTGGACTTTTTACATCTCCTCATTACAGCTGGAGTATGGACATCCTTTGAGTGCTCCCCATGTTATGGGACTGGATGGGACATCTACTATTGAGCACACTGTTTTACTGTTTTTGCTGTCCCTGCTGTTGTACTACTTACTGTCTTTACTGGGTTTTTTCTGTATTTCTGCTGCTGGTGCTTGACAACACTCCTGGGGTGACCTAAGCCCTTTGAAAGGGCTGCTCAGAGAGTCACCAGCTCAGTGGTGGGTTCTTGCTGACAAGTAGCCTGTCAGACTCTTTCCTGTTCTTTTGGGATTTTCTTTTCCCTTTATTGAATGCATTGGGCAAAGCAAAGTGCAGAAAAAGTGAGCTTCTGAGAGAGATTTTCAAGGGCATAAACTCTTGCCAGCAAGGCTGTGGCATGTGCCTGTCTGTCTGCATGCCAACTGCTGCAGAAGCTGATTTCAGCCCTGAGAGCATATGTTTGGCAGCAGCCTGAGAGCCCGAGGTCTCTGCTGCTTGCCTCTGCCTCTGATGGAACTATCAAGGCAAAGGCAGCAGGATCAGGCCTTTCTCAGATAAGGTCTTTTTTTTTTGTTTGTTTGTTTCAACAAGAGAGACCTCACACTGGCACAGGAACCCACTGAGAAGTGAATTGAAGGAGGCTGGGACAGTTGTCCAGCCCCTTTTCAGGTTCCTCTGGAGGCACAGAGCTTGGCCAGCAAAGGTCTCCCATCTGTCCCACCTCCCAAAGAAGGCCCAGCTTTAAAGTTCAGTGGGGACGCCTGGGGCAAGTCCATGAAGACCTTCACAGACACAACCATCTGACGTACTTTTGGGTGTGAGTCAATGCCTGATGCACCAAGACAGGAGGTGAATCAGTCACAGGGCCCTGCTGGGGGTGTCTAGGGAAAAATCACGGCAGCTGCGGTCACTTCTGACCCCCTGGGCCATCCACGCTTGACCCCATGGCTGCCTCATCTCTGGCAGGGGACAGCAGGACATGACAAGCCAGGGCCACGTGTGCCTGCCAGATCCGTGTGATCAGGTCGCAGCGGGAGCTGAGATCATCTGTGGAGCAGAGAAGGGAGATTAACCGGAGGCACAAAGAAGCCCCAGAGGGATTTCAGACTTTCTCCTCTTGTCACAGCCTCCTGTGGATGGCTGTGATGATCAGGTCTCTGGGGTCCATGGCTGCTGGCACAGGGCCCATGAGAGGGATGTGTGATTGTTTGCTGCGGTGAGACAGCACCCAAGGCAGAGCCCAGGCTGGGAGGCAATGGAGAAGGAAAAAGCCTGTCTCTAAACTTGAAGCTGATTTGGGGTTTTGTCTTGCCACAATTACAATGATTGACTCTGTGCCTCAGGAGTAATCTCTGGATATAAATCTTCCTTTGCTTTTTTTATGTACAGTTGCCATTGTCTTGGTCCCAGGCAGGCATCAGGCCATGCCAGCCAAGTTAGACACACGGAGCTAAGGCTGCCTTGGCCTGCGTGAGGCCGCTTTGGTTCCAACCCCTCTGCTCAGCAGCTTTACACTGAGCAACACCAGTATGAGGCACAGATACACAGAAATAGCACAGGTGTGTGCCAGGAGGAGTTCAGCTACACCTCTAGCCTCTGAAGAGTTCCAGCTCAGCAATCTCCCTGTGTTTAGTAACCACCCATGTGCTTTACTTCCAGGAATTTATCCTTTTATTTTGATGCCCTGTAGCTCGGAGCAGGCACAGGACCTGCAGCAAGGTGTTGCCCTGGTTAACACTCGTGCGAGCTGGTGCTCCTTATGTGGGTTTGGCCTTGTCAGATGACACTTTTGGTTCCCAGGTCCTGCCACCTGGGTGGACCCTCATCATCTCCACGCCTCACAAGGGGGCACAGTCCTGTTGAAAGAGCCTCTGAAGAGCCCAGCTCCCACCCAGCCCACTGCTTCAGGGACAAGAGACCGGGTTTGTCCCAGGAAAAGCAGCAGGTTTCCATTCCGCTGGTGCCTGCCACATGGGCCTTGGGATCAGGAATGGGTACAAGGGAGCTGCCTGAAGCCAATTGCACCCTCTGTGTCTGTAAAAGAAGTGCCAGGCACAAGTCATGCCTCCCTCAGTGTAACTTGGAGGGGTGTCCCAGTTACTGCTGGCATAGAACAACCTGAATTTCCACTGCTGTTTAAAAACTCATACAGGTACCACTGCTACATTCATAAAAATTAGTGGGAGATTTGTCATTCATAGCCTGAGTGTATGAGTCTGACACTATGTATAAATAGGTTATAGTCACACTTACATAACACTGCCTTATTTATGATCTTAAGCCCAAGGGAAAAATGTCTCTTCCCCAGCCCTTTCTTCCTAGCAAAAAACGTCATTCAAAGCTCAGCTTCAATCCTATCACTGAGGCCGGATGCTTAACCAAACACTGGAAATTCAAGCCAGGCATTTCTCTTTCAACTTGCAAACAGTGATGTCCCCAAAGAAGGCAGCTGCTAGGATCTCTGTGCCCATGATTAGACACTGCACCAGGGATGGAGAGTTTTCAGGAGAAATTCCTGGCTCCACAGCCATGGGGGATATAATGTGTGTTAGAGGCAAAATGTCACAGGCTACGTTAAAGGTTAAAATGCCATATCCCTTACCGGCTTCAGTCTAATTCTCAAAGCAGATCCCTTACTCTGCATTTGTCTTACAGCAAACTGAGAGGAGGGGATCAATTTCTTTCACAGATTCACTTCTCTGGCTCTGCTGCATCCCCAAATCCTGCAGCCAAAGATATAAGACTAATCCCCATGGCACTTAAAATTCTGGGATTAAGGGACCCATGTGCCTGTTTTATCCACCTCACATACATCTGCTTTAAAATCCTTGTTGTAATAACATGACCACAGACCATGTGTGTCCTGACACCTGGAATGGGGAAAGCTTCAGGGTTTTTGTGGAAGGCAGGAGATGGATGGGGATTGGCAGAAGATGCTGATGGGGTCTGACAGCAGGCACAGCACCACATTTGTATAAAGAAATGACAAAATGTTAAGCATAGCCCGTGCAGATTCTCATGTCAGGAAGAAGCTTCCCAGTGTGGGCTACCCTGGTGCACCAAGGCTGCAGAAACATTCAGCAATCACCCTGCATCCAACCATCCACCTCCCAGCCTGAAGCACCTGCTGGAACAGGCTGTGCCCAGGGGACAGCCAGGCTGGCTCTGCACCTGCCAGAATCAGGGCTGGCCTCTGGGTCCTGGTGCTACTGAGGGGTGATATTGAGGGGCAAGTCTGCCACCCCTGTGGGGACATTGGGCTCCTAAGTCCCTCAGAGCAGGAGTGATGGATGCATCAGTTCTGCGTGCCCTTACCTACTGTCCAGTCCTCAGGAGTCCCAGCAGCCGTGAACCCCCAAACCCTGCAGCTGGTGTCCCCTCACACTTCCCACCAAAACCAGGCAGGTCAAAAAGAAACAGCAAAGGATTTTGGAAGGCTCCCTGTTTTTGCAGGCAACATTTTAGGCTTGTTGCAGAACAACCCTCACCTAGCAGAAGCTTAAAATTTTGTTCCCGTTCACTGACCATGCTGGATCTGACCTCATGTTTCTAACCCAGAGCAACTGGAGCTGCACTGACTTTTACAAGCAGAGATAAAGCAGTGGCCAAAAGAAGGGAGTTGAGAGAGAGAGGGGGGCGTGGGGGAGAAACCAAATCTGCAGCAGAAATTCTGCAGGGCACTTTGTATCCTGCTAATTTGAGCGGGTCCTGGCCTGATCTCATTTACATGGGCATAAACCATTTGTAGCTATTGAGGTACATGGAGGACCCATCAATGTTGTGAAGTGCTCCTTTGCTTTCAGAAATAAAGGCTGCTTTTTCCATCTTCCAATCTAAATCAGATCAGAGGCCCAGTAATTAGGCTCCTATCTAGTGATTTATAGCTCTATCTGATATTGCAGGGCAAAAGCAACAGATTATTTGTTCTTCTTGAGATAAAATCTGTAGGGCTGGAGTGGGGATTGCACACTGAGGCTCAGCAGTGAGCAGAGAAAGCAGACCTGGCAAAGCTCCTGGCATTTTTCATGTGCTGTCAAAGGCTTTTGGGTTCGCATGCGGAGAGCTCTGGGGCTTGAGGCAACAAAGATTGTGGCAGGGCTCAAGCAGCCTGGTGTGAAGGAGCAGGGATGGGACAGGGAAGCACTTCAGCCCAGCCTGGAACAAATCCCCTTCCTTGGCTCCCTTGCCTCTTGCTCCAAGCACACGCAGTGCTGTTGAAAGGCCCTGAGAGATTGTCTGCTGGAAACGAGTTGTGGTTGAGCTGCTCTTGCGACTGCCCACCAAGAGCTGCCTTGGAGGATGGGGTGATGATTTGGGACATGCTTGCTGAAATATGCTGTTGTGACCCTGGGCTTAAAATAACATCTGGGACAGTGTGAAGCTTAGCTGTGAGAAGCCAGTGCAGGAGGGATGCAGGAGGGCCCAAACAACTCCTGCCCTCTGGTTCTGTGTTCACTCCGGGGTGTCCCACGCTAGGCAAGGCGCTGCCCTGGAGCCCAGGCTGGTCACATGCTTTTGCAGCTGAGGGGTTGGAAAGCTCTGAAAACGAACATTTCCCCCTCCTCCACCTTCTCAGCTAGCCTTGCATAATTTCCCCTTTAGCCTCCCTAGACAGGTTCATTACAATTCCCATCCATTAATATGTAAATATGCCCTAGAGGAAAAGACAGCCTGAATTTATTAACATGAATCTTTTAACTCTTTCACTGCTGCACTTCCCTCTGTGGACAGGAGGGTGCATTCCCCAGCCTGGAAAGCTGTGAGGAAGGGAGATTGCATGAAAGGAGAACCCTAAGGTGCTCCAAGAGGACAGAAGGGAACCATGCCCCTGTGGCATTCCAGGAGGGTTGGGTTTTGTTAGTAAGTGCAGAGTTGCAAGTTGCTGAGACCTTGATTCTGTCTTTCATTTCTGCCAAAGGCTTCCTGCACATGCCAGGGCAAACCCCTCAACCCTTTGGCCAGCCACTGGGAACAGCCAGGGGAAGGTGGCGGCGTCTTTACACTGCAGCTTCTGTCACGTGCCAGGAGTAGTGAGGGTGTAGCTCTGTGCTCTGTACCTCTGTCCATCCACAGCTGCACTGGCTGACCAGGAGCATGGAGGGAGTCAAGCTCTTGGGAAAACTCCAGCATAACAATGTCCTGGCCAGTGCTCCTGCCCAGTGGCACAGAGGCAGGCACATCTGCCAGGTAGCTGAGACCTGCAGCCTGACACAGCACATCAGGACTCCCTGGGTGCACAGTGGGGCCAGGAGCCAGGGGAGCAGAGCCAGGAAAACCTGGAGGAGCCCAGAGGGCTCACAGAGCCCAGCAACTTAGAGCTGCCCACAGCAATTATTGCCCACCCAGGGGAACTTCTGCTTTGGCATTTCTCTGGGCAGAAAAAGCCTTTAGGTAGTCCAACAAATTGGTATCTATTGGCTGGCAAATTTACAGTCTGACTCTAATTTGGTTTTCACTGCCACAGTGAGATGAGGTGTAAATTCCTTTTTCTTAATTCAAGGTACATATTGACATTTAATCATCCAAATATGTGCCTCTTTTGACAATTCATTTCCCTTCAACCCTTTCAACTACTGCCTTTTCTGGCCAGGGCCCTATAAAAGATGATTCCTTGACTCTGCTGCAAAGGAAATGAATGTCTCTTGCTCTCTCTCTCTGTTCTTTTGGTTGTTTGTTTTCCAGCGGGATATATTTCAGTTTTTACCATACGGATGCTGTTTGACAGGAATATTAGCTTTCACACTTCTCTGGGCTTACAAAGTCAGGCATGGAGCCCTGTGGTCTCCTCCAATCCCCAATCCCCCTTTCCCCAATCCTTTCCATACGCCCTGCCCCTGCATCCCACGTAGCTGTGCTGCTTCTTTTGACTTGTGGTTTCCGCCTTGCAAGCATTTTTGGTGACTGTAATCTTAAAACCTCTATAAATAAAGTTAATTAGATCTCCTCTTGGGCTAACTGCAGTGAGGGAGATCCCTCTTCTCCCCCAGCAGTGAATCCTGGCCTTGACTTGCTTCGTTTTGGGCACTCTCTTCAATTTCTGCACATATCTGTGAGCCAGCAGCCCCAGCAGAGCATCAGCTCCAGAGGTGACCAGCTGGGAGCACAGCACTGACAATGCCCGGTGTGGGTGCACAGTGGGATTCCCAGCAGCCTGGCTGGGTGCAGATTATTTTCCAGGAAGAAAGAGCCAAGAACCTGCCACATCTAGATAGACAGCAGGAAGGGATTAAGAGTGGGGAAAGGGTTCAGGCACATGGAAATACTTGAAAATCTCCACCAGATGCACATGCACACACATCCTTCCACACTCCACCCTGAAATGATGTCCTCCATCAGTGCTCTTGCAAACATCCAGGGACATCAGCCCAAATGCCCCTTCCTGCACCCATGACAATATTGCCCTCCTCTCACAGCTCAGATTAGTTTGTCCCAGTCACATGCTGGATGAGAGAGGGAAAAATTAGGATGATAGGCCTGCCTCCAAGGACATATACTTTGTGCCCTTGGTTATCCAATTTAAGTGTACAAGCTGGATTGGATAGTGCAGAGGGCATTGGAGACACCAGGCTAGCTCATCCCGTGCTGGTGGCCAACATCTGCCCAAGAGGAGCAAAGAAAACAACATATTTTGGCAACAGGCCTTGCCCAAAACTTTTTAAGATGTTTTGATGATTCAACTTGAGTTCAAGTATTGTTGGTATGAGAACGTAATTTTCCATTAATTTGTAATTAAATTCTCAGTTTGAGTTTTTTGTCTCCGACACCTTTCTCTAAAGGAAGAAAGAATGTCTCTGCTATGTCACTGGCCACCCAGAGTCTGCTTTACTTCAGCAGAAAAAGGGTTTCGCTGTTCTTGTGTTTGATGCAGGTAGGAATGGGAGACGATTTGCCTTCCACCCCTGTTGTACTAGGCAACAGGCTCTGATGCATTCCTGGAGCGGGGTGTACGGCACAAATGGCAGCTGTGTTTCCCCCCCAGCTCATCTGGCTCGGCTTGGCACAGCACACAAGAGCCACCGGTGCAAAGATCGGGCTGACTCAGGCCGAGGGGAGAACGCAGTAGCGGTCAGAGAGCAGAGCATAAAGGAGGCGGGAGTGTCACCAGCTGCAGGTCCTGCACGTGTGTGCTCGGCTGGATTCCTCCCAGGCAGGCACACACAGCCAGCAAGGTGTTACCCTGCCGTGCCCGGGCAAACAGCGACCGGCATGCAGGGGAGGAGGGGAAACCAAGCTGCCTCAAGTGCTGCCCTCGGTGAAAAGCAGTGATGGGGTAGATGGGCTTGAATAACCACTGGGCCCCTAACCTTACACCCACCACATCCAGGTCCACATGGGGACAGCTGAACACCTCCAGGTCTCTGAAGCAGACTCACCTGGGACTGGCTGGCATCTGTTTGCAGGAAATGCCCTGAGCACGGTTGCTGGCATTGTGGTTTGCGACACTGCTTCTGTTTGAAAGCAGTCCAAATGGGGACTTTGGGGTGAAATGATGGCTCAGTGTTTGGGTAGTGGCTATGGGGAGACCCTCCTGGGACGCTCTAGGGCTGTGCATTTACTCCTTAGGCTTTTAGCCGAAAATAGAATTCCACTATGTGAGGAATGAAATCGAAGAGCCCCCTCCACAGAGCCGCATCACAGGCAGGGTGCTGTAGTGGCTTCAGGGCTCTGCAGCGAATGAGATGCCGTTTTTGGCAGGGGGAGCGTGGCCGTGAGAGATGCGCAGTCAGAAGGACCCAGGGGGACCCTGCGGAGCCGGCGGCGGGCCCTGCTCAGCGCCCCCCGCCGCGGCAGGCGGTCCGAGCGGAACAGCAGCCAGGGGACAAAGGAGCGGGAGTGTGCGCAGCGTGTGCCCGGCCTGCGAGCGTGTGCCTGAGCGTGTGTGTGTGTGTGCGTCTGTATGTCTGCGTGTGCCTGAGCGTGTGTGTGTGTCTGTGTGCCTGAGCGTGTGTGTGTGTGTGTCTGGGTGTTTTTGTCTGCATATGTGTGTGTGTGTGTGTGTCTGTCTGTCTGTGTGTGTGTGTGTGTGTGTGTGTGTGTGTGTGTCTGCGTGTGTGTGTGTGTGTCTGTGTGTGTCTGTGTCTCTGTGTGTGCCTGACTGTGTCTGTGTGTGTGTGTGTCTCTGTGTGTGTGTGTCCGTCTGTCTGTCTGTGTGTCTGCGTGTCTGTGTCGACTGCTGGGCGCGTGCCCCGCAGTATGTGCACGTGCGCGTGTGCCCCTCAGCGTGCGCGGCCCGGAGGGCTCCTGGCGGGGGTGACAGGGCGCTGCCCGCGGTGACAAAGGCCCGCCGCTCTCCCCCATTCACAACCCGCGGCCGGCGGGCGGTGCGGACGGATTTTCTTTTTTTGTGAATGGAGGCGGTGACGTCGCCGGGCCCGCGCGCCGCCTCCCCTCCATTCATGCGGCCCCGGCGCGCGGCGGATGGGCGGGGCGGGGCGGGGGGGGGCGCGCGCCGGCCGCCGCCGGGTAGTAAAGGCTGCGCGCGGCGCGCGCGGGGGTGCGCGAGCGGCGCGGGCGGCGGGCGCGGGGCCCGGCGGGCGCTCGCTCCCTCCCTGCCCCCTCACGCCATGGTGGCCACCGAGGGGCTGCGCGAGATGGAGGGCAGCGCGCTGCGCCGGCTCGTGGGCCGCGACGAGGCCGGGGCCGGCGGCGCCGCGCGGTGCCTGGTGCTGGACTGCCGCCCCTTCCTGGCGCACAGCGCCGGGCACATCCGCGGGGCGCTCAACGTGCGCTGCAACACGATCGTGCGGCGGCGGGCCAAGGGCGCCGTGAGCCTGGAGCAGATCCTGCCGGCCGAGGGCGAGGTGCGGGCGCGGCTGCGGGCCGGGCTCTACGCCGCCGTCGTGGTGTACGACGAGCGCAGCCCGCGCGCCGAGGCCCTGCGCGAGGACAGCACCGTGGCGCTCGTGGTGCGCGCGCTCCGTCGCGACACGGCGCGCGCCGACATCCGCCTCCTGGCAGGTACCGGCGGCGGGGACACCGGGAACCGGGGAGGGGACACCGGGAACCAGGGGGATGGACACCGGGAACCAGGGAGAGGAGAACACCGGGAACCGGGCGGGGGGACACTGGGAACCAGGGGGGGACACCAGGAACCGCGGACGGCTGCCCCTGCCCGGGAATGGGGCTCCGGGCTCGCCGCGCCCCGGGCAGGGCTCTGCCGTCTCCCGCCCCCGGCCGTCCGTCCCGCCGAAGCTGGGAGCCGGCGGGAGCGCTGGGGGCCGGCGGGAGCGCGGGGGCCGCACGCACCGCGGTGCGCCGCCCGGAGCTGGGGTACGGGACGGTGGCAGCGCGGCCATCAGCCCCGAGCGAGGGTGCCCGCGCGGTCTGAGCCGGCTCAGGGGCATCGAGCGGGCGCCGTGGCCCTGCCCGGGACCTGAGGGAAGTGAGTGTGTGTGGGAATCCCCCCGCGCTTTGTTCGAGTCCATCCCCAGCCCCACGGAGGTGCAGAGGAGGTATTTGTGCAGGGTCAGATAGCGGCTGTCACGGCGATGTCCCCTTGCAGCGGGCAGAAAACCTGGGGGTGCCTCTGTGCTCCCTTTGCGACTACAGCGGGGATCAGGGCTTCCCCCCTCTGCCGTGTGTTAAATGGGAAGCTGTGCACATTTGGAGCTGCTGGTCCTGAGAATTGCCGGGAGATGATTTAGGGGCGGGGGATGCTCAGCTGGGGTTCCTGGATGAGCTCTGTGGGGCTTTTTCTTTTTTGTTTACAGCCTGAGAGTCAATTTATTCCTTGGCTTACTTACAGCAGGGGTGAGGATGTGTATGCAGAGTAGCAAATCCATTAAGAGGCTTGATAGATGGGGGAACTAGCACTTTCAGTTGTACTAGATACAGTAAAAGCAGCAGGAGCTGTTCCCGGGATGCGATACGATGTGCTGCTGCGGGAGTGCCTGCACAGCAAGGGCTCGCTCAGGAGCAGGCTCCTTCACCGTGAGCCAGCGTGGTGCTGGAGCCACGCATGTGGCAGGAAACGCTGCTCGGATTCAAGGGTGGCCTTTGTCAGCTGAGAGCTTCTGGTGCTTCTGTGGTTCTCGTGGGAGGTTGCTTGGAATGGGAGCCCTTTTAAGGAATAGGCTCCGAGAGACTCAGTCTCAGCACTACAGTCTTGTGTTCCACAGAGCCACTAAAATGATCTTGCTCTGATTCCATGAGAGCTACACTAACCCACAGCTGTGCATGCCCAAGTGCACATTTGTCAGGTGCAGGTCACAGTGAAGACCCTGAAGTGTTTTGTGCAGGTCAGGCTGCTGCCAGGTTCCCTGTAAAACAGCCTGGCTGGGGGTTGCTTGGCCATGGGCTCCTGCTCTGCCTGGCTTCTGCACCGGGCAGGGCTGGCGTGAACAGCCAGGAGCTGCTGGATCAATGAATCTGATGAGATTCATTGAAGAGAAGCATTTGAAAAGGTCTCTTTTTCTTTCCAAGAACCATTCTTTCCAAGATGTTTCTGCCCATCACCCTGGGCAGCTTTTCCCTCTCATGGTGCAATGACCACTGGAGTGCAATGTGGTAGATCCAGGGATTTTAGGACCAGATCCCTGGAAGTTGTCTAACAAAGGCTCTTGGTTTTGGATGCTCTTTCAAATCGAAGCAGTAGGACTGTAAAGGGATGTCAGGCCAGGGAAATGAAGCCTCTGCAAAATGTCCTGGCTGCGTGGGAGGGACAATGCAAATGCAGTGATAAATCTGCACGGTTCTGCTTTAAGGTACTAAAGCCCTTCCTTTTGTAGGGGAGGAAACCACAAAGGACACTGGGATGCTGGCAGTGGGGGGCTCTAGCTGCCTGGGGATTCCTGGGCTGCTTGAGACGCTTGCATCCGTTGTTTTGATTATCCAGCCTTGTTCAGGGCAGTCTCGGAGCTAAGGCTGGATAAGAAGGATGTGTCCTGCTGTAGGCTCTGGTGAGCTGAAATCTGCAGGCATAGGTCTTGCAGTTGGTTTGAGTCTTCAGGAACCATCCTGGCAGTCAGAGCTTGATCCAGCTGGAGTCCTGTGGTGATAGTAAAATACTTGATTTTCATTGATTTCGAGGCTCAAAGTCAGACCCTTTGAGGATGTTAATTAGATTTGAATGAGAGAAGGAAATGTCACCAGAAGTGTTTATTGGCAGGCCAACACTGCAGTTTCCCTGTCCTGGGAACTCAGTGGGGTTTGCTCTTGTTATGCCTGCCATGACAAAGCCCTGACATCCCCTGTGCTCATCCCCCTGGCAGCAGGGCAGAGGGACAAGCTGCTCCATGTTCAGCTTGCACCTGTGTCCTTGGGAAGCAGCAGAAACCTCTCTCAGAGGGCAGCTTGGCTGTACCTGGCCAGAGCCAGGGCTTTCCTGGTCTGTTGTTGTGGGAGCTCTGAGCTGGAGGGTCAAGTTGGGAATGGGAGACCTGCCTGTCTTCTGTCACAAAATAATGTTTCAAGGGCAAATGAGAACTGAACAGTCTTTGGCCTTGGAGCAGCTTTTCCCATTTAAGTCTGAGTATGCTGGAAATAAATCCTCTCTTCATTGTCTCAGAGAGCAACCTTGGCTTCAGTGTGGAGTTTTGGCTGGCAGTATGCAGGTGACCGAGCCCTGGAGCAGAGACTTTGGGTGGTCAAGATCATTGCTCTTGGTGCTCCAAGGGAATGGTGGGGCCTTAGGGATTCCCCCCTTGCTGCCGAGAGCCCGACTGCTCCTCCTGGGGCAGGGATCACTCTCCATCGCTGTAGCATCATCTAGTGGCCAAGGGCATCTCCGGCTGTGTGTTCTGCAGTCCTGTGAATGCGGTCTGGGCTAACACCTCGTGCCTCTCCTCTTGCAGGGGGCTATGAGCGCTTCTCCTCGGAGTACCCCGAATTCTGTGCAAAAACCAAGTCCCTGAGCAATGTGTCACCCCCCACCAGCGCTGAGCCCCTGGATCTGGGCTGCAGTTCCTGTGGGACCCCCTTCCATGACCAGGTACGTCTAAAAGCCCAGTGCTTAGCTATCTTGACTGGCCTTCCAGCATTGCAGCCTGCTCCAATGGGAGTCTCTCTGCTCTCCCTCAGCTGGGGCTTGTGGAGCCAGAGCCCTGCTTCCTTTCCTCTCATGGGAAAGCATGGTGGTCCTCCTAAGCCCTGGGTGTTTGTGTGCCCCACAGGGTGGACAAGCCCACATCCTGTTAACCCACACCTGCGTGTTTCCAAACAAGACAGGGAGAGGGAGAGGAACGGCTGAAAGAGGTTTAGCACCTCAGGAATGCAGCCTCTGCTCCCTCTTCTGAGGGCCCTGGATCAGGTGCCAGGTTGCTGCGCAGCTCCGTGTTTCCAAGCCATCTGGATGTGTGTCCTGCCTCCCACTGTCCCCTGGCCGACCAGCTCTTTTCCTCTGTCACAGGGTGGGCCTGTGGAGATCCTTCCCTTCCTCTACCTTGGCAGCGCCTACCACGCAGCCCGGCGGGACATGCTCGATGCGCTGGGCATCACAGCCCTGCTGAACGTCTCCTCAGACTGCCCCAACCACTTTGAGGGGCACTACCAGTACAAGTGCATCCCTGTGGAGGATAACCACAAAGCTGACATCAGCTCCTGGTTCATGGAGGCAATTGAATTCATTGGTGAGTGCCTGTGCAGAGATGTTGTGTCCATTGGTGGCACCGGTGGGAGGGAGGTCAGCCACCAGCTGTAGGTTTGGTGAGGGGCCGGGCCGCGGTGGCAGGGTGTGGTCTCACGTCTCACCTGTTGCCCTCCAGACTCAGTGAAGGAGTGCTGTGGCCGTGTCCTGGTGCACTGCCAGGCTGGCATCTCCCGCTCGGCCACCATCTGCTTGGCGTACCTGATGATGAAGAAGCGTGTCAAGCTAGAGGAGGCCTTTGAGTTTGTCAAGCAGCGCCGGAGCATCATCTCCCCCAACTTCAGCTTCATGGGGCAGCTGCTGCAGTTCGAGTCGCAGGTGTTGGCCACTTCGTACGCAGTGGATGCTGTCAGCCCCTCGGGGACGCTGCGGGAGCGGGGCAAGGCCACCTCCACCCCCACCTCGCAGTTTGTCTTCAGCTTCCCGGTGTCTGTCGGTGTCCATGCCACCCCCAGCAGCCTGCCCTACCTGCACAGCCCCATCACCACGTCGCCCAGCTGTTAGCTCAGGGCCAGGCCAGCCGGGCAGGCAGTGCCGGGCGTGCAGGGGCACTGAGCCCCGTGATGTTAAGCAATAGTGCCGGACACTGCCATTCACCCTGGACTTGCCATCTTTTTCGTAGAGAAATTTCTTACCTCATCTTGGTTTGTTTGCTTTTTATTGTTATGTTTTGAAAGCACGAAGTTGTAAAAGCCACAAACCTTGACATTGTCCAGGCTCTTTGGGGGAGGAACAAAATAGTATACTGGGTTTCCTCAAGTGCCTGGTCTTCACATGTTTCCATCCCTATTTTACTGTCTTGTTTTTTTACACCTCCCCTTCTCCCCATGTTTCTGGCCACAGCTCATCCAGGTTGACAAGGGAGCATTCCCCTGTTTTTATTGTGCAGCAGCCTTCCCTCTTACAGAGACACCTTTGTGTGTGTGGTGGGTGCTGCTTACCTGAGCCAGGTACACTTCGGACAAGCAGAGCTGCAGGCAGGGCCTTGGGGTGAGCAGGAGTGGTGGCACAGGGCTGCCTGCACTCAACCTCAGCCCTGCCAGTGGCTGGGGAGATGAGGCAGGAGCTGGCAGGCACCTGCCAAGTCACCAGCTGAGCCTAGTCCAGGGAAAGAGCAATGTTTGTGGTTGGGAAGTGGTTTGGAGGGAGAGATGTAGTCTGAAATGCCTCTTTTCTTGCCTCTGTGGATCACTGGTTTCTAGAAAACTTAGGTCCAATCTCCTGTGGCTTTAAGATGAGAAAGAAGGGGTTGGGGCAGCAGTCTGGGCTGCTTTTGATTACTCTGTTCAGTTTCCTCTCCACCAGTCCCACTGCTGCTCTTCTTCCAAAAGAAGCAGAAGGGACATGGGTGGGCTATAATTGAAGAGAGAAGCTGTGGGGTGGAGGACAAGCTGGCCCAGAGGTGTCATTCATCCAGCATTTTCAAGCTTCTCCCACCTCATGACCAGCCCTTTTCCTGTGCTGAGTCTTGTTCACCTGTGCAACATTTCTGCAGCTTCTGGCCCAAGCCTTGAAAATGCCTCATCTTCAACCCACCTGGAGCCTTATTTCCCACCCTACCTCTGTCCTTCCCTCCAGCCCAGTCCAACACACAAGATGCCTGTGTGGCTGATGTACATATGTATGGTTTTGTTCTTTTTTTTTTTTTCTAGAAATTAACTTTTTATTTATTGCCTGAGGGAGGGAGAAAACATTGTTTGGAGAAAATAAAAATAAAACTGTTTTCAACAGTTTGGCTGGAGCAAATTTGTTGTAAAACCAAGACAGAGCAGCAGGTTGTGCACACATTCCATTTTCACAGAGCAACTGTTAAAAATGTATTTATTGACTTTTAAACTATTACAAGTATTGCAGATCAGACATTTAGCCAAGCACACTTATAGATCAAACTCAGTTGTTACAGAGATGTTACTTAAAGTCCACCATGTAGGTAGGCTGAGAAACTGCCCATCATCTTCAACTTTGAGAGAGAAGGTAAAAGAAGAAATAAATAAATGATATCCCAGCTCCAGGTAATTGGCAACCAAGAGAGGACAAATAAAGGGCTAGTTATGAAAACAAGTTACACAAAAAAGGTCTAGAAATTCAACCCCCAGCTACATTGCCATCTGGCTTGCCAGAGAAAGCAATTAGGAATGACAAAGCACAAGCTCATGGGACTGCAGCACAGAAAATCCCCATTTCAATTTCCAAAGCTGAAGCAAGTTCTGCAGATGTTAAGAAAGTGTCCAAATTAGCTTGTAATAACAGAGATTCTAATAATCTACATTAGTAATTAATGGGACCAGCACTAAAACTTGCCACCAACACGTTCAGCAAGACCGATACATCAAAACCAGCCAGATAATGTGACTTGACAGGCATATGTGTCAGTGTAATGGAAATACATCTGCTTCCCATGTCCCCCACAGATTCCCAGGCTCATCACCTTGCTTCAGAGATTTTTACACACACACAGTGTTCCCCAATCCCCTGGGTTTCACATCTACTCTGTGTTAAAGAGAGGTGGGAACACTGCTGCTCCCTCTCTGCACATCTGTCCTGCCACTCTTGGAAAGACCAGGAGAACAGGCTCTGGGACTGTGCCAAGCCACCACCTCTGATCACCAATGGATTCAAGTCTGTGGAGGTTCAAAAGCCAGTTGCTACTTGAGACAAGAACTGAGGATGTGCTTTCCCAGGTCTTCCCTATGCAGGCTGCAGCACAGCTTACAATGCTGCACAAATATTCAGCTTAACATACCTGAAGCATGCATTAGATGCATGTCCTCTTGGATTTCTGAGCTAGACTTTCTGTAGTAAAGCAGCATGGAAACAGAGAAATCCCACTGAAAATAAATTCACGTATTTCCTGACATTCAGCTTCTGAGAATGATTAGCAATGTTCAAACTAATCTGTTTTGTGGCTGGACCCTTCCTTTTCACCCATCTCGAAAAATCCTGTTTAGGGCAATTTCTGTTAACAGTCCCATATGGAAATTGCAGGCAGTGCATGAACTGTGCAGAAATTGATGCCATTGCAGGGATGCAGGAAGCTTTTTTGATTTGCCACTGTCTTAAGTAGCTCTCACAGGGCATGCAGTGGCACAACATGCTTGCATCCCTCAGCACCTCACACATTCACAGGGAGCAGACACCTCCTCTAACCTAGAACGAACAGCAGGAGCAGCTGGTTTCCAGAGCCAAGAAAGTGCCTTTCTCCAGGAGCTACTCCCTCCCATATAACACATCCCTTTTCTGTGTCTGCTGGACACCACAGCCAACAGTGCAGAACATTTTGCAGGGTTTTCTCTCTGCTTCAGTGTAGAATTTTCTTTTGGGGTACTCCCATAACAAACAAGCAAAGTTTAAGTTTGCAGGCAAAATAAATTCCTGCTACATAATGCAGTAGGATTCAATTGCATCTCATGCAAACACTTGAAACAGAGGTTAAAAAACCATTAGTGACTACAACATGGTAGAACTAGTATAAGAGGTTTGTAACAGTCTCTATGGAGCTGGGATCAAACACAACTGGTAGATAAAAATAAGAATGAAAAAATAAAATATACCTTATTAAGATACTGTACTGTTTGCTTTTAATCCTAACAAAAGTTTTGTTGACAGCAATCAGAATGCAGTGTCACTGCACCAGGTATCTAAGTCATCAGTCTCATGGAAACAGTTTCAGCAACGGAGAGTAGAACCCTCCTTTGTTAGGTGGTGACTTTTCTTTCTGTTTCGCCTATTAAGGTCCTGTTGCGAAACTACACAGAAGTTTCAAAATGCTGCCTCAAAGGGACACTGACGAAGATCAACAGGCCTGAGGGACATATTGTCCCTGGTGCCAGCAGACACCAAGTTCTGTCCCTGGACTCCCAAGCCTATGAGGGCTTAGCCAGTGTTTTTACATCCTCAGCTCCTACTGTGCCTCCCACTGGTGATCCAATGCTGCAAAATGAGCATCCCCATATCAGGGGACTGCTCTTCTCAGGAGGTCAAAAACTTCATTTCTCGGGAGGCAGCACCTGCCTGGTTATGGGGTCACAGTATTTATAAGGTCCCACTGTAGTTAACTCCCCCAGCTGAAGCAGCAGTGTCTGTACCGTTAACAGCTTGCCAAAAGCACCACAAACACCGCCAGGTTTTTAACGGGTAACTTTGGTATTGATGGGCAGATCCTCACTTTGTTTTGAACTGAAAGAGCACCTATGACAACATATGCTACTCCTGCATAGGTGTCAGCAACACACAGATGCATCATCAGGCCTGGGTACTCCTGTGTGTCTGGCCACAAACTGATATGAGCTCACGTCATTACGAGACAAAAACCACTGCAAAATGATTTCCTCACACAGCACCTTTACTCTGCACAGAACATCAGAAACATTAACACTGGCAGTTCAAAGATACTGGAAAGTAGAATCACAGAATATGCTGAGTTGGAAGAGACCCATCAGGATCACTGAGTCTAACTCCTGGCTCTGCACAAGACAGCCCCAGGAGTCACACCATGTGCCTGAGAGTGTTGTCCAAAAGCTTCTTGAATTCTATCAGGCTTGGTGCTAAGACCACTTCCCTGGGGTCCCTCTGGGTGAAAATCCTTTCTCCTAATACCCAACCTAAATTTCCCTCCTAATCTCAGCTTCATGCTGTTTCCTCCAGTCTTGTTACTGGTCATGGGAGTGAAGATATTGGTACGGGCCCATCCACTTCCTCTTGTGAGGATGTTGAAAACCCCAATGAGGTCTCCCCTCAGTCTCCTCCAGGCTATTTTTATCTTCTAGAAGTTTCAGGCTGCAAAAGGAATCCTGTCTAGCCATTAGTTCAACCAGCACATAGGAAACAACAAGCAAGAACAGCATCCGGTGTGGGCTCGGTGGGGTTTTCCTTTTTAGATTTGTTCTTGTTTATGAAAGATGTAAAGTTTTAACTTTCACACCCACATTAACCATTTTGCTCACCTAAGCAGCACAGCTGTTTCACCATTTAAAACTATGTCTAACTGGGGATGGAGAGCAGCACTCGCTCTGGTCGCTATCTGAAACCCTAGAGCAGATAGGCACATCCCCTCACGCCGTTATTAACTAAATGAAAAGCAAACCCCAAACTTAAATGGTGAATACAAAGCTTCAAAGCCTAGTGGTGATCTTTGCAATCCTCTAACACTATGAAACAAGTAGCCAAAATACAAGCACCCAATTTTATCAATTAAACTTGTTTAAAAGGACAACTAGGCTAGAGCCTGGCTGGGACTTCAAAGCTACATATTTAGTCAGGTCACAAAATGAAGCGAGAACCATATATCCACTGTCAGCTCAAGAAAAGTAAGAGTTCAAGTTCTGTTGGAGTATTGCTATTTCTAAGGTTTCCTTTAGAGATATTACAAAGAGATGATGTTCAGGTAGCCATATTGCATCAAATGACTGATTTTACAGTGGGTGATTACTGGTGATTACTTCTTGTGAGAATGACGTGCTTCAACATTAATGCCTTAACATTAAAAATAAAAGTGTTGTGTCTTAATGCTGAAAGTGAAATGCTCTTCAGGATTAAGTCTGTTTTATACAAACGTGTTAGCAAAATCCCACTTGTGGGGAGCACATATATTTTTATGAACTAAGAGCACACTATTCTGTTGCTTCCTTGCTTTAAGGGGGATAAAACCTGAATGCATGAACTGGATCATCAGACAGTGCTGGTTGATAGGGTATTGTACCACACGTTGTGTCCAAAGGAACATTTTTTTTCCTCCAGATGTTACATGGTCAACACCGGAGCACATCTCCTGGTACTGGTTGTTAGGAAAAAAATTAACAAGTCTTGATCTTCAACCTTCTCTGAAACTGTAAAACACCACAAAAAAGAAACAGTTTCTACTTTTGTTAAATCCATATCCACCATGAGGGGGACTTTTGAAACTGTTTGATGCTGTGCTATGCAATGCTTAAAAATAACTTTCTCCTACTCAGCAAAAAAAACCTGGGAATTTGGGAAGAAGGGTATTAAGTGAATAAATCCTAACTTTGTTCTCTGGTATACCTGCAAACAAATCTGCTTGCCAACTGATATTTTAAAATTTTGTTCTCATCAAAATGTAAAATTGATATTTAAAAAAATTATTACTTTTGTAAATCCCTTAAGCTCTTCAACTGTGATGTCACACACAAAGATGTGACAGGAAACTGCTCTAATAACTCTCCCTTACCAGCCTGAAACCCATTTACTGGGTCTCATCTTACAGAGGGACATGAACCAGATACACCCTCCTGTATGAAATCTTCTGACTTTCCACCTGCTTCTCCCAGAAAAACCATACCCTGCTGTAACTGGAGAACACTTCAAAAGCTGCATTGTACTTAACAGGAGCCTTATAAAATGTTCTTTTAGAGATGCCAGAAGAGGGCATGAAGTTCTTCTAAGCACAAGAGCTGGTTCTACCCTTGCAAACACTTCCCAGGGCTTCCCCTGAAAAACTCACACAGACAAGGCAGCAAACTGACATAGCTTGTTTCCACTCCAAAGTTACACTCACTCATGTTATCGTTTGCTCAGAGGTGTGCAAAAAAAACCCCTATATTGAATAACTTGACCTAGCCCCTCCTCAGATGAAATTTATATTGCATTGTTAATGATTTTAGTCGACTTGACTTTGTGCAAAATATTTTCAAGAAAGTTCTGGCTCAACTTCAGAATACAAAAGGAGAATAAATAGGATCTCTTGAAAACAGGAAATGAATGGTGTATGCTGAAAAGAAAATGATGGGCTTAATGTAATTTATCTGCAAATAAAATAACTAGAAAAGTAGTGTCTGAAATTTTAACATGTGAGATGGCAGCAATAAAGATTTCCATTTGCACAATAATGTTCCCAAGGTCTAGATCAAAACAATATTATTTTACACATGGTATCTGCAGAGACTAGGAGCCTGAGATATGTTATTAAAAGGCAGTCCCTTGTAAACTTTCCTCAAGAGGAACAGTAGCAGTTGAGTGTGCAAGAGTTACTCATTATCATATTCATCAAGACAGCAATACTTTAGAAAAGACATACAGCTTATTTCCAGGTTGTTAGGAATTTTATGTGATACTGATTTTCTGAAACATGTATTCATCCAGTCCAAGATTGAAGTCACATCCTTCTCCACTGCTCTGAAGCTACTAGGTCTTCTGTTCTGCTGCTGTTGCTGTCTGTGAGGGAGCTTCTGGTTTCACAATCTGGTACGTAATGAGATATTCTGGGTATGCCTGAAAGTTAAATAAGGAAAAAAAAAACTGGTTTAAGGGTAACTCAGCAAGTTCCAGTTTTTGCACTAAACAGTGACCAGGAAGGACAGCACAAGAACCAGCTCTATGTTCACAGCATGCAAGCAAAAGTGGGTATTTCAAACCTAGCCAGCACTGTGTGGAACTGCTGGATGTACTTAACACCTTGGTTAATACACAAACAAAAATATGTTTCTTCCACACAGTCACTGTCAGAAATTGTGTGCAACAGGAATTCAGAGTTATTCTCCTTGTTAACTAATCCTACAAATCGATCAGTGCCTGTTAAGTTACTCAAAAATCTCAGATGACTGATAAAGTCTGACCTCAAAAGGGACAACAGCTTGCAATGTAACCTGCAAAGGCCTTTACTGGCAGTAAAATACTTGGCCCACTCAAAGCACATGACCCAGTAAGTCATCTGTCCATCTGTCCAGTGTTTCCTGGAGACAGCTGGTAGCCAGTTCAGTCCCAGAACAAAGCTAGAGTTGATGGAGGGCAGGGCCCCATTCCGAGGAACCTCGACAGATGAGATGAGACTGGGCCTACAGAAGCCTCATGGAATCCAGCAAGGGCAAAGGAACCTGAGATGAATTCCTTGTAACATTGCAGGATGAGAAGCTACTCAGCTGAAAAGGTGATGGGAGACAGTAAACTAAAGCAGAATCATCAGTAGTGTGTCCTGGCAGCAGTAAAGGCTATGAGCATCCTGTGGTAATATCATCAGGTGTAGCAGCAACTGCTGTTTATTCTGTACTCCCTCCTTGACCACATCTAGAAAACCACACACAACTTTTAGGTTCTACAATACAAGAAAGATGCCAACAAGCTGGAGCCAAGTTCAGCAAAGGACCAATGAGATAGATGGTCAGCAAAGGACCAATAAGACAGCTGGGGCAGAGAGCACAGGATAAAGAAGATGCTGAGAGAGAGATGAGCTTGTTTGATCAAAAAAGAGAAGGCTTTGTGAAACCATAATTGTCACTCTATCATAGAAGGCCACCTGACTGGTCAGGCACAATCTGTGCTTACTTAAGCTGTGCTGGCTGTCTTGAATCAGCTCCTGGTCTTGCATGTGCCTTCCATGAGGATCTGTTCCATGATCTTCCCAGCTACAGAGGTGAGAGTCACCGATCTGCAGTTCCCTTGTGTCTACTTTTCTCCCCTTTTAAAAAATCCAAGTGATGTCTCCCTTTTTCCACTCACTGGGGTCCTTGCCTGACTGCCATGACTTTTCAAATATCACAGAACTACAGAATATTCTGAGTTGGAAAGAACCTGCAAGGACACCACCAAGTCCAGCTCTTAAGTGAATGACCCATACAGGGATCAAACCTATGATCTCGGTATTATTAGCAGTATGCTCCAACCAACCAAGGTAATCTCAGGGTGTGATGGAGAGTGGCTTGGCAACACCATCAGCCAGCTCATTCAGGACCTGGGATGTTTGTCATCACAAGTTTATGGTTATTCAGTTTGATCATGTGATCTGGGAGCCATCCATGGTAGTAAGCAAAACACTTCTATGGAGTCAAGGTCTAGCTGAGTTCTTCAGATTAAGAATCAACTTTTGAAGACTCCTCTGCTACTCCAGCTGCCATTTAAGAGTAGTCTCTGTCACTTCTGGGAACATACAGGTAAAAAGCCCAGGATCCTCAAATGTACTGGAGCCCCAAAAATGCACGTGACCTTGATGCTGCAGTAGTGCCACTAAAACGCAATGGGAGTAAGACAGCTTACTGAGAGAAGCTACAATTCTTAACAGACTCCATCAGAGCTGCACAGGGGAAATTAGATAATTCTGCAAGGCATAAATCAGAGCAGATCAGTGGATAGGAGTAGCATTTGCTGTGTAGGTACAGTTCACTGTTTATTTCCCCATTTAAATGAAAGAAAACCCAATGACCTAATCAGCAGCATTATCACAGCATGCTTGGTTTGGAAAGCAGGCACAGTCCATCTCCAGCTCCAGGCTGTGTCCTCGCATAAAGGTAGTCCCAGCTAAGCCACCTACCTGCTCCCCTCTGTAGATGACATACTCAGCATAAGCAAGTCCATTCACGCTTGGCCTGCCGATAACAGAGTGGTGCCCAGGAGGGGCGTGAGCCATTTTCATTGTGCTGAACTGAAGAAAGGATTTGCCAAGGGTCACTCTACAGAAGAGCATTTGTCTAAAACGAAAAAAGAGAGTATAATTTTCAAATATCTTACTAGGAGTTGTATGCTTCCAGAAGGACTTCAGTCTTTTGAGTTTATTTCAGTACAATTAATTTCTCATGGCTTTTTAGAGAAACACTTTAAGAAGCCAGTTCTAAGACTGTATAAAACCTGTCACAAAAATCTTTCATGACACTCAGAAGGGAAAACACACAGTTTGTCTAGCCCTCACAGGGAAGCCTGTTCTAGTTCATTTCATATGAAGCTGTTGAAAGAAGCTGAAACTCTCTGTGATCCTACCAGCAGGGAATGGACAGGTGTCAAAGTGTGAGAAACACACTGATCTACTCCAGGACAAAACAAAGCTGCAATTAAGTCCTTTTCCAAAATTATCTACCTCCAATATTATCTGATCCACAGTACACCACACTGTACTGCTGACCATCACTTTGCACTGCAGTTTTGTCTTGAGAGTGCCTGCAGTTTAATTGCTATTTTCCCCTGACTCTTCATTTTCAAACTTGCTGTTTCAAGCCTCTTTCCTGAGCCACTGCTCACTTTGATTTATACTCACTGCATGCTTAGATGTAATTTTTGACCTTCCTGTGGGACTTGCTGCATTTATACTTGTTTTGTTCAACCCTGACAAATGGAAAACTGCATTTTTCCTGCCAAGACCAAGCTCAAGTGGCCATTCTTTGCCTGCATATCGCCCTGTGCCAGGATCATAAAAACCAGGACAGGCAGAATTATGTGTGGGGAACTCTACTGGATTCCTACCTGTGGCAGATGTAACAGGACCTGTCTTTGTGTGTGGGACAGCCAGTTCCTCCCCCTATTCCATACACATATTGGTTGCTTTTAGAGGAGTTCTCAGCAAAGTAAATTCCAGCTCCAAACATTCCTCCAATGTATGCATGCCTTTCATCAAATCCTTTGTGAATGATAGCATTAATAAAAGGAGAGCCTAGAACAGTGACACAAAAAGACACATACTTGTTAAGTTGTATAGTAATACAGGACTCAATGTCAAGAGGCGTTAATCTGCCTCAAATAGACCAATAAATAGCAGAAAGTGTGCTCAGTCAGCTGCAAGGGGGCGATACCCAGCAGGATGCAGTGATGTGTGGGATTTATCATTATATACCAAAATCCCACGTGTGACTCATTTCTTACTCATTTCACAGATCTCATTAAATGGCTTTCCCCCCACTCACATTTCAGTGCAATTTATCTTGTCAATGCACACCCTCTCCAGGAGTCAGCACTGCTTAAGGTGGGGCAAGGTGTCAGGACAATCATACCCAAAACCAATTTCCTATACAGAATCACAGAAGAATCTAGGACAGAAGGACCTTCAGGCAATTGTCATTTGTAGGCATTTCTAGAGAAATCTTGCTGAAACTCATGGTTGGTTTTGAATCCTTTCCCTGATGCTTGCCTAAAGCACCAGGGTAAAACACTTTTCTTGCGTGCTGCTCCCCTCATTTAGAAGACACCATGTCTTTCTCACAGCAATGTAACATCATCCCAGCAGCTTTACTTGAAATGACTAAGATACAGCTTAGCAGAAAACCTTCCTCTTTCTTAAGAAACCAAAACATAATAAAAGTATTTCTTATCCAGTGTTGCTTTTTGGACTGCAGTTACCACACAGAGTAACTCCACCACCCCCACACCCCCTGCATTTCCAGTGTAGAAACACAATTACTTGCATAGGATGGTGACACAGCAACAGTAACATTGCCTGTGGGTCTTTGCAAGGTTTGGGTTTTTTTGGTAAATACCACTACATACAAAGACACGTGACTTCCTTACCGTGAAACAGCATGCGCTCGTTGTGATGATTGTGATTCTCCTCTGAGACCTCCTTCTGTCTGTGACAGAATCTCTCCCGCAACTTCTTGTTCACTACCTTCTGAATCTGCAGTAGAACAACAGATCCAACCATGCTGTTACCGTAACATCTCAATCTCTCAAATGTATTTGAATTGCAATTGAAATGAAATCTAGTTTCACAGAGTTCACATTAATTTGACAGGGAAACTGACGGAAGACACATGAATGCTGTGAAGAAACCCCATGGCTGTTCCGCACGCAAAGCTGAAGTTTCTCCAACAACTCTAGCCCACACCTACAAATAGTTAAAACTACTGTGAAAGTGCAGTCTAAATCCTCAGGTTTAAGGACAACTTTCAGGCTTCTTCTCACAGAGCCTTCAATACCACAAAGAACTACAAACTGAAACTCCTTCCCGCTCTGCTTTGAGCTCTGCTGACTGATTGTCTAGCTCTTTGAAACTTGCTATCTAGTTTAGGTTCATTTTTTATGAAAAGAAACAACTTTTGGTTATTTTCATAAAAAATAATGGGATGTGCTGTCTAATCTATCCATATAATTTCAGCCACATGCTCTTAATACCACTGTGGTTTTTGTAAAGGACTTCACCATTGGCTGGGAGTAGGATGGAAGAGGAGTTTACTTCAGGACACATGATCTATTGGATCAAGTTGCAAAGGTTCTGCACAGGCTTACTTCTCAAAGAGATAGGCAGCACAGGTTTGCTGAAGCTCAGAAACCAAGTTCTGTTCTGATTCCCTCTATTTCCTTCTCCCCACAAAAAGAAACCAGAAAGAGTACCTTCCCTCAGAAAGACAACACTATTTTCTAGAATACCATGGCTTGGAAAATGCATTTTTCTAGTTGGCAAGGGCAAAGGGGGTGGTGTCAAGCTGGAAGGTTGCACAGGGAGATAGAAACTTCTTATTAGAAGTCATGATCAACCTTTCATACACTTGTACCCCAAATCCCCTTTAAAATGGCAAGAAAAGACTACACTGAGAAAAGAGATAAATCTGTGTTGCAAGGGTCAAACACAGAAGTTATAGGCCTCTGAAATTCAGTGAGGTTCTTCACCACCTCTGTCTTCAACAACATTCCTTCAGACTCCTTTAGGAGCCCAAGTGACACTTCTCCCTCATTCCCTGTGCAGAGCATGCATTAATTTTAGCACTTGCATTAACTCTGTTTCTGAGTATCATTTCAACAAAAAACTTTAAATATAAAAGGGCAAACCATTAAACTGATTCTGCCAACTGGTATAAATACTAACATACTTTACCACAGAAAACAGAGAGGTTTTGAAACTTACCCTGATGACATTGTATCTGTTGAAGATCCCGCCAGCATTTCCACCATCCCGGTGCTCCCGGATTGTACTTTGCATCTACATAAAAACCCAAAACTGAACATTCAGCACATAAACCTTCCTAGCAAGGCAAAGTATCCATGCAATGTCTCAGTGTATCACCGGCAACAACAAACAGTCTTGATGGAAAAGGAATTAAAAGGTGTAAAAAAACCCCCAAAAACAAAACCCAAAACCCCACTCTATTTTAAATTGAGGTATACTCTAATTTCTCAAGCACCTGATGATGCAATTATCCAATCTTGTAACAAAAATCCACATGAGAAAAATAGAATAATGGTACTTGCTATGAAAATGATATACAACTAGAAAACCTTCTTTAAATTAGAAAAATATCCCAATATTTGATAATTAATATACAAAAAGATCACTTCATAGTAATAACAAATGTGATTTTAATGAGTTTAGTTTGCATTTCTTAGTATTAGGGAAATACCTGCACTGTAAATTCTCCTATGTCATTAGAAAAGCATTTCTGATTTCCTCAGAAATAGTTTCATTGTGTCTTTTAGAGAAGTACTTATAGCTACAGCAACAATATTTTGTAATAGTTCAAATAAATAGTTCAAATAAATATTCGAATTTACTATGACAGACAAATGACCCTTTCCTTCAGAAGAAAAAGATCTGCACAAACTCCAGTTTATGAAGTTACTAATAAAAAATATGCTTATCTAAGCTGGCAGCAATCCTGATTATCTAGACTTTTTAAACGACTCCAAACACTTCTGTGCTATGGTGTAGGAACATGACACAAATAGAAAATGCACAGTAAAATGGAGTTTCTACCAAACACAACTCTTCAGGAAGTCTCTTTTCTGTTATGTTTTTTGCTTTCAAAATGGTACATGCCTGTAGTTTACTTAAATAAAAGAGCATGTGTGTGTGTGGGAGGCAAAATTACAGTCAATTCTCAATTGTCCAAGAGCTGTTTATCTGGGTTACAGATTAACTAAGCCACTGAGACAAGAGAAAACAAGCTGGTTCACAGAAAATGCTTAGAGAATTGCAAGGCCTTGATGCCTTGGTTTCACACACAGCTTTTTAATTCTCACAGGTCCACCTACCTACAGAAAGCTGTGCAAATCCTCCCTATGAGACAATATCCAAGACAAGATCCAAAACACAACAACAAAATAACACTGGAGTAACACTAAGTGAGCAGAGACCACTTATTAAAAAAATTAGCAGGACATAGCAAAATAATTTCTATCATTGTTCTATATCAAAGGACAAATAAAGAACCTGAAACTTCATATCAGCACTATGCAATTCATAGATCAAAGAATATTTTAGCACTTTCAACACGTATTGCACACTTTAGCTCTGACAGGTTATCAGTGGAAAGAAAAATATACAGCCCCTGAAGCATTAAGAAAGGGACTTGGATTACCTCCTCTTCTACAGACTGATACTCCTTATCATCAGGAGCAAGGTCAAGGAGAATGGTCCCCTGACTCACACAGTGGAAAGTCAAATAAGGATTGGTACCTGCAAAGAGAAGGAATGAAAAGGAGCAACGATCAACAGGAAAAACCAATACCAGCTCTATTTGTATCCATCATGGTCATTGTTCTTAAACAACCCCAGTACAGGAAATGCAAAATAAACACAAGGCATAAGCATAACCTCAAAAACAAATAAAAGTGCCTTCTTTAGCAACAGAGGCTTTAAAAGAGAGAAGAAAAATGCATGTGGGATATAATTGCCCTTTATTGCTTCCTCTTTCCATAGAAACGCGGGGCAGCTAAAACCCTGTAAGGTCTATCCTTCAGGATATAACTGGCCTGGGGGTAGGTATGGAGGGCAAATCATAACCAAAAGCTCCTCTATGGGTAAAACAGGGTCCTGAGAAATGGGAACAGCTTCCAAAGCTGCCTCAGGGGTATCCATTCTCTGAAAAGACAAGTGATCACTTGGTCTGGTATCTCCTTAATATATTCTTTAGCTATCACAACCCACTCAGCCACCATGTCTGCAGCAAACACACTTTCCTGACATTCAGATTCTTTCAAGTCTGGTGACAATGCCTATATTTAGAGAAAGTGACTTATGGGAGCCTGTTGTGTGGTACCCTTAGACTAGCCAGTAAAAGTGTCATATTTACCTTGCTGACCTCCTAGAAGTCTCTCCACACCCTTTATTAATTTGTGGCGATGTCCATATGCATTGATCCCAATTTCTTTAAGTTCCTCATGCCCCATGTCAGCCAACACATCCAGGGTTATCTGGAAAGGTGAAAGATCACAAAAATCACTTGTCAAACCTGGCCTGACTTTCAAGGTTGGAGACCTATCACTTCAGAAATTGGAAAATATTCATGGTGCAACCAAAAACATAAAGGTAGATAATGTTTTGCTTCACTTCTACTTGCTGCCACCTTCTGGCAAACCTGTCCCTATCACAGGACCATGCCCAGCTGCCACAGCCTGAAATTGTGCAAAACTTTCACTTCTCTCACACCAATTAACAACACCTGGTTCTCAAAGAAGGTTCTCACAAACATTTTTCCTTAGGTAGAAGGGGAATGCACTGAAATGCTGGCACAAATACGGGAGTGCTTTTGAAGCATTCAACATTACACAGCATTGTACAATTCATTACTTTCAGTACACAAGCAGAAATTAATATTCTACAACCTTACTAATAATGAGCCAACGTGAAAAAGTGTACATGAAGGTAGTGCTTGGAAAACCAGCTTAAAAGAGCAAGCTTAAAGAAGATGAGCTTGTTTTTTCTACAAAAGAAACTTACAAGAAGAGCTAGATGATTTCAAAATGATGAATATATTGAATCCGATTTGCATTGTTAAATCTTATTAGCAGGGGAAGCTCTCACCAGGTTAGGAGTCAAGGAAGCAAAAGTAGAACAAGACCAGCTAGGCAACAGGAAGGTGTGAAAAATAATAATAAAACTGGAGAAGTGCATAGCTTGGTTTGAGGCTGGTTTCCTTCTGAACAGAAGGAGTTCCAAACTAAAGAGAAGAGCTTATGCTTCATGATTGAGAAGGGGAAAAGTTCTATGGTATTTTATCTTTGAACATTTTATAGAAACAGCTGGAATTGTAAACAACACATCACATTTCAAACCTTTGTTTCCTGATTCCTCAATAAAAGATTAGCAGCAGAGGCCAGTGGAAAAAATAATCATCAAATCCAGTCTCTTGCACTTGTACCTTACACTTCCACATGTACATCCATCTCAGTCATGTAAACAGATCAATTTAACTGCAACATGTTAAATTTAAGAAACGGTACATAAAAGAAATCTACAAATTCATTACAGGTACTTCTGCTGTAAAACATAATGAAAGCTTGAGAAATTTACATTAGTTGTACCCTTTTCATATATGCTGAATTACTGATAAATCTGTAGGTTTTATTCCCCTATTTCTCAATGACTTTTGAAAGTTGGCCTGGCAAAACCCAGTTAATGCCATGGTCCTAACCTAAGAGGAAACGTAGCTTCTGCATTCTGTAGCGTGACTACTCCCATGCTAGGTTTTTATTTCAGCATACAGTCAAAGTGGAGAGTTTCCTAGATCTAACCAAACTATCACATGTAGCACTACAGGTAGTGAAAGGCTTGTTTGGCTGTCAAGACTGCTGAAGGACAAACACAGGTGACATTTGAACCTAACTTCATTATAGTCATCATGTTCAAAGTTCACAAGGTTCAAAATAACTCTCAGAATACAAGTCAAATTGGCAGTCACAGTATATGTGTAAGTGAAAGCTACTTGACACCTGAATCCAGCAAGAAAACATATTTTCATAGGTTTTGCAACTTCACCATATTGTATGTGGCAATTCATTTGCAGAAAACTGAAAGAAAACTTCAACACACTTCTTTCTCTGTAGATGTGAAGTGTGGGTTTTTTCCTTCCCTTTTTCAATTAGAAAGTGAAAATGTCACTCAAATTTATTATGTTTGTTTATCTCCCGAACACAGAAATAGAGATGAAGCTTGCCACTTACCTGTTCTGTCTCAAAGATATCCCGAAGGTGTTCAAGACCCAGGCTTTTTAGGAACTGGGTAATGTTCATGTCAAGACCAGAAACTGTAAGAGAAGAAATAAGTCTTTACATCCTATACATCTGAAGTAAAAAAACCAAACTAACCTCCTTAAAAAAAAATCAAGCAATACCCCTGGTTCTCTATAAAAGGAATCAGAGTTTGGAATTTTAAATCAAATTTTCTATGTCTGTAATAAACAATCTACTTCCATTGTGTCAAAGCTCTGTGCAAAGCTCATCACCGTTCCCTCTTCAGAATCAATTATTAAAAGCACAAACCATCTGTGACAAATACAGGCTCATACTGCAAAGAGAAGGAAAGGAAGGGTGGGTATATTTTTGCTATGCAACCCCCTTAGATTCTGACCTAAAGCATGGACTCCAGATACTAATCAAAGGGTTTAAAAAACCTTGGCAAAATCCCCAGCCATCACAATCATAACTTCTTCATCAAAATAATTCTCATTGGATTTTCTTTATGAAGTCAGTGAACATCTGGGCACCTAATCAGATCTGCATTTGTAGTCAGACCTAATGACTGATAGCAAACACAGATGAACAGTTAGCAGTGAACAGCTAACGAGCATCAGACACTTTAAAACATTGATTATTACAGTTCAAACTGCACAGTATTTTCTGGCTAGTCAGAAATGCTTTTCAGATAAACCAAGGCCTATTTTGATACTAAACTACTGTACTTCTGGCAATGTAAAGTTGTCCAGCAGCAAACGCACCTTCTCCTTCCTTCCTGTCAGTTCCTGCAGCTCCATCCCCAGCATTGGATGCCCCTCCCACAGCCAGTTCTGCCAGTGGCCCCGTGAGGTTATCGATGCTGCTGGCAGCACTCAGGCAGGACGGTGTGGATGCTGGAGAGATCACAGAGGCACTGACAACAGTGGCCTGAGGCTTGAAGCATGTGGGCAAAGCTTCTGGAGGCATCGCATCTATCAGCAGAGCTCGGATATCATCAGCCTGAAAAACAGAAAGAACACCCAACAAGAGCTCCCAGTGTCACAAGTCACTGATCTCTGGAAATAATTTTTAACTGCTTTATTTGATTGTTCTGGTCCCCACTAGAAAGAAAACTGCCAGCTTCTGTTACAGGGGAATTCACAGTTTCAAGAACATTTTGATTCACCACTCAAGACATAGGTGAATCAGGTTCTCCCCATTTCTAAAGGTATATAGGAAGCTACATCTAATTTTTTTTCTGGCAGAATGGCTTTATAAATGCTAAAGCCAGAGGGAACAATGCAGCAACTCTATTTGAAATCCTTCAGAACCTAGGACAGGAAATACCACTTCTTAATTTCTGTCAGGCTCAACTTCAGGTGCACTGGAACAAGGTTTCAGTGGAAAGATTACCACTGCCTTCGCTATAATCATATTTCTTGGGTTAGAAGAGAAAAAATAAAGGACAGGAGCTCAGGAGAAGTATGGTCTTAGCTAACAGCTGCATTTAGCCTTTATTGACTTAATTAAGCAACACCCTCATCTTCAAGAACTTCCTCCTTAAAAATTCTTGTAGAACATGATTAAGACACCCTTATTTTCCTGCAGAGAAATCAAATAACTTTCATCTCCTTCATCACAAAGCAAGTTTTCTAGAGCTCGGATTACTCTGGAGGATATTTCTTGAACTCTCCATAAATAAATCAATAACCCTAAAAGATACTTGCACTGAGACCAGACACAGCGCCCAATTTGGTTGCATTAGCTATTCCATCAAGATTGTTTAAGCTGGGGCATACATGTTCATAAAACCTTATTAGGCTTTTAAACCATTTAAAAGAAAGTTTACAGAAGCCAGTTTTAGTAAAGGTTTGATAGCCACCTACAAATTTTAGAGGTAGAATGAATTCTTTGGAATGTTCTTTTGGAGTTAATTTTTTTAAAAGGAACTGAGGTAATACGGAGGCACTGAGCGTAACAACCCACCAAATGTTCCCATTCCTCTAAAGGTCCATCTGGTGTTCCTCCTAAGTTCAAAGAAATAATCACCAACAGCACACAGACTGACCATCATCAGAGACACTTCAGAGAGTTTTATTCCTGGGAATGAGGAGATTGATCCCAGGAGTGAATATTTAAGGAGAAGCAAACCTTAAATCACAAGCCATGCTAAGATTTCAGCCAAAGGAAAATGCCTGGTCCCATGGATAAAAAGCCACAAAGAGGTAGACAGGAGATGCCCTTCTCTCTCCAGCTCGGCACAATGGAAGCTGAGGACTGCTGATGCCAGGGAGCCATAGAAATGAATTTAATATGCAGAGTACATCCTTCAGAGCAGCCTGCGGCTGGCTAACATGAACTTACTGTTGCCAGGTCTAGTGGTGTCTGACCCTCTTGGTTCTTCATGGTTGGATCTGCTCCATGAGCTAACAGCAGAGCACAGAGCTGTGTCCTTCCTTTTTGTGCAGCTTCATGCAAAGGTGTGAATGCCCATTTATCTGTTGCATTTACACATGTATTATATTTGATCAACAGTGCTGCTATGTCCACATGCTGGAAAACACAAGAACATCCTAATCAACATGACACTGGTAAAACATACATTCCTTTTTTTATGCTGGACGTAATGGTGCGTAGAGACTCTTGTGGTTTCTCTTTCCTTAATTCATTCTGCTTCCTGTGTCACAGGAGGAGCACATTCTCCAGATACCAATTCATACTGCAGCTCCACAGTCATCTGCGTCTGTGCACTAGCAGATCATTCACCAGCACAGAAGAATTGGGATCAGGCACAGAAGCAGATTTATGTCAAATTACCCCAAGTACACAGCATGAAGTTTGTGCCAGCTGCAGGAGCAGACATGATACTTAACCCTGCATAAAAGAATTGTTTGTGGACAAATTTGAAAGAACTGGTGAATTTACTGGGCTGCAACTTTTGTGACACAATACTAGAAGCTCTGAAGATCAATGTGTTGTGCTACTGAGCCACCCCTGTGCGTACACAGTCGTCTTTGTTGTACTTTCTTTCTTGCAAGACTTTGAACTCATCTGTGGCATCACAGATCTGTTCTATCTTCACTCATACTTTATGAGAGCTGTAATTGATAAAATGTATTATGAGTGTCACAAGAAATAGCTGCTTTACATGGGTTATAAAAGTAATGAACTTATAACCCCATGCTTCCATCAATAAACTGTTCTTGAAGTCTCCCAAGCAGAAATAAGAGAAAACTGACAAATGGAATTTTTGCCTGCCTCTAACCAGTAGGTCCTTCTTGTGCAAGACAGCAAAGAAAAAAAAGCAGGTAGTCAAAATGAATGGGTGGTAGCATGAAACACTAAAATTTTAAGCAGAGGCACAAAGAATTGCCAATGGATTTCCTTCTTCCCTTCAATGGCAATTAAATGACTCTTTGCAGCACTCATAAACAGCTTGGTCTCTGAACAAGTGTGGTTTGAAAATACTGCCAACTTTATTTTTCCTCTCTGCCAAACTTCTAAAGCAATTGCTGTTCCTGTGATTTTTCTGTCACAGAAAGCCCTATTGAGGGACACACAGCATGAAGTACTGGGTGGGAGAACTGAAGAAATTTTGTGAGGAAAAGGCAGAGCTTGTGAATCTTGCCAGCTATGAACTTGTGAAACCATTACTCCTCTCCTCTCTACCACCCATCACAGAGATTTGAACAGGCTGATGACAGTTCACAGAGAAGTGTGGGATGCCAGGAAAGGTATGAAGCAACTCTTAACTAAATAAGCTGATGGAGAAGCACCAAACATTGCCTTTTTAATGTTTCCTAGAGGAAGCAGGGCAACCAGGTTAGATTTGCATTATGATTTTTAGAAATGATAATCCACTAAAACCAATCTCTGACATTTCTCTATGCCAATAGAAATGGTTTGGGTTTGTGTAAAATGTGTGTTTTGTTTTCTCATGCCAAAGAAAAGAACACAGTCTTTCCAACAGAATTTATCTCTAGATCTTAGAAACATCTTGGGAATGAATGCTTAAAGGCAGATGCTGATAAACAATATTACTTGGTATTAAGACCCTGTAACACAAAAGAATTCTGTGCTGCTTTCTAATCCTTCATCATGATTTGGGGCCTTTTGCTCTTTGGGACACTGGGATCCCAGAGTGATGTAAAGAACCAATACAAATGGTGTAGACAGAGTTCCATTGATGCTCTTTTTAAAAACAAGGTGAACACTGCCCTTTTTATTTCATTTGCTCTCAAACAAAAGCAATCATGGTTCTGTTGGGGTCACCTGTTCCAGATTTTCCTGTACTTGTGCCAGGGCCAGGTAAGTAACAGACAAAGCATATCGTGACCATCAAACCCAGTACTTCATGAGCTTCAGATCCTCTCTGACTGTAAGCACAGTGCTAGAAGCTCCTCAAGCACTGTCTCTGTACAACTATTTACAAGAGAGTTCTTTCTCACCCAATCCACAACTAACAACTGCTTATAAGCAATCTATTAGGCATCTGTGCAACTGGGACACAGATGCTTACTCCTATATGGAGGAAAGAGGGCCTGACTCATCTGAAATGGCTTGAATCCATCACTGCACCCCTTGCAGCAGATGGCTTGCCCTGGAGAACAACCACATTACAAACAGTAGTCCTTCAACTCTAGCAATAGATTCCCACCAAACACCAGCTGTAACACACCTCCACTTCCCTGTCATCATCTGCACACAATCCCCTGCTATTTTTCTCTTCCTTCCATCTAAGTCTTTCAGACACAACTTGAGGTCTTTTCTGTTTCGAATATCACCCTAAAATGTTCAATCCTGTGCATCTGCCTGCCTGCATAAAAGCTACATTGTAGTGATCTTTCCAAACTGCAGCATTTAACTGCTACAGCACACCTGAATCTGTGTCCTATTTTTAATGTGTAGGACTGCAAACAGGACTCACAACAGCAACTTAGCCTGACAAATACTTCATCAAAACCTAAACTGTGTTCACAGCAAAACAGCTGCAAAATATCTGCCTTTGGATATGACTTCAAGGAGTCCCTTGCTGTTCTACTCATGGCAAGACTGCCTGCACCTACCCCATAGGATGCTGCATTGTGTAGGGGAATTAATCCTCCTTTGTCCTGGGCATTAACGTCAGCACCATGCTCAAGAAGGTATTCAGCTACTTCCAAATTGTTGTAACCAGCTGTAGAAAAAGCACAGGAAAAGAAATTAGGTACTAGGAGAGCTAAACTAAAGAAAAATATTCAACAGAAAAGCTAAGGCAATTTTTCAACTGCAAAAGTTCCTTTTCCCTAGCAATTGTATTACCTCCTGAAATAGAAGCCCTACTTGACTCTTTGTACAGGACAATTCTCTATGAAACTCTTCCTATACCAATCCTGATTTTGGCAAATTACATCTGTAGACCTACCACAAACATACAAGCCTTGAAAACCTGGCACGTTACCCACCTGCGAGATGCAGTGGTGTTGAATTTCTTCCCTGGGTGTCTCTGCAATTGATATTTTCTTGAGTACACAGCTTCTGCACTCGTGCCAGGCACCCCTTCTTGGCAGCATCTAGCAGGGCAGCATCTCCTCGCAGTAAGTCCTGGATATCTGTGTCCCCTTCTTTCACCAAATCTAAAGGAGTGTTCCCGTCTCGATTCTTTTTTGTTGGATCAGCTCCGTGCTGCAAAGAGCAAATGGAATGCTAGTGTCACAGTCATACACACAGCAGTGCACGTGTGCAGCTACTGTGCCAAATAAAATAGGATTTTGCAGACCTACCATAATGAAGTAGTAATTGTACAGATTAGTAGGCATAAGAAAATAAATTCAGAAGTCTGGGGCCTAAAAGCACTAGTCTGAAACACAGCTGTGTGAATCTCAATTCCACAGGCAAGAACGGCAGCCCTCTTCAAGAGCTGTCCCTGCTCTACCTGCAACTGAAGTATGTTCAGGAGCATTTCCTGCATGTAGCTATTTCTTACTGTCACAGCAGTGTGAAAGGAAAGCCAACTGCAAGTGTCTTGCTGCCAGTCCTCCCCTTCTGCTGAAAACTGGTAGGAATCAAATGGCTGGCAGAAGTATTTCCTGAGCACTACCTTCTGAGCTAGCAAAGCCAGGCTCTGAGTTTTACTAAATGTCACCCTGATATTGAAAGGCACTTTTTTCAGAAGGGAACCAGCAAAATACTCTTCTCTACACTTTCCAATAGACAACAGCACCATCTTAAGCAGTTTACAGGTCTTTGGAAGAAGTGAAAAAAAAATTTGGTGGACAAGTGGAGTTGGATATCCACTGGAGTGTATCTGTGCTGGTAAAACATGTAGATCAGGCAGTGATAAGAACACAGTACTGGAGCATCAGGGGATGAGAAGGGGAACACACAACTATGCAGAGCATATGGTGTGAGTCACGTCCACATTCAGGTTTGTGGGAGGACAGCTCCTTCCCTATTCACTCTCAGCAGCAGTGGGAAAAAACAAAGATAGATAAAGCAGAGGCAGCTGCTGGTGCTAGAGTTTTCTGGCTGACCTCTTCAGAACAGTCAAGCACAATCCCTGCCAGCAAGTCTACCCTGCCATTTCCCACTGGACTGGGAATGGGAGAACAGAGAGAATTAACTGCTTTGTATTTGGAAGCAGTACAACTGGGCTCATGGTGCAAAGGATGAAGAGCAAGGGACAGAAAGGACAGAGTATTGATTACATAGAAGCAGTTTCCACAGCTGTGGTTCTTTTAGGAAGAGAGCATTCTTTGTGGAAAGATTTCTAGACTGCAATAACTCCTCTAAGATATGACCTAAAATCCCTTAATTTAAAACTCATCAAAATTGGAACTATTTAAATAGTTCCAAAATAAATATCTGAATGAAGAGACAGTGTCTTCTGTGACCCCTTCCAAGGCATAGAAATAAATGAAGGTGGCCATTTCAAAGAAAGGTGATTAAAAAAGACACTGTCTCCAAAATGTCTGTTTATTTTTGTTTCCTTCTTCAAGCAGATCAGGAGAGAAGGAACACAAGTCAGGAGGGGTCAAGCTCAACGTCCACAACTCAGCAGAACTGACAACACTGCCAGCTGGCATAGGAGGCACAGCAGGAGAAACCCTGAGTAAACTGCAGTGTGAGCACATACCCACAGACACCCAGAGACTTTACATCTGTGTCACCTTAAGGGCATATTTAGCTCTTATCTCGTGAAAGAGTGATTTTAAAAACCTAAATTTCAGCACTTTTCTATTTCCTGTTGGACATCCATTCAGGATCCTCTGAAGACAAAATATGGGTAAATTCCCTGTGGAATGACCAGAAAACGCCAGAGATCTCCAGCATCTATAATGCAACACTGTGCTTGAGAGATTACAGGTGTTCTATAGCTTGAGCTAACATCTCTATTAGGGTGTTACTTCCAGGCCACCACCATGCCTACTCCACAGACATCTCTTAATATCCCTTGGTTTCTGCTGTAGATGTGCTTCACACTATCATTCTTCTCTCTCTGACTGCTTTTTTGGTAATCAAGTGAAATAGTTAATGATATAGGAGGGAAATAGTGGGGCTTTGTAGCAGCAAATGAGAAGTGGCTGGGGTAGATCCTCATTATCTTAAGACTATCCATATTCTGCCTTTCTCCTATTTTAAATGTTGTGCTTCAGAGGGACATAAGTAGGCAAGGCTGAAAGAGGAAATGGGATTGGCAAGAAATTTGACTCTAGGACCCCCTTTCATCCCCTCAGGGCAGGATCTGACGTTATGTTAAGAAGTTCCTCAAATTCATGTTTCTCACTGGAAATATCTTTGCATTACCTCATGCTTTTAACAGGTTCTTCCTTTAAGTATAATGAATATTTATGCCACAGTATATTAACATGCATTTCCTCCAGGAGCTTGATAAATTATACATTAACATAACAGTTCTGAATTCCTCTCATACCAAACAGCATTTAGGACCCACCTTCCGCTATTGCTCTGTAACACACTCTTGCATAAGTATTAACAGAATTTACTTAAATGCAGTAACTATTTCAGAAAGGGATGGATAGGACAAGGTAGGGAGTTAACACACATGCTGGAAACAGTACTTGTACTGATGATTCTTTTTATGTCAATGATATTACACAAGAAACCATAAAACAATTGCAAGATAAAAATTGATTCAAAGATACCACAAAGAATTCACTGAATGCAATTAACTTTGCATTAATTAATCTTCAGAAAAAATAAATATATATGCATTTAAGGACAAATCTGATATCTCCAGCACATACTTTTAAAAGCAGTTTGCAGATTTCGTATTTTCCTTTTGCTGCTGCTTCATGTAGAGGAGTGAATTTCCACAGGTCTGCCACGTTGACAGAAGCACCGTGCCTCACTAGGAGTTCAGCCACTTCGTAGTGTCCATAAGAACAGGCATTGTGCAGGGGTACCAAGCCACTAATCAAAGAGAAAGCATTAATAGCTAGAGAATAAAATCCTATAGGCAATCAGTGGATAAAACCCCCACTTTCACCAGACATTATTGTTATCTTTCAGTTTTCCAGTTTTCATGGTTTTATTCCTCTATTAAAAAATCAATTAAAACTTAATTATCCTCCTTCAGTTCTCATCCACAAGACTTTCAAATACTTAGTAAGCCCCAATGTTACAGCTTCCATAAGCAACCTCAATGCTGTTAATAACAGACAAAAACTAAATTGCTCACAATTGTTCTAAGTTTAGATATTTGAGTATAAATTTCAAAAAGGACATAACACTATATAATCTGTTTGAAGTGCAGTTATTAGTAAGTACTGCACATCTGATAGACACAGAAAGATACCCAAACATTTCTTCCAGGGTAAGCCTGAAAGTACAGTATTGGAAATGTATTATCCTCCACCCTGAACTAATATATGGAGTAAAAGAGCGAGCATAACCATGCTGCTTCACAACTAAGGCAAAAGAAATGTAAATGTTTTATATACTTTAACGGAATATTAACTGTAAAAAATATTAACTTAATAATAAAAGCTAACATAATTAGAAAAATGCCCTGAGATAACCCTGTTATTTTACCCCATTTTATTCAAAACTAATTTTAGATCACCTAAAACAAGTTAAAGGCTGCTTTTAAGCAAAACAAAGTCTCCAAAATGGGCAAAAAGGGGAAGAGAAGCATCATGTATTACAGTTCCAGGTAAGTACTTGATATTGGCTTCTCCAGAAAGCAAAGTATGCTGTAATGGTCTATAAACCTCCCTACAGCATGGGAACAATGCTCAACAAGGAGGAAAGATTTCCAAGAGAAAAACACCATGGTCACTGAAATCTGAAGCAAAATGAATATATAAGGGATATAAGCCTCACACCAAGAGAGAACAGCAGAACATATCAAGGAATGAAATGTACCCTTTATCTTTGGCATGCACATCTGCTCCATGGTGCAGGAGATACTCCACCACTGACACCCGGTTATATCCCGCAGCAAAGTGCAGTGGTGTTGAATGACGGCCTTCCAGATCTCTGCAATTCACATTCTGAGGGCTGCAAAGTTGCTGGGGAGACAAAAGAACACAAAACCTAGTACAGAACTAAAACTAACAAATAAGAAACTCCCCAAAATCAAACAGCAACAACAAAATATGAAACAAACAAACCCAAAAGCAAATAACTAAACTACCACCTTCAAAGACCCCAACACAAAATTTGATCCACTTATATTATACAAATATTTTGAAGTATCAGGAAATTTCTTTCCACTTACGCAAAGTTAAAAAGTAGGAGTTCTAAATTTACAGCTCAATGTACTTCCATAACAAATAAGACTTAAATGATGGAAGCAGTGTGAAAATGTTCTTAATGTATAAGAAAGGGTGAACTTCTACATCATCAAGTACTAGGTTCAAGGCCATATAACTTTCTCCAGATATATTACCAGATGTATTTCTGGTCCATACGGCCTCCAGAAAACCAGAAATATTTAGCTTAGCAGTCAAAGGAGCTGCTGGTACACAAAATTGCTGCTGTTCGAATATTAATGTATATCATGCTGAAGTTCAAGGTGGGAAAGTATGCACAAGAGTCCATCTGCAGGCTGTTTTGTCCACAGATCAAGGATCAAAAACAAGATCAAACCTTCCTGTGATGGTGGGATTCCATGGCCTGATCCTCCACCTTCAGATTAAGGATGGTTTAAAATATTAAGTCTGCTACCTGTTAACAGTGTTTGCTTGCCATCTGATTGAATCATGCCCCAGAGGGCTTGTTTCTACTAAACTGTGATTCTGAGAATCACAGAATCTGCTTCAAAGAATTATGGCTACATCTGAGTCCATCAAAGACATGAATGTGTGAAGGACTGGCAGAATAAACAAGAAACACAGAAACCTAACAGAAACACAGCTCAGTACACCTTAATGTACTACCTTCTAGAAAAAAAAAAAAGGAAGATCCATGACTCCGTGACTTCCCATTTTTTATGATTTTTATGATCCATTGGGCACTGTTTCCACAAGCCTTGCATAGCAATGCAAAGTAGAAAATTCCCATGAACTGTGCAAACCTACCTTCACAGTTTCCAAGTCTCCAGCTTTGGACGCCTCTAACAACCGATAATCCACGTCGGATGTGCGCACCGGTGTACTTTCTACATAGGGAAAAATGCTTTAAGATTACTTAGGATACATCAGTTGTATTAACTTGTGCTCAATGTATTTTCCAAAGCTGGGGGTGAAGTTGATCTGTTGTTACTTTTGAAAATGCAGCTGGGATTGTGAAGTTCAAATTCATATTGCCAACATGTCTGAATAAGGCACTTCAGTTTTAGAGCAAATCAGTCAGATTTTGACTCTAAAGCTGACATGATTCTGCCAACATTCTTCTCTCTCAGTCCACATATATACATTCATGTGCACATTTTAACAGGTAATACTACCCAGGTAACCAGCCACATCTCAGGAGTGGGTACACTTCAAAACAGTCCTTTGCACTGCTGTAAAATGCTTTTTCCTTGTTTTGTCCTGTTTTAAGGCAATATTGTTGAAAACACTGGAGGAAATGGAGTTTCTAGTTACATGTCTTCTCACCTATCTGGATATCTGCCTTTGTTTGACTACCTGCACATCTCACTGTAGGGTGAGTTACTTGCTCTTTACTAGGTATTGATGCAATTATTCTTCTCTGTACTTGCAAAAATTCAAATGTAACGTGGGTAAGAGGATGCAAACCCTTAAGCACTTATATGAAAAATAGTGCCACCCTTTTTAAACATCTATTCATCATTTTAATAGAAGATATAGACAAATTGTTACCTAAGCACTATCCAGAGCACTTTCACAAGAGATTTGAAGTCAAAGTTGAAACTGTTTAGCAACTATCAGTGTTTTTCTGCCAGTAACACTCTGCTTGTGACTGCTGAAGTAGGGAGTACCTAACAGGTTGGTTGATGCAGGGAAAAAGGTTTCTTACATGCTCAGCAACATTCCAGTTGCCTTGGAACCTGCTACCAAAAGAATCCCAAAACTCCCTACATGTGTCTTCCTACAACCTTCCTGTATGGACAGCATATTCTAGATCTACAGGATGATTATCTTCTTCTCCATTTGCACAAAATCACTGAACTGAGCAGAGCTATTTACTTATTTTCTGAGAAGTGTCACACAACACATACTGTAGTTGTCTGCACTTGATGGCAGAAAGGAGAGATGAGAAAACTACTTCAAGTCTCATGCACTGAGAAAGAAACAAGATTCAAAGCTGTAAAGCGAGAAGCTGAAGCTCAAATACACAAGCCTTTACTTTTACCCACCACTTAAGATCTGTTGCACTGCTTCATTTCCCATCTGTGCTGCTGTGAAGCCTTGCAAAGAGATGATGGAGGGATCAGAGCCGTAACTCAGCAACAACCGGCAGGTTTGCAAGTGCCCTGCTAACGCAGCCCTGTGCAACGCTGTCTGACCAAGTGTGTCCAGTGCATTCATCTGAAAAAGCAGCAGCAATATGAAATGAAACACTCTTGTAATTAAAAGGCTGCACCTGTCCCTGTCCTTAGTAAGAAGAGCAGTAAGAAGAATTTTTCAGCATACAAATTTACCTATCAATTCTTCTGCACTGCAATTAAACAAAACCAAATGACAAAACAGGCAAATACTCCAATGGAAAAATAATTTACCACAGATGTTTTCCTGTCTTTTAACAACACAGGTTATTTGGTTGCATGGCTAGCAAACAATATAGGATCCCCAGAACCATACTCTAAATAGTGATCAAGCTTTTGTGAAATTTGATGAAGACCAAACTCATGCAAGAAAAGAAACACTATCACAGTTTGACAAAGAGGTAACTTGACGTAAATTGTTACCAAACAATTCAAGGATCTTACAGCTTTAAGGAAATTTCAATCTGTCATTGTCAAAAGAAGAATAACTCAACATTACCCAGTACCAAGAACTAATGCAAAACAAAGATGTCAAATGAAGAATTCTATGAAGGAGTTGGGGGGAGTTGGAGACAAACATTTCCTCCTCACTTTTTGTGCCTTTACATCAATGTTAAGTATAACTGAATATAATTCTTCTCAATACAAGGCTGTATAAAAAGGAAAAATGGAGTATAATTTTCAGAGTATGATATAATGGAAACACATCCATCTGTCAAGATCTAACAGAGCAGCTAAATAACTAGAAGCATCTCTCCCAGTGTGCTATCAAAAAAAGGAAGAGAATAATAGAGAGCTTTAAAAAGCGGAAAAACATCCCCATGAAAATAACCTTTCAAGAAGATACTCTGTACCTAGCAGCGATTCATGACAAATTTAAATGCAAATGCCCAGCAGCTTTTTTACCACTTTATGAAATGCAGAACTACTCTATAGTCTCTGCAAGCAACTCAGAACCTGTTATCTGTTTCCAAGCCTACAGATTGCAGGCTGTGAACTGCATGCATAATAAACTTTGTTACTGTGCAAAATTCACCTTTTTACCATCCCAAAATCTTTGTGGTGACAGCAAACAAAGGTTTTGCTTGTTATATCTCACCTCAAATGCAGTATGCAAACCCTGCTAGCCTTCATGAAACCAGTGAAAAAGCATTTTGGTTAAGACACTTATTCTAAAACTAAACAAAATTTAACTAAAACTAAATTAAATTAACTATGTAAAGATCTACTACCAGATAGGGTAAAAAAGTAAAATACCTGCAATACTGCAATATCAAGTCACAAAAAAGAACAAAGAACAACCAAATAAATGAAGAGTGTAATTTGATATTGTCTGAAATTATTTTACAGACTGACAGGGTAGGAATTTCTCATATCACAAACCTCTCTTGCAGCAAGATGGACAGGAGAACAGGTCTGCTTTCTTCTAACTGCACTCAGCTCATGACACTCTAATAGGATTGCCCTAAAAGTGTTGTTTCAAATAAAAAACTTACTGCTATCACAAATATTAACTAGATGCTGAATGTCCCAAATCCATCATTTTGTTCATATGATAATCCTCATCTGTTTCAGGATACCAGATACCTTTCACCACTGATAAGGGCACAGAGGTAAGCAGAACTCGGGGCTACACACATTTAGTAATGGTAAAAGCAGAATGAAATGAAATTTGTGGATTCTCAAAGTAGCTGATAACGCTTCATTCATCCAAAAAAAGAAAATCATAAGTAATGTATTCTTTATTACTGACTTCCTGTGTTAAACAGGCCTGTACTGAACAAAGTGTAGAAGCAATAGCAGCAAGGCATTCACCGTGCACAATTCGATCCTGACTATGTCCCTGGAAAAAATGTTAATATTCATTTGAAAAGAACACTGTCAGAGTCATCAGAGCCATCATCTCACATGTCTTATCCAAGGTCTCCTTTCACCTCTAAACCATTATCTTTGCCAACAATCAATTCTTCTGGCAGAAGAACATCAGCCATTTGAAGAAATACCTGCTTCCTTCTGAGATAAAAAGAGCTGCAGTTGACAGAGAGATGATGCACCAAATGCAGCTGCTCTTTACCTCAGGAGCAGAGTTAGGCTTTGCAAGACAATTTCACTGGGAATATGCTTACTTTGGGGCAGATCTTCGCTCAGCAATAATGCACCACTTCTCTAAAACCAGCAAAAGAATATACTCTAATAAGGCTTAAAGCAAGAGGACTTACTTCCAAATGAAAATCAACTTAAGCACAACAAACTGAAATACAAAATTGAGATTTAAAGTCTCAAAAATCAGAGCTGGTAAGACATATACCTTGGTTAAACACTGTTCAATACCAGGTCCAAAGTCATGAGCCATTTCAAATTCAAAGTCTAAACTCTGTTTGACAACATGTGAAATATGCAAGGTATACTGCTTTAACTGTGTCCTGAGTAGCCAGATTGTTCCAGCTGCACTTATTAAAAAAAAGATAAATATCAATTTGGTCCCCTTTATAAGCAGTCTGAAATTAGAAGGCTGTAGCTCTGAATTATCTTACAGACAAGTTTTCTTCAAGGAGTCAAAATGACAGGTTTGACAGCTTTACTCCACAGTGCACTGGCTCTGGATCCAATTTCTTCACCTTTTAGCATGGAAGCAGTCATTCCACTGATCAAAATGCAATGTAAAAGCAGAATACAGTTATCAATTGAAAAGAGTTTTTAAATAAGTGGTTTCAGAGAAAGATACTGTCCTATTCAGTACTACCCAATGCAGACTTCCTTCTGGTTCTTTCCTCTCTTTCCCTAATTTCCTTTTGCCCATCCTGAACAGACACAGTAGAGAAATGGAAATGGTCACATATGATCAGACACTACTGAGATTTGCCCTTCCCTCACTGCTGCTCTCTTGGAGCAGTCTACACAGTTACAGCAATATTCCCTTGGCTGCCAGGCACTTGTGGTAGCTCAACAGCTCGCATCTGTTCAGGAAACATTTTTTGCAATACTTCATAATCATATAGGCTTTCTATCAAGATCAAATGCCCTAAATATCCCTCCTGCTCCTTGACACTACAAACAGCAGCACAAAAAGCAACAGCTTCCAAGAACTGCGATTTTCTCTGTAAAATCTTACTAAAAGACGTACATTCTAAAAATCCCATGTGAAACTTGTGTTCTGCCAGCAGTTCCATACCACAGTATCCTTCCCTGCAATGCAAGTGCTCTAACTGCTCTCCTCCTGCACTAATTCTGAAGACAAGCATGCAGTATGTCTTGTGTCTTGTTGTCTGTCCTGGGGTGACTTTATGATGCTTGCATCCCCATTTGTTTATTTAGCCCAGCAATAAGTTTTGCACCTTTAAGATTGCTTCCAAGGGTGAAGGGGAGGAGAAAAGAAGGGCAGAGGTCTCCTCCAAAATTTGCTCTAAACCAGGACATTGTCCAACAATAAACATAGGAGTGAAGCAGCACTGGTGACAATTTCAAGCTCAGTCAGCAGAAAAAAAGCAGGAAAAAATGGTCAGTTTCACTCTGAAAGCTCCTATAGGATCCAGTCAAGATGTTCCACAATTACTTCTTCTGCATAGAAGCTTAAGATTAAGCTCAGCATGTTTGGATGTCTAAGCAGTGAGAAAAACTGAACCAGTAAATCACAAAAGACCACACAGGTCTTTATGTTGTTAACCATCATAGTCTAGAATCTGCTACATTTCTGAAAGGTAATTTAATTTTTCAATTCTTAGTGTTCCCTGAGAAAATCATACCTCTCCCTGAAATGTTGGAAGTAAATGTGTTACACAACAAGGTTATTCAAAAACTTTTCCGTTTGTGTGTGGGTCTAGATAGATGGTGAACATTTGCAAATCCATGATCATGAAAGGCTGGCAACATGCTACTCCAATGCACAGAAATAACTGCATTATGCAAAGATGCATAAAGCAAGATCTTCCCAGCAGAGCAAAATGAATTAACTTCTGCTACCATCACGAACAGGGACACTATCTCTCTGGCATGACCTTAAAAAGGCTCATTTTCTCTTGCAGAAGAGAGGCATATCATAATTAAAGAGCATTCATCATCATCTCTGCACTTGCCCAAGATACCAGTGAACTCGCATGCTTGCAGGTCTTTCTTTCCAACAATCCTTCCAGTTCAGAAAGTATTCTAATCCTTTACTTCTGCACTGCTAGAAAGCTGAGTGTTTTTCTGAACACATTAATTTCCCATGTGTCTATAAATTTGGACAACAACTTAGTCATATGAAATATTCAACTATCTAGAAATACAACAACAAGATGAAATGCACTTTTCACTAGTTCACCACTTTCAAATTATTTTTTAAATTAAATATTTTGATAATTTTCAAAGATAAAATCATGGCATTTGAAGATTTGATTAAGGGTCTAATAAGAATTGTTTATGTTTGAGGATTCTTTGAAGATGCTCTGCTTTTATTTTTCATATGGTACTTTGAGAATATTCCACATCAAACAAGCAGCGGTGTGAAATGCTGTCTCACACAAACAGGGCAGGCAAACAAGTAAAAACTGGCATTTAAAACCACAAATATTTATGATCAATATTCTTGAAGGAAATTCTAAGAAATCTCAAGGTTTCTCACCTGTTCTTTAAATTGACAGTCAACTTCTGCAAATTCAAGTACCAAGCTAATGAAAACATCTTCCATGGAATGTGTGTTGATTAGACACAACATGCTGATGTGCAACTAATGTGCACAAGGATTTCTTCACAGTTCACATTAGGAACCTAGTTTGTCCTGTCAGTAAGGGCCACCAAGACACACCAAAATAAGCAATTCAGGGTTAATTGCTTGCCAGTAGGCAAATTCTTCCCAATACAAATCCCAGAATCACAGAACAACCTGAGTTGGAGGGGAACCATCAGGATCATCGATGGGTCCTGTCTGCACAGGACACCCCAAGAGTCACACCATGCTCCTGAGAGCATTGTCCAAACACTTATTGAATTCTGTCAGCCTTGGTGCTGTGACCACTTCCCTGGGGAGCCTGTTCCAGTGCCCAACCACCCTCTGGGTGAAGAATTTTCCTGATATCCAACCTAAACCTCCCCTGACACAACTTCATGCTGTTCCCTCAGGTTCTGTCACTGATCAACAGAGCGAAGAGAACAATGTTCTCAGATGTTCTTTCTGTAAAATAAGTCTCAATCAAGCACATGTTATTCAAGCAGTCCTTCACTATTTATTATCATCTAACATACTTCAAACAGCAAATTTACACAGTGGTAACATTATGGATAATTAAATCCAGCTCCAAGACCACAAACCACCCCCTGTTCATCCCAAATTCCCTAAAGCAGTCTTTATCATGCTTTAGCCCTTTCCATAGAACAAAAAAGACTATACATACATACTCCACTGTATGTGAACTCACTTTTGCTGTTTGACACAGATGCTCCTCATGAAAACAGAAGAATTTCCTATAAAATGCTAAAACAATCCTAAATTATTTTCTATCTACAGAACTTTATATGACTTTGCCTCCTAGAGCTATTACTGCTGGTTATTTTGTGGATCAGCTGACTGACTTTTGTCATAGTATTTCAGAAGAACAAAGTTCTTCTTTCTTTGAATTACACATCTTTTTCAAATTGTTACTCTCTCAGTAATCAGCAGTGGTTTCCAGAAGGGGGATTAAAGCTGGCTTTAACAGTAACTCTTTTGGCAGAAGAAATGGCTGCAAAGTGAAAAAGCTCTACATGGTAGATATCATCATACACACCTCAGTAAGCATTTTGCAAGAGATCACACTGGAAATTTTTATTTTATTTTATGTTGAAAAAATAGAGTTTGATGGAAAAACTGAATATTTTGAAAAGGGGAAGGCTGCTTGGTGGCTGGTTGTGGGATAATTTTGCTTTACTATTTGCAATAATGACTGTGGCACAGGAGAATTGTGCTGAAGGGCACAAATATAAAATATTAGCAAAACCAAGATTCTCTGTGCACTGTAAGATTACAGGAAGTATCTGAGTACTACTGTCTCATTTCTATTATAAAGGCAAATAGGATCCCAGTATGCATGAGTCAGGCCCTTACAACAGAGATACAGAAGTGTCATCATGGAAAGCAGTGGTGGAATGAATTCTGTTCTTTCTGCCTGAACTCCAAGATTTCCTCTGGTGCTAGTAAAGAGAAGGGCTTATAAGGATGAATAGGAAAGACAACATTCCCGTATAAGGGAAGATTAGGTGTTTGAGGCTCTTAGCCTACCAAAACAAAGGCACAGAAGAATCAGCTTGTTCAATGCAAATACCTTACTGAAGGAAGCATCAAATAAAAAGAGAGGTATTTAAAAATCAGGAGAGTGCAGTTCAAAGAACACATGGATCTTCACTGGGAAGCTGCTATGCCAGGGAGACTAGATTCACCAGCTCATGAGAACCCTCTCTTGTAAAAAATACAACCAGACATGATCAAAGAGCTTAATATATCTGATTACAACTTATGAAGTACCTAAAATTCAAGACACAAAAAGAGAAAACATGAAGGAAAAACTTCCAAACACACAAGAGAAGAAAAACATCAAAACTCGCATCATGCTTCAGGAATGAAAGCTGCCATGTAACAACAGTCAGAAACAAAGATATCCCAGTGTCAAGAGTATCTGATGAACCAAAAGCCTACAGTGCTTTGACCTCAAAGCATGAGCAAGAGGTCAAATGATAATATACAAGCAATACAAACATTTTAAAGTGATAAATATGCCTAGTTAACTAAGTAATATTCTTGAGCATCTTCCCAGATGGGAACTTCAAAGCGCCTCATAAAGCCTTAATGATCTACCTCTCATTGAAAATTATGGGTGCCTTATTTACTGTTTTACAGCTAAGAAACTTTGGACACTGATCCACTGCACTACGGAAATATGCACTTAATATTAACTTTGATTAGTCTCCTGCCATGCACTTAAGTGCTTTGCTAGATCATAAATGTGAATGGCCTATCCTCAGAATAACATAGGATATGGGATATGAATGAAGAAGGAGGTTTAATGATCACTATCTACCTCTAGTTGCATACTGTTCGTGGAATAAAAGACAGAACACACCACTCAGCATCATTCTGTAGATAACTGTGCACCACTCAGCACCATTACTCAGTCCACAAGTGACTCATGGATCACAATTTAAGAACCTCTGCTTCAGGACATAAAAGAATTACAAGCTATCATCAGAATGTGCTACTCAGAAAACAAAATGGGTCCACTTTAGTAAGGATGCCATCTTTGAGCTTACTCCTAAGCCTGACTACAACTGAGACAGATTTTCAAGGGAGCACTAATTTAAATAAGAATACAGTGGCAGCACACAGAAGCTCCTTGGATTTCAAAGCAGGTAGTACTTTGGTATGAGTACATCTGAAACTCCAGCATGTCCAGTTCAGTGCCCACCCAAATACCATCAGTACTGAATTCCTGTGCAAAAGCAGATCCATAAAAGTCATGAGGTATCTATTCCTATGGCAAAATTATTTTTTTTTTACTTTCAGTGCATAGATATGCTACTAAGTGTGAATTTGGGAAAATAATAACCAACAGTTTTAATGATTATAATCAAGAACTTTGGCCTTGCTTTCCCCCTTAGGCAAAACTTAATAGTCACCAGTGCATTAGGACTCTCAAACACGATCAACTCTGCTGTGTTATTGCTGTTGAGCTATTTTATGATCCATTAAAGTACTATAGAAGCGAATAAAAAATCTGGCAGTGAGCTCTCATAAAGGCTTATAAATTAAAATTCATTGTTTCAAAATAAAAACATTTGACTGTGTATACAACTACACTGCTCATACCTCCAACCACAGCAAGAGTGACATTTGATTGCTATTACAGGCAATAACATAATACAACAGGTAAAAATTTGTAACGAGTTCTTCACTTCTAGCTCCCTGAATGGAGACAAAGAGTTAAAAAGAGCAATCTGAGCCCCATTCAAAGCAAAACCACAGAGATCTTTTATATTTTAGCCAATGCAAAGAAAATATCCATCAAGAAGAGTTTCTGAGAAAATTAAGTAGAGATGTATATCATTACTATGAATATCAATTTTGCTGCAAGAACTTGTAGAAAGATCATTCCAAAGCACTTCTGAAAGACGGTTAAACCACATTCTAAATAAAGCTAAGTTATACCTTTCTCTGTCTTTAATAACTTGCTGAACAATGTGGTCACAAGCTCACAAATTACTTAGGTCAGCACCTATCAACAGCTAAAGGGCACAGCAAAACAATCTGACCCTGAGAATAAAAGCAAGCAAGGGCTAAGGAATACTCAGCATTAGGATACTAAACTCAGTGTCAGTACCCTCAGCCATGGGATATTTTCAAGCCAACAAGATAAAGCAATGTGAGGCACCGAGATAACCGTATTTATTAGAAATTATATCAAGAAATTATATATATTATATCAAAAATGAGTATTTTAAAATACTAAAAACCTTTATTCAGTTACTTGGAGAGAAATACTTTTCAAATGGGATTCCTGAGGATCCTGTACTTATTTCAGATAAAACACACTTCAAGGTTAACACAAGAAGCACAAGGCATACAGAATAAAAAGTAGCAACTATTAAAAAAACTTATGTGGTATAAAATCAACATAACCCTTCTTCTTGCCCTTTGTCTTAAATAAAACACATGCAAGTATATTTACCTTTGCTCCATGTTTATGCAGAACTTCCATGACATCATTATGAGCTTTTTCAGCTGCAACATGTAAAGGCGTCATGAAACTAGAGGTGGGGGGAAAAGTGATGTATTAGTTTTTTACATTTCTAGTATGACAGAGGCCTTCGGAAAACTCAAACATTTCAGAAACCTACTCTTTGTTTTTCTCATTTACATTTGCTCCTTTCCTGAGCAATAGTTCTGTAACTTGCTTCCTCTTCGGATGCACGGCAGCAACAGCACAGTGCTGCAAAAAAAGGAAACATAAAGCATATTTCAAATACACAGACAATAAAGAACTTTAAAGATATATTACTTCATCCCTTAATTATTCTGCTAAAAACAGACTACAAAACTTACAAACAGAATTCATCATACTGAACAAAATACAGGTTAGGGATCAATGCTAAATTATTCTACTCAGAAAAATAATTTTAATTTTAAAGCTATTTGTCACTTAGGAAAAAAGCAGTATGGTACCAACTACATTAACCAGCTATCAGGACAAAAGTGACACATAAAGAACAAAGGAGGAAAAGACAAAGAGTTTGAAATAGCCTAACTTTTTACAGAGAGTCTCCAAAGGGGTCTGTAAGGATTCTGCTGCAGTTGTCAAATTGACAGGACTTGAATGTTGCTTTGGTTCTTCCTCTGCTCTAATGTGTACTGACCTTGTTAATGGCCATTTGTGTCATGCACCCAGCTACAGATTATGTAATAAGCAAACAGGCAATACATTTCTCTTAGAGTCTCTTTCTTCCCATGCTATGAGAAAGACACAGCCTTCAACACAGGGTTTCTCAATGCTCACGCCTGCCCTTGTGGGACCACACAGACCTTTGCTAGGTGCAACTATTGTCCTAAATGTGGCTGGCATCTGCTGGCTTCTCAACAGTGTCCCTATCAACGTATTCCTGAAGCCTGGAATTACCAGCATCGTTCCAGATGAGATTAAATACCCAGCTTTAAAACCAAGTCCAGAAATGCTTATTTCAAGTTTGGACATCTCAAGATAGCAGACTATGAGAAATAGGAGAAACTTTTGGATTTTTCTGTTTATATCTTTACCCACATTTTAAACCAGTAACCCATAAAAGGCAGAAAGTCTCCTGGAAGAGTTCTCTAACTTTCCAACAGCAGAATTATAATGTTTACAATTAGACAGACCCCAAACCCAATGCTAATAGGTAGCACTAGTACCAATAATCATCTTTTGTCTAGTTTCAGCCTTCATTATGAAGTAACTTTCACTCAAGCTTCCACACTGTTGTTAATCAGCAGGGTACATCCAAATTTTGCAAAGGCAAGCTTTGTAAATAAACATTAAGATCAACTTTTGCTGTGAAGTGAGGCAGCATTTTTAAGGCTTTGCAGATAATATCCTGTCTCTATTTCCTGCCTATATGGTAAGTACTAAAACACACAAATGCTGAAATATTGCCAAATCTCAAAGCAACACTAAAACCTACATCAAGTGCTTGCTGTGGCCTTTTGGCAAATACAGCAGAGATGCCAGTGGCCCATGGAAAACAATATCATGCTTAGGGCAGAAATAGCTCAGTTAGATTACACACAACCTCATCTGATCCTGGAAGCTAAGTCCTTTCATTTGGACTGCGGATGATTTGAAAAGCTCAGGTATAGCAGCCAAAAACTGAAAAATCACAGTCAAGCACTTAATGAACAGTGAACCAAATACATCAATAGACCTAAAATATTCCATTTGGTCCAGCTGTCTCTGCAGAATCAGCAGGCAGAAAAGAGCAAAGAACATTATGGGACTATGAAGTGATCATTACACAGCTAAAGAGATGCCACATAGCAGCAGCTGATACGCTCAGAACGAAAAGGATAACATCATCCCAAAACTCATACTGCCTTCATATTCAGCCTATAAACCTCTCTTCTCTGTCTTGATTCTAACTTCAGGCGAGGATGCTGAGTCCTCCACAGAGGAAACAGAGCATATGGATGCTTGGTACCCAATACACAATGTTCTGATCACAATCACAATGTTTCCAACACTAAATATGCAGTTGCATGCCTGCAGCTAAGACCTGACACTGGGAAGAAAATGTTCCACTGGAATAAAGTATCATAACTATAGTGGTTTTAATAATGCCATCAGTCTCAGCTTCAAAGTTTTCACTACATCTGGGATACTGGCTGTGTTCTTTGCTTCCACTGCTTCTTTAAACAATTAAGTAAGAGCAGAATAATGCCAGGAAAGCCTCAAAAGAACCCGGTTCTACAGCTAATGTGGTATTGTCAGTACTATTCCAAACTTGTAAGACCCTGTGATATACACCTGTTTCACCACAATTTTATGTATCCTGTGAAGAAAATTTGTGATCCAAGTTCGCTCACATAAAACATGAAGGAAACCACTGGGCTACAGAAATAAAATTTAACCCCATAAAAAACCACAGCAACAGTCCAACAAAAAAAGAGGTTTATAGGGAAAAATTCAAGAGAAGTGAAAAATGAAAAAGTGAAGAGTGGCTGGAGAGCCTCTGTAATCTACCAGAAGGAAGGAAAAAAGTGATAAAATAAATTATATTATGTTTTTTCTATAGTGGTGATTTTATTTAAGCATAGAAAGTGTTCAATGCCAAATTCCCTATCTCAGATGATGAATGTATTTTCATAGTGTAGAAGTAAAACTCCTTGACTCCAGGCTACCAGCACATTTATCATGAAGCAAATGGATTGACTGTATAATCTCACCAGTGCAGTCTCATGCGACTGTGGCTGCTTAAAATTAATGATCTCCAAAGCAAGTGTCTTTTTCACTTTGGCTAGGTCTGCCTCTCTGGCTGCTTGCAGTAGAGAGTGTCCTTTGAATTCATCTGTTAGAGGAAAAAGACACATTTAATATTCAGCAAAATGTCACATTTATAAATGTTATTGCAGAAAGACAGCTATACTCAGTTAAGAGGAAAGAGGAGTGCTTCTGCATGTCTTTGGGTGCCAGCTGACCTGGGACACAGAACACGAAAGCTTTGCTGAAACCAAAGGGATATGCTAAAGGATAGGGGAAGCTATGCCTTGAGTAAAATCCTTATAGCTTTTCTCCCTTTTATCCTCCACCCACCTGACATTAAATGCATATGTGACCTCTACATTACCCATGTCTGTGTTCAAATAAGCACAATGCTATGAGCTATTCTTAAGAAAATAAACAATTTCAGTTGTTTTTCAAAAACTGTATTGTATTTGCATGACAAAGAATTCACTGTAAAGCTTAAGTATATATAAAACTTCTATAAAATTATAAAAAACAACAATAACAACAAAACCAAGAATAATACATATATAAAATACTAAACTATTGGTCTTAAAGAAAGCTAACTAGCTGAGCATTTGAAGTCAGTCTGCTCCCAAGATGAAACAAGTTTTGACAGCAGGTATATCTTTGCAAGTACAGATCACTAATTTTGCTATTTCCAAATCTTGTTTAGGTCAGCAACTAGTTCATTTGAGTTTTAAATAACTTTGAATTTGAAAAGAAGTGTTTTTCTCAAAATGTTCAGACAAAAGGCAGGTTAGCAAAAATTACATCTGACCCTGGGAACTAGAAAAAAATACTTCCATTTCAGTAAAAATATAAATATTTTTGTTTCATAAGCAAGCTTGAAATCTTAAGTTTGTTAATGAAGGGCTTTCTTCTCCCACCTTTGTTTTAATGTCTGGTTTAAATTTCTTGGTAAGCAAAGCACTACTCAAAGCACAAGTGCAAATAAATTTTGAAATAACAAATATAATGTAACTTTATTCCCAAAGTATAAGACAAAACAACTCAACAACGTAAAAACATGATATTTTGGGATGCAAATACAAGCTCTCCCATCAAGATACTGTCAAATTTGACATAATGCTCACATTTGTTTACAAATTTCAGTGGATATTAATGGACATGTATCTTCCCTCATTGCTCTTGAGGAATTCTAAACACAGAAATAAACCGAAGTTTAAACTGATTTTTTTTTTTTGCTTGCTAATTTAAATAAATGCTAAATTAATCCTCCTCAGAGTCAGAAGCTATAGCCCAGAACTCAGAGTAGAGAAGTACCTAAAAGATACTAATGCCCTCCTCTTTTCTTCTAGACCAAAGTTTTCTGCTGCATGGGATCTCACCATCGTCCCCTGCAAAGAATAGTGACTAGACTAAAACCTGACTAGCTGTGATTGTGAGTAGTGCAGGATCACTTTATTAGTGTCTAGGGGCTTCTGCTATACCGGAAAGTTGAGAGACAAAACCAAAAACTCATTTATAACAGAGATTCTAATCCTCAAGAAGTTTTCTGTAACTTCATAATGCTCTGTTTCCATATATGTCTCATTTAATTATCTTTCACATTTTAAAAGAGTCAGGAAACAAATCCCCCAAAGAGGGAAAGCAAAGGCATACAAATTAAATTTAGAGATGAAATACTGGTTTGTAAACAGCATAAGGATTGTTACAAAAGAAGGTGATGGAGTTTCCATCTCCAAGGTTGCACACCAAAGCTACCTACCTTCTGTAAGTTTCTAAATGCAATACAGAGCTTCAATATAGAGGGTCCTGTGTGACTGAACTGGACTTTCAACATTAAAAAAAACCCCAAAGTCACTGATTCAGCAGTGCCTTAATAATTCTAAACTTCAGAAAACCAGGCTATATGACAAATGATGTATCAGAGGTACCTGTGCACTTCAAAGCACACAGCACAGCTGCAGCTACTCTGCTGCCTTGCATCCACTTCTGAAGCTTGAGGAAGGTGGCCTGGAATGAAAGCATCTCTTCGCACCCACCACCAAGTGTTTTCAGTCTGGAAGCACTTACAGGTCAGTCTCTCCCTGAGCTCAGGCGTTGGAGCCATGTCCACGGCGCTCTTGCCGTGGCAGTTGACCAAGGTGGGATCGGCGCCGTGGCTCAGCAGGAGCGAGCAGACCTCCACGCGGTTCTTGGAAGCAGCCTCGTGCAACGGGGTGAATTGCCACAGGTCCATGGCATTCACACAGGCACCATGCTAGCGCAGCAAAAAAAGCCTTGCATTAGGAAGAAATCAGCTTCAACAACTAAAAAGCTTACAGATTTTCATTTTATTATAAAAATTGGTTCAAATCACTCATGTATGAACACACACACATAAAATTTAATTAAAAATACCAGCATACAGAAAAATACCGCTGAATCTGTGAAAAATAATTAGAATTTTTATGTGAGCTAATTTTTGAACAGAAAGATTCAACACTACTATCAGTCCAAAGGAATTAGATAAAGAAAAAAACACATATACTGTTTCAAAGACCTACAGTTGCAGGCTTCTGAAATAACAATATGATGTTTGAAACCTGTTACTAGTAGGAAAAAAAAAATTTTACTTTTCAACTGATATAAACAGTTCATATGTCATCTAACACATCTAAATCAACAGTAATTACTTCCCATCCCTCTGCTTACCTTAAGCAGCAGCTCTGTAACCTCGTAGTGTCCATAGGAACAGGCATTATGAAGAGGCACAAGACCACTGCATGGAAGAAGAAGGCAAATGACAATTTTCTTTAAAGTGGCATTTTTAAGGGAGGAACAATTTTCTCCCTACTGAAATGAAAAGATCAAATTAAAGTTAAAATATTCAAGTAGCTAAGCATTTAAAAATTAGGATTTACAAACTAATGATAAAATCTGACTTCCCAAACAACACATTACTTAAGAGTGGCGTTAAAACTTGGGGGTTTGTTGCTTGGTTTTAGGAGGGTTTTTTTGTTGTGGGTTTTTTTTGTTGCCTTAACAGGCCACAGATGTTTAATCTACCATTAAGACTAGCATTAACTGGCTTTGATGTGATCTTTCTTGAAGCTACTAAGGAGGGGGAAAAGTCCCATTCCACATTCAATTTCCTCAACAGTGTTCTGCTTCTGCCTAAATAGGAACTCCTATTTTAAATGCTACATGAAAGGCAAAACTCCCCAGATAACACTAACGTAACTCCTGGGTATTTTATGAAGATGTACAAATATCCATAGAAAGCAGACTCAAATTGCTGCTCTAGACTGTGGAATGACCTGATTTTCCTCCATTTTTACAGTACAACATATTTAACTGCTCAAGATACTTCTAAGAGTCCCTGAAATTTTTGTAGTGTTATATTACTGCAGGCCACACTTAAAAATGACACTAGCAAAGTAAATAACAGGGATTTAGTCACAAGCATAAGATGTAATAAAAGTCATGCATTGAAAAGGAGATGTGAGATGGGCAATTACTGCAGAGGACAAAATGAGTTTAATTCAAGCCAAGCATGACAGGCTAGTTATGGCTCAACAGATCAGTACATATAATACATGAAAACCATAATTAACCCCATAATACCTATGAAAAATACGGAGGGTAATTCCCAGGACTGCAAAACCAACTCAGAGATAATCAGGACAGCAACTAGTAGACAGCAATTAAATAAACTTAATTTTAAGGTGGATGCTCTCAGAAGCAGCAACACATTTGTCACAGGAGAGGAAAATTTGTTGGGGGAAAATTTTTCAGACTGTTTTTTCCATCATTATTTTTCTTAATTACAACTTATAAGTGCATGTGTGAGACAGAGAGACTATCCATTTCACAGAGCACTCAAAAAACCTGCCCACTTCCAAAATGATGGTCATCTCAGAGGACTGAGGGCTTCAAGGCCTGTCAGCAAAGACAGTCCTGAAGCAATGCATCTGCCCACTTCTGCAGCATCCGCTTCCCTCTTCCAGCACAATAGCAGTAAGGGAAAGGAAAGACCAGTGGAGAAAGAGCTGCTTACTTGGCTGGGCTACTCTTTGGGATTAACCAGAAGTGGTGACCATTTTGAAAATACAGAACAATTCCTAAGCACCTTCTCTGAACTGACTCCATTGAAGAGAACCTAACAGTTTTATAAAATCAATGCAGCCTAATTTAACTCCTTAAATGAAAAGTGACAGTTATTTATAGCCTATTTTCTTATAAATTATGTATAAAGAAGAAACAGCAAGGTGAAACAAAACACCACACTGATTCTAAATGTGTGGTGCCACTAATAAAAACTGGGAGCTTACTAGGATGTTAGATGTTTCTAAATATGTTTGGGTTGTTTTAAAGTTCAGTACAGAGTAAGTATTGAAAGGTTTTCCTTTCTTTGTTTGCTTTCCTTCCCTTCCTGCTCCAGCCCCAAGTTCAAGTTCAACTTAACTACCTCTCATACATTCCAAGCAAATTGTTCAAAACTCATCATACAGCATCTACACTGGAATTTTCTAACAACTGATGCTGAAATTTTGGAAAGGTACAAAAGACCTTCAACCTGCTTAAATAATGCTGGATCTACCTAAATAGGTATTATATGGAGCTTTACTGTAGGACTTTTGTGGTTTATTTTTTGTGGGGTTTTTTTGAGGGGCAGGGGGAACGTGTTTTATTGTGTTTTCTCTTTTTCTGGGGGGGAGGGTGGGGGAGGTTGTGGTGTGTTTTGGTTTTCTGTGGTTTTTGTGGGGTTTTTTGAGTGTACTTTTGTTTTCTGACTTGCATAATATGCATTTAACAACCATACTGTTTAAAAAAGCCATTGGGGTAAATGGAGAGACAAAAGAGCTACAATTAGTTAAACTTCAAGAGTTTTAAGTACACTTAGGACTGTTTTGGAGAGAAAGGAAAAAAGGGAAAGAAGCTAAGAAAATTTAAAATCACTTCTAACACTAGCAGAAAATGAAAAAACAGGAAGTGCCTCAGGTTTGCTGCTGGAGACAGCACACACACATATTTTACTTCTGTGGATTCTGAATTCAAAATGTATGCCTTTAACTAGGGGCCCAATTTATACCATATTAGGACTAAGCCTTCCAATCTAACCATCATGAAAATCATCATCTTAGAGATGAGAAATGTATGGCTGAGAACAACACACAGCAAGTATAATTTCAGATTTCTGGCTGCTGTGCACTTTGCTGATATCTTACATAACTACCACCCCTTAATGCAAAAATAGGATAGTTTAGCCTCTACTATATGTTGATTTTTGCTATCAGTTTCAATGAAGATAGATCTATGAGGACCACTAGTTGTGAGCACATGAGCATTACTGATGTTATTTGGAATTACATCCATATATGTGCAACAAGATAATGAGGCCATAAGTTTTTCAATGCACATCTTTCACTAAGCCCTTGTATCTTCTCCCCATCGCCTATCCAAAAAAATGCTGTTAGTCTGTAATTTTAAAGGGTAGTCTGTAAATGGAAGTAAAGCTCAAAGTTTGGAAAAAAAATTAAAGGTGTAAAAGCAGCCTTAAAACAAGTGCAATCACAACTAATCTGAAGCACACTCAGATTTTCGGTAGCAAACATCACGTTCTTAGACAACTACTTGAGATTGTGCTGCAACATGAACCAAAAAAACAATTCTATATCTTGACTAATACAAAACCAGTGCCTCAAACAGTAATAAATCAATTAATTTTACATACCCTTTGTCCTTTGCATGTACATCTGCACCATGCTGAAGCAGAAGCTGGACTATCCGAACTCTGTTGTAGCCAGCTGCTAAGTGTAAAGGAGTGGACTGCAAAACAAAAGAAGATGAAGAATGGGAGCCACATCAATCTGAAGTCCTGTACTTCCTGCCATTGAAATACTCTCAGTTACTCTTATACATTGCACCAAGGTAAGTTAAAGTACCCTTCTGTGATTAGCTGAATTAACAAATACACAGCACATGCATGCCCCTCCTGCTGCCGAACCAAAAAAAAAAAAAAGCCTTAAGATGGATAAGAATACAGGCACCCCCAAGGCAATAACAGCCTCTTAATTTAAAGCTAATTTTAAAAATCATTATCATCACCATCATCTCTGCACCAAAAAAGTATCCATATTTGTTCTGTACTGCGCTGTGGTAAGGCAAAGAGAAAATTGTATGCAGATTGCAGTTTGCTGCAAAATACAGGTCTTCATCAGTAATGCACCTTGCTGCATAATAACAGAGTAATAACATCTTTCTCCATAGCTAGCTCATATGAATTTTAACTGAAAGCTTTTGAGTTGAGTTGACAACAGTAATGTCCCTTGAAGTTTATTTTTAAAAGCTTTTTTATTATAAAACAAATTTTGTGTGCTGTCTCAGCCCGAGGGGACTGCTTTCCTACAGAAATGGATGATGTTGTTTCCTCCTTCCCAAGGCTGAGAAGCAGAGGATTTTAAAGGGATCTTTGTTGCAATTTATTTTGTGGCGTGCAACCAAATGATACAATTTTCTCACAGTAAAACCCAACACATAAAGCAGCTTGAAACATGGGAAAACGTACATATCTCACTGTATTATGCCACGTATAAATTTACTGGCAGCATTAAAACATCATTGTACAGTATTACAAGGGGAGATGTCACAGTTCACTATTATCAAGAGGTTAAAAAACAAAAAAAACCTCAAGACAAATGGTCGCATCTGTGATAAACAGAAGCAAGTACTATACATCCATAAACAGTATGGATTTCCAGGAACAATATTTAATGTCCATAACTTCGGAGCAGTCTGTATTATATTTTACTAAAGTCTCAACACTTTGCTACTTGGCTTCAGAAAGAGTAACAACTTTGACAACAACCAAGTGTCCTGTGTATTATACTGAGGACACAGGTTGTACTATCAGAAATGACAGCACGGGGTATCTCTTAGAAAAACAACTGGAAAACTCAGTAAATTTAGGGAAGTAGTTACACAAGTTTCCATAAGACCCATCTTCAGAATTATCTCTACTGAAGGACCTCTAACATTCTAACACGAAGATCCCCAGAGTGTTTCCAAGATACAAAATACCAGTAACAACATTTAGTTGTTTGACCACACAAATTATCAGGATCTATTATTATTAAGGCTTCTGCTACTGAATTAACAATTTAGAGTGATCTAGAAGGCAATATATTCTTTTTATATCTGCCCCTATTACAAAATAATTAACAATTTAGACTGATCTAGAAGGCAATATCATAAATACTAATGAAAATGTGGATAAGGATGATGCCGCCATTGACACTACCAGAATACTTCAGCACTATTTATTCTGACAGTTGCCTTGGGTTGGTTACTAAATCCAGTTTTATCAATTGAATTAGTAACTCAGAAAACCTAAAATTAATTTGAAATGGACTACAGAGAAGTCTGTCCATTCAAAGGTCTAGACTCCAGAAAAACTGGAGCCAAGCATTAAATGTTTGGAACGCTGCAGGATCCTTTAACCTCACAACAATTAAACTTCATCTTTTCTTGTCTGAGCACCACTTCTAAAACAATGATGGCAGACTTCCAAAACTATGCTTTACTAAAAGGAAACATTATTAACAGAGATGTTCTCAATAAAGACACATAACCCCAGAGTCTTGCTCAATCCTTAAAATTAAAAGAAAAACTATTATGACTCATGCTGGGACTGTGCACTTTGTATTTCTAGGGTTAATAGATCTGCATTTGCCGAATAACTTCATTAGGAAGAAACACAAAACTTTTCAAGTTTATAGCTTCACAACAAATGGCATAAATGAAGCAAATCAGCATTAACCCAAATCTTTAGACAACTTATATCCCTGTCTTTCAGTAAGGTGAGCTACCTCCTTCTCTTGAGCAAGGGCATGCAGACACCCCAGTCCCATGACTGAAATACGGAGCATCTTGTTTTGCCCAGCACACCAGAATTATTTATCTGCAGCCAGGCACCTGACATTTGGTGTGCCTGCCTTGCGGCCCACAGCAGCTCCAGCGAAGCTGTGTGCTGTGCTGTGGCTGCCTCTCCAAGCAGCATCAACTGATGCTCCCTGTGCCCATCCTGGAGAGGGGGCTGAGATCTCCAGCAGGCAGCATGCCTCAACTCTGCAACTGCAAACACCCAGTGCTGGAGAGGCAGGCAGTCAGAGGGCCAGAGAGACCACTTAACTGATGGTCAAGGACAAGTGAACACACACACAGGTGCAGGAGGCAGGAGCAGAGAACCTGGAGTGCTGCTCCCCCTTTATCCACAAGCCAGTAGCTCATTAGTTCAGCTAAATGGCTCCTATAAATGCTGTGCTTACATATGCTTCAGGAAGGAGAAAGCAGGAAGATGCTGTCTCCATGATGCTTAGAAGCTTCTTTCCTTTCTCATAAGAAAGACCATTCATCCATACTACAGATTTAATAAGTAAAAATACTAATGTGGAGTTACAACTTTGTATGCTAATTATAGAATCTAGGTAACTAAAAGATAATATTGTGCTACATGAACTACTCATTAGATGACATTATGAGCCCTCAAAAAAATAGCGAATTATGGCAGTAGAGAGTGATTCTTAAAATTAACATGCTATTTATATAGCATCAGGGAAGTAAAAACTAAATACCATTGATAGAAATGTCTACTGCGCCTGAAAGGTATATCAAATTAATGACTTAATATTAAGAAAACAGATTAAATAAAGCTATCAATTAACCCCTCCTCCCATATCTTGCAAAACTTGGCAAGACTTACTAACAAAAATCCTTAGAGGGCACTTACCTTCCAGGACTCACATTCACAATTACCAGGCCAATCACACTGGCTTACTTGCTAGTATAATTAAAAAGAGTATAACTCCATTTTTATTAAGTAAAGTAGACCATCATGCAAGATGCTCATATTATTTGAAAATTTTATGGCAGCTGTAACTGAGCCAAAGCAGGTACTGAGAGCACTTTAAGAAATATCACTTTACACAAGATGGCAATCGCTGTCAACCTATATACCTACTATTTATAGTAAGGGAGGTGGTTTTGCCTGCAGTCTTTTTGATAATGTGTTGCCTGGGAATACAAGAAATGCATTTTTTAGATTTGATACTGTTCTCAGTGAGCCTTAGGTATTTTTGCACTGCTTTGTTACCAAGAGCTGATCTGATGACCCCTGTTCAAGGTCAGTCGCCTTGGACCTGCCATCCCCTGTTCACCTGCATCAAACAAAAGGGGCCGTGAGGGATCTCCAGCGCTGCAGGCTCTGAGCAGCTTCTGCTAAAATCTGAAAATTTGTTTCAACAAGCTGTCCACAGGCAATGTGGGAGTTCCAGCCCCAAGCACCATTCATTTCCCTTATCTTGCTAAATAGTCTTCAGCAGCCCTCAGACGGTAAATGCTGCCACTGCCTCAGAAGAAAGTTTCATTCCAGATTCAAATTACACATTTTAAGGGCAACTTTAAACCAAGGGATCTTATGTAACCATCTTATATTATGCATTATCTGCATGATTAATAACAGCTGCAGGAACTGTTTTAAAAATTAATATCTCCTGTTCTTGTTTTCTACTGATAAAAATCATAATCTATATGTTTCTCTCATTCTCAACTTGCCATCTTGAAGGCTGTTAAAATCAACAATCTTATTACATAAATAAGATCCCATCATACATCTTATTTACATCAATATACAGTGATTTAGATAAATTCATATAATTGTTTACAGGAAGGGCATTCTCATAATAAAGAGTCAACACTCTGATTTTGACGGCCAGCTCTGTCCTTGACATATGGCTACTCTCATGCTCAGAAGGTCCCCACAGGGATATGCACCAGCAAGGGTGGCTTTTACACAGATGGGGAAACAAGTAAAGGTTGGCAAAAAAATAGCTAAGGATATTTGTATGCTTATTGTTAACTCTTGTACAACATCCTGCTGACAGAGGACACACAAAAAAAAAAAAAGAGGGAGGGATTTTAAAATGTTTAATGCAGACATAAATATTTGTGAGTTTTTATATCATGTCTGCAATTACCTTCAGGTTTAGTAGATTTGGAAATTGCAGGTATGCAGCAAACTGCCATTTAACAAATGTAGTTAAAAAAAAATTATTGTATTCAGATCATACTGCCCTTAGAAAACAGCAATAAAAATATCTTAAAACTCTTGCAGCTTGTCATACAAACTCCCTTAAGAGAAGTGTTTCACCTCTTTTGAATTAAGGGAAGAGCACAGGAATTTCTATCCACAGAAGGGACCTTAGTTTCATAGTTTTGCATAAAACTGTTTTGAAAGATGTCCTGACTCCTGGCAAAGCAAACAACTTTCTCTTTGCTGTGTTAGAATTTATGACAGAATCTTTCTTTCCAATCACAGTAGCCTGTGCTTGATGCTGCTCTCTTGCAGACATCTCTAAAATGAACCACATCAATCATGAGAGTACATCAGGAAGACATTCCGGATGCAAGCAGAGTACCTCCTGTCACCACTTTATCATTCTGATAAATGGGGTAAGAAAACAAGTTGCAACAACACTAAAATCTTACAGACACATTCCTAAACGTTTCCACTGTGGAAACTATGAGGCTTTTCCTTTGCAGCTCAGATACCAACTTGCATTCTAATTTTAAACAGAGCACCCATCTTACACCTTCATTTTAAATGACTTTGGAAGCTTTCTTGGGAAATAGCTCATTAACATTTGTTTGTATTGTGCCAAGACGGGACTTACATACAAAATATTTCCTTCTATAAACACATATTTCAAATAACTCCAAATAATTATTTTATATTCATGTTATAATGCTCTTACACATTTGGTACAAAAGTAATGAAGTTCCCTATCCTTGAATGAATAATTAAGCTTTTAATAAGCAGGAAAGGGTCCATGCTTCTGTTCACCAGCCACGTGACTTGTCACCCTAATCATGCAGCTTCCTTGGACATTTTATAGGAGCACCGAGTTATTTAAATTAGTGGTTGACAATTATGCTTTAGGGACAAACTTATAGATGCTGCTTCAGGAATACAAGTCATGTCAGACTGCTGACTGTAGATGAGCTACCTGCAACTCTGGAGATAAGCACACAGGTGAAGAGCTTAAACCACTTTTCTTATGTAAAAAAACTATAATAAACAAGAAACAAACTAACACCCCTACAAACAAACAAAATTCCTAAAGACAAGAATTAAAAAATATTTAAGGAAAACATTTCTCACCCTACTGTTTCCAGTGGTAATTTAACTGCTTCATCTTCAAAATACAAACAGTAGAAATTAATTAGACTATTGAACTGGACAGGCTCAGTACAGTAAAATTCCAAAAAACATCATGTCACAAATTTCACATGCTGCTTTCTAACAGCTAATGACAGGGAAAATGAATTGAACAGTTAAGCAATTCAGAATCTGCAAGGCAAACAGTATCTTAATTTAGAGGTCTGGTATATCAGATGATCTCTTGGCATGTGGGGGTGGTGGTGGTGAGGAACCAACTGTTTTGAGCTGTAAACCAGCAAAGACAAAACCAGCTTGATTGCACAGACACAGCAGCGCTAGGGCAGAGTATCAATGGGCAAGAATGTCCATAAACTCGAAAAAGAGTTAAAAAACACAGAAAGAGAAGGCTAAAAATACGGCAAACACACCGACAGAGTAAGGCCTCATTTGGAAGAGGTCTGCTTGGGTGACAGACCAGCTCCTCATAACCAGTGAGTATTCAAACCTGTTCCTTCTCAGGGGGCTGTACTGTCCAAACTACTGACTACTGAATGCTTCTCTAGTAGATCTGACCTTTGGGAGACAACACAATTTTCTGACTTTATGTCTGAACCTCTAAGACCGCATGACAAAGGTTGGCATCAGTCCCACACATTAACACAGTGACCCTGTTGTACTGCAACTTGGGCTACGTGTTGACAAATAAGGGGGCAGGAGATTTATGAGAGACAAGTTTTTTCAATCACCTACATACTTAGCGTAGGGAAGGACCACCAGGATGACAAGCATGATCTTGCACAGGGGTAGACAAAGAAATAACTGGAGTGTCTCCATCTCAAGGTTAAAATAAACTAGAACAGGAAATCATGGAATCAACTAGGTTGGAAAAGATCTTTGAGATTGAATCCAACCTATGACTGAACACCACCTTGTCAACTAGACCACGGCACTGAGCGCCACATCCAGTTTCTTCTTAAACAGCTCCAGGGATGGTGACTCCACCAGCTCCCTGGGCAGTCCATTCCACTGATCAATCACTCCTTCTGTGAATAAATTCTTCCTAATGTTCAATCTAAACCTCCCGTGGTGCAGTTTAAGGCTTTGTCCTCTTGTCCTGTTGCTGGTTGCCTGGGAGAAGAGACTGACCCCCACCTGGCTACAGCCTCCTTTCAGGCAGCTGTACAGTGATATGGGCTCTTCTGAGCCTTCTTTTCTCCAGGCTAAACAACTCCAGCTCCCTCAGCTGCTCCTCACAGGACTTGTGCTCCAGACCCTTCACCAGCCTTGTTGCCCTTCTCTGGACCTGCTCCAGCAACTCAACATTCTTCCTAAATGGAGGGGCCCAGAACTGGACACAGCACTCAAGGTGTGGCCTCACCAGTGATGAGTGCAGGGGAAGAATGACCACGCTTGTCCTGCTGGTCACACTATTCCTGACACAGGCCACAATGCCACTGGCCTTGGCCACCTGGGTATGCTGCTGGCCCATGTTCAGCTGCTCTCAACCAGCACCCCCAGGCCCCTTTCTGCCTGGCCACTGTCCAGCTACTCTGTCCTCAGGCTGTAGCGCTCAGGGAGTTGTCATTACTTTCAGAAACAAACCTAGAAACATAGACTAAGGGGAAAAAGGCAGAGAACTGAGAGAGACACCTTAAATAGGAACACCATTGATCTCTGAAGGATTTCACAAATAGCAGATCCCATAAATAGGGCACTAGTAATCTTTAACCTCTTCCTAAACAAGAATTAAAATGCAACACCCCCTCCCTTTCCCGAAAATCCTCTGTATAGGCACGTATCTCAGACACCATTTGGTAAAACAGTTCCACAGAGGATGTGTCAGAAAAATTGAGTAACACTTCTCACAAAACCATAGTATTCTCAGAAGACTGATCTTTACAAGAATCTCTTCCATTTCTACATGCCTATGATGAGGGTGTAGCTAGGGATGGAACTGCAGTATGAAAAAGGAATTCTGAGGCTTTCACCATGAAGTAGCATTTGTAGTTTTCCCAGATTCAGAAGCACAGAATACATCTCTGGCAGCACTCAAGGACACAGGGAGAGGAACTTTGAGATGGATTATCAGAGAAGCAGAGGAGTATATGCTGTTTCTTTGGTGATACATACTGACAGCTGAGGGAATAGCGGCTTGCTGAGCTACATAAGGAAAAAATTACAATAAAGATCCACTCTCTTCTCCTAAAGGAATGTGGCTGATGCTATTTAACACTGAAAGGAGATCTATGCTGACTTGAAAGATATGGTAGAACACTACACAGAAACTCCTCACAGTATCGTGTCCAGCATAGCCATTTCTGGCAATCTGAAGAAGATGCACACTGCATCAGCAGAGAACCAAAACTGCCAGGGTTTTTTGCTGTTGCAGTCTCTTCTTTTTCCACTTGCTATCAAAATCTTTCGTAGAGTCATAGAATAGCCTGAGTTGGAAGGGACCCATCAAGGATCATTAAGTCCAACTCCTGGCCTTGCACAGGACACCCCAAGAGTCACACCATGTTCCTGAGAGTGTTGCCCAAACACCTCTGAACTCTGTCAGGCTTGGAGCTGTGACCACTTCCCTGGGGAACTGTTCCAGTGCCCAACCACCCTCTCGGTGAAGAAACTTTTCCTAATATCGAACCTAAATTTGCCCTGACACAACTTCATGCTGTTCCCTCAGGTCCTGTCCCTGGTCACCACAGAGAAGAGATCAGTGTCTGTCCCAGTTCTTCCCCTCATCAGGAAGTTGTGACTGCAGTGAGGTCGCCCCTCAGTCTCCTCTGCTCCAGGCTGAACAGACCCAGTGACCTCAGCCACTCCTCACACAGCTTCCCCTCAAGGCCTTTGCCCTCCTTTGGACACTCTCCAACAGCTCAGTGTCTTTCTGATGTTGCGGCACCCAGAGCTGCCCCTAGCACTGGAGGTGAGGCTGCCCCAGCTCAGAGGAGAGCAGGACAATCCCTCCCTTGCCTGGCTGTGCCTGCTGCCCCCCAGGACAGGGCTGGCCCTCCTGGCTGCCAGGGCTCAGCGACTCCCATTCAATGCCATGGACCAGGACCCCCAGCTCCCTTTCTGCAGTGATGCTCCCTAGCCTCCCTAGCATTGATGTATGTACATCAATGTTCTTCCTAATACAGTCAACTAACAATCTTTTATTTCCCTTTTCTTTTTACCTAACTTATTATTTTTACTACTTCTCCTTGATGTATTTACTTTGCTTCTCCACTTTCCCCTTCCAACGAGAAACTTTCCAGGCTTCAGTTCATAATATTTTCACATTATTAAGAAGGAATAAATTAATTTGATCATTCTCTCTGTCAAATCAGCACTTCACTCATTTTATTGAAACTTGGGTCAGAATAAACTGTTATGAGCAACACTTCCATACTGACTGCATTTCAGCTCCAGTGCTGAGTATGAAATAAACATACCTTATATTTTGGAATTTAATTAAAATATGAAACATAAAATAACTAATAAAATTAAATACACAAAATGCTCTTTTTGCATTACAGTGATAATTTGCAAATTTTAGAATTAAATTACTTTATAATCCAATCAAATAGCCTTTACCATTCCTTTTGAAGAGCAGCCTTGCAAAATACAGGGAAAAAGGCAGAGAATTTATCTTGTAATTCCAATTGAAAAGATGGTTACTAGAATATGAATATTTTAAAGTATTTCACTTGTAAGAAATAAGTATAAGTAAGCTTTTATAAGTAGTCGCATATAATATTACTTGGAAAAGACTAATCAAATCACCTCAATTTTCTTGTTCATCAATGACACATCCATCATCAATTACAATGCATTTTGGCATTTTCCTTCCCTTTTATCCTTCATCTGCTGCCTCAGTCAACTTAAACAATACTTTTTAAAATGGTTATGTAAATACATCTCTCCTTGCACATAAGTATTTGCAGTTCTTTTCATTCAGAACTAAACTGATCGTTATAAATCATCCATACAACCTCTGAAGTCAATGATGGGTTTGTATGAGCAAGTGATAACTGATGTGCTGGGAGAAATCAGAGAAGCAGCAAGGGCAGAAAACACAAGGGCTTTGGGTGACCTAAGAGGTGAAATGTTTGGATGATATCAGTGACTTCTACAGAGACAGTGGCTTGGAACACCACATGGGTAAATGCAACTACTGGGATGGTACCAAGTGACACCTGAACCAAAACCTTTCAGTAGAAGTTGTCTTTAATAGCAGCTATAACACACTCAGATACAACTCATCTACAGGGGAAACGCTTGCTAAAATAATCCAACATGAGGCACCAACCTTCATAAAGTGGAGCTATTAAAAAAATGGCAAGTTTTTAAAAATAACCTAGAACTGGTAAGTAATAAAATGATGTCCTTACAGACAGCACAGAAACTACTAGTGAAGGTAATACTGGAGACAATTTGCTAAGGCATACCTTCTATTGGGAAGGGCTAGATATAGTGAAAGAAGCCAGTATGACCAACAGCAAGCAAAAATAATTAAGAGGACATTCAAAAAGCTGAATTTACAAGCTGGAGAAAAACACAAGGACCATAAACTCCAGCAGTTTAGAGGTGGAAAAAAAAAAAGTAGACAGGTAAAAACCGTTTAAGTAGTAACTGGTAAAATCGATTCAAACCAGACAATTTCTTGCAACCAACTAGGAGCTCAAAATGCACCGGCCAGTTCAGTGGGGCAAGGTGATGCTAGAGCAAGAAATGGAGGTCTTACAGGCAAGAAGGCACTGTGAAGAACTGACGGATCTTTTTGTTTGGTATACATCTCAGAAAAAACAATAAGTCTTATTCCAAAATCCTGGTGAGTGAGCATGTTTGGGAGCATGGAGAAGCTTGACAAAGGATCTGTCTAAAGCTAAATTAAGCACAGAAGACGTAGTCATCCCCATAACCAAAATGAACATCAGCAAATAGTCAGGACCAAACTGGATCCACTCAAGAGAGCACAGGAGAATAAAACAGGTGAATTACAGCTTTACATGACCTTCACTTAAGATTATTCTGGAATGTGAAGACATAGAAGTAACAAACCAATCATTACTGTACCATTTTAAGGAACTACATAGAGGCCTGTAATCTTGATGTTTGTACAAGCAAAAATACAATATAATAACAGCTAGAATTAGTGAACACCTGCATACACACAACCTGCTTGGGAAGAGTCAAAAACTTGGGTTTTCTCAAGCAGCCAACAAACACATGCATAAGGGTAAGTCAACACATACAGGTTACAATAGGTACTCAATGGGTGTTTTAACTAAATCCTCACCAGTGGTTTATTAGGAAGATGATGTTAGGTCTTCAGGTGGTTGCACAACAGCACAAAGAGATGGGAAATAGTGTACAACGAAGTGATAGATGTCACAACAGAGGGAGGGCACAAAGTACACTAACACCACACTCCAAAGCAAAAAGCAACAAGAAAGCAGGTCAGTTTGCTTCTCAGTACTTCTTATGCTCACATGCAGGGATTTTGAGAGGAAAGTGACACGAAGCATGGAAATATCACCTACAGTATTTACTATTGTCAACCATATACAAAAGGCAAATGCACTCAGTCCCTGGATTGAGCTGCTGCGTTTCAATTCAAAACAATCTCAGCAAGCTCTGAAGGAAAGGGCTCCACTCCTGAGATCACAGTAGAAGAAATATTATTGGTACTCGGCCTCTGGATGCTCTGTGAGCTGTTAAAAGCCAAATCCAGAACACAGCTTTTAGTTAATGTGCATAAAATATTACATGGCAGCTCTGCCCAAATCTGCCAGTTTGACTTGTTTTCTCTTGACAAGAGATGGATAATAGCCTAATGTGGGAAGTCATCTCCTGTGTGAAGCTAATCATCAAGGGGAAAACAGTTCAGGTATAAAAATCCCCCATGCCTTCAACACATTTGAGGCTTCCTGAAGAGCACATTAATTAAGATCTAAAAAATGAGATTTCCTGAATTTTAGAGAACAATACAAAGAGAATGATGACAGAGTAAACAATTTCTTTCTGGTCCTTTGGAGCACAATTCCTATTTGTGGACATGACAGAATACACTTCAAGTAATACATAAAGGGGTACTCACTGAAATGTTTTAGGGAAAATATTTAGGATCTCATAACAGAAACCTAAATCAAGTAGATCAGTTTTAAATTTTATTCAAAAGTTATCATCCTTGGATACAAAAGGTTTTAAGTGACACCAGGGATAGAAATTAAGCCAAGTCATCTATACCATACAAAGTCTGCAGAGGCATTCTTGTGTTACCCACTTTGATCATGCTTGGCAGACAAAGTAAGATAGGATCACAGCATAACAAAGTGCATAACTTGTCACTTTTTCTAACATGCATGAAGCCTGGGAACTATCTTTTTATAACAAATGAAATAGTATTTTAAAGGCAAAACACAATTGTGACCATTTGTTGGAAATATCACTTTTTTTTTACAGTACACCATTAACTAAATCCAGAAAATACCTTCAATTTTGTGCACAGGATTTGATTTAAAATATTTGACCTGTTCTAATGAAAGGCATCCCTGCTCATAGCAGGGAGGCTGGAACTACATGATCTTTAAGGTCCCATCCAAGCCAGGACATTCTGTGAGTCTCTTTATCAATCTACCAGCTCACAGCCCTAGATATAACCTTGATACACACGTGTTTCATGAAACACACACAAGATCAGTGCCAACAAAGGCTGCAGTGTCTAGAAGCCATCAGCCAGAGCCAGCGTTACACAAGCCAACATCAGCTAACAGCCCGCATGGTTACTGCTTATTTTGATAACTGCAGTTCCACAGTGCTGTAATTGCACATCAGGAAACTTCTGGCAAATCCCTGCAGGACCACAAATGTAGAAACCAAAATCTGCACATTCCCCACCCACAAAACTGAGTCTAAAGCATTTCATCAAAACCAGACTGACATTTATGCTAGTAAGCAGAAAGTGAGCAGATTTAGCAAGGGCTGTCTATCCAGTTACTCTGAAATAACTGTTTTGGATTTGTGGAGCTTTCTTTTTTTCTGAAACAAAATGACATTTCATTAAACAATTTTTAATCTTTTCATTTTATTAGATTAATGAAGGAGAAGGCACTCATTCTGAACCAAGAATAATACACAGTTAACTATTATTCTGGATGATTCCATTGCTCCTGTCCTTTGCACTAGTTAGTTATTTTTTGTTGTAGATAAGCCTTAAGAGTAGAGACTGTATTTACAAGCCACACGAACAAACAACGTATACTAGTAGAAGAGTTCATAAAACTTTGAGAAAGATGAAATGCAAATTGTGAAACTAGGCATGATATTACATGTGACAAAAAACCCCAAACATGTGAAGTCCACACTGACATTCAGACATATCCTAGGGCACGACAAGGCCTTACATTGGCTATCTGTTCGCAAGTCTTTTGCTCAAATAAACAGCTTTTGTCTGCAGAAAAGTAGATTTTCCCAATACTCAAACAACTTTTTTTTTTTAATGGTATGTGAAATAGTTTCTTCCAAAATATATTCCACACCCATCTGAATATAATCTGTTACAATTACAGAACAAACAGACCTATGGATTTATGTGGTATTAATTTTGATTTTTATTTCACAGGACAAGAAAAATGCACACAATTTTGAAGGTTTACAGTTTCACCAGTACACAATGTGTTCACATCTTGCAGTATGTGGCATTTTTCTTCAACTCCCAGCTTCTAGAGCCAAGCATATTACAAGGGAATTTAAACCTCTACCCAAGTCTGTAGGCTTAATAACTGTAAAGGGAAAGCTTGTGAAAATGTGGATCGATTGTTCCATACAGACTCAGAAACTGGAAGCTATACCAATTTTCTTTCCAATTGCAGGATTTTTCTTGAAAATGGCTGCAAACAACCAGAGCTGTGGAACACGGGTTGGCAAATTCACTTACCGGCAGCAAATTGGAGACTCTCTGGTAAGAGGAGACATACCTCACCTGATCTTGTTAGAATTTAATTTCTCTTTACCAGCCCTTTGTTTACAGGCTGATCTCTCACTAGAGAGAAAGACGCAGAGGAAGCAAGAGAAAGAATCCGCAATTTCATCCAACTACTACTTACTACCAATGCTACTTGGTATCAGGGATGTCCCATAGCAAAAGCTGAGGGGCACTTTGTTCTCAAGACCTTTTGCAGTGGTTACCTCAAGCCAAGGATGTTGCTACTCAGCACTGCATTGCAGACCTTGTCAGACTTGGAATTCTTACATCTGAACCCTGTGCCAGTGAACCGGAATGAGGCCATGCATGAGAAAAACCAATATCCCTATGGCAGGAAAGAACAGGCTGAAGCAACAGCCTCAGTCAAACCCAAGAGGCAATTATGTCTCCTATGACTCACAAAGTTTAATGAAAAGGCCTGTTACTGGTATTCTGGACCCTGGGTTGTCTACAGCTAGTTTGGAAAGGTATAACCAAAAAGGCATTGCAGAAGCAAAATACCAAAGACTGGTACTGGGAGCTCTTAAGGACTGAAAACTGGGAATAAACAAAAGGACACTACCAGTCACAAAACAACAGTGCAAGTAAGTGAGGTATGACCACGTGCATGACAGAAATGGCATTTTAATTAATTGCCTATTTTTTCCCCCATGGGATCACTACATTATCCACAGTACTGGATGATCCTATGTAAGGAAAAACTGAGGTGTGTTGTTTGCAGGATCCCTGATTCACCTGTTGCAAAAATAACATTTCTGGTTTCCAAAGAAGGAAGTAGGGAGAGAAGGTGCAGGACAGGAAACAATGCAGCTGTGGAGGAACTGCATTCTGTGATGCCCTCTGGTAGCAATTCCTGCCTCAAACTGAACTAATACCTGAAATCATGCTGTCATAGGTAATGCCATTGTATTCTCTGTTTCTCATATGGTTGATACAAAATGTAAATACAAAACACAGCTGCAACCGAAACTTTGTACTTTAAAGTACAAAGTAAGCATTTTATTTTTCAGTTAATGACTTTTCTATGGTCCTAAGAGCTCAAAATACTAGCTATTAGGTCTACTTCAAGAGATGCACCTCAAGAAGACCACCCAACAAAGTGGTATTTGGGTAACTCCTAAATAGAGGAGTTGGATTCCCTTGCATAAGAAAAGGTTTTATTCAACCAACACCTGAGTATTTTAGTGCCAGCATGATCTGAGTGTGTATAATGCAGTGTAGGAGCAGGATATTATGTACAACCAAAAATCCAACCTCCTATTGCTAATAGCTACCATGTCAGCTGGATGCAGATCACTCTGGAAAGCTATGATTAGTCATGTGGGAAGTGTCTTGTAGAAAAGAGTTCTTATCTGAATTTTTGAAACCAATCCTTCCTTATCAGGTCAGATACTTCTGTATTTTTAAAATGAAGGCAACATCAATTTCTTCCTTAAACAGCTTTCAAGTGTTCACATCAGCTTCCTGAAGGAAATAAGTGGACTAAGTGCTTCTACTCAACCTGCAACCATTATATGTGCAATTTTAAACCTGTCTCTTGCCACTGATTTAGGTAAGCAGAGACTGTTATAACGAGTCAGAAATCCAGCTTCCACGATGAAGTAATACAGCATTAATTTCCAGCAGAGCAACCGGGTGATTTAAAATGGTCAAAAAACATTTTTTGGCAATTCACTCATAACTAAGCCTTGTACAACCAAAAATCCAACCTCCTATTGCTAATAATTCACTCATAACTAAGCCTTGAAAAAGACAATCCCAGAGGAAAATATTTGAGGGAAAATAACAGGGGCTCTAAAACCTATGTACCTTTACATAGATAGACACATAAATAGATGCCTTGGCTTCTTAACAGTGTGAAATTCATTACCATCTGCTAACACCAACACCACAGGCTTGTCTTCTAGAAGTCCTTACCTTATACAGATAATGTAAAGACCAAGGAGACCAGCAGAACTCCCAGGCAGGATGCAGGGAAATTTCAGAGCCACAGCAATAGGCAGGTGCTGTGCACTGTGTCTAAGTTCTGTTCTGATACTTGGTGAGGCAATGTGAACAGAAATGATGCAACATGTAAATGTTGCCTTTCACACAACACCCCATCGTAACAACTGCAAATTTCCAGTCTCCTGTTAAAAAACACCAACATCAAAGCAGGACTAATTGCCATGAAAAATCACTATTATATTTCAGCTCAAGCATTGTTTTTTAAAAAGTAAACAAATAAGGCTGTTTTAAAAAAACAGGTTTTGTAAAATTTACCCTTGTGTAATACTAATTTGCTTACACAGTACCATACAGCTCTGCACTATACAGCTCATTATTTGTGCCCTGACAGACACTGAACATGCACATAAGCCAGTACTTGCACAAAAATCAATCATTACCTAGCCTAATGAAATTGCAGTTCCTGAGATTATTGCTGATTTTCTTTGGTCATCAAGACTCCCAAAAACTACCATGATCCTTGGTATGCAGGAAGACTTCAGCTGATGTTTAAAATTGGTCTTTGTTTTGCACACTAATTCATTTTTCCCTCCAGAAGATAATGGCAAGAAAAGCCACACAGAATATATTCCCTCTTCAGATAGCAGCTCAAAAGCTTCAGTAATGTGAACATTTCTACAATGACTATAACCTACCTAAACTGTGACTTTGGAGGGGAAGAAGGAAGTTCAGTTTTCATTCCTATTTGTCTTGACCTCTATCCTCAATAAACAGATGGAGCAATGGTTATCAGCACCAGATGTAACTGTTTTAGAATCATGGAATCCTGTCCAGTAGGAATCAGACTCTGGCTGTCAATACTTTTCAAAAAGGCTGCAAGCAGCGCCCAGAATGCAATAAATCTTTTCTACTTCCAACCTTAGCTGGTTTCAAACCAGCAAGATACTGTCAGAGTTTTTCACTCCTTTTACCCATTCTATAAAGCACAACTTCACAGCACATGTGGTATTTGAGAAATCCAGAACCCCAGATGTTAGTATGCATGAGGGAAATCCCCCAGGGGGAAAAAACTAAACTGCATACAGTTGCACCCCAAAGTATGATGAAAAAATATCACCATCTGCCACTCCAGAAAAAATAATTACCCATTCAGTACTGGAACCCAATTTCTTCACCCATACAGCAAGTGTTCCCTTATCATTAGTCTAGAGCTGGACATCTCAGAAAATCAAGGAATGCACAGACTGAAGAAAGAGGTAAGCAGACTGAGGGAAGAGTTTGTGGGTACAGCTGTACTGCAGAACAAGCATGATGCTGAGAATCTCGGGCCAATCCGCAGAGTCTGCATTCCTGGCCCTGAGAGCTGCATTCAAACTGTGGCCTTATGCTGTCCTAAGCTTGAGGCTGGAATGCTCAGAAGATCTGCAAAAAATAATTACTAAAGGCATCAAGGAATGCAAAAAGCAACTTCCAAAATGGACAAATCCTCAGTTAGTGTAAATCACCACAGATCAACTACAGGCAGCTACACCAGTGGAGACTTCCATTGACAAACTCAGTTAATTTGCAGCACAGCTTAAAATGATCAAATCCCAAGTGATCTTGCACTAGAACAGGGCCTGAACACTTTGCTTTACTAATTAAATACTTAACAGTTATATAGCATGGTTACTACAAAGCATTAGTAAACCTCCCATCGGTTTAGAGGAAGGTTTTTCCAACCTTCCTGTACATATGCGGTGGTAGAAAAATAGATCTGGTAGACATCATTTTTAAAAGCTAATTAATATCAACGGCAAGGCATCTTAAAAGGTGTTTCAAAAACCAGTGCACTTACCAAAAACCAACCAACCAAACATATTTTCAAAGTCTCCCCACACAGGAACTTTAACTGCAATATGTTTTCCAAGCTTTGGGCATAAATTTCCTAACTAATTCAGAGGCTGCTCTCTCAATTTCTGCTATCTCAATATGAATTTTAAAAGTTTTGCAATTTTTTTTTAAATTTTTACTTTGAAGTGATAAATGTTCAAGAAAACATCTGCAAGGGCTCATTCTTTGCCCCGCTGACAGAAGTCATAACTCTGCATTTGGCCTTAGATCAATAGTGATGGGGGCTGAATTATTCAGTAATGCACTGCTATACACCACCCCATTTAATTATAACACAGAGCACTATTAACACCTAAATACACTTTTACTTGAACAGCAAAGTCTTAAAATAAGAAAAGGAAATTCAAGAAATATGGGCAATATCTTTAATCTTAAAATGTGGAGAGTGTTTCATCATTTTCAACACTGCTAAATTAAATAAAGCCCTTGTTCAATTGCCTGTCCTCAGTTCATAAAATCAATTGCTTCCGAAACCTGGAAGATGCATCAACTTTCAATCAGTGATAAACGTAAATAAGCAAAAAACTGGCTGGGTTTTCCATCACATAGTTTGTATGATAGCCATTACAACTGAGAAATATTTAAAAATGTGTATAAAAACCGGAATTTTTCCACAATGGAGCTGTATTTTTTTATATTCAGTAACAACATACCTTTTAACCAGAAGTGTAAACTAACCTATCTTTACTGATTTCAGTGGAACTTGGCTGTTCCACAACAGGTCCAGGATGGGCAGAGGTTTATACTGTGCTCCAACACACTCCATCAAAAATTTTAAAAAAATAGAAAAGAAAACACTCCCATGCTTTTCTCTCCAAAAATGAGATGTACTGTTACAGGTGAAACACTTTAACAGATACATATTAAAAACATTCTGGTACACAGTTAAAAAATACAAACAAAAAAAAAACCAAACCAAAAAAATCAATCAAACAAACAAAAAATCCCAACATTTGTAACGCAACAGTCTAGACAGACTATCATCTCAAAATCTAAAACATCAAAAATCATAGGATCTACTTCTCACTCCGTATGTTCTTCCCTCCTCCAGTTTCAGCCTAATTCTTAATTTAACTCATTCAAACATCTCTGCCAGAGAAAGTCAAAACAATAATGTCAAATTTAAGAAAATGCAGAAGGTGTTAAACATAGCAATACAGTGCCAGTCTATGTGGCAGTGTATTAGGAGCTAAGCTGAATACCAAGCACCTCACTCAGACAATGCTCAAATACAAATAATAACTTTCTTCCTTTAGTAATTTTATCCATCTGCAACAGTACATTTTGTTTTTCTTACAAAAGGTCTTAAAGTTTTGTTTACACGTAGACCAGTGCTTGATATTTGAATGACACACACAAAACCCACGTCTGCCAACTTAATCTGTCACAGCTGCCAGTGTCAAGTATACCAATGTTTAATTTTATGGTGAAAAGGCATCACAGGTCCCCCCCCCAACCCCCATACATTCTCCTGGTTTATACATCTATGCTTACCAGTATGCTTAAATTGGCCTTTCTTAAATAATTGAAATATAAAACAGGTATTAACTTACCTTACGCCCATCACTTGCATGGCAGTTCACATTTAAAGGAGTCAATAAAGCCATCAGCTTTTCTTCATTACCACTCCTGTAAATGAGGAGAATATTATGGAAAGGGTGGGAAAAGGGCAGAGCTCTTTGATATCTATCTCAGCAAATATTTTGCAAAGTATAGTATATTTGAAATTTGTACTGTGGCAGGGAGACTGTTGGATGGTTAAAGAATCTTTTGAACATTTCAAAATCAAGGGTAAATACAAAAAAGAATACTACATTTGCAGTTAAATATGTTGCTAAAGATCATACAAAAACACCTCAATTTCTCTCCTTAACCTCGTATTTCCTTTTTCTAATTCTACAGATCCTCTGAAAGCCATTTGTCGAAATAAATGTTCTGAATTTAATATATTTTCATAGCATATGGCCCATAACATTTGAAACAGCTATATACCAATACCCAGAAAATTTTTTTAGAAGGGTTAACAGGCTATATAAAATGGTCTTGTGCAGTCAGAAGGAAGGATGAAAAGCGCCTTCGCAATATACAATTGAACTTTACACCTTTTGTATAGGCTTCATTATGCTCTGTTCGGATAAAACCTATTTTCAAAATACATCCTACGGCAGAAGTAAAAACCCAAAGAAAAAAAATATTCCAATATTTAAATTGCCCCTAAAAAGAACAGTCACAAAACAATAAAGAGGATTTAAGCAGCTTAAAGCAAAAACTCAATATTAACCTTATAACCACCATAGTGGGGGATTTCAATTACATAAACAGGCTTTTACATTTGTACCAGACTAAAGTCTGAAGAGATTTATGCTAATTAAGTGGTTTGCTTGCAGCATTTCATGGAAAGGCAATGACAAAACAGTACTATTTTAAAAACCCCTTTTCCTCGCCTGCTTCCACCCCCAAAATATGTTTTATATTCTAAGCAGCACTCACCTTGCAGCTTCCAGGAGTTCGTCCTTCTTGTATTCACCTAAATGATTGCAAAATATCATGCTGTTAGCATTTGGCAGAAGACAGATTAAGAAATGCAGTAGGAAGCAAATACAGAATTAAAACAGAGAAGAGGAGAAAAAAGCCCACACCCCGCTGGGTGATGGAGCTGTGACGTTAGCCAGCTTGTGGAGGCAGCATCACCAGTACCTTGGAGACGGGCAGCAAACTGACGCATCTTCTTGTCCAATCCTCAGATGGAAAGGCTTTCTTCGGACAACCAATGACTGCGAAATCTTGTGTCCAGAAACACAGTCCCGCTGATAGCAGCATGTCAGCTGAAGACAATGTCCCCACCCCCTGCCCTATTCAGTATGTCACATTATACTTGGGAAGCATAATAAATTCCAAGACAAAGCAAGGCAGTGCGGCTTTTGAAAAGGTACAAATTACTGATCTCCAAGGCTCTCACCTGCCTATTTGAATGGTAATATTACACTTCACTAAGTTCTTTAGAACAGCACGGATTATTAAAAAAAATCCAGGTATTATATCATCAGCCGCTTTCCAACAAAACACACATTTGAAATAAAAAGCACAGACAAAAGAGGATGAACTCTGCAACAGATTTTGCTACGAGACTCTGAGATTAGAGATAACCACGAGTAATAATGTTAAAGCAACATTTATATTTGAAGTCCTGAGTTAAAACAGACAACTCACAAGGGTTGCTGCAGCACAGGATTAAAATTGCATGTTAGTCTTTTAAAAAGAGCATGGGACAAGATAACCTACGGAAGTAAGACAGATTCTACAAAGCTGAATCATTATGACATTGTGCAATACAAATGGAATGGAATTTCAAGTCAGAAATTAGAAAAATAGCTGTTTAGCAGCTTTGTGCAGTCAGAGAACAGAGTGAATCCTAGACCCAAAAGGTAGAGGGTTTGAAAAACATACTGTATACCATCTGCCAGAGAATTAAAGCCTCTAACCAAAATGCTGTAAGAAAAACAGGAAGAAGAAGCTGTCACAAAAGAGGAAAAAAACCCCTGTGTGCTGCCTCCTATGCGTAATTGTAATAAGCCTCCAGTGAAACTCTCACTACAGGTGAGGAAAGGCACTGGGCCATGGAAAATGCCAGATCGGTTGGCAGGTAAGATGGAAGGCTCATCTGAAAAGATCCCTTAAAGAACAGCTGTAAGGTGCAGGAGGAGGGTTGGACTCCCCATCTACCAGCAAGAGCTTGGTCCTCCCCCCACCATGGCTTCTCCAGCTAACAGCAGAGGGTGACAGGAACCACAACAAAACCAGACCTTTCCTGAAGGAGTCCTCTTTATTTCAGCATCCTGCCTTCACACAAGGGTAAGGAGGAGGGAGAGTACACACAGCCATGCACTTCCTGCCCATTCCCTTGGATGCAGATGGGGAATTTTCAAAAGCAATATCTACATCTTATCATACTGGTGATTTTTCCTTTCACAGCTGTGTTTAATTGCTTTCTGAATAATATTCATCTTTGGGAATTCACAACAACCTGCAGCAAGGAGTTCTGTCATGCCACTCACATGATGGGTCTCCTAACAGAGCTGTTCTGTGTTGCTGAACCCCAGCAATGGAGCAAGTAAGTTCAAAGCAAAGGTGAAACTGGTTATTTCAAATATAGGCCAGGAAGGTTAACCTAGCTTTTGAAATAATTTATGTCTATGTTAAGGAAAGCTTCATCATGAGACAAATCAAATGGCACAGAAATATGACTGCCTTTGACTTCTACCACTCTTCAGCTTCATCAGAAGGGGGGCCTGTCCACCACAGGCAACAGCCCTTTCTAAGCCATGGTACATGTTCCTCTTTTTTTATTTTAATGAAGATAAAGTACTGGGCACAGTTGTGAGTGTTTCAAATCAATGGTAAGTGAAAAGCTTTGGCCAGCATGTGAAGAAGAAAAAAAGACCCTTTATTACTACTGCATTGTTTGTGCAACAATCTCAAACAGCTGGATTTCCTGCAGTAGAGTTATTTGGCCTGTATTATATCAACACTTTAGAGACATAACCAGACTAAAATACCTCTTTGCACATTTTGATTTGGCAATGCACCTAGTAGTCCTAACCAGGCTTTTGAACATACTAGGTTAGAGAAGAGTAATAACATTTTTCCTTCATGCTCAGTAAGTTAGTATTTTGTCACACAAAAGCTGTTTCCTCTAATACTTTGAATAGCAGAAGCCTTACTGTCCAATGAAAAAGGAAAGCTGTGGCTCTTGATTTAGGAATGTCCCCATGTATGCCCAATTAGATCAGTTAGTTTTACTAACCAGTTCTTTTTTAAAAAAGGTATTTACAGACAGCATTGGAATCCATACGTGTCATTTTTGAAATTCATCATGGTTCTCCCACACCGATTAGGATTAGGAAAACATTATTTTATAATTGGCAAACTTTATTACTCTCAAAGAGCCACTGTATTTTGCAAATCAAAACCTAAAATCCTAAAAGCATTTACAGCACACCACCAGGTTTGCTAAGAAAAAAAAAAAAAAAAAAGGTCAAGTGAGCTCCACAGGCTCTGTGGGATGAAGAGGAACCCCTTGGGCACTGGAGCAGGCAGCTGGTGGGATAGCACAGAGCCGAGAGGGGTCTGGCTGACGGCATTTGGGAGAAGCGGGTGGCGCTGGCTGCAGGACCGACTGCCGCTGGCACAGGCTGTGCTCCCAGCAGAGGGCTCTGCCAACACAGCCAACGACGCTTGGCCATGCAGCTTATCAAAGGCCATCCTGCAGCTATTGGCCACAGCTACCTCATCAAATATTCATTTGCAAGCATTTGAAAACAAACCATGCGTGCACGGGCAGAGATGAATTTCAAGTTCTAAGCAGAAGTACAGGAATACAGACCATCAACCTCACATAACACTTCTGTTCAAAGAATGTCAAACTGACTTTAAGTAAGCTAATAACATCTCTTAAAGAGCTCCTCTAGGCAGGTTAGAATTTATAGTTTTGCAAAAGGGCATCTGCATGCCAGGCAGCCCAGAGACAGCTGGCCTGGGAATTTCTTAAGGCAAAGACAAGGTGTGAAATAAGGAGCAGAGAGTACCATAGCAAAGCAGCGTCCCTGTTCTTATCTCATCAGACAAAAGCTAGTAGGGAGGCAGAAACCACTCAGTAGTATTCACTGCATCTGATCAATTTCATTGTCTACAGCTTGCTCAGCATTCTTTAAATGAATTTCTCTACTTGATCCCAGCTCCAGATCACACCACTGCTGCTCCCATTTATGCTGGAATGAGAAAGTCACCACAGCTAACCACAGATAATCAGTGTCTCAGATCACAGCTACCACCAGGCAGCTAACCAGCTCTCTTTCTGTTCCCCTCCCAGGAGAAAACCAGTTACCTCCAACACTCCTGATCAGCTGCTGCTACGCTCTCACTGCTGTGTCTGGCCCTAGCTGCATTCTGCAGTAGCTGATTAGCAAATTAGCAAATGCTTATTAACTATCAGACATCAGTGGCTGCTTGCACCTGGCAGTTGAGCAGATCAGCAGCGGGAAGCTGGGAAAAAATAACATAATGAATCTATCTTTACAGACAACCCTATTTCAGTCTCTCCTAAAAGTCTTGTAATTTCAATGGAATACTGAAAAACATATCTAAATGCATGGCATAAATCAACATTGCTTTTTCAATGCAACTGCACTCAAAACCAAGGTGAATTCCTTTCCTATCCCTCCATACACATCAGCCAATACAGAAAGCAGCCAGATCTAAAATGTCAAGCTGGACAAAGCAGGTTTTGCTTCACCATAATATCATGTCAGCTTTCCACAGTGAAGACAATTTCCTAAAAAATAACATCACAAATTAAACCAAGCCATTACTATCCAATGGCAACATATAATGGAAACAAAATGGATTAACATATTCTAAACCAAACAGAAAAACTAAAGAGGTTTTTCCATATGAAGTTGTACATTATATGGAATCAATTTAAAATCAATTCCAATTAACACAATTATAAATTTAAATCCCCAGAATATTTAAACACAGTAAAAAATTTTAAGCCAGCCAATGATCCCCTGCTTCTGACCTGTGACAAAGGAATGTGAGTCTTATGAACATGCAACCATGACCACAGGCTGGGGAGGGAAAATTCACGAGTATCACAGAATGTTTGAGATTGACAGACCTCTGGAGGTCTCCCATCCAACCCTTCTACTCAAACGCAGCGTCACCTAAGAGCACCCTGCTCAGGACTGGCTTTTACATCTCTCCCAGGATGGAGACTCCACCAGTTCTCTGGGCAACCTGTGCCAGTGTTTGGTCCCACTGAGCTCAATACCTTGCATTTCATGGTAATCTCAGGTAATCTCCTCAGGACCTCCTGTTCTCTCTTGGCAGCTCAGGTCTAGCAGCACTGGAAGTCAGGGGAGAAATCTTGCTCTGTTAAAAAACATGGCAGCTCTACTTTTCTCTTTGGACCATGTGCAGACCTAACACTTGTTATTGGTTGCCTCTCTGAAAACCTGAGCTTCTATTCTTCAAAATATACATGCCACGAGAAGATTGACAAGATCTTTGTGAGTAGTCCAGCGGATTATTTTCTTTTCTTTTTCAAACAAGCATTCACGATTACTCAGCAACACAGAGGACATGAGCTCTCCACCAGAGTAGTAGAGACAGCAGGTACCAAAACCTCCCATTTTTCCTCATTTAGAAGTGCTTCTGGTGCCTTTCCAACCATATAGTCTGTTAGCACAGGAATGCATGGGGTTGTTGGGAAAACAGAGTCCTGATCCATCTGGGAGGGCTGAGAACTTGTTTTTCGATCATGTTTGTTACTTCATCCAGCTCAGTCCATGGCCAGGGACCCAAACAGGTCCCTGAGAATGAAGACCTTGAACAAGGATGGTGCTGCAACAAGAGGGAGGGGAATGGAAACTCTACATTTGGGCTGCCATTGCTACAAAGAAAGCAATGTAGAGTTCAGCAAAGAAATAAACTCCACAGACGTAAATTAAAATACACCTTTTCCCTGAGACTCCAGGACTGCACACACCTATGAGTGATCAATGATACACATCACATATACCATCCTTTTCAATCCTCCGAGGCCCTCTGAGTAATATTTAAGTATTTAAAACAAATATTCAAGTTATAATCAGAGCACAAGACTTTTTGTGCTTCTGAGAGACTGCTAGGGTTATTGGGAGAGGATGAGATTTTGGGTTTGGGTTTTTTTAAATTTTAAAATTTTTTTAGCAATTTTTTTAGCAAATTTAAATTTTATTTTCAACATGGCTGCTTTTGAAGGGTCCAAAAATACTATTAAAATACTCATCAATTCCTTCTTCCCCATTTAATTTTTGTTATATGTAAACCAGCAGGTGACACTGGTGACACTAAAATATGGAGTTAAATCAGACCAAGAAAGTTTTTAACCATCTGAACAGCACAAGGTTAAGGGAATATCTGCCCAAAAAACAGAGTCAACAAAAAAAAAACACCCGAGATATGTTGAAATAATACTGTTTGGGAAAAGGCATCTATAACTAAGTACTCTGAGAAACACATGAGAATAAAGAGGAGCAAAAAATAACAATTTCAGGTTTTATTAATAATTATACTTCCCACTTGTTTAGGGTTAATTTCTTTATGCCTCTTGCACTTCTCTGCTCAGCAGTCTCTCACAAGTAAATGGGCTGATTTTATAAGCTGTCTAAATAGGCTCAACCTGGAACACAGCAAGACCCTAATTTTAAGCTCTTGTCATGGATGAAAAACACCAAAGTAACACTAGCATATGCAAGTGACAGAAAAGCAACTCAGAAGATAATGTCTTCAATCACAAGTTCCAGCAAGGAGGAATGTTACCAAGGAGGAAAGGTTTGGCACCTTAAATCTGCCTCTTCTATGAGATGAGTCAGGCACTGTGCATGCGGACTCAAATCAGACATTTGTAACTGAAATTTAAAAACTGAAAATGACTCAGCTAATGGTGAAGTCTTTCAGGGATGTGTTTTAAAAGGGGGTGTGGAAGTTAAAGAAATAAGCAAACATCATTTGGTTTTGGCCACAACTCTACCAAACCACTGAGCTAGCAGCATCCTACCTGGAACATCTTTCAGTTAAGTGGACAGAGCTCAAATGCAGAGCATTCCTGATTTACAGCTCCAGAGAAAAAAGCTGCTTCTAAGGCCTGGCAGAAAGCACTACGTCAAACAATCTGCAGCTTTTTATAGTGCAGATTGGCAAAACCTCTGCCAGGGTCTTACCTGATAGAAGAGATTCTTGTCTATTAAGCCATCAGTTCAAAGCACAGCTATTACATAAGCATATACAAGATACTGCAGTTACCAAATGCTGTCTCTGTATCAAGGCATAAATTACACACACTGCACGTTAGGGTTTTGGTCAGCAAGAAGGATTAGGTGGTGTATCAAAATGGGTCTTCAGTGCACGTGCAGTTATAGCACCAGTAAGTTCACGTTTGACACGTAACAATTCTGTTTCTCAGAACGCCTTTTTTCAGTGGTGCTGGTCCATTTGTTAAAACAATGCTACCAGATTTCCTATATAGTAGCAGAACGATGAAAATAGTCCCTTTGTCAGAGGATTTCAAGTGTCTTAACTCTTAAATCATTAGACAAAATCCAAGATGAAGCCAAACGCAAAAAAACTCTACAACTACCCATTATGTGGCAATCCATATAAATAATTTTACTTTCAACAATGTTACCACATGCTAAAAGTTTAGCATATAGTTTCTTCTGAAATATTAAATCTGACAAACATTCTAGAACCTGTTTAGTCGACCTGTACAAGTAGTTTCAGTGCATGCTACTCATATGAACACCACACACCCATCCATTTTCTATTCTTGGTGTGAAAAAACTCGTATTTTCACTACAACTGTACTATTTTAGAATGCTGTACTTATCTTGAAGACACCACCGCTCTCGTCTGTCATGTTTTCAGACTGAGATTGAAAAACTTAAAAAGACTGGAGAATATCATGTCAAGTGACTGGGAAGAAAACCCAAACCTTCAGCAATTCAAAACACGTTGGTGTGATGGAAAAATTGAAGGGGTTGAGGCTCATCTTTTCACCAAAGTTCAATACTCATGACATCTTTTGTGAAATTACATATAGAAAAGAAATCTGACGGGTTTTTTCCAGAATCTTCCCCATTATCCACCCCTTCATGCCTACAGCAAAAGCAACATTCCCATGGCTCTCCCCTTCGTTTCTTATATTAATTCCTGCTATCAGCAAAAACAATCATCCACTGTAATTGCCACTACTTTGGCCATGCTCAGTATTAATAACTAATAAACTGCTCAATTTTTCAGCCACAATTACTTTCTCATTTCTGTAACATGTCCACATATGCATTTTCTCTCCAGGATTTCAAGGCAAACTTCCTGGAGGAAGACAAAGGACTAAGAAACTCCCTTTGTCAAAGACTTGAGTACAGTAGGGGTGGATAGATAGCCAAGCTGCTCTTGTATTACTGCATCTTTTTCAAAAGCCAGCTCCCTACCCTCTCTTTCCAAACAATATCCACAAACAAGTAAATCATTCAATTCCCCAGAATATCCTCTAAAGAGAGACCACAGAAATACCTTACATAAAGCATGGAAGAAAACTAGCAAGAAAAATATAAAATGTAACCCTCAGGAAAGCCATACTGTATAAATGCAAGCTCCAAAATTATGCTTCATCATTTAATCTTTCTCTGAAAAGAACTCTAGAGTAAATACAGGAAGACTAAATTTTGCAGTTTCTCCAGTTTTCCCATTGTAGATAAAACATGCTAACAAGCTGGGGACAGTGTGTCTGAAAATCCATAGCTGGATTTAAAACTGAAGCATTTATTTTAACCTAAAAATCTATATTCTCTTAGCTACAGCAAACATGACAGATTTTGTAGTAACAAATTGTACAGATTTAAAGAAGTGGGGGTTTTTAATGTTTGCTAGAAAATGAACAGGAGACATAAAATGTACACACGTGCCAAAGTATTTCTTTTTACTGAACAGTACAATCCTTCCTCTGTATGTCTGAAGCTGCCCTGTGTATCTAAACTCCCTCTACAAACCTGAGGAAACACAGGCTGCCACCTCATAAAAAATGCACACATGTTGCCATGCTTGCCCTGCAGCACACATCCTGGAAGGAACTCATATCCAGTTAAATCACTCCTCTAGCTCCTAGACAAAAATACAAAACATTTCCTTTGCCTGCTGGGCCCCAGAGTAGTGAGCAGAAGGGAGGAACTCCTTTATAACTGGAGGAAATGGGGCAAACCTGTCAAACACACAGCAACGAAAGAGCCAACGTATATTTATGAAACACTTAAGCAAAGTACAGCAAGGAAGTCCTTAATAAAAGAATAACAAAACAGAGGCAATAGATCTTGTTACAATGAACCATTTTGTCATGGCAAAAGACAGCTGGAAAACTAAGGAAAGTTTGGTACAAATCAGTGGAAGAAAGGAGATGGTGCCCTGAATGGAAACAGGATATGCGGACTGATACGTAAGACTAGCACCGGTAGTCCAGAGTAAAAAGCAGCTGCTTAACTTGGAACATTCTTCCCCTCCCTTACCCTCCCCATCAGGTTTTATGATAAAGATATTATTGGCTTAAATACAACAGTTCCATTTGTTTTGTCTCATTTTAAAAGTCATCTTTTAAGACCTTTTCTGAAGACATTTGCAGTAGCAGTGCTCAGTCACAGTAACTCAACTCAAGCTTCTGCCGATCCAAGCCATGGTAGGGTCTCTGCATATTCACTCAGGCAAAGAGCAGCTCTGTGCCCTAATGTGACTAAGAGCATATTCTAAGATGAAAAAAAGCTGCAGTTTACAGAAAATGACTGAAATCTGAATCTGCAAACTGCTATCCTCACTAAAAAATAACTATTAAAACACCAGTTGGGAAAAAATGAATTTTCTATTTACACTCAGGCACTTTCTGCTATTCCTGTTGGAATAACATACCACAAGACAGAAGTACAGCAATAACAGTACATACTGCCAATATCCTGGAGGTCTGAGAAGGGTTACATTATTTATCAGCAATGAAAGAATAATTAAATACTACACAACTCAAGTTCTGTAAACATTTTCAGTCCCTTGTATCAACCTCATTGTTTTAAATACTTTACTGGTTAAACGCATAATAGAACTAACTATTTCAGTTTAAAGGGACCTACGGTGATCTTGTAGTTCAACTGCCTGGCCACTTCAGGGCTGACCAAAAGCTAAAGCTTGTGGTTGAGAGCACTGTCCAAATGCCTCTTATGCAGCAACAGGCTCAGGGCTTTGACCACATCTTGCAGAAGCCTGTTCCAGTGTATGACTGCCTCTCAGTGAAAAAATGCTAACATGCAGTCTAAAAACCTCCCCTGGCACACCTTTGAACCATTCCTATGCTTCCTATCACTGGATCTCGGGGAGAAGAGCTCAGAACCTTCCTGTGCACCTCCCCTCTTCAGGAAACTTGAGAAAGCTGTGAGGGCATCCTTCAGCCCCCTTTTCTTCAAACGATCCAAACCCAAATTCTTTAGCTGCTCCTCAGAGGTAACAGGTTTACACATATGATTTCTTCAAAATAATAATTTATTGCCCTAAATGACAATATATTTCATTATGAAGACTGGAAACGAAATAGCACCACAGGAAAAAAGAAGTCTGAGAGAATGAAAGAGATACTAACTTGTTAATTAAAGAGCTGCAGTTTACCAGACTGCTGTCACTATAAGGAAGATATTCCTTCTTCAACTTTCATTCACACCCAGTAAGTTTGATCAGATGCAGCACAGAGCTGCCTGTTCAAGACATACCCTATACAAGGTGACACCAATCATCAGTCCTACCCAAATGGAAACTGTTCATATACCATGCACACTTCACTGCTACTGAAAAACTAAGTGCAAGAACTCTGTCACAGGTATATCCATAAATAAAGCATCTTCCAAAACAGGTGCTCCTTCTTTTGCTGGACAGAAAGGAAATACATAAACTGCATGTACCCTCAACATAACAACTCTGCAGGTTTCTGTGTAAATCTGCAGTAAAAGATAGTTTTATTGTGTTCTGCATGAAGCAGGAAAAAATACTGCTTTCTCACTCACTTTCAGAAATTTCACTAGCTTTAAAGACTCTGCTTACCCCAAATAATACAAAATATAATTGGCCAGAAAGTATTTCTACATTCCTCATTCATCACAACCACTAATGATCTTAAAAATACTAAAGAAAATATGTTTAAGTGACTCTCTTATTAGGTAATGTGATTACCAGCAGTTCCTAAACCAATCTATTTTTCCAATGGCTTTATTTCAAAGTTATTCTAAGATACAGTTCATTGTTATCTTTCAAAAAAGTAGTATTTTAAATCTCCATTTGACCTAAAAGGAAAGACCATGCAAGAGTTAGCACAGGTTCTCTCTACTGTGCACCTAGGTGTGTTAGTTCAGCAGGAACTAACTCAGTATTACCACTCCTCCCAGAGAGTACATACCATCAAGGAGAAATCATACTGTACCTTCCCCAACACCAGTTTAGGATTCCTGCTTATCCCTTTCTATAAAAGCCCAGTACTGATGCAGGAAATGGTGAGATTATTACTGACAGAACTTGCCTCCTGATGCTGACTCTCCTTTTTGCCATCCTCTGAGCATCCTTTAGCAGAGCAGACAGGTTATAAGAGAATTGGGTCTGTCTTCAGAGAGCAGCACAACGAAAACTGCAGGGAGGAAGAACAAATGCCCAGAGAAAGGACAGCTCTTGCTGGATCACGCTGTGCCATTAAAACAGCTCTAGCCATAACATCCTTCACTGCAATCAAAATGGGTTTGGATTTAGATAAAGGACACAAGGTAAGGAACAGGCAAGGGTCAAAGAGAGGGAGTACAAAAATTTTCTGGATTCTCTTTTTCCATTCAACAGTCACACCAGCAGTCCTGACCCTTGGCAGTGGGCACTCTAGGAGTCCAACAGTCTAAGATGTCAGTCTGCCCCTGGTTTTTGTCAGACAGATTGTACAGTTACCATTTTGGTCCAAATAGACAGTTATGCTTGGATAGAAAAACCCACATAACTCTTGAGCATACAGATGGCACTTCACAAGAAACTTTCCCTCAGTGGTGTCCTTCAGCAACTCAAACCACACTTGGAAGTATGATACTTTCAGATTTTGGGTAGGGGGACTCCTAGCCAGCAGTTAAGAAGGGTCTCAACAAACAGCCACATTCCTTTTTCCCTTTCCCTTTTTCTTACTTTCTCAAAGATGCTGCTTCCAGCCCTAGCAAAGAGAGAATACCCTATTTAGAAATTACAGCCACATACAGTAAGAAGCCACAACGCACACAAGTCATAAATATTTTCCTTCTGATCTGCTAGCTGTTAAGGAGAAAAACACTTACCTACTGCCTTGCATTAGTGCAGGCAGACAAAAGTATGCAGATTCTGGAGATGGAGTTACATTTGCCCAGCCAGTGAGCAGGAACAGGTTTCCCTGCATAGCTCAACATGACTTCAAGAGAAGAGAGATCCATGAAAGAAAGATTTACTGGATAATTAGACCAACCATTTCTACAACACTGATGAGAGTTCTCATCTAGCTCCCTGAGGATAATGCACCATTTGAAAAGGCATCACTTAAAATACTTACCTTTTAGATTTGTGGGGAAGATCAGCAATACAAACATAGAAATGTTATTGTCTCCATTCTTAGACAAGTATATTTAATCTTATACTTACATACAATGCTGGTTTGGGTTTTTGCTCTTTCCATCCCTCTAATTTTATAATAAATTCTTTTTTCTTGTGCATATAAGAAAGAAATTTTCTTTCTCTACTGGAAAGGCTGCTCACAAAAGATTTTTAGCTATGACTGCTAGAAAGTAAATAAAATCTGCACACCTCCTTTCATAGGAAAGGTTATTTTTGTCTGTTCTGCCAGATAGAATAAATCCTTCACTTCCAGGGCAATAGATGACAAGAGACTAACCAGCAGAGCCACAAGTGAATATTACTGAGAAAATAATGTCTCTTCACACGTCTGCCTTTCACACATTTTAACAAGAACTTGCTTAACAAGAACAAAAACCTAAGTCTGTTTACAATGGCGCAATAGACATCCAGGTTTTTGGATGGTTCTGCAAACTGGAAGCAGTCAGCATCAGATTATCTGTTCAACTTCAGCACAAAATTGCCTTTAATGTGCGAGATTTACCTTGCAGGCAAAGGTAGCTGAAATGTAGACTCCTTGCATTCATTCCTGCAATAGGTCTGGCCACTGCAGGAAGTCTGCCCTGAAGAAGGTTAACTCCAACTGAGCACTGAAGAGAGCTCTTGACTGCCCAGCTTAACAGTGGATGGAAGTCAAGATGCCAGTGCAGCCTACACCCTGCCTCACTCCTGAGCAGAGTACTGAGAGCCTACCACTCCAGGGAAGCCCACAGCAGGCGATCAGGCAGGAGCTGAACACACACCAACCTGCCTTATGACTTTGGGCAAGTCAGTGATTGCAGAAGAGCATTTCGCATTTCGTTACAGAAGTCATGGTGCTTAATCCTCTAAGTAGAGTCTATCAGAGTAGTTAATATAATCAAGTAGCAGAAGTAATATGATAATCCAAAATTACTTACAACAATATTAATAATAAAGGCTGGATTTTATTAATCAAAAAAACATTCTCAGAAGGAAGATTCTCAAGGCTCTGCCCTCCTTTTCCACTGTTTGTAGGAACAGAGCTTGTAAAGGCAAGGTATATATTTTATAGAGTCCAGCTCCCTACATGAATCTATTCAAAAGCTTTTTAGAAATTAATAGCCCAATTTCCCTGGATTTGATGACATCACATGTTTGGCTTTTGTTACTTATGTTCCCTCCCATATTACTTTCCTGAAAGTTAAGGTAGAGTGCATACAGAAAATGAAGGCATTCTTTACAGAATCAGTCCTTCGTCATGAGAAGCTGCTAGTTTAGGGCTGACAGTGATAGATGTGAGGATCTGAGAGGTATTCAAAGGTACTGATATGCATTATAGGAGTTTTAATTTTCAGACAGAGACAAGCTCCTCTAGCAAGACTGTTAGGTTTATTCCTGAGAACAGCTGGCAGCTTTGTCAGTCACTTGTATCACCCAGGCTGGCCATGCCAGACACATACGCGTAGCAAGAGGCAATGACTTTGTTGAAGGTGGCAGTCAGATGAAAGCTGCATGAATTTGCTACTTGTGTAAGGACAGAGCTGTTTGCCTGCCCAGACTGAAAGAACAAACTGAATTCTGAATTTATGCCAAAATGTTCTTGCCATTATACAAAATAAACATCAAATAGACAAGTACAACATTGTATTCCTAAAAGGCAAGCAAAAACAAATTTGCAGAGCACAGAAGGATATGGACCATGATGTTCTACGGCCAATAAATAATCAAATTAAGTTATGAACTGAAAATGCTACTGAAACAGCAGAAAATACACAAGGTTTAATTTCAAAACACAAGGGAATGCCTTCAAAAGAGTGAAGTACTTACTTTTTAGGTGACCAAAGGAAAACACAAGTCTAGAGAAAGGAAACATGCCATTCCAAAGTTTGTACCCTACAGAACAGGCAGCTATGTAAAATTTGTTCTGAAGACATTTGAAAATAAATGCTTGAAAACATTATAGCGTCAGTCCTCTTATCTCAATGCAGTGTGCAGTGCAGTACTGCACAAAATGAAGCTTCTATTCAAAGAATAGATACTTGACAAAAAAAAGAACATTATCTATGAATAACAGTCTCCTGGAGATATCTTTGAGAACTTTTTTGTGTTTGTAAATTATTTGAAATAGTCCTTATATACTGAGACATTTATATAACCAGTCCTCTCCCTGCATTCTCCAAAAAGCCTCAAATCACTGCTTGTACTCTTTACAGAGTAAAATTCCATGCCTGTATTTTCCCAACCTCTGAAAAATTACTATGTTCTCTCTGGAACATAACCCTTTGCTCTTCTGCCAAAAAGGAAACCATCAACACCAGTCAGTTTTTCAGCTTCCCTTGGCTCATTTACTTACTCTAGACTGGTACCTCACCATCTTCATTTTGCTCTTTGAAGATGCTTCACCTGTGAAGCTCTACAGACATTTCATTGCTGCAGACAACCAGCTGCAATTTATGGATAGAAAAGACATACTTCTTTTTGCACAAATAATGTGGTTCTAATGTTTTACTCATTCTTGCCTAGAACACTGTCTGAAGACAGAACATCCTTCTTCTCTGCTCGGCAGCACTGGCTTTCTTCACACCAGCTTTGCCTCAGTTTTTAATCAGGATAGCAATATAGAATGTGGAGACAAAAGAAAAATAGTACTATGAAGAAATGGAAACTGCACAAAATCAGAAAAGTAAAAGAGAGTTGAACCTGCTCCTGCCTATCTGTGCACCCCCCAAGAACACTGAAGAAACCAATACATCATTTTTATTGAAGACCTGGCAAGAAAGTGCCATAAATCCACCACAACAGGTGACATTGCTGGTTCAGTGCCTCCTTTTAAGGGGGGGAGATCAATTCAAGCACCTGCACATCCTCATGCCTGACCTCAAGAGCAAGCACACCAGTCAAAAACAATTCTCAAGGAAAGATGACAGACACAGTATATGACAGCATCAGAAAGGTAAATTACCCTAAACAAATCTTTGATGCAATGGTTGAAAAGAAAACACGGGATATCTTATCCATGCAGATAATTGGGGAATTATTAGTTCAGATAGGGATTAATACAGGTATTGTAAGAACAACAAAGAACCTGAATATCAGACAAATCATGTTATCCTTAAAAAAAAAAGCAAAGCCCTGAGTTCAAAAGTAGGGGGCAGACTACTCTGTGGTTCAAATTACTTATTCCCACTAACTTCAATTCAGTGCCAGTCCATGCAGTGCTCTGGCAAGGCTGATCCCTACAATAGTCACGCAATATGAAGCTGCCATTAAACTGAATTACAACAGCAAGGTAAAAAAAAGAAATCATTGTGAACACAATCAAATCCATAAAGTTGTGATGTGAAGAGGACAGACAGGTAATACAGAACCATCAACAACCACAATGTCTGTGCCTATGGAAGGAACTCGACCAGGCCAGACAAGGTTAGGGGATTCTGCTCCAGGGATATACAACCACAACATTACTTCATTCAATTTTTCTTCAAACATGCAGGAGGCCAGGAAGCTTTTTGTACATCACAATTCTTTACTAGTCCTCGCATCTTTTGCATATTTATACTGAAGTGCCATCATCTTTTTCCTTTCTGGGAAAAAAAAACTTTCTCTGCTCTGGCAGCGTAAAAGAATCATCAAGGTCAGACTTGCGGTCTCACAGGCCATCAAAGTAGTAACAAGATGATTTTAAACAAATTAAAAATCAATTCATTCTGCATTTACATGCACCCTTTAGCTTCAGTCTTTCAAGCTAAATTCAGCTCTTTTCATCTGAACTTCTCAAATTTCATTTATATTTTCCCACTACTGAGAAGCTTGGATGATAAAATTACTATTCCAGGTCCCCAAAATAATATAGGTAGAACACTCTAAAGTATGCTTTACTTTAAGCATGCATGTGAGCAGTCCTAGGGACCTTGATATTCTCACGTCTAATGCACTTTGTTGAACTGCAGCTACAAAGACAAGCTATCATGTTTCTTCACCACAAAAAAAGAAAGTGCCTTACTCTTCAGCTCAAGCACATAATCAATTGCCCTGTCTGGTGCCATTATCACAGCCAGCCTTCCTTCCTCAAATGTTTTACACATGCATTGTATAGTGGTGGAGGAGCACAATAACAGCAATAGAGTTATCAGTCTGTCTAAAGCACTCAGTAGTCTATGGGAACAATAAGCAACTCTGAGTACTGAATTATGAAAATTTGGATTCTTCCTGCATTTGCATCAAGTACCAAATCCTCTTCTCTTCTGACAAGCTAGCAAATGTACTTCTTTCAACTTCTACATGATACAGACTCAATTCATTCAGGCAGTTCCATTTCAAATCTCTCCAATCTCTCCTTGATTGCAGGGGGAGGTATACTTCAACCCTCTGGAGACCACTAGAGGAAGAGGAAAACAAGGGGGAAAATAAAGACTTGTTTCAGACATGACTTTCTCAAAGTATATAGGTACTTAGAAGCTGTTCTAGAGATGATGACAGTCAGGAAAAAGCAGCAAAACAGGAAAGAGACAGAGCTGGTCCGAGACAACAGAAAGAAGAGTTACAGACAGGAACTACTTTAACACCAAGAGATGTGGATGTGACAGCCTGGTCAGAGAGCGAAAAAAACAGGTAAGTTTTCTCATGGCAGACTTGTGAGACTTTTAGGGAGTTGTAGAGAAACAACGATAGCTTGTTATTATAAACAACCTGCAGGTGGTGTTTTCCTACTCTCTGCTTTTCTGTTCTTCTCAAGGATTGTTTGTGAGGAAGTGTTTTTGTTAATTAGCCAATCAGGTGGAATGTATCAGAACAGTCTATAAAAGAGAGAGTTTTTCATATTAAAGCTGCTGCTGTGCAAACCAGCCTTCTTGGAGTCTGCGCTGCTTTCTGACCCAACAGTGACAGAGATATTAAGAATCCTCCAGGCGAATTAAGGTGTGTAAATATTTCCTTGGTGCGTAGCACACCTCACTGGATACAATGAGCACATAAACAAACAGAAAAAATACTAAAAATATGGATTTTTGCATCCAAATCCATTCCAGACATTTAAGACACCCTGGAATGAAGTCATAAAGCACTGACCACTGACATACTGCCTTGTTACAGATACAGTTCTTCAAACCACCTTCACCAGTAGTAAGGCCCTGCTCCAGGCAGTCTTTCTCTCCCAAGACTGTACTTAGGAGCAGGGCTTTTAAAACACATTCACCTGACAGCTATGACACATGCAGACAAGATGGTAAGGTGAATATATTCAGGACCCGCTGGCACTCTTCAGAGTCTCCACCCCTCAAAACAATAGCAGGATTCATCACACCTCCACACTCCATTTGCTTAGCAAACACCTGCAAAGACTGAAGGAATGAGAGCAACAGCAACACTGCAAGCTGCAGCATACAGCTGTGCTTATGCAATACACAAAGGCCAGCAAATTCATACTGATGCCATTCTTCAATTTGTTAAAAAAGCTTTGACTGCTTCAATAACAAAGAATAGCATTAAACATAGCATGGCAGGATCAAATGAATTAGGGACAATAAATCTGGCATTAACAAAATGAAAAGCAAAGTGAGTGAAAAAACCTAATCCTCTAAGGAGAAAGTACCTTTGGCCATACATAGAAACATCTCCCCTTATTTCTGCCAAAGGCAATGCCAATCCATACAATTAGTGTAAAAGTCTGGGTTAGTTCAATGACCTAGAATAGTTTAACCAGAGGACTGCAACAAGACAGATTGACAAAGGTGTCTCTGATACTTATGAACTATGGCATATCTACATAAGCATTTAATTCTACATCTGGAGAGGGTTTTCAAAGTAATCATAATCCTGACTTACAGCAGTTTTGTGCATATGCTGTAGCAGTCCTGGAGGACACCACATAGATGCTTCTGGAAGTTTTCAAAAGAATGGACTGTAGACCCTTACTTAGTAACTGCTAGTGTGTGTGCCAAGTCCACAGGACTGAACCAGATCAGAGTTTCCCTACACTGAAAAAACCCCCAAATAAAACCCAAAAACCTTTATATTTAATAAGCTGTTAACAGGAGAGATAGCAAAGGTTTATAAGGTTTTTTATTTCCAAAGCAGGGAACTGAACCTGACAGTTGTTATGCTCAGCAACACCCAATCTCAGTATTTTAAAACCTAACTTGAAAAAAAAGCAAATATACCAGAGGAGAAAACAGCAAGAAGATAAATGATGAAGGAACACGAATCAGGGAAAAAGTAAAGAAAATTCTATCCAGGCATAATTATATGAGAAAAATGAACGTCTTCACAATGACAGAGCTAGCATTTTAAATTTTCACACAAAGCAGCAACAAAAGACAGAACTTTTCAGTATTTTATATAATCTCACCCTGTAACAGAAACTGGAAGTAGAGAAATAAGCATTTTATTAGGAGAGGAGGCTAAAACTAGACTTCACCAGTATACAGAGAGGGATGGTATTGCCTGCTTAAAGCCAGCTCTTCTGACACACTCCAGAAGGCTAACAGCAGAGGATGCTAAGGGACAGTTCCAAAGTTGTCTCCCAATATTAAGAAAATTAACCTTTATCCACACTCTCCCATAGTATTCTTCCACTCAGCATATCAGTGTGAGGAATCTAGCAATATTCAGCTGCCCTTCCCTGCCCATCCTTATATAGTCCAATAAGCTTCCTGGAGCAAGGACTGGGAAGAATCTGATGCTTCCAAATGCTGAAACCAGCATTTGTAAACAAAATGCCTGGGACAAAACCAGCAGCCTTGACATTGTAATAGCCCTTGTCAATACCATATTTATAAAGTCTAGCTACTTAAAAAAAAAGAGGAGATGCTTCTCACTGTAGCTCTTACTTCAGCTATGTCTTAAATCAAAGTGAAAATCCTACAACTTACAATTCACCAATTGATTTATACTCTAGACAGAAGTCCTTCTACCTTAACTAAGATTTGGAGCTATCAGCATATAAGGAGCCCCAATTACTGGCTAGGACAGAAAAAAATACCAAGACCTGGACCCAGGTTATCTGTGCAACTTCAATTCTGACATTTCTGGGTATGTTCATGTCCGACTCTCAGCCTTAAGATATTTCTGCAATTCTCCTACCTCCTCCCATTCCTATATGCACTTCACTAAGTTTGAGTTTGGTTCGATTCAAGCAAAGCTACAGACAAACTTTTAATTGTGTAGTTTCCTACCAGCAAATTACACGTTTTCCAGAGCAGAGGTGTAACAAGAAGCAGCAGTCTTGGAGAAGTGTTACTAAATGCTGTGACTGACCAACTGTGACTAAATGCTGTGCCTGACCATTTGCAACATTTGGTGTTTTTATTTGGAGGAATCAGGAAATCGTAGAAATATAATTTACACAGCTTATTTTGTTTTTTCAAGAGTGAAGATCCTAGCTGTTATCAGGAAAGAAATGCAAAGTAAATGAAACTAAAACCCAGTTTGAGTTGACACAGCACATACTACAGCATACTAATTGCTTCATGTTAATTGCTTCCTTAATTTGAAATGAATATGCCTTTGACAACAGCAATTTTTTAAAAATCATCCTTGTTAACTGCTTTGTCACCTTGCTAAGTGGTCAAAGCAGTTCCGTAACAACTACTTAACTCTATACGCGCTATTTACACTGAATGACCTCATAATGTGAACAGGTCTTTAACAACTCAGGGTCAAACTTGCTGGCGTGTATTTGCATTGTTTCCTCAATTTCCCACCATTTTGATACCTGCTAGCATATTCTGGAGCATAGCTGGTACCTTCAGGAAGTCAACAGGAACAAATACTTCCAACAGCAATAGAGCATTCACCTTTCATCTATAACCTGAAAATAAGTTCTTGGGAGGTTTTGCAAATGAAAATTTTCAGAAACTTAGTCACTCAAACTGGGGTGGATTTCCATCGGGGTAGCTAGAGGCACACCTCTGAATCCAGCACCTCTGAGTCCACCTGCCAAATTTGAAGTTTCTGCACCAACCATGGACATATTAAAACAATTCAAGAGAAATATTTGATTTCAGACACTGAGTAAACAACCAGTTGTTATTGTATTGCCATTAAACCTTTTTTACTTTTTTTCAACTGCAAGAATGATCAAACACTAGATCAGGTTGGCAAGAGGACTTCCTGAGTCTCCCTCCTTGGAGCTTTTCAAACCCTGAGCAGACAAGGTCCTGAGCAATCTGCTCCAGTCAACCCTGCTTTGAGCAGGTGGGTTGGACTAGATTATCTTCAGGGGTCTCTCCCAGCCCTAGAGCTTCTGCAAGTCTGTGACACCAGACCAGATCTGAGATGTCAGATATTCGAAGTATACAGTACAAAAAGGACATAAACCCATTAACTTTTAACAGTAGGCTTAAATGAAACAGCAATAAATGAATCTCAGGTATTTCTGGCTCCCAGGCAATTTAATATCTCTGTTAAACCCAAGGGCAAGCAACAACTAAGAAGAAATGAGATCAAGCAGAATTGTTGAACTAAATAATTTCAGCGCTTCAATTTAAGCAGAGTCTTCTGAACAGACCTATTGCAAATTTCAGTTTAAACTGCACAGCCTGACAACACTTCCTTGCTTTTCCTTTCAAATATGGGAAACTAGGACAAGCATTTATGGAATAAACAATGAGAAACAAGAAGAACATTTCAGCAACAAGACAGGCAGGCCCAAACTGAGAAGACATTTTTCAGCAGCCTTTCAAAAATGCACCTCTGTAGGTCACGCAGCATGCTGGCATGAATACAATGCAGCAGTGTCATGCCAAATCATGTCTTTGACATGCCCATGATGTTCTCAGAAGACCACCCTGGGTAAGAGTTAGCTCACCTAAGTCTCATTTAAAAACTGACTACAACTGTCTTGTAGTGAATATTCAAATTTACTGGTTTGTGCAGATGGCCTGCAGCAAGATGAAATTACCTACACCAAAGAGAGGCAAAAAACCTCCCCTGTACAAATCTTCCAGACTTAACACTTTTTAATATCTTTGAAGCGAATTTACCAGACCTAATACATGATTTATAGAACACCATTAACACAGGGCAAAGGAGTAACCTCCTGGTAAAGTATGTCACTGTAGAAAAAGACATGAGATACTCTGGCACAAAGGAAAAACACAAGTGGCAGCACCACTGGTAGCTGGGCCTCAGAAAAAACCTTCCCTTTCAGTACTCTTAATGTTATCTGAGGTATTCAGATGAGTTTGCTTCCCAGGTTAGGATTTCTTTTGGCACACTGGTATATGCATTTTAACAGATCCCACCTTCTGGGGATCTGTAAAAATACACTGGTCTCCTTGCACCAGAAGAAGGCACAGGTGGATTCCTCTGTGCTTTCTCCATCACAGTATATAGCCATGATGGACAGCTCTGTACATACTAATCCTGAAAAACACAATGGACATGGAAACATCACAACAGACAGGGACTATGCACTTCCTAGTGACAGCTCTTGGACAAAGGGAGGTGAGGGACATTTTAGAAGCATATTTGTGAACTTCTAAATGATTATTGCGGCTCTGATACCAAAATCCAAAACCTATTAGCTGAAGTACTAGCCGTGAAGCCTCCAGAAACTGTTAAGAGACTTACTGGGACAGGATGAACACTGGGAAATAAAACTTCTGGTAAGCAGTCACATAGCATGACATTCTCCTTACCCACTAAATGCAATACTTAATATCCTCAGCTTTATTTATATTTGCTCTATATGGAGGACTAAATGCTTTCTTTAGAATAGAAAGTGCGATCCTAATTAGCATAAAATTCTGCTTTTAACATTATAGATGTTTTTGCTTATATAAGTACTAACAACCATCACTGCAGCAATGCCAAATGAAATCTAGATATATTCTTATCACCAGACTGTAAAGCATAATGCAGTAGAAATTACTAAAATTCACAGTAGTCAAAATGTGTACATGCTGAATGCTAAATGTAAAATTACAGCTTCTCTTCATGCACATTGACAAATTACTATTACATTCCACATTAATGTCATTTTTGAGGAGCTGAAAGATCATGCTACTTATAATGACATAGACTGTGTCTTTAATTACAGCTAAAACTCTCAAGAAAATCTCATGAATTATTGCAGAAAGGATCTATTTAAATTTTTTAGAGTAATATATGTTTCTTCCAAGGAGAGATAAAGCTTGAGTAAATAGTATCATTACTTGCATTCCATATTCATTCTTTTGAAAGCTCAAATCACAGAAATTTAATAATATTTCATGTCTTACTTCTGTAGAGGCAAAGTATTTTCCAAGACGGTTAAGAATGTAAAATAGAAAATCTAAAATTCATGCTGTAAAAATGTTACCAAAATACTACATGTAAAATGTCAAAATGTAAATCACACAGTTTGGAGTCAGTGGAGGTCTACCCATTTTTGCACTATCTCCAATTATTCTAGGTTTTAATATGAAGATAGCCATTTGCAAATTTAGGCTGTTTTACTGTGAAAAAGAAGAGCTAGAACCTTTCTTCGCATCAGTATGTTGGGTTTGGGTTTCTTTTTAATGACAAATACATTGCAGAAGAATTGCATTCTGGACAGAAGCAGAATGACTGATACATTCACACCACGGACCCAAGGGCCTTTCTAGAATGGGCAGTGTTAAATAACTGAGGTTAAACTGCAGATGGCTGTATTTCAAATTAGCCTGATAGCAATGTATACATGGTCCACAGCAGATGTCAATCATTACAACAGAGGCTCATCTGGGGAGCTCAAGTTAGCAGTGCTTTTAACAAGCTGGCGTCTCAATGCGGGCAGTAGGAGACTTTGTGTAGCTTCCAGCATGCACTGCGTGCAGGTGTCCAGGTCTGAGCAGCAGGAGGTGCTGCTGGGGTGGCCCCTCTGAGAAGTGATAGGGGCTTGTCCTGTGCTGGACACAGCCACTCAGAGCTGGCTCTGACAGACCCAGCTGGCCAAAGCTGAGCCCATCAGTGGCACTGGCGGTGCCTCTGTGCTGATGTATTTAGGAAAGAGTTAAAAACACTGCACAGCAGCTGTGAAAGAGGAGTGAGAATGTGTGAAAGAAATTGTCCTGCAGACACACAGGTCAGAGGAAAAGAAGAGCAAGGAGGTGTTGCAGGTGCCAGAGCAGATGTCCATCCATACTGCAGTCCATCGAGAACATTCTCTAGAAACAAGGTGTACCAAATACAAAAGTTAAGAGAATAAAAAGAAGGGATGAAGGGAATATCCTCAGGGCCCTCTTGCAATTTCTAACCAAGTGAAAGCTGTGAAAACCATAAAGGTACATTAGGGAACTGAGGAAGGCGCAGGGGGAGAGACACAGTGACAAGAACTTTGCTGTCAGTTTCTTCCTTCCAAGGTCTGGACTTTGTTAGGATGATCGGCGCTTGTAAGTTTAATTACTATGAGTGCAACTTTTGACCCACAAGGAAGTTACTGACAAGCAAAGCTTTGTAGAAACTTCCTTGGAATAACTGCATAAAAGATAATTGATCTGAGGCTTTAGTAAGGGAAGATGCAGCTGGTTTGCAGAGATGGCCCATTACATTTATGGGTCATATGAAATACCATGGGTCATGAAATACCCATGCTATTTCATTTCTACTTTTAAACACTTTGTCCAGACTTAACACAAGTATTGTGGCCCCATATTCTGCCTAGGGTACCCCTCCCAACACCCAAATTGTCCTAACTCTCACAGAAACAGCTATATAAATTGCCATTTCCAAAGGAATAAGCTTGGGGATATGAAAACAATTTCCCCAAGAAGTGCTAAAAGGAGACAGCTAAAACCAGCTTGCTCATTGACAAAGTGCTCTTCAGCCAAGAATTATACATGCACAGAAGCATGGGAAATCTGAAGAGGAAAGATTTAACTCACAGGTTCTCTTCTCTGTTCTCCAAGAGAAAGGAGAAAGTATTTTATACACCTTTTTATCTACTGGATAAGTCTGAGGGCGGCCGATTTCATATTTTATTTTATAAAATAGTTCTTGTTCACTGAGATAGCTTGCCTTTCTCACTTCTAATCTAGGCTCTAACTCTGCCACTTGCTTCTTGTGATCAGCTCTCAAAGATCAAACTTAGCTGACCTAATCCCACAATTTCTGTTGCCAAAATTCATTTCCCAAGCTGTTTAAAGGACTAATACATTCAACAATGAAAAATACATGAGCCATCTATGGTCTAATGAGTGCTTAACATTATGGAAACACTTATCACCCAAAGCAGCAGGATCTGTGGAGTCTGAGACAAAGCAGCAGAGAAATAAGCTTATTATCCATAAAGTGGGAAGCCTAATCTTAAAACATTTCAGACTAATGAAATATCAGACACAGCCCACTTTTGTTATAAAAAGGAAATTATTAAACTACAAGAATTGCAACACAGGATAAAATCTCTTTTGCCCAAGTTTTGGGCCTGTAAGCTGTTGCAAGGAAAAGTAAAAATACCTCCAATGCCTGTAAATGGGATCAATAACACCTGTAGCAAGTCTCAGGACCCTGCCTCTAAATCAGCATTGAAAATTACTATTCTATTCTGAACAAAAGTGTACCTGTCTTTGTGGGACAGGAAAAAGCATTGTGGAAAGCAGGTTTCAGATAGATACTAACTATTTAGAGATAATCAATAGCATAGCACACATGCTTTATGGACTACTGTTTTACAATTCTAGTTCTGTAAGTGTTGCAACATGACAGAGGGTGATTTATCAATGCATTTCCAAAACAAAAGGTTTTACTTAACTTACAATATACCTTGCCAGATGCATGAAAGATTTCCATTAATAATGTGGTACCAATTCAAAATTTTGTGTCTTCGTGCAAGACTGACAATAGATTAACTATTATGTTAAAATTAGAAAGTGTTCAAGGCTACCAAGCAAGTAAAGCACTTAATCACACAGTTCTTTAAAGCATAAGAACAGTTGCATTGCACTACAGGGGGAAGTTATGAAGCATATGATTAAATGCAACTAAATTGGGTACAAATCACAAAAAATGTAATTTTGAAATGTCTCTAAAGAACACTGAAAACAAATGGACTTGTGAAACATGAAAAACAGTCTTTTTTTGCCTGAGTTTGTCTTCCATGTATGGAAGATGTAAAGATAAAGGAAGACAATAGCTGTTGCATTTTCAAAGACACAAGTGACATCTTACTTCCCAGTGAGGTCAAGTTTTTTAAAATCACCTGAAAAAATATTACATAAAGGTTCAGCATAAAGCTTGATAATAAGTTAATTTTTGCTATATTATAAACTTTGAACCTTCATGCAAATCTGATAAGCAGCCACGTACAAATGACAAATTCAGTCTAATTTTAGAGAAAACTCCTATATCTCATAACAATCTTCATCACACATCCACAAGAGACTGACAATAGCCCCCCTACCCAGTAAAATACTTCCCTACCCTTGGAAAAGCAGTAAAAAACAAAAACAAACAACCAACCAAACAAAAAATTCCACAAAAAAAGAAAAAAAAACAGGGAAAAGAAACAAACAGAAAAAACCAAAACCAAACCCTACAAACAACAAGAAAAAAAGTGCAGCAATTAGCCTCATCAAGTAGGCAAGCATGAGCAGTAAGTACGAGAAGAAATCTCATCCGCCACCTAGACATAACTCTAGCCATGAGATAACAAAATAATAAAAATAACTCGTGAACTTTGAAAAGAAAAAGCAGCAATGTTCATTTTTAATATCTTCTAAAAAGAGACCAAAGATACAGTGAGAAAAAAGGCTATTGCTCCTTGTCTCCCTTGTGCTGCTTGGAGTGAGGAGAAATAAACGTAGGAAGATTTTCAAGGCTTGTGCTATGCCCTTGAATTATCAGAGGTTCTTGCCAATGCTACCACGAAGAACAACATGCCCAAAGTGGAAGACTGCACTGCAGTGACTGCAGGAGGCTGTGGGACAAAGCTAAAGAGGAAAGAGATCTTATGTTCATGCCAGGATATGATATGCGAGGCCCCATTTCCAGAGGGAGCACCAAGCCAAACATCTTGCAGCTAAGAAGTATGTTGGACACACACACAAAGGAAGCTGACTCACATCAATACATATGGTTTGAAGGGCAAGTTCTGCCTTTTCATACCTTAACACAACACTTGCATAAATAACCATCATGGATAATACTCAAAGTTAGTTAAAATCTCAACCACACTCTCTACAGCTCAGAAATTTAACTTCCATTTAAAAAAAACAACCCACTGTGTTTCTTTGTTTGTGAAGACAATAAAAATAGAAAATGCAAAATAATGGGTCTGCATGCTCATTACTCTGATGGGAAATACTGCTTTGACTTGGATTATTCCTTTATATCCACATATCACACTTCTAAATAATTGCATGCAGAAAAAAAAAAAAAACAAACAAAACAAAATTTTTAAAAACCCACTTTTACAAGTAACTTGCTGCATTTTATAAACTCTGGAACAAGGCTTTGTTTCCTCACAGATGAGGACTGCAGCCACAGACTTCATGGTGCCCATTCTACCCCAGAGGAGAACAGCACCCACTGACAGCTTCATTGGAATGGTCTCCATCTCTCTTCCTGATACAGTGAGCGTTGTGGCCCTGCTTCAGTATGTTCTGAATAAACCCCAGCTTAACCCCAGAACTTTCATGGACCACAGCTAGACTGGCACAGCATCTGGCAGGATTGAGACCTAAGGATATGCAAGAAGAAATCAGTGATTTCTATTTAAATGATAATATTTATTCTTCCCAGTGAAAATTGAAGTATAACAAGTGATCTCTCAGCACACAGAAAGAGCCTTGATTGTTATTTAATGATCACAACGAATAGTTAGAAAGCATGAAATGAAGCTAATAAATCTTCTGTTGAGCCTGACATTTTCAGCAAACAAAAGTACTCAAAGTTTTCAAAAATAGTTGAATCCAATTTTCTTCATTTTAGACTAAATTTTCCATGTTCTTCAGTTACAGATCCACATATTGGCATCACACAAATTAAACTGAAACACCCAGCTACTTAAACAATTTTTTTGAAGTATAATATAAAATACATTGTATTCTACAAAGTTCAAGTTCATGCATCAGCACTATCCCCCACAGCATCTGTTTGCCTTTCAAAGATAAGTTAGGAAATTAGACAAACAGTATAGAAGTAGGTTTTTTTCCTTTCTTATTGCAGCCTCCTAGGAGGATATAAATATAGTTTGGTTTGTTTAGGTTTTAGCATTTTTAAGCTACATTCCATTCTAAGTGCAGGTAAGCTGGGGATAATTTTTAACAACAATTAAATAATTTTAACAACTAATTAAATAATTTAAATTTTTTAAATACTCAGTCATCAAGACTGCATTTTCTTTCACCCCTGCAAAAGGGAAAGATAAAACAAGCCAAAGTTCCCCAGACTCCAAACTCTGACTTCAAACTTAGTAGTCAATACTTTTATTATTTGTGACAGCTTGAATAAATAAGTCAGTGAAATGGCTCCTTAATTTAACAGAAACTTCTTAGTTTATTCATAAACTTGTACCACTAAAATACCTGTTCAGAGAGAAGCATATTTCTAGAAGCTTCTTCATGCACCAATGAAAAAGAACGCTTTTAACTTCAACTACATAAAAACAATACTGCCATTGCCTAACCCCAGAAGTGCCTCAATTTTGTTGATAATAAAAACACATACATGCATATATGTGTGCACATGAGAATTACAACACGCCCACACACTACAGCCCCAGTACAAAACAACAAACTCTCTCCAGACTTAAAAGCATATGTAAAATACAACAGAAGCAATGCAGTTCTATTTTCTTCTTATAAGTGGGACACTCTTTATGTGGAGATACATGTATCAAGACTCCACATTAACACTCCATATGATGCCATAGTCAGCTGTAGAGGGGTTTCTGGAATAAAAACAGAGCCTCTTACAGGTTCCAACTATTCTCTGCAACCTGTCCAATAAGGAAGAGGTCACAGCCATTTGCTTTAGATTACCTTCCTCCCCCCTTCCCTTCTCTCCTCCATGTACTGCCCCTCCAACAGAACAAGTTGTGTGGATGGCCTCAAGTGTTTGGACACTGGGCTTGTGTTGTGGCACAAAAGATGCACATCAGACCTGTAGTGCTTGGCCTGTGTGATAGTATAAGTAACACAACATTAAAAATAAGCTTTTCCTACCTCCTTCATCTCTGGAAAGTTTTGTATATCAAAGAAATATCTAACCCATGGCCATATGAAATATAAAGTGCATCTGAGCCTGCTGAATCAGATCATCTCATCAAATAAGTCAGGTCAATTCCATTTCCATTACCTATTTCTACAATTATAAAAGTTCCCTATGCCAATTAATTTTGAAAGACTTCAAGGTAGGTGGTCTAAGAACAGCACCACAAGAAAGCAAAACAAGCTTCACTCAAGAAATTACTCTTTACAATAAATCAATGGTAAACAGAGCTGGTAGCATTTTTGATAGCTGCTAGGAAACTAAAGGTTTCTTAACAACTGTGATTTAAACACTAGTTCCCAATCATAATGCTGCCAATTTTGAATCCTTCAGGCTGAAATTCTTATCTCGATTTAGTTTTTTTTAAATTTTAAATTCACATCTGTAAAACAAAGAGTGTTTGTGCTGTCCACAAAGCTCATACATAATGTTTTATGTATTTGAATACAATATCAAACTCTTGTACTCTCTTTGAGAAGAAACTTTAATATCTAGATATTTTAGAAGAGAGACTTGATTGACCCAAGAGTTCTGCCACATTTCAAACTTAGAAGAAATGCCTAGTATGGCCAACCTGATAAATCCAAGCCTGTATGTCTAAACTGCTGAAGACTACAGCTAAGATTACACAGATCCAGGGAAAAGCAAGTAGATACCTACACAAATAAGGGACAGGAATAAAGCAGAGTGCGGGGGAAGGTCTAAAAAAGATGAAGTTACAGGAATCTATTTATATTAAAACACATTCCCCTCCAATATCTGGTTGACGTTCCGTGCATGCTAAACTCAACCTGTCTGTAAGTGCATTCCACTGTGACCACACCACTTTCACAGGATCCCTGACTGACTCTCTGTATTCAGTATCATGAATAAGGACAGCACAACAAAGTAAATCTTATCTGCAGGACACCTGCTTTATTTATAAATGGGAAACCACATAGAAACTGCTAGAAGGAGCAACTTAGCAGCAGAGTCCAGTGCACATCAGCAATCAGCTTATGACAGAGCATCCTAAGGTGAAATGGGATAGCCAAGACAAATACACGCGGTGTACTTCAAGCCCAGCAAAAGAACAATACAAAACCTGGGGCATGGAAGTTGCAAAGAGCTTCAAACAAACTCACAGAGCACTGTTACTGTCTTCAGTACAAACTGTCTGATCTATGAGAGAATTTTCAAGTCCCTTTAAATTTCAAGAGTATTAACTCCTTAGTAAAGTCCTACACTTGAACTTAAATTACCTCAAGCACGTGTGTAGTGAAGTTAAAGGGAACAGTTTCTGATCCAACACAGTGTCCTATGCTGCAGAGAACTTGAATTGCATCCTGTGCCCATTGCTCATGACAGCAGGAGCACGTCTCAGGTGGCAAAAACACACCCACGCTCACCACAGCAAATTTGGTGCAGCAGCTCTGTACAGAAAGAGTGCCCAGCACAGCCACACTGTGCAGTCTTGATTCCTCCCCAGAGCACAGTCATCCATCCTGCTGAATGAGGCAGTGGGGAACAGTAGGCAGTCTTATAAGCAGGCTGTGTCCTAACACATGCATAAAAAGGCAAAATTAAGATTGTCTTCTCCCATTTCTTAGTCCATATATTTTCCTTATGCAACATTAACATTCTTTTACATTCATCTGTTAAACCTGGAAAAACATCAACTTAAATGTTTTGTGCATGAATTCACAGACCCTACAGATTTCAGCTGTGACTGGCTCATCACTTTCAATACTTAAACAAAGAAAACAAGTGTCAAAGACTGTTCTAGAAGCTACAGTACGAGATATGAAAGCAATGGGAGCTTCTGTATGCAAGAATTGTCCTGCTAGCTAAAAATTCCTTCCTAAGAGTTCTGTGCTTGCTTACAGGCTAAATTTCATATTAGAATCTAGTATAAACAAAAACTACATTTAAACAGTTAAAATAGCAGCCTAACTATCCTACTTACAAACAGAACTAAATAAATGAGAAGCTATATGACATAACATTCTGCATACACTCAATTCTTACCACTGCACCTGGCTTATTATCACATGCAGCATACAGTGTGAAAAGGCCATTTTGGTACAATAATCCAGGAAGTTTATCCATGGACAATGGAAAAATGTAGTAGAGATCAAAACTGTATTTGGTCTTAAGACTGGCAGAAATTGCTGTGAAAATCAGAAATGTACAACATAGAAAATGAAAAAAAACAAACCAAACAAACAAAGCTTAAAATTAGCAACAAACTAAATCACCTAATCAACACTCAGAGAAGAAAAAAAATCAATAAAGTATAAGATAGGTCAGTGCTCAAGTCAGAGTAACAAAGAGAAGAGTGTTCTGATGCACTATGGAAACAGAAAGGCTTCTTACACATTTCTACTATTTTTCTACTATTATTTTTCCTAGTACAGCATGAAAAATATATTTTGTATTCTTTACTTACAAGCTGTGGAGATCTTACTCATTATTCTGTCCATATGAATAACAACAAACCCTGGGAAGAAATGCTTTTTTTCAGTTTGAAGGTGTAAAATTTCGTGTGAAGTACAGGCTAAATAAATTTCTGTACATTAGGTTTCTGAAAGGTTTCAAAGCATCCACAACTCTATATAACAGCAGAACTGAGAAACAGAAAACCAAAACACCTGATTTAGGTGTTCTGTGAAAACTCTGAAAAGATAATTTGCTCCTTTGGCTACTTTACAGTTTGATTCCATTTGAAGAGTAAATACTACTGAACTGTTGTAACAGTAAAAAGAAAAAATGAGTGAAAATCCTTGCCAGAGGGATTGTGTAAATCAAAACCATGCTTTTCATAAAAGCACCAATCCTAAATCCCACTGTGCCTCTTGTTACATGACTACCTACACAACTGACTACAGACTTTTAACTCCCTGCCTAAATTGAGGTCACAAAGAATGAAAAGTTGCCTGATCTAGGTTGACACCCACATTCCAAAGAAGCCACTTCAAGATACACATCTAAGCTTAAACAAAAGATAAGGATAATAGCACTTAAGTCTAAAATATGGAGCCGGAAGAAAGAGAGAAGCTTTCATTATCCTAAAATTAAGCCCTATGAAACAAGCACCCAGAGCTGAAGTCACAATAGGAAGAAATCTAAGCACATTAAGGTATGGAAACGGACTTTAGGCAGCAGAACATACACATCAGCTCACACAAATCCTTGCACAAGTCCCTCAATAAGAGATTAAAGAAATTATACATTGATGGAGTCAGAACCAAAATACTTCAGACTCTTAAAAGCTGGAATAACTTGTTTCCTTTAGGATAAAATACACTGCAACTTGTGTTAAATAACCTACCACACTGAAAGAAATATTTAAATTATTTAATTACCAGAGAAAAAACTGCAGAAGCTAGAAGGACCTAAAAGAAACCGAAGGAATGAGCAACAAAATGGAGAACTGACAAAGCAATAAACACTGCATGCATAATATAAATCACCTAGAATTATACTGGAATATAAACCACAAACTTCAGAACTCAGAACTGCTTTAGAGGCTCCCATAAACCATTTAGCTCTTCTGCAGTCAGAGAGGTAATAAAAAACAAACTTAGCCTGAATAAAACCTGGAATAACAAAATGCCATGAAAGCTATTAAATCATCCCTGCAGAAGTCAATGGGATGCTGTACCAGAGCACAGTGCTCAAATCAAGATACATTATCTTGAAATAATAATACAGTGCTGGAAAGCAGGAGGAGAATCGGCGATTCCAGCAGTACCGCCACAGCCCAACTTCCTTTTCACTGAGGTGAAACTTCCTATGTCCACATTCTAAAGATCAAGAACTGCTCTCCTCGAAGAAGAAATACAGCAGAAGTGCACACCAAGTATGGCACAATGTATAGAACAAAGAGAGGACTGTTTCTTCCACATTCCTCTCAATGAGAAAAAAAGGAAATAGTTTTTTTTTCAGTTTTAGAATTGAAATGTTACCATGCCAGAACTGAGAGAAGATGGCATTTAACTCCTGGCTTGCTAAGCAACCTGTGCACTTTCCTCAAAGAGGAAAGGGAGAACTAGACCATACACTAAATGAGATTTTTAAAACTATACATTTATAAATACATCAAGATAGTTATCATTATAATATTCTCTAAAAAACATAAAATGAGATTTAAAATCTGTAGACCTAGAGTTTCTAGATGAAGGCCACCAAAATGGTAGATTTTATGTTCCAGGTCTGTGCCACAAGTACCTTTTTCCCATATCTTTCCAAAGACTGGAAGAACAATGGCCCCAGCATTCCCAAAGGAAAACTGATATTGCTCATAATGCTCCAGGAAGTAAATGTAACAGACCACCATGGACTCCAAATGTAAAATGACATTCATAGCAGTGAACTAGAGCATATGGTTTATTTCCTCCTCTTAGGTCTTGATAAAAAGGAAGAGTAAACCTGCCTGAATGCTAAACAAGTAACAATCACAAAAACATACATTCAAACCTCAAACAAGTTCTGGAAAAGGCTCTTCAGACCTCTTGCGTCAAGATGTGTATCAACAGCTTATATGAAATAATGTGAATGTTTTTTGCAGGTCCACAATATTCCTCAATTGAGGGATTTCTTGCTCTTTTCCGTAAGGCAGCAGATCCAGTGTTACTGTCAGAGCGGACAATGGCCTGGACAAGTGGGTAGCCCAAACCATTCTAGCAGCACCTGCCCTCCTTACCATAATATCACTTTTTCTTTTGTACTGATGTTTATTATACAGTTTTGTAAAGACAGAAGCTAAACCTTGTCCAAATGATCTGATTTATTATGCACTATGTAAGAATTAGGTCAATTAAAAGAAAGCTGGAGGAGGTTAGCATCTCCCAAAAATGAAGTGCTACTGTCTCTCCAGAAGGCCTTCAATATCCTAAGAGCACCTAGAAGGAAGTAACACCAACCCAAAAGGAAATAGTTCAGGATTTCAGACAGTCAAGCTGTAAAGGTGCCACAGGAAAAACAAAATCAACAAACTAAAATTTCTTCTTCTACTACTGTTTTTAAAATGGGTAAGTTGTACCTAAAATCCATTTTCCATTCTCTGAACTTCAGTAAACTTATTGTAATGAAATATCAAATTTTTCTCTTCCTTGCAGGCAAATTACGTGTAAATGGGAGTTCACTTCAAAAAGAACTGTGCAAATATATTTCAATACATGAACTATGCTTCCTGCTTAAATTAAAAAGTTGACATGACAAATAGATGAAAACATGAATCCTCATTAACACCTCTAGTAACCTTAGCCCAGCTATACTTTCACTCATCAAGCTGCCCTTCCCCTCCAAAAAACACAAGTGAGAAATGCTCAATAGGACCTGGAGCACTTTGTTTGTAAAAGACATTATTTCCATAGTAAGCAGGCAGATCAGAGTCTTGTTTAACTTTGAAAATTGATTCTATTAACAAATAAGACATTATTTCATACCTAAGAAATCTTCCTTTAATCTAGAGATGCAGCAGTTTTCAGACTTTTTCCATTTTGATCTTTTTCAAGGGAGTAATCCTTGACACCAACAAAAACCAACCCCACAAAACACTGGCAGGAAGCAGATAAAAATATATTATCCAACAAAAATGCCTTCAGCTCCTGCTAACAGCTCCTTTGGAAACTGCTCAAGTACAAAGAACAACTATTCACATAAAGAAAGCATTTCTGAATAGCAGATAATATGAGGGATAAGTGGCAAGAAAGCATCACTGTGTGGAAAAAAAACCAAACAAAAATATCATTCACATAATTAACAATAGTGTTGGCTTGTCATATACTGTACAGGGAAGATATAAAAGGATGCTAATCTTTAAAGAGGCAATAATCAGAGTAAGAAAAAAATGAAGACTAATATGACTAGCAGTGCAAAAGCTCCCAAAGGACCTGTTTTGGATGTGAGTGTCACACTGCTATGTATGGCAACAAAGATGACTTCCCATCTCAGAAACCACACATCCCAAAGACAATTAAACTAAAAAAATAAACTAGGATATTAATCTGGTGTATTTAACAGTTCTTAGATATGATATGTTTTTGGAGCCTGTAGTACCACTTCAGCCTAGAGAAAATGAGGATTACAATCCTTTCCCTGACAACATGATTCAGGAACAATATGGGATGCTAACTAAGAAGAAACAAAATATTCACCATCTCAAACATGAAGTGCTTGGTTCACACAAATGCTGCCTATCTTGCAAAAGGAGGAAAAGAGGCTACTTTCTAGGTAGAAAAAGCAGATTCCTCAATTATGTAACTTCTTTTGAAGAAGAAGATGGTACTGGGTCTTTAATTTCTATATCATTCCCTTTATTCTACAAAGAAGTTTTCAAAGTCCATTTCCATCAAAATATTAGACTTTCATCTGCCTTATGTATTCTTATAAAACAAATATTTTAAGAGGGTGTTGCAGGAAATGGCTGGAAGTCATGCCAGAAACTACTGCATTACATGTCCTTTCTGCTATCTAGGTGAAAAGGAGAGTATACATTATTCTAGTCTGGAAGACAGAAAAGAACAAGTCATTGTGGATTGAGCATTTGCTGCCAGAACAGCAGAAATGCTTTTTATGCAGCAGGAATTTCCCTTTTAAAACACATACAGAATTCTTTGCCAAATTGAAAAGGTTTAATAAATTACCAACCAGTTTTCTGTTTACTTTTGCTGTGTTGGAGGTCAAAGGGACACTCTAAGCACAGTTCATTCACAAAGCAATTAAAACAGATGCATGAACCTATGCAAATACTTGGTTAAAAAAGCTTTAAGAAGAGCCCATGCTCTTCAACAACCAATACAGCAGCAACGTGGAAAAGTCTATTATGGTCATATGATCTATCATGATTCCTATGAGGAAAGGCTGAGAGAACTGGAACAGTTCAGCCTGGAGAAGAGAAGGTTTTGGGGTGACTTAATTGTGCACCTCTAGTACCTGAAGGGAGCCCACAAGAAAGATGGTGAGAGACTACTTACAAGAGAGTGTAGGCATAGGACAAGGGGAAATAGATTCAAACTGAAAGACGGTAGGTTTAAGTTGGATGTTAAGAAGAAATTCTTTACTGTGAAACTGGAACAGGCTGCCCAGAGAAGTTGCGGATGCCCCATCCCTGGAAGTGTTTAAGACCAGGTTGGATGGAGCTCTGGGCAACCTGACTTAATTAAAGGTGCCTCCTGTCCTCAGAAGGGGGGTTGGAACTAGATGGTCTTTAAGGTCCCTTCCAACCCAGGACATTCTATGATAAACACAGACAGAAAAAGGAATCAAAAATAACAATGAGAGCAGCCTTGACATACATGCTGCTAAAAGATGCAAATACAGTAACAAATTATGGACTGTGCTCCATTTTCAAAAACTCTAAATATGAGCATTCCTACAACCCCACCATTCAATACTAAATACTGAAAATCAAGTTAATATATCCTCCTCATCCTTAATCCAGTAATACCTTTAAGTTCTGATGCACCTAATTGCAAAGCATTGCTGTAGCTAAAGATTATCCCCAGTCAGATAGATCCTAAGAAATCCTTTAAGCCTCCTTCTTCCAGAGGGATGAAGCAAGACCTGAAGGTAACAACATATGGAAAATGCATGAGAAATAGTAGCCTAACAGAGATAGTATAAAACAGGGCAACACCCAGAAAAATACAGCTCTTAATAGCTAGCCTCCATTTAAATGACATCTCCAGTGTTAGGTTTTTCCGTTTTTGTGCATCACATGGCAGCTACAGCCCTGTCTGCACAGCCTGGAATTCAGGTACACAGCACAGAGCCCTGCGTAGCCAAGAGCCACCTTGAGGACAAAGCTGATAAAACAAAAGCTGATTTTCTTGCTGGGAAGAACAAACACATACAAAAATTATGCTTTCTTATGAACAACTAAACATGTTTATAGCACCATGTGTGCCTCCATGCACAACCTGGTAACATTCACTGGCTGCAGACCGCTTCAGTCACTGATGTTGTGTGTGAGGCACTAGGGGTGAGCCCAGAGACAGGGGTTGGCTTCATTTCACAGGATGTTCTCAGAGGGCTGCTTCGAATTCATCTCCACTTGTCTGCTATGACACACTGCCCGCTCCTCTGCCTAAAGCACAAGGTGATCCAGTGCCCAGAGAAATCAGTGGAGCAGACATGAGGTCACAGACTTTCCTAGTCTTCTACTATCCTCTGAAGATGCATAGCCTGAAGAGCAGCTTGGGGCTTGTAACCCCCACACTGTAGGTATGTGTCAAGTTCCCCACAAGTAAATGGCATATATCTTTTAACACTTCTGAGGTACACTGATTCCCTGTTGCCCTCTCTATCTTCAGCATCTGCACAACTGTACCCATTAACAGCCAAAAGTCAGATTAACCTGCTTAGCACAGCTAACATTAGTGTTAACACTGTAGGAACATGTTTAAATTTGACACAGAGTAATTAAAGTAAATCATATGTATTTAAAGTACACTGTTCCAAAGGCACTCTCAAATCACTGCAGAGCTGTAGATAATTATGTATAGCACTCAGTGCACTGAAGAAAGACGATGAGGAAATGTTCTTGACAAAGTAAAGGGAGCGGGTGTGCTCTGAACATAATCTGAAGAAAGAATATGGGTGTTTCATAGCACATAACCCATAAATTAAGCTGTCAATAAAAAGAGAGAGAGAATAGGGGAAATAAAGGCAAAAGAAAAACAGCTATTCCTTCAAATGAACCTCAGCTGCTGAATTCCTTTTTATAAATCTAATTGTATATATTTTAAAATCCAATATTACTTTGTTTTATGCATTATTTCCTAGATGACAAAATCGGCATAGAGGACCATGTATTTCTTGATACCGATTTGACAGGCAACTATATTATACTTTTCATGCTCACTGGTATGCCGCAACAGTTAATTTATTAAAAAATCAAAGCTCTGTAAAAACAAAGTTATATCTGTAGGATGTTTTCATGAGACATTGTTTTGCAGCTAACAGCCCCTAAAGAAGGAAAAAACTGGTAGATGAGAAAGGGTTCAACCCAAAATGACTAACAAGGAAGAGGAAGGAAAGCACAGCATGTGAATCTGCAGCAAAATCTAACGTAAGTATTGATCTCTGCAATCAGTAGCAGGTTGTCTTTCAGATCACAGGTACTTTTATAGTTACACAAACGTCCTTGCTTGCCTAACAGTGAAGGTCTTAAAACAACTGACCTGATTTTTTTCCTATTTTTTTTTCAGGGGCTAGGGCATCCTGTTCAATCTGTCTATTGGGTATCAATTAAAAAGAAAAAATCCAGAGAAACAGAGTAAATAACAGATGATACTGTAACAGAAAATTACAGCATTAGCATAAGTAGAATAAGCAAACCTAGAGCAGCACAGCAGATTAACAACAATTACATCAACATAAAATCTGGTAAAAGACAGTTTTTTAAATGCTCTTACACAACAGAAAATCTGGAAAGGCAGAAGGCTTTTCTGATGCTGAACTTATACACACAAAATAAACTCAAGTTACAGTGCTGAGAGATGTACGCATCTTACCCGTGAGTACAGCTTTAGCTGAAGGGTCTGCCAGATCCAGTGCAGATTTCCCATCGGTGTTCCGAATGTTTGGATCAGCTCCGTGCTGCAGCAGCACTGTGCAGGGAAAGCAGAAACAGTATCTTACCTCAGGTATACACAGGTTATTTACTGTCAAGTGTCTCCTTGGCATGATGAAGGCATAAACAAACATTGCACAATTTTCTTTATTTTTCCTTCTGGTTTTTTCTCCCTCTCTCTCCCTTTTTTTTCCTTTTTTTCTTTTTTTTTTTTTTTTTTTTTTTTTTTTTTTGTTAAGCACTGCAGCAAAGGATCTTCTCTGGGCTAAGGCTAAGTTGGCAAGTTAAGATATGGTAAGACCACATGACTTTGCATGATAAACATGAACCCCGACTCTCTTGCAATAGTCGGGTTTGGGTTCCTCCTGACAGCTAGCTGGTATGCTGTGCATTCACTGACTCACACTGGGAACTCTGCTGTGGAACCTGCTTCTGCCTTTACTACCACTACTGCTGCTTGTTACCACTCCTGTTCCTTCTCCAGCTGAATATTCCAAGTTACCCCGCCTCTATAAGTCAGCAATACTCACAGCCTTTCAGTGGCTCATCACTTGCATAGGAAATGTTAACCATGGCATATCAGCTCACCTTCAAGAAGTGGAACAAATAGGGTAAGATTTGTAACCTGCTACCCTGCAGACTGGATGCTCAGAGGCTGTTATACCCACTGGTATTTTTTTTTTCCTACTAAGCCTATAAATACATGAAAGTTCAAGTACATAAAACCACTTAGAATACAATATACAACCATAAGGCTAAGAAGGTATTGATACAGTAAACTATCAACTAGAAAAGTTCATTTAAAAAATCCCAGTATTTCACCTGTGAACCCATTATGTTGTCAGAAACAACGTAATGCAATACAGATCACGACCAAGACATTTTGTACAGAACTGGAAAACAAAGCCCACAGGCAACATTAGAGGCCTGACAGAAAGGCCCCAAATGTCATGCAAAATAAGCACAACATATTACAAATTCAGAGCAACACACTTATTTTGTACAGGTGAATAACAGGACAGTATACAGAAACTGAGGTCACAGAGATGAGTAATAAAAAACAGCTGACATTTATGGTTAACAACATTTGTTGTGATACAGCTGGACTGAAGAAGTCAAGACAAAGAAATAGTTGCAAACAGTTTTTGTAACTAAGGGTATAAAAATACTTCACACACAGAATTCTCCAGAAAAAACATAATCTAATTCATAACAAAACTAATTACTGATACTGCATATATATATAGACACACACACATATATTTTAAAAAAACTTTAACCAGGAAACACTTTTCAGAAAACCTTTTTTCTAAATTAAAAATTTAACTGGTATTGTTTTTATTCAAACCTCTTTTCTTATACATTTCTGACTTCAAAATCTTGAAACATGTCCAAGCTTCATATATTTTAACTTACAGGGTGCAATGCTACATGCTTGTCCCCAGGCTGAATTTTTGCAGAAGTCTGGTGCTTCAGTGAAGTAAATTGACTTATCTTACGCTTTGATGAGAAGGCACAATTGCCTGATATTTTTGAAAGAAGACTCAAGTAGGAAGCCTATGAAAAAACCTCAGCTTTTTTTGTTTGGTGGTGGGGTTTTCTTCCCCTATGTCAAGACAAAAACACCAAAATGGGGATGGGGGGAGAAGAACAACCAGCTAGGACGTGCTCACTGAATCTTGTTAGGATCTAGCACCTACGTTTCTGAAGACACCATCTGTGCCATACGTGCTACCACCCACTGAGAGATCTTACTCACGGACAGGTTTGAGACTGAGCCAGCCTCTCAAGCCACTCAGGCACATTCCAGGAGGAACAGGCAAATGAGACCTTTTGCAGATTTTTTAAAACACAACAGGCAGTATAAGAACTGAGTATGGAGAGAGAGATTCTGTACATCCCATCTCTTCCCTTGGACCCTGTTAGTGACTCTATGTACCTGGGAAGAAGGAAGCTATTTGTCCCAAGAGGCACCAGTGAAGGAGTAGTAGCCTGAAAGACATTACCAGCAACTAATTGTCTATCAAGAGAAAACAGGCAGTACAAAACACTGAAACACAGCACTGACCAGACCAGAAGCCAACAAAGGATTCACATGGCAAAAAGCCTCAGACAAAGAGCTAGGGGGAAAAAATGAAAAACAAGATGTGGCAGGGGAAAAGATAATAGCCCAGAAAAAAAGTCCATGAAGAAAGACCAAGACAGAGAAATGACTGGGATCTGACCCATTCGGAGGTTTGGACTAGCATGTGATGCCAAGATGAGGCAGGTTAGGGCAAGAAAGGTGACTTTAAAAAATGCCAAGTAACAGATGTAGAACTCTCAAAGGCACCTGCAACTGCTTGAGCTCAGTGCTAAAACAGAAGCACATTTTCAAGTCTCTTGATTCTTTCATCCTATGCAAACCAATCAAGAGTGCTTCCCTGCTACTTCTGCTGGCACACACAGATGATGACACACACAGTACTGCTTCCAGCTCCTCTCCTGGTAAAATGACAAAGGGTTCTGCACTATATCTAACCTGTTCAGTCATACTAATGAACCATGAAGTATTTGGCCACGGCTTACAACATAAAACTTCTGTGTCCAGTTTTTAGGCCTTTTAAAACCTAGGCAAATACATAAAAATTTACTAACAAGGCTTAACAGCCACAGGTATGGTCCTGGAGATACTGCCCTTACTCAGTCCTAGAAACACATCTACACCATGAAATTAAGGCAATGGCATCTTGGAAAAAGAAACCAATTATAAAAATAAAGACTGCATTAGAATGCATATGAACAAAGGAAGCAAATGGATCACAAAGGCCATCTTATTGTATTTCCTCTATTGACTAGTTTATTCTAACACCTCTATATCTTTTAAGTAAAAAAATTCATAAAAAGATATCCCAGTGAGCAATGTTGTCATCAACAGGAATTAAGAAGAGAAATCCAGCATTTGATGTTTAGCTATCAGTATAACACAGCTGTACTTCAAAACCTGGTGAACCCCAGGTGGCTTCTAATTGAATGTTCTCCTGCATCTTCAAAATCTTCAACACTTTAGCCCAAGACAGTCTCTTCTAACAACAGGGTATTTGACATCTAGACACAGTGTGTCTCTCTAGATTTCCTTTTCAATATGCCAGGGATGTGTAAAAAATACAAGATAGATCTCCTCTGTGGGGAAAAAACTTTCCCTCTATAAAGAAACACAACAGAGCAAGATAATTGTTCTAGATAATTGTAGCTATTTTGGATTTCAAGCACCGCACACTGGTTTTAGAGGATGGTTTCTCAGTAGCCCGAAAAGGGGATGTGGAAGTAAATTTCTATGAAGAAACTTCAGTTCCAGTTCTAGAAGGAACAGAATTGCTCCTTGTATTGTAAGGATGTTGTGCACAAAAATTAACTCGTGAAACTTTGTTAATTAGCATACTTGGATATGCTGGTTTATGGGGACATTAGGGTGTATTATTTTTCTGTATTGGAGGCAGTGCCCTTAATAATCTAGCAATATCATTAACAGACTAGCCCTGCCTTTTCTACAGACCATATTGTACAAACAGTATAAAGAAGGTCTTCTTCTTACTGAATCTTCATATTGCATATAGATGTCAAAACCCTGTAACATTATCTATAGTACAAACACAGACTGGTCTAGAGTTATATTTTTTACCCTCACTGCAACTGCTAAAATACTTCAGGTTCTGATTTTCACACACTATCTGAAATACCTTATTTAATTACACTGCTATTATATCAGATCAGTACTAGAGACAAGAAAAGGCCATAAGTCTTACTCTATTTTTTTTAAAGCTGCTATATTGCATAGAGCATATACTACAACCACTAATTATTTCACATTACTGTCAACTCACTACAGCAGGATGACTCCTAAAATGAGACACTTGGCCCACAGCCTCCTGGCATAGGTATATTGAACTGTGAAATTAACCAAAACAACCTCATTCAGCTGTCAAGAGCAAACATTTTTACTTTTGTTCCTTTCAACTTTCACATTTTCACCAACAAGGTATGGCAAAAACTTCCCCACTAGCTATCAACAACTGTGTTTTTACTGGGGTGGGGGGAAGGAAGTTTGTCTACACAGAAACCATCACCCAAGTACTTAGTCCTTCCTGCTTCTTACTCCCACCGTTGAAAGTGCATCAAATGAAAACACTTTTAATTGAAAGACATAAATACAATGGAAATAGAATAGGGATAAAAATACATTTGTTTGTTCATATTAGCACAAAGATCAGTATAGTTCAGATATGACTTCTCTAGGCCCCAAATCTACAGCTTCCTGACTATCCCTACAGGAATGTTGATGGAAAAGTTCACATTTGGTTTCAAATCAGATGCATGCAAATCCAAAAAAAAAAATGGCATCCAAATGGCATCCAAAAAAAAAAGACAACCAAATTTTTGACTGTTGAGTGAAAAATGCAAGAACAGGAAGACCTCCCAGAAGTATCTGTACTGCAAGCTACCAACTGCTTTTAATTATATTTCAAGAGTTGCTCACAGCTGTACCATTGCCTACTCTCTCCCCACCATTTTTTTATCACTCTCCCACTGTCTTGTGCTTGGCATCCTTTCCAGCTACCCCAGCTTTACTATATATTCTTTCTTCTTTTCAAATTCAACTTCTGGAGGCAATCTCCAAAGGTTTTTTTCTAATTATGTTACTTGAGCTTTATCTACTTACCCCTGAAGAATCAAGGTACAGAGGATACAGTCTAAGAAAAAGGACTCTTTTTGATTTACAACACTGGCACTATCTTCCATTTCTCTAAGTGGCACCTCTAGAGCTGGTCAGTCTCTCACTAACTTTAGGTCTCAGGAACACACATACCTCTCAGTCTAGGCCTTGGGTAGGATGTTTCCAAGCTAACAAGAAACATAACGTGCTTATTTACCTTCACATTCTGAAAACATCTAGACAACATACTGGAATCCAAGGTATAAACTTTTCTCAGCCAATGCTAAATGCATCGTCTCCCCTAACTACCAGTACATGTAAATCCAACTACCAGCGCATGTCAACCAAACCACTGAAGTTTTGAAGCTTTTCTCATGTTACAAGAACACCAGTTTCTTGCCTAGATAGTATACTATATAAGGTGATTTAGAGCCAATAATTCGATTTTGGCAAGTTACCAGATACATAAGCTGATAGCTTATGGGTAAAAATCAGGGGCTAAGCCAACAAAGGAAACCTCATGGCTGGTGTTTATTACAGTCTACCTCATCAAGGGAAGCTTGTTGATAATGAGTTCTTCCTTCAGCTACAGGAGGTGTCATGTTTGCAGGCTCTGATCCTGCTGGGGGACTCCAATCACCCTGACATCTGCTGGAAAAGCAGCACAGTAAACTGGAAGCAGTCCAGGAGACCCTTGCAGACCCACTGAAGAACGGAGTAAGGACTCCAAGTTTTCAGAGCACACTTTCAGTTGCTGAATGAATTCATGGATGGGATCCCCCAGGAGCTGCCCTCAGGGACAAAGGAGCTGAACAGAACTGGCAGCACTTTAAGGACATTTTTCATAGAGTCCAGGAGCTCTCAATTACCACATGTAAGAAAACAGGCAAGGGAAGCAGGAGATAACCGTGACTAACTAAGTACCTCCTGATCAAACTGAAGTGTAAGAAGGAAATGCACAGTTCTACAGAAACACTAGCTAGAAAAAGGAAGATTAAAGTAAACATACACCCCTTGACAAATAAGACATGAGAACTAGCAAAAACCAATATGGAGAAGGCTGAGCTATTCAACAGTTTTTCACTTCAGCTTTCAATATGAATCTCTCTTCCCACATCTCTCAGTTCCCTGAACCTCAAGGCTGGAACTGTAGACTGCAGTTCCCTCCACTCTAAGTGAAGCTCAGGTTGAAGACCTCTTGAGATACCTGAACATACATCAGTCCATAGGACCCACTGAGATGCATCCCAGGGTTCTGAAGGGATAGGCTGATGTTGAAAATGGCCAAGCAATTCTCAATCATATCTGAGAAGTCTTAGCAGCAAGGCAAATCCCCAGACTGGAAAAACATCAGGCTCATTTTGAAAAAAGGTCGAAAGGAAGACCCTGGGAACTACTAATCAAGCAGCCTCACTCCACATCCAGTAAAATCATGGAAGATTCTCCTGGAAGACACATCAAAACATGTGGAAGACAGCAAGCTGCTTAGAGACAGAAAGGGCAGATCATGCCTGACTCATTTGGTAGCCTCCCACAATGAAATTATTCCATCCGTTGACAGAGGAAAAGCTACAGATGTCATCCACCTGAACCTCTTGCAAAGCTGGAACATCTAGAGATGTTGTGGATATCCATTACTGGAAGTGTTCAAGGTCAAGCTGCCCAGGACTTTGAGCAAGCTGATCTGGTGAACACTACCCCTGCCCATAGCAGGGGATATGGCCTACATGATCTTTAAAGGTCCCTTGTAACCCAAACCATTCTATGATTGTAATCGTGCAGGCCAGGTCCTGGATATCCACAGTTTTAAAATTTATACAGATAGATGGTGTTAAATGGTCATTTTCAAGTTAAAAGAAAGCTAGCTCTATTTAAAAATGCTACTTGGACCAAATGTGATGTCATCTGGATAAATACAGCACCAGCTTGCATGTTTCTGTTACCTTGTCATTAGATACACAATGCAGCAACTGCTGGGGGCATCAGTATGTGGGAGGAGACAATTCACACAGACAGCTCGGAATATGGCTCTCCTAGCAGAGGCATTTCTTGCTTTACAGCTAAAATGCCCATTTGGTCCAGCAGGGTCAGAGGACAACCATATCAAGTGTCTCCCTTTATTGACACAGATCTGATCTTTGAAAGGCAGCTTCTCATGACTCCATACGCTGTGGAAACTACACTAGTTCCTACAGTAACAAGATGCAATACCAAATTGAGCAGAGGCCCAGTAAAAGATTAAGTGGAAACAACACTTAGAGATCAGAGATCAGGTTCCTTCAGCTTATTTCAGCAATTCAGAGAAAGAGGCTTCAAGGGAGCAGTAAGAAAAAGAAGCATTGTGAACAAGGTCTCCCAGTACCACTTTTTTGCTTGTTTTGAAGAGAAAAAAGGATCTAGACAAAAAAAAAAACCACAAAATACACAGCATCACTTTGAAAGGATCTTAATTTATTTTAACTCCTAATTTTTCAGAAAGACTCTTCTGTCTCAGTCATTGCTGGCCCCAGAAGTACTTTCAGACTTTGCTCAATGAAGTTTCAGCCTCCTAGCAAAACAACCTGACTTCCTATCTACATCTACATACCATAAGCCTCACTTCTCAATGTACTGCAAGACTTCAATGTATTCTAGACTTAAGCTGGCACTAGATGTTCCAGAGATCAGATTTATCTAATGAAAGCAAGGTAAGGAGAAGGGATCTGAACCAGACACAACCAAAACCATAAGTATCACTGCCACAACAAGAGCTCTTCCAGCAGGGGAAGAAGATACTTCTTTTAAAGGCTCCCTCCTCCCTCTGTGATTGCCTTCAAGTCTTACCCCATAAGTAGGTGCATCCTGAGTTACACAATCCTGAGTTACATGCTCTAGGGAATCCTGCTTGAGTAGGGAGGTTGGACTGGATCCACTCCAATGGTACTTACCAACCTTACTCATTCTGTGAAATTAACTATGATTAGTTCTCTGTATGTAGGAAGCACGACAGAATTGCTCCCTGGTATGTCAGTTCTGCCTACCTGTGATTAAATATGCATAGAAAGAAAGAACATGCAGAAGGTTCCAGAGCCTGTAGGCAGCACAGCAGAGGCTCATAATATCCTTCTGCCCTCAGAGAAAGAGCCAGAGTAGATTGCTCAGCCTACATGAACAGCACTTCAAAGCCTTGATCTTGCCTGGACTAATTGAACTAAATATCCCTGTTTCATTTTCTGATGTAGCAGTTTTCAAGCTAAAATTTTCCATTCCAGCTAAGAGTGAGAACAAAAGTATATACAGGTTACATAGAATGCAGTCTTCTGGAAAGCTGCCTCAAAACCTAAGCGCAATTGCAGTTCTTTTGTTTGTGGTTTTTTTACATCATGTAAGAGACAGTGCTGCCATTCCAAAACATTTCCCTCAAGAACACTATCTGCACAAAAAGCTGTGTAGTGTAAAGGAAGTTTTGGGAGCTCCACAATGAGCCTGCAAAATGCGAGCACTCTAGAAACTTTGGCTAGGAAAAAAAAAAGAAAGAAAAAAGAAAAAAAATAACAAAACTGAAAAACCTTCATTGAGCTAATAAGCAATGAAAGACAGTAAGCATTTATTTAACCCCATTTATCTGCAGGCATGCACATGCACTCCTTTAACACTGAATCGCAGTGAAGCATGGAACAGGCGTGGTCAAAGGGACCTCTGTAGCTTATCCTCCCTGCTCCAGCTGAGCCACCTAGACTCAGTTGCCCAGGACTCTGTTCAAATAGCTTTTAAGTATCTCCAAGGAAGGAGATTCCACAACTTCTCTGGGCAACCAGTGATTACTTGTCCTGATGGCAAAAAGTGTTTCCGGGTATTCAGAAGGAACCTCCCACGTTTTGATTTGTGGTCATTTCACAAAGGGGCTTAAGAATCACATCTCAGTGTGTTTGAGTAGTCATCTGGAACACGTACACTGTTAAGTGTGCAAAATGGAATAGAAGACCCTTTCATCAAAAGAGGTTCAAATAAATCTAACAAAAACCATTTAGCACATTTGTAGATGGTATGGATTGAGGACTAAGTATGCAACAACAAAATCATAATCCCTTTTCTTGCAAGCAGCAATTCTGCAACTACTTAAGCTTCAAGCAATTGGTTTAACATACAATACTGAACAGCTAGAAATCTGAACTGCTGCCCTGCTGTCTGAGCAATTTATGTTTTCACCTATATCCCAAGCTGAAAGCTGCTTTAAGGACAATTCTTCATTGCTTGGTCCCAATTTAACTTTGCTCTGAACAAATTCACCTTTCTACTTCAAGTTTTATTCAAATAAATGTCAGCTATAATCATGACATCCTACTTGACAGATTAAGAGCCCTGCTTTCAGAGTCCTTGAAAGCAAAAGCAGTCACTGAGGCAAATTAGGTCAACAAAGAACATCCTAGGAGGAAAAGGAATTGAAGAGAGTTAAGAGAAACCAAAGATGAACTCCAGTCTCCAGCATAAGCTTACCATTTCTTCCTGATGAAATCTGAGGGGGGAAAAAAGTCTTGGTGGAAGTCAAGTTACAGACTGCATGTGAAATTAGCTGTGTGGCTATCAGAAGGAACTATTTTCCAGTGAACCAAAATCTAACACCCGAGAACCAACATGAACAAAGGGGATCTTAAAAGTTTATGAGAACCTGTCCTGGATCTACCACTTTTCCAAAACAGAAAAGCATCTGAAAAAACATCAGTTGAAAGTAGTTAAACCCTAGCAGCAGCTCTCATACCACCATTCAGTGAAGTGAGCACAGAATGTGGAAAGAAACAACCACCAAACCCCAGAACAACTGTCACATTCCCAAGCACATTCCACCAGCACATTCCTCCTTTTCCAGGGGTGAGTTTCAGTGCCTACCAGCTTTCAACAGTACACAAGTCCAACAGTACACAGATGGTGTCTTAGACACACATCCTATGGCACACACAGAGTGATATTTTGATGTGATTAAGACCTGAAACTCTTTAGATTAAAGAAGCCCTAAAATGCAAAATAACTTTTGCATATTTTGCATAAACTTGAACTTTATGTCAATTTTGTAAAGTCATCGTTAGTCCACAGCATAGCTACCAAATGTTTAAGAGATACAAGTAACATATGAAATCTTAGGAATAACAAGTTGTTCAGTCCATGAAAATGTGGTTGAAGCTATGGGTTAGCCAGATGACACAAGTGTTCTCAAAAATTCTGTTTATGAAGTAAAATGAGTAAGCTAAGAATATACTAAGTTCAAGCAGACCTGGAGTTCTACTAAGAACTGACTACATGTATCAGAATTGTAAACTTTCCCCAGCAACTATCTTAGATCACATTATTAAGTAAAACAGTAAGACTGCTGTCAATTTTTCAAGTCTAGTGCTATATCCACTTTTTTTCCTGCAGCCCTAGAACTGCTCACCAGCATGGTCTATTGATACAGAGCAGTGCAAGTCTCAGCATATTTAACAGTAGGTCCCTGACAAGCAAATATCCAACAATGTAAACATCTCAGTCTGTCAGGTGAGATATCGTCAATGCTACAGGTCTCACGCTAGGGAACAATGCATGTTACATCAGCCTGAGTGACTTCTTTTCCTGGGTCACCCATGTCCTGTGCCATCCTTGTATCACCCCGAACAAGAATATAGAAACAAAATGTTCTTCTTGCATCCCTCATCATACACATTCAGTATCCAATACTATAGTTAGGTCAAGAGTACTGTGCTTAACCAAGGAACTGCTCAGTACTGCTTGCTTGGACAAGACATCAGCAAAACATGAAGACTACACACAGCGGCATGAATAGCAGGATTCACATCAGACACCTCAGCCTTGCTGCTGCATGGTGCATTTGTATAAACATGGTGAGAAAACGAATTACAGGAGTCTGTGCTTATCAATCACGAGTACTAACTGCACAAATAGCTGAAATGAAGATCACCCAGAACAAGAGGCAAGAGCTCAGTATTTCCAGTAGGCTTCAAGCAACCACAGTTTATTTTGCATACTTGCTTTACAGAAAGACCAAATCATTAAAAAGAGATACCTTCCTTTATTCACTATATGACAAAGATTTATTTGCCTACACATTTTTAAAAGAAAGACTTTTACATCCTGTAGTAAGACTTTAATCAATGTTTTCCATTAGTCTAAGAAAGCATCTGAGACCTCTGCTGGAATGTGCTCCACTCATTTGTGCCCTTAACATCTACACATATATCTACAGATTGTTTTTAAACCACATATGAACTGCATTAAGGACCACATGGTTCCGCTGAGAAGCTAAAAGCAGATATTGCTACAGTAATCAGAAGCATTGTCCCATAACATTAATTATTTCTGCAAGATATTTAGAGAGCCATTCTAAACCCATACTGGACATTTGAAAGCAGTTTCAGTGTCTGCAAGAGACCATCTGTTCCATTACTCTGTTCTGAATGATATGCAACTTCTTCCCCTCCCTCTCAATTTGCAAATAGCTAACATCAGTATTTTTGAAGACCTTAACTTCCCAGAAAGACCCTATAGCAAATTTTCCAGTAGTGTTTGCATATTATCCTACCACCTCCTTCACTGCAAGAAATCATAATCTGATTTGATGAGCACTTGTAAAGAAACATCATAAAATAAATTACTCTTTTCTTTGTCCTCCAGAGATCCTCCTGTGCCAAGCAAGCAAACAAGGAAAAAAGTTGTTTTCTTGACACCAGAATTTTGAAAAAGAAACAAGACTGGGAAAATGTCTAAAACCTAGATAGGTCCAGATATTAACTGTCCATACAATTTAAACCTAACAGAAAGAAAGACAGCTTTCAAATTATGCATTGCATTAAATCTCAGAGAAGGCATCTGATTTGTACAAAGCATCATCCTCACTGCTATAAAGTTTACTGTTGATTTTGTTCCTGAAGAGGATTTAACCTGAGGATTAATCCAGCTCAATGTTTGGTCCTCGTAAAAAAATGTTGTGGTTTGGCACTTCCACCTTGCATCAATGACCCACTTATTTTAAGGTTCCTTGCACTCCAAGACCTTTCTTTGTTGGGTACATATGTGTGACTGACACTGCTCAGAGATTTCTTCCAAAAGTATCTATCCCAGCTACACATGCACGTGTACCAGCACACAGTAACTCCTGGAGAGGACACTCCATAACAGACCCATCTGCGCACAGATGTCACACACTGAAGAGGTATCCTTCTCATACAGGAATTGATCCATTTCCCTCGTGTCTTTCCGCCCAAGTCCACCAGGGAGCACTGCAGTTGTATATGCCATGGCAGAATGCCCCAAATCATTCTCGGTTGTCACTTTGGACAAAAGCCCTGTTGTCTCACGCTCCAGTCCATTGTTACTATGACAACAGTATTACAATGCTTCCCAATTACCAATGTATTATTTCAGTCCTGGTTCCTCCACCCCCAACAGCTCATAGAGAAGGCAGCCTTATTCTCAGGTCTCTTTCAATAGGACAAGTCCGAACTACAGACTACTGAACTACACTGTAGATACAAAAAATGTGAGACTCAGCCCTCGAGGCTTTAATTTCTGTGATGAATATTGACATTTAGAAGCTAACATAGCTTAAACAAGCAGTTAGAGGACATGAAACTATTTAAAACCAGGAACAAGTACTTAATTGAGACAACAAAAGTATTCTTCCACTCAAACTAAAACATGAAATTTCCATCCTGTGTCTGCTATCATGCAAGGTTCCTTTGAGAAAGGCCCCATGAAGAAACAGTTTGAGAAGCATATTAGGTGCTTGAGTCACTAGGCATGCACCAATTTAAAATCACTTTGCTACTCAAAGAAGCAGGGTTCCAAATGAATGCTGTAACTTACACAGCAGAAACAGACCAAAAAAATTCCTAACCCTTATAGTCTGACAAGCCTGCTTCCACAACAACTGATCTGGCTTTGATCAGTATCTGAATAATAAATACTATTAAGAATAGCTAGGATTTTTATTTTGCATACTGGAACATATAAGAGCTAGATGCTGTTAACAAGGACTGTTTGTGGTTAAGCTCATCAAATACAAAGTATTTTTCCTCTCATATCAACATTAACTGCAGCTAACAGATAGGAAAGCTCCACACTGTAGGGATTAATTCATGTCCTCCTAATGGAGCAAAACTCAGAATTCTGGTACACAAGAACAGTCTAAAGTTCTTTAAACTCTTCTGCAACTCAAAGTTCAAATACAAGTCACTGTCTCCCCACAACACACTATGACCAGTCAGAAACAGTACTACTCCAGTAGTTCAAAAGTCAAAGCAGGAATAGTAACAATATTAAGAATCTTCTGATATAAACAGCAACAGTGAAAACGTTTTACATTTTAAAGTACTTACTTGAGAGTATTTTCCAATTATTTTACAGCCTCTGAACATCAGATATCCAGGATGCCTCTTTGAATCTAAGCTTCCTTCTAGAACACCAGCTCTCCAAGAGAGTCTTCAGGAATTCAGTACATCTCTCCCACAAACAGCATGCATAACCAGATCCCAGTGGACTTCAATTACCAACATCCCCTCTAATTCCTATTAAGGAGCTACTAGTCTTCTTACAGGCTTCTGTCTATCCAGCAGATAAATCTAAGTCAGTTTAATTAATTTTCAGTTAAGAGACCAAATCTTCTCCCTGGCACCCCACCTCCAAAAAGAACTGGCTACTATACAATTTTGCTCCTTGACAGCACTTTTAATGATTTTTCTTATTACTGTTTTAGGTAGTAAAATTAGACACTGCTTTAACTTTTACAGTATTACAGTTCCTCTGCTTGGAAGCACTCTAAGCATTCTAAAATCTCTTAGGACAAAATTACCATAAGCTGCAATAGTTTCACTATTTGCTGTACATGCCTTCTTTGCAAGGTGACCAAACAAATGAGTAGTTCAAAGATTTTTGTAGTTCAATGATTTTTAGTAGTTCAATGATTTTACCACTTCTACAATTCCTTTGAGGTTTACTGTGTGCCGCTTCTACCCATAGAATACCTTTCATAGATTTTTTTTTTTAATCCTAACAGAAGGTTTATCTGCCCTGCAGAAAGGAGTCACATAATACTCCCTCCACATCTTTCAGTCAAAACATGTATATAGCAGAAGGTAATAACTAATGAATTCTTCTCCTTCCTCAGTTGTGAGGAAGCACAGCAGGATGAGGAATGTTTTGACATGCTTACAAAGAGGCATTTAAATAACAGTGATCCCTATATTAAGGGCACAACTCATACATGAGAAAAGCTGTTAGCTTAAAAAAGTTTTAGCTTGCTTGCTTGTTATATCTTTCAAGTGCAAAAAGGGTAGAGGAAAAAAATCAACTAATACAGAAATTCTCTGGTCAAAAAGAGACAAATGCACCTTGACAGTACCATTAGAGATCACTTCATAGCACTGGAACAGTAAATTCATCATGCCACGGGATCTTTGCAGTAGATTTTATAACTAGCCTGAGGAAGCCAGGAAAAACACTACTCTCAAGTCACATTAAGTAATTCTAGGTAGATCCTTTTAACACTGCATGGACTAAAAGTGATTTTTAAAAACTTTTACAGCTTTGTACAGTGATGAAGGAGCTTTTCAGTAGATAGAATTTTTTATTTCCCTAAAATTACTACAGTACTCTGCATGTTTAGATCCATAAATCACAGCCTCACCACAGCTATGCTGGTGTTTGCATATTTTGAAGGATGCCCTTAAAAACTATGCAGGTGTGTGACACCTGAGATAATATTTAGCCTAGCAGTCCTATAGATATCAACACTTAATTGGAGATCCACATGGAAAAAAAAATCTCTGCAAGAACAGCTTCTGCAGAAACAAATGCACTGGAGGGCAAAGCAAACCCAGACAAACTGCATAAGCACAGCTTCTGTAAGGTTATTTTTAGCCTAGTTTTTTTTTTCTTTAACAAGAAAAAAAAACAATTGTGCGACACAAATAGTTTTAAAGGAGCTGTTAGCACATAGGAACTACCTTGAACTATTCCCATGCAGTGCTCAGCAATCAGAAAACCAAACCAGAAAGAAAATTAGGTTACCCTACAAATCTGCTTCACCCATTTTTTGGTGTCCATATCCTCCATACCAACTGCTCATCCCTAAAAAAATGGCTGAGGGTGAAGGAAGGCAGGAGGCAGAAAAACCAGAATATTCAAGAGGATGACATAACAGAAGACTATGCTTTTAAGCTTGGAAAAGAGGCATTTAATAGAAGAAAAAAAAGGTATCTATAAAATCACAAAGGACCTACAAACTGCAAACAGATAATGACTGCTCACTAATTCTCACTAAATTCCTGAACAGCTTGCAATAAATGTCATCAAGAAATCAAGAATAATCTCCTTTCCAAACAAAAGGAAGGGTTGTTTTCTTTCAGCAAGACTTTTAAACTGCAAAATTCTCTTGCCACAGAACACCTTCAAAGCCAAAAGTATTACAGTATTTAATAAGTGAATTAGAGCTTTCAGGAATTTTGTACATGAATTGCTATTCAACACAGTTCAAATGCAGGCTATTTATTAAGTTCCTAAATTGCTGATTGCCATGGGAAAGAAGGATACATTCAAGGATTTTACAGTCTGAGATCATGAGCTTCATTTCTGGAAAGAAAAATGAGATACGTGGATCTTCACGTGAAAGTCTATGCTTCAGTCAGACTGAAGAAACAGATAATTCTTTCTCCACAGCCCAACATGCAGAACAGCCACTACCCTGACGTCACAGCATTCCTCCAAATGCACATTGCAGAGTTCACCACTCATCCACTATTCCAGGACAAAATACAACACTGAGATACAAAACCACTTTTCATTAGCTCTAGAAGCAGTTCACAGACACTGAAAATGCATCTTCCTGACAGATAAACCAATCCTAGAAGTCATAAATACTGGAGGATGCTAACGATTGGTTCCAATGCTTCAATAAATTTATTCCAAAAACTGATTACATAAAGCAAACAGTGTTTTCAAGTGTAATTACTTGGCAACTAAACAGATCTGCAGTGACTGAATACATTGCAAGAGATGGTCAGCAAACCAGCTGAATACTGCTTACCAAGACCTTCCCCTCCAGAAGCAGAACACAAAAGCGACTGCCACCCAGGAGAGCCAATACTCCTGCCACACTCAGCACCCCTCCCTACACTGCCCTACAACTGCAATATGCAATCAGTAAAATTGAAGAAAAAGAACTCACATGAGCTATTTGCTGCCTTACAGTTTCCTGGGCACACAGCCTGGTGAGTTTTCATCAGTTCATGTATACTTATTTCTACACAAGGTTCCCCCAGTGGCAGGGTTTGTACCTATTACTCTAAACTCAGCACAAAAGCTGAGCACCTACAGTAACTTTAGCACAAATATAGACACTCCAGTCCAACACTTGTGCTAGACACAAGAGTATTCTACTGCTGGAGTCACTACGTGTCTTTTGCTGGTCTTTCTACTAGGCTTCAATGTCACAGATTCTTCTCTGAAAAATCATTATTCATGAATGTGCTGCATCTCCACATTCTGTTCACAGTTATCACTTTTTCCCTTTTTGACCTGTAAAGTGACCAAAAAAAGTGTTCTATGCTAGATGTAACACAGAAAACATGCAGGTTAGGGTGACAAAGAAGAAGCAAAGGAGAGAAGGTATAGTGGAAAATTCTCACTTATTTAATCATTCAGAAGAAGATGACAAGAGCAGGTAGCCAAAAATGAGGTTAGATGACTAATTTCTACACAGTCTATCACTTTTCAAACAGATATCCAAATTCAGCAAAAAATTCCAGGTTATGTCAGGATTTCCTGTTCTTCAAACAATGCTTTTTAAAAAGCACGCCCTGCTTGTTTAACAAGAAGCGCTCCAAGGATGTGTTCTTTGAATTTTAATTTTTTTTTAACAGACCAGTTTCTTCCATCATATCAGTTGCAACAGCATCCACTTAAGGTGTAAACAGCAGTACTGTACAATGTATTCCAAAAAGCTATTAAAATATTCCTAGTCAGAATTCATGCCCTAAAAACATTATTGCATTATGCCGATGTAAAACATACTCCTTCAAAAGACTTTAAATTAAAGCTGAAGACCTTAAAATATAAGTTCTATATAAAACTGCTAGAAATAATCAGGAATTTTGCTGAAGACAGCAAAACACGCTTGCCCACTAGATATAAATTGCAAAATCACTACAAACGTGAAAGAATAGACTTCTTTGTCTAGACTCATGTCCTATCAGTTTTATAGAATCAAGTAAATCCCAAAGTAGTGTCATACTACAGTACATAATAATCTGGTGACTGGTGCCACTGCCTTTAGTAGGAACTCTCACCCTGACAAATGAAATATCTGACTGAAGTACAACAGACATGGATAACTGTAACTAAACCGAGCAGAACAGCATCACGCTTGTTTGTTTAAAATAAATTATAAAAAAATGCCCCAAAATTCCTCCACAGCTACTTGCAGGCAGATTGGAGAAGAACTGTCTGTAGTGCCACTGCTTCCAAGGAACTCTAAAACTGTTACAGACAGCAGAAGAGCCTTGGGATTTGATCAGCAAGTACTACATGCTGAACATTTACATATACATGGATCATGCCCTAAGTCTAGCATCAACATTTACAGTCACAGATCTACCCTGTGCAGAGAATACAGAATGGAAGTCTGTGTAACACAAGCCATAAATTTAATCCTGTACTTCCCTTCACCAAGTCCACAACTTCTTGCTGAATTAAGAGTGAACTTTAAAGGTACCATCAGTTCCTTCTGATCAGTACCATCAGAAATTAAATATCTTCAATTTCTACCAGCACTACACATCAAAATGGATGTATCACATAATCTGCCTCTTCATCTGACCTGCCCCAACTCCTCCAGAGTATCAAAGTCTTTAGACAAACCACCCAAAGCAACACTACCCATGCTGCCTTGCCCTGCCAAATCCTAAAACCTCTGTCACAACCAATCTATAAAGACAAAAGTGTGCTGCTACACCCTTTCCTGCTCTAATACAAGGTTTCAAAAACTGAAAAAGACAAATCTTTTCCAAAGCAAAAGATCAATTTTCTATTCAGCCTCTCACTGTCAAACTTTCTTCCATTTAATTTGGATTTTCAGTCAGCAGTTCCCAAGATCAGGCTGACTCCAGCAGAAAACAGACCAAAGTAATTACTTCCTGTAAGTCCCATACTAGACTCCAGTTACTGACTGGAGCTAAACTTACTTTTCTATTCAACATTGTCATAGTAGACTGTAACTGGAACCTACTATATCAATGGATCTCTTCCCACATACTGCTGCATAAGCAACTATATTCAATTTCTATAGAATATTCTCCATGTTTTACTTTTGATACAGAGATTAAATCACATTGCTTGTAAAAACAAGAAACAGACTGAAAATTATATTCTGGTGTTTCCTCCAGTTTTCTTTCACTCAATTTCTGGCGTTTATTTTTAAGTAATTACTTAAATATTGCAATAAAGCTAATGCAAGATTTCATTCTGTAACTTTTGTAGCTTTCTATGAAGGAATTCTATGTAATAAAACTTTCAGGAAAAAAGATATTATCTGAAAGTGTGATAACTGTGACTTGTTATCTGGATAACACATAGAACATATAGTTCATGATCTTAACTGAAGTACCGAAAAGTCAGGCTTTCCTTTACATGTTTGATTAAAAAGAAATGGTGAGCAGATAATTTTATTCAGGTTAGTGGAAGTTAAAAGAGTGTAAGCTCAAGAAACTGCTTTGAGTGTAAAAAAATAAAAATACAAGTTCCCATTTAGAAACAAAGTACTACTAAGTACAGGGAAAAACCACAGAGGTTAAAGACATCCTGACTGAAAAGCTCTTTGTATGTTCTCAACAAATTTTAAACAGTTGAAGCGTTCAATTTTATTTGAAATTGCTTTGGCTCCAGGCTAAAAAACACATACTGAAGATAGATCACCACTGAACAACGGTGTCCTGTAAATTGTACTGGAAAGCTCCAAAGGACTGAGTTGTTTCTCCATGCTGCATGGAATGAAAGGTTTACCATCTTCCAAACCACTACTACAACATATAGAGCAGCCAAAAAAACAAAGACTTTATCTAGTAAAGCTAGTTTTCCTGACAGCAACCAAGAAAGACAAACCTACATATTCCAGATTTTAAATACTGTAATTTAACAAACAAGGAGACATCATCCAATTTCTCCAGGATAGATTTTCTGATGTAAGTTCCGCAAACTTTACAGCCAAGAAAAAGTTAAATTACTATCACTATACCTACCTGCTAGATTAAAAGTAGTACACTTTTAACACAACCCAAGTTCAGCACATAAACAATTACAATTAGCTTCACAAAACATAATCAGGTAAAATTTCAACCTAACAAGTGACAGACACTTACCAATACACACATCTATTTTGCCCTTGATAGCAGCCTCATGCAAAGGAGTGTAGTTCCAGTTGTCCCTAGCGTTTGGGTCAGCCCCCTGACACAGCAGCAGGCTGACCACCTCTGCGTGGCCAAAGGAGCAGGCGTTGTGCAGGGGTATCAGTCCTCCATCGTCGCGAGCATGAACATTGGCTCCTGTCTGCAGCAAGTGCTCTACAACATCCTTCCTTCCAAAACCTGCAACAGAACATACTTCTGTTCATTTGTCTGGCAAAACAATACCATTGAGTACCTAAAACCGTTCACTCTTGGTTCACTGTACATTATTCATGTTCCTCATCTACTTGGTTAATTTCACCATAAAGTCAGACTCTGTTCACCTGCTCAAACCACAGCTGGACAATTCACTTACAGTCATGAAAGAACGGAACTATGTTGTACCAGAGCCTGTCACTCCATCTCATAAAGACATTCTACAAAGGCTGAGCATGCTGAATGATGAGAGAGGGATGCAAGGAAAGCAACAGAAGCATCAGTTGTACCCTATGTTACCTATGCCCACTAGGGTTTCCACTTTAAACCTTCCTTCAGTTAGTCAAAAGCTTTCACATGGTAATAGTTAAGACACACAATTCTTTGCCAAATTTTCAGAAAGTTTAGTAAAAAACTGACTTCCCTGAAGAGCTGGAAGAATGCTTTCGCTGGTGAGTAAATGCATCAACTAGTCAATTTGATCAGTATAAGTCCAGCTGAACTGTTTCACCCATCACCCAATTAATGACACTTTATCTCAACACAGCAAGAACTCCTCCAAATGCCAATTCCAATCTCTGCAAAGCTGCTATGTGCACAGTTTGACTTATGACACAGAAGACTTATGATTCTCCTTAGGTGTTTTTCCTCCTCCTTTCACCTCCTTGATTTAAGAACAAGATTCCAAAAGGAGATAAATTTTATAGAAGTGTATAATCACAGGTTAATCACATCTGTAGGTATCACCAGGACCTTAAGCAAAGCTGGAAAGATGTGTTTATTAAATGCAATCCCACTTGTTAGAGCACTAAACATAGTTTATATGGGAATAGAAGCCCTTGAGGTAGAGGAGCACTCTTAGAGACATGACCTTTTGAAAACTGTCTTATGCTATAAGCAAAGGGGGAAATAAGTCCAAGCTAAGTCATTGCGTGTCACTGCTTTACTACAGCACACACCAGGATCAGACCTTTTCCCTAAAGCTTTCCCAAGCACTTCTCCCACGCCACTAGACAGAAAACAATCAAACTGAGTGATTTAACTAAGTAAACTGAAAAGCCTTCAAGCTGGGAAAAAGTGCACATGGCGCACTATTACTGAAGGTCTAAGATTTTGCACTTATATCCTCTTGTAAATTCCTTCAAAAAAAATTTCAATGGGAAGGAGATATATTGCACAAAGTATTAGAAGATAATTCAAGAGAACAAGTTACTAGTCACAAAGAAAGCAAGTTGAAACTTTCTACTAATACACTTGTGACACTAACAGAGTTCACGTACCACAAATGCTGCCAAAAACATATAAGAAAATCTTTCAAAGTCACAGACAGTAATTTATCAATTCATCTTTTTTTTTACATGAAAAAACGTGCATTTTGTGAGCTCTGAGGCTGTAAGACTGCCAGGATGTATCCTAATTCACTACACAATTTCCATTCTTCATTGTATCCATATGAATCCAGCTGAAAATTATTAACTCCATTTTAAGTCACAGAAGGCAGAATTGAACAGTGCCTTAGTGCCTTGGCTTTACAAACACCTGTGTGAAGTCAGACATCTCTCCTATGACAAGGACATAGGGTACACCTGCAACAAGTTGAGTCAGACTAGTGTCAGAGTGATGTCTCAAGCAAAGCTTTCCAGAGCAATGTAATCTAATTTGCTCTACATTGCAGCACAGGTGGAGTGCTTGATTCAGGTGTCTCTGCACAGAGTGGAAGTGTGTCATAAGTTACCAACTACCTCTTGCCACGTCCTGGCTCTCCCTCAAGGAACACTCAGTAACTACTTAGATCAGCTCTGCCTCTGCAGTTGCTTATCTTACTCATATATGTCAAAGCAGCTTGTATTTTTATGATTAACAGCTTGCTAGCTGACAAATCAACTTGAGCAGCTCTCCAACTCTGACCACTGGCTACTTCCCAACCCAAGTGAGATCCCTTTGCCTTCAGGATTAAAGTTGTATACTCCAGAAATTTTCTAGAGCATAGCTATTTATGCTAGCCTTCACAAAGTGATTAGACTTCCAACAGTTGTTACTAGTGATATCAAAGGCATGCTTAGAAAAAAACTGCTTTCCCCCAACAGCTTTTTGCCATTACTACGCACATAAGCAGAAAGAAAAGAAGCTCTATCACTGATGTTTTAACAACTCACCTTAAATCAGGTTTCTCCAAGCCTGAAATTCAGTGAGACCAAGAACATTCCACTCTGCGATCCTAGTTCCATAACTTCCAAAAGCCCTTCCTGGAAGCTTCTACCTCTTCTTGGTACAGAAGTGGGCATTAAGCCACAGTTCAGTGGCTTATTAGTAGTACTCTCTATATACTCTCAATTATTAGTAGTACTCTCTATATCCCTGGATAAAACACTAGAAAGAGAACACCTGTAAACCTAGAAGAATGTGTTGCACAAGAATGTGAGGAGCTAACTTCCTGATGAAAAAAAAGTTTAACTTCCCCTAAAATGGGTGTGGAACTGGTCAAGCTTATGACTGTGGCTATATGAAGTAATTGAGTAGGACTCAGCTTATTTCTACCAGGTCCATCCACCTAGTCACTTCTGACAGAGGTGCTATTATTAATGATTTAGCAGCAAGGACTGAGTCTAAAAATGTATGAACCAAGGCGTCAGCAGGAAATACATATGTATCCTTTTACAGGGCTCAACGTTGTTTCAGAAGGGAAAAAGCACATCTGTTCCCAAGCTGGCTTTAGGAATAAGCCTACATTTCAGACAAATGCTCACAGGAGTCCTCCCCGTCCAGGTATATTAATGGTAGAAAAGCCACAGAAAATCAACTTTGGTATGTGAGCGCTCTGCATGGATGATGACACACACAGAGTCATGAATGCACCACTGTCAGCCTGCTTCAAACATAATAGACCAACACAGGCACTTCAACTCTCAAAGCACAGAATGATGCACAGGATATATCTTAGGCTGAGAAGGCACACCATATCCCATACAAACTGTACCTAAAATGTGACACCTCATCACAGACTAAAATCTCCCAACTATTAAAAAAAGTCAATAGCATTCCCAACAGGAAAAAAAATTCTACCTCTCACATACACACAGAAAAACCAAATTATTTTGTTATGCTGGCAAAAGAGGTATTTCAGCAACTATGTGTCAACAACACCATCAAATGCAGAATTGTTGGGCCAGTTTACAAGAACAGTAAACACTGTCCTTACAAGTATTTTCAGCTACTGAGGGGCATATAGTACAGTAAAGGTGTTCCTATTTTGGTGAAATAAACAATGACAGTTAAGATCTTTCTCTAAGGAAAAGAGGTAATGTTTAGATCAAAGGAATGCAGTCTAAAGACAAGTGAGTGAAAAAGTTTGTCTTATTCAACCCAGTCTGAAGAAGAAAATCGCTAAGCAGAACACAGAATATTCCAGTGAAGAGGGTGCAAAGTACAAGAGAAAACAAGTTACTTCTAGCACAAGTTAACAGCTCTATTATTTAATGAACTCCTCAGCACAGGATTGTTGTCAGTTTATTGCAAAAGTTCCATGCGTTCTTGGTGATTTCTCGTGGGCAGCTTCTCACAGCACTGACTCCTTCTTCTTCAGAAAGCAACCAGTAAACTCCAGCTCTCTGCAGCGCACAACCAACAAACTCCAACTCTTTTGTAGCACTCATCTTCTTACAGCTGCAGCTCCTCAGGTGTGAGACTGCCTTCTGCACTATTTTCTTACATTCTATCCCTCCACACAGGATGACCCTCTAATAACATTTAAAAATTGGGTTTTGTTCAGACAATTGCTAAGCTACAAACTCCAAGTAGAGTACTCAGAGAAGTATCATATGAAGAGGGTAAGTGTTTAACTCTTCCCTAGGTATCTGCTTTTGGCCACCAGTATGGATAAAAAGTTAAGCCAAACATACCTTCGTCCATGCTTAGCACAGATTTTTTTTATTTTTTAGCAAGCTAGTTTTTATTGAAAAAAAATGAATGTAAAAGCTATGCACACATTAATACCTCCACTTAATTTCTTCTTTTTTTTGGTACATGTTTTAAAGTCACTCAATCACTTTCAAGTCTTTAAAACCTGGGGTTTGGGTGCTGCTGGACAATATCCAAAGCCTGCACTGGTACCAGAGACACAAATATCCTGCAACCCATACAGCAGCTGAGACAGTACTGAGTTTTCCTCTGTCCAAGCAAGGAGGATGAAAGGAAAATTATGCTTTGCTCAACTCTCGGGGTCTCCCGCTGGTCAGAGTGACCCCAAGAAAAGTTAGAAAGGCTCTTTTCCCAGTCCGGCACTTGAAGAAGGAGTCAGAGCTCTTCAATTCTCAGTCTCAAGGTTGTTTATTGTACCTTATCTATAAAATATTTTCTCCTGTCCAGCTGAGGTCCGCTCAGCAAGACAGTCCCGGGCACTCTGCCTGCCCCTGGGGCAGTGTTGTCTTTATACTAAAAACTACATGTACAATGTTTACAATTACTTCCCAATACCTATCATCTATGTTAGACAGTGAGCTTCTACTCTAAACCAATCTAAAAGGGCCAACATCACAGCAGAAGATGGAAGCCAAGAAGAAGAAGGAAAGGCTGGACATGCCCAGATTCCTCCATCTTGCCCCCTGAACCCCCATGCTAAAAACCTCAAAATCTACTTTTTCACCCTGTGATAAATTCACTATCATTCTACTTAAACTGTCGTGGCCTGCAGATCTTCATCTAGGTTGATAACTTGCTCCACAGGTCATAATCAAAACCACAGGCGTCTTGGGCTCTGTGCCAGGGTCTCTGAGCCCCCTGGCAGGGGTCTTGGCTGCTCAGGACATCACATCCAGAGGGATGTCCTGGGTTCTGATGCTCAACTTCTTCTCGCTTGCAAGAGAGGCATCTATAACTGTAATATCACCTCAGTAGTAATTTCTCCTTTATTAATAGCTAACCAAAGCAGGTCAGATTTATTCAGCACACTACTTGCCACTTCAGCACAGAGCTGAAGAACCACCTCCCCTTTATTCAGTTCAATTGACACTTCAGGTATCCCATACAGAGAAAATGTGGTTAAAACTGTTGCTCCAATTTGATGTGGCCATGTACAATTTATCTGGAAGTGAATAATGGACAGGTGACTCCGACTTCTAGAAACAGATTCAGACCTATCCCCAGTTTTTTAAATAATTGGTAACAGATTTAATCTCTTGTCCTACCTCCAGCTTACACCTATGCCAAGGATTCTGAATGCTCTCAGAAGTCCCTCTTTTTATAGTCCTGCCACAAGAAAGGATGTAGAGGTGATTTTCAAATCAGAAACCTTGCAAAGCTTAAGGAAACCCAAACTTAGTACTTTTTACAAGGAACTATAACTGGGGAAATTATCCTTCCCTATTACAGTAAAAGAACTTAACTGCCTGGCATTGCTGCCAAGATAGACATCTGAAAAAACAGCTGAGAAGTCAAGTAGCCAGTGGGAGGGGGAAGGAAAAAAAATAAATAAAATTCAGTCCCAAAAACGGGAAATGAAGAAGAAATTAGAAGAAGAATTTCTCTTTCACAAATCACAACATCAGAAGTAAAATTCTATTCATCTAAGACTTTAGCTTCAAGAAGTTTGAAAAAAACAGTTTAAAACAACAACATCCTGCACTCTCATCCACCCATTCCCCTACTGAAGCCCATACAATTCACACCTAGGTATGGCTCACAAACATGGGCTATTATCCAAAAAACAGCTTCCTATACACAGCAGACTGTTATGCTCATAAGCAAACAGGTTTTATTTTACCTTTGGCCCACAAAGGAGATCAAATCAACACACTGCCTCACTGGCAGGTATATACTGCTTAAGATCAGCTGCATTCAAACAACATGCTTGCTTACAGGCCTTTCCAAAACGCAGGATCTCAAGATGTATGTAATAAGAAATCTGCCTAATCCTCTTACATGTCCAATCCACTGGCACCAGACAAGCAGCAATTTGAGATAAAATAGGTACGGTATCTAAGGAAAGTCCTTAAATCTAGAAAAATAGATATGTGAATTTGTTAGATACAAGAACTTCATGTGCTATTTTCCTCATGCTACAACAAACCACCTTCCACTGCTATTACAGTAACATCTTAATAATATTACCAACTTTCAAAACCTTACCCCCTCAAGTAAGTTTTGTCCATTTCTTCTCTAATCAGAGCAGATATTACCCACAGCAGCTTCAGTACTACAGTTTGTACAGGCACTGAAGTTACAACCTGAGATATCAGAGTTTTAGGGGAAGCAGCAAGATCTAACTTGAAGTCTGAATCCAAAAGTAGAAGAGCAGACTCAAGCCTTCCAAAACATTAAGAACTTCATAAGCACACAAGCAGTTGGTATCAGCATTATGTTCAGGGTTCATCAAAATTAAGTCCGCCTCCATACCCCAGAAGTTTGCTGTGTTTTAAACTCCACTTGCTTAAGCCCCGTTTCAGCAGTAGAGCTCAGGGATCAGAGAAGAAAGAAAAGGAAACAGCTCAGGACCAAAAGATCCCTTAGGGGCATTGTCAAATGCCTCTTATACTTTGGAAATTAAAACAAACCCATACAATCTCAGGGTGTGTTATCTAACTGATAAATTGCACAGCACTGTTCAGAGTGCCAGGCAACACTGTGCCATAAAATGTTCATTTTGCTTCTGATTTCAACAGTGATTTAGAGCCACATGCCAGCATTTAAACACTGATCACTCGACACAGACTTCTTAATTATGTTAATTTACATTTACCAGTGCACCACAAAGCTCAAACAAGATCTGTGCACTTCACTATGTAAGGTCCAGTGCTGTAACACTGTGGCACACCTCAGAGAACTCTCAGACTGACCACAGACCTAGCAATTGTACAAGCCCTGAGTTAGGAGTAATGATTTAAAAGACTTTCTTCATTTCACTTTTATCATGAATTTTGTGTGCCTTGTGCCCCCAGTGAAGAATACACCCCATAAGAAATATTCTTTTTATGAACTGCAGTAATCTGTTACAGCTCTATTTGCCAAAAGGTAATACTTACTTCCAGTTATTCTGCACTGTTGGACCTTACTGCTCAATTGCTTTTATAACGCTAGTTCTGATCACAATGACATCTCTGCACAAAGAGGTGTATTCTATCCTGGATGCATCTGTAATTTCTACAGTTCAGCTGTTCCACTTGATCCCTTTCCCCAGCCTACTCAGACCACAAGAGACGCAGACATCAACCAGCAGCCATGCCGAAATGAAAGTTACAAAGTACAAGGCATCAAAACTGATTCCCATGAAGTGCATGTGCATCACAGGAGTCCCTGAGCTGTTACAACACAGGGGAAGCTCTTACTTCAAGTCAACTCTGTCCTGAACTCCAGTTTCTTGCTTCCTAAGTCCACTGCACACGCTTGCAGCAGCCCATGGATATCAAACACAGAGATCACTGTCCATACTTTTAGATCTTACAGCGTCTTTACACTCTCAGGATTTCCTCTCCCACTCGTCTCACCCAGAGAAGGGGATTTAACAGCCGTCTCCCAACAGCCTGTAGCGAAACGCCGTCGGGGAAGAGAGTGTGCTCACACTCTTCCAGCTTAGGCTTGCCCACTCCCGAATCACCGCGGCGCTGGAGGCCCCCTGCCCGAAGCCACCCCAGGGGGGAACCCGGCCTGTCCCGCTCGCTGTCACTGTCCCGGCCGGGCACGGGAGGCCCCGGTACCCACCGGCGGCGAAGTGGAGCGGTGTGGACTTGCGTCCCGCCATGTCCTTGGCGTTCACGTTGCCCGTGTCCACCAGGCGCTTCACGCGCGTCACGTCCCCATTCCTGCAGGCCTCCAGCAGCTCGCGGAACGCCCCGCTCGCCGCGCCCGGGCCCGCCGCTTCTGGACTCTCCGCCGCCGGGCTCGACGCCGCTGACGACGACGGGGACGAGGACGACGACGACGAGGAAGAGCCGCTGGAGCTGCTGCCCGAGCCCGGCGGCGGGGCCGGCGCGGCGGCGCCCGAACCCTCCGCGCACTCCGCGGCCGGGGGCCGGTCCGCGTCGGGGGGCGCCTCGCCCTCGGGGCCGGCCAGGCTGTGGCGCTGCGCGGCCGGTGCCAGGCTGGGGCTGCGCGGCGGCGAGGCGGCGGTGGGCGGCGGGGGAGGCCGGGCCGGGCGGCGGGTGGTGGTGGTGATGGTGGTGCTGGGAGCGACGCGGCGGCACCGCCGCCATCTTCGCGCCGCTCCGCCCCCTCCCGGCCCCGTCACTGCGGCAACGGCGCCGCCCCGCCCGCGCTTCCGCCCGCCCGCCAACCCCGAGTGCCGCGCACGGACGTGACGACCGCGCGGGGCCCGCGGGGCGCGGTCGCACCGGCCCTGGCACCGCCCCGAGTGGGGCGCGCCTGCCCCCTGCCGGCCGCGGTGGGCGGGGCGGGGCGGGGCCCGGGAGGGGCGGGGAGGGTCGGGGCGGGCGGAGGCGCGGGCGGGGCCGAGCCCGGGCGGAGCGGGCGGAGCCTCGGGCGGGGCCGGCGCCGTCGGGGAACCGCGTCCCCTGCGCGGATGCCGGTGACGGGAGACGGGCCGGATGGCAGCTCCTCAGGGGTGACCCCGGAGGGGAGGGCGAGGGGCAGTGTTCCCCGGTGGAGCCCGTTGTAGGGGCGAGACAGCCTTCTTCCGCCTCCGCGGCACGGTCCGGCGGCGACACCATAATGTGGGCAGCTGCTTCTTCACAGCCGCCGTTCATGTCCGAACTCCAGAAGGACTTTGCAAGCTATTTGCAACGCCCCATTGTCAGATCCAAGCTTTGCGAGGTACTTAAGAGGCATCGGTGCGAATTGTTCCGCTTTCCACAGTTTGTTTCACCATCCAGGTGCTTTTGTGGCATCAGTGACAAACAAATCACACTCTTTACTGGTCACGCCAGAGGTTGCCCGGCCCCCAGGGGTAGCCAGCGCTTGGCCTGGCGCTCACCTTCCTTCCCTGCAGGCGATCCAGCCGGCACCGTGGCTTCGTAGAATCACAGAATCGTACAACGTTATGGGCTTGGAATGGACCTTAAAGATCATCTAGTCTCCATATCCCCTGCCACAGGCAGGGAACACCTCCCTCTAGCCCAGGCTATTCAAGGTTTTATCCAACCTGGCTTTGAACACTGCTTCATTCCTGTACAGCTCCTTTCCTAAAGCCAGGAAATGATGGACTGAGACCAGGAGAGAAAGCTGATGGAGAAACCTAAGTGGAGCCTGGCAGTTCTTTAAAAGTTGATTAGCTAAGCTGAAAGACCACTTCTTCACTCATTCCAGAGAGCAAAGCAGCGCTGGCACAGAGCCTATTGGCCAGAGCAAGGCAGTCACTAAAAAGCCACATGGAGCCAATGGTGGAGAGAGGCCAAGTGGGGAACGCTCCATCTGCTCAGAAACAACAGAGTGTGGAGAGGTGGAACAGGAAGCTGGGGCAGCCAGGCAGAAGGTTACCCCGGGTAACCAGTGCTAAAAGTAAGGAAGAGAAATCTAGCGATATCAGGGACCAAAGCATGCCCTCTGTAAGAATGAGCAGATCTGAACAACATAAGCAGAAGCATTTAAATAAGGATTTTGGTTTGGATTTGGAAAGCGAAGAAAGCTGAGATCACAGTTCTTCTGGCTTTCTGATACCTAGGGAAGGACATAAAGGGAAGGATATATACAGTTTATGTTGGAAAGCTCCAATAGCTGTTACTGAGAGATCACTTAACTTTAATCTGTGAGACAAGGGAGATTCCATTGACAGCAATAATAACAACAGCAACAATTTCTGGAAAATTCTCAGTACACCTGGTGGGGCAGCAGCCACAGGTCAGAGAATGGGAAGAGTGATGAGGAATTCCTGTTAAAAGGAGTGAATATGGCCAAGGTCAGCCAGGCTCATCCTAGTAAATAGATCTGCCTTCGCTGTTTGGTAGCAAAAGGGCTTTGGGAAGTGTTTGCATAGCACCATGTGTTTTGCTGAAGAAGCACTGGCAGGTCTAGTGATGGGAGCACAGAAAATCAGAAAATAGGAATTCAGAAGAAATTGGGATTTGGTCTAGTGCTACTAAGTACCTTTCTGCTGGTAACGAGAAGGGAGGCATTAAATCAGTTCCCATGACTAATGGAGAAGTAAATGAAGATCCATTTGAAAGTGCCCAGCTCAGTTCTTGTTTGTGCCATGACTTAGAAGGCATGGGCCTTGACCAGGCACTGAGAGAGCTCAGCAAGACCTCCCTGGCACTTAATCTGTACAGCTGCTGCTTCACAGCTGCCTTTCATTTCAAAATTCCAAAAGGAATTTTGCAAGCTAATTGCAACATCCCCCTTTGTCAGAACCAAGCTTTGTAAGATATTTAATAGGCTAGAGCATCAGTATGCACTTGTTCAGCTCACCACTGCCTTCCCACAGTTTATATGTCACCCTCCAATTGCTTTTGTGGCATCAGTGGCAGAAAACCTCATATTTCTTTGCTATCTCTGTATTTCCCATAAACCAAGACATCACTTTTATGAAATGTATTGGTATGCAAACATTTATTCTACTTCCTAAAAGAATTTTTAAAATACAAGTAGTATTTTTTTAAATTGGGGATCTATGGTGACCTTAAAATTTAATTGTTGGTAGTAGGATTGAGTAGGAAATGCTATACTCTGGGTCAGCCTTCAAAAGAAGGCCATTGGTGGATGAAAAATGGGACATGAGCCAGCAATGTGCACTCACAGCCTAGAAAGCCAGTTGTGTACTGGGCTGCCTGAAATGAAGCATGGCCAGCAGTTCAAGAGTGATTCTTCCCCTTTAATGCTCTCCTGTGAGACCCCACCTGGAGTACTATATCCAGCTCTGGGGTCCTCTAGACCTGTTGAAGCAGGTCCAGACAAGGGCTACAAAGATGAGCAGAGGGCTGAAGCACCTCTGCTATTAAGACAGAGCAGAGGGCTGGGTTGTTCAGCCTGGAGATGAGAAGCCTCTATGGAGACCTCATTGTATCCTTCCAGTACCCAAAGTGGGTTTATAAGAAAAAGGTGAGAAGGACTTTTACACAGGCAGGTAGTGACAGAACAAGGTGGAACAGTTTTACACTAAAAGAGGAGAGATTTGGATTAGATGTTAGGAAGAAATTCTTTACCATGAGGGTGGTGAGGCACTGGAACAGGTTGCCCAGAGGAGTGATGGGTGGCCCACCTCCAGAAGTGTTCAAGGCCAGGTGAGATGGGGCTTTGAGCAACTTGATCTAGTTGAAGATATCCCTGCCCAAGGCAAGGGGGTTGGATTTGATAATCTTTAAAGGTTCCTTCCAACACAAAACTTCCTGTGATTCTATGAAAGGAATCATCCTTCCTGTACCTAGGAAGAAATAAGCAAAGCAATTGACATACAAATTAACATACAAACAGTATGAGACCTACCTATGGGGAAGTGGGGCTGGGTCGTGGGTTACATGGGGCAGTTCTGGGTGTGCACCTCCTCTTCAGGCTCCCACATTTGGGTGGGGGTCCCTATCCTATTGCATTCCCAAATTTCTCCTTAGTCTTCCTGCCCCACAAGTACAGCCCCACTGCTCCCCTACAGAGGGTTGAGACAAACAGCAGTGCTGTTCATCCCAGCCCCTCTCTTTCTCCTGCCCAGAGCATGTCCAGGATCCCTTCAAGTGCTGCCATCACCATTTGCATGTAGCTTGTTAAGCCTTGGGGTAGATTCATAGCACTCCTGCAGAAATGGTGGGCAAAATAGTGTGGAGAATGCAGTTCTGGGCAAAATTTCATCCTCACAGGACTTCTATTTAAGGTTTTGGAGGAACATGTGGAGAATCATTGAAAGCAGTCAGTCAACCCATTGCTTGTTCCCCAGCCAGCCACTGAGCCCTTGGAAACAGGGCTTTTTGAATTGGTGCCAAAGCAGGACCCTGGGGTTTTTAACAAGTGGGCTGTGTGTCTGGTGGTGCAGAGGGCATGCAGGCTCCCAGGAGCCTGCCAGCCTCGCTCGCTGCTGCTGCCAGAGCCTGTGAGCTCTGCACTGGCCCACAGCACACCCTGAATCTGCCTACCACAGCAGCTTGGTGCTTCTGTTGAGCTGATTTCAGTTCATGTCCTGTCACAAGCAGCTGGTTACATTTGCACTTCTTGTCCTGCAAGGGCCTAAAATACTGTTGATTACTCAGTGCCTTTTGCCTGACCCAGGAAGAAGGTGCTTTACATAGAAATCTTATTAATGATGCAGGTGCAGGGCTCAGTAAAGTGGAAGCACTTCACATTTCATCTGAATAATTAAATTCCATCAATAGGATTTTGCAGGACTACTATTTAAAATTAATAACTGCAAATGCAATTCTGACATATAATGGAACCCACTGAAATGGGATTTTTTTTTTTACATAAAATGCTTTATAGATTTCCTGGCAATCTTACAGCCACCCGGCTGTAATTCCTAGCTGATCCTGAGCAGCAAGAGAGGGGTTTGGTGGGGTTTCTGAATATTTTTAACCTCCAAAAATCAGCAAATGGCTCCAAAACCAGCATCCAGCATGCTGATGCTCATGTTTAATGGACCTCTAGTAAGCTGATGAGTAAATTGAGAGGAAATGAGGAAGTCATGTTTGGAAAAATATGTCTCCTCTGCCTAAGAAGATGGGAAGATGAGGGATCATCTAGGTCTGTACCAAAAGCCACATTTTCTGAGAAACAAAATCTTCCTTTTCCCCAGAAACTACCTATCTCATTCCCTCTTGGCAGCTTTTACTGGGGTGAATGTGTTGAAAAAGCCAAGAGGAACCATCCCTGGATGGCACCATCACAGATTTGCACACTCATGCAGGCATAATGGGATAAAGTGTAAGGTTCATAGGAAAGCAATAGAGCTTTCCTCTTTGGACAACCTTTAAGCAGCCCTGGGGATGTCTTTGTGCCAGCATGCTGTTCATCACATTTCTTCTGCCTTAGCTTCATTCATCACCTAGAGGGGCTTATCAAAGTTTGAATAGTGTTGCATGACTTCTCCCTCTCAATGGGGAGGAATTCAGCTCCTGCTTCTTTGCATATTTTGATAGGAAGGTTGACAGTCAAAACTTCCCCAGCTCAGTGAAAAAAATGTACCCTGTCTGTCCTTGCATGCTGCCAGAAAGATATGTTTAATACAGGCTATGACCTCTAATAGCAGGCAGATGGAGATAAGCACTTCTCTCCCTGGTGTTTTTCAGTTGGCTGAGCCAAGCAGCTGCTTGGAGCATCCCCAGTGGAGGAGCTCCTCCAGTTTTCCCATGGGAAACAAGAGGATCATGCAGTGGCAGCCTTTTGAGTTCACTTGCTGCGGGTCATATAGCAACTGGAAGCCTGCCCTGGCCTCAGAGAGGATCTGCAGTGCCCACAGGAATCCTGGGGTTGGGTGGCCCTCAATAATGATGCTGCTTTTGCTGTCTTTACCTGCACAAGGCATTGGAAAGAAGAAAATTTGCTGCAAATTTGAAGCCAGGGTCAATTTTCCCTGCAGAGATTTTTTGTTTCTAGAAACACCATCTTGATTTAATAATATAATTTTGATAGCAACAGGTTGGGTGGTTTTGGATGTAGAGGGCTGGAAATGAAACCATCAACCTAGTTTTATTTCAACAAGACCAATTGGGCAAGAGGGTGGGAGAAGGGAATGACTCTTTCCCCAGTAGGAATTGAATGTGCCACTTTAGAAATGAGGAAGGAGAGTGCTCCTTTTGGAGCACAGAGAAGGGCTACTTCCCACGTGACCTTCAGAAAAGCAAAGACACAAAAACTAGGTTAGCCCAAATAAAAGATGTGTTGATCCACTGCAGGGATGCTCTGAAAATAAATGAGTATAAACTTGGAAACTACTTCTAGATGGGCACAATTTAGCAAGAGGCCATGAAGTATTTATTTTTCCCAGGGCCAGGATCTGGAAGAAGTTTATCCCCAGGTTTAGGACCTCTCAGCAGAGTCTCATGGATCATGAGTATCCCTGCATACCTGTCCTCCAGCAGAAGTCAGACAGTGGCCCTAGAGCCAAAACATGAGCCCAGCCCTCAGGACTGCTTCTGCTGGCTTTGGGCAGCTCCTGAATTCTACCTGGAGATGAGTTTTACCTTCATACAGCCACACTTTCTCTCAGCATGGACTTTCCTCCTTGTCCTTTGTGTCCTTTGTCTGGCTTTACCAGCCAACACAAGAAGATTTTCCCTACACAGAGTGATGTCATTCTCAGGCATTTAGCAGAAGCCTGGTGAAGGTTTCCTAAAACTCAGAGGGCCTGAAAAAGTCTTTTATCTCTGCTTGTCTGCTAATGATAGGAAATACAGAAACTAAATCTGAGCCTTTGCAATCTTGTAGTTTTAGTAATTTGTAAATTTAATAATTTAGTGCAGTGACTATGGCTCCACACAAAGTTGGTTCAGCTCTCTCCTCCTCTCCAGGCACAGTCAGATAGATGCACCCAAAAGGAAAGGTGTCATTCTTGTGAGGGCTTTCCACAATAAGGAAGACAATAAAGGCTCTGAACCTGATTGCCCTATGGACTACTTTTCATTGCAAATCCTTTTTTTCTTTTTCTTTTCATGGGTCTGAAGTAATAGCTTATAGCATGCTTTAATGGTAGCTGTTACAACAAGGCGAAGGGTTGCTTCCAGGGTGAAAGGAAGCACCAAAGCCCCCAAGGCATGCTGCAGTGTCCAGTGCTGAACAAAGACAATGACGTTTTAAAATCTGTGAACCTTTGGCCATGGTGCATCGCTGACACTTGTAAGGTCACACATCTCGGGAAAAACCGAGTGCCCAGAGCCCGCGTCACCCTGATTCACGGCTCCGCTGTAAAGGGGCTCTCTTCCCCCTCGATAGCAGAGGTGGAAATTTCCACGCCTATTTCTGCGACCCCCTGGGCAAAGCTTGACTGAGGAACCTGAAGAAGGCAGTGTTTAGGGTCTGGCCAGATGGATGCAGCACAGGAAACAAAGCACGGCAGGAAGGTGGCAGAGTTGCTCCGATTAACCAGAGTGCTGCAGGCTCTCGCACTCTCTCAACACGGAAGAACATTTACTGAATGGGAAGAAAGGTTAACCTCGATTTCTTGCAGGACTGGATGAAAAAATCAGCCCTTGCCTCGAGAAAAAAATGGCACGGGGCAACACAACACCTTTTGCCTTAACTCCGTGGTGAGTCGAGCGGCTCGCAGAGCTCTCGGCGAGCCCAGGCGCAGGGCGAAACCCGGGGCGGCGGCTGTCACACACCGGAGTCCCGGCGGCACCGCCACCAGCACCGCCACCGCCGCTGCCCCACCGCCTCCGGGGCCAGGCGGGCTCACCCCACCGGGGCACCCGAAGGCCGCTCTCTCGGGCGTTGCCGGGGGTAGGAGCCGCAGGCCGGGAGTCTCTTCCGGACCGCTCCCTCTCGGGGAGAAGGGGCCGCTGTCTGGCAGGCAGGGGCGGGGTGTCCCCCCAAGGCAAGGCCGGCTCTCCCCGGCGCGGGGCGGCGCGGCGCTGCCGGGGCCGGGCTGTGACCGCGTCCCGCCCCCGGCGGGGCGGTGGCAGCGGCGGCGGCGGTACGTGCGCGGGGCGGCGCGGCGGCAGTGCCGGCGCGGAGCCGCGAGGAGCCCCGAGCCTGTCGCGACGGCGGCGACGCGCAGCGCGGCCGCGCCCATGGCGAGCAGCGGCGGCGGCGGCAGGTAAGGGTCGGGCGGGGCGGGGGCCCGCTCCCCCGGCCATGGCTCAGACGGAGGCCCCGAAGGCGGTGCGGCTGTGGCGCGATGCCGCCCTGCGCGCACGGAAGCTGCGGGGCGGCCCCGGCGAGCCCGAGCCTGAGCCCGAGCCCGAGCCCGAGCCCGAGCCGGACGCGGGGCCGCCGGGGGCCGCCGCCGCCCCCGGTGCCGCCGCTGTTCGCCTCCCGTCCCTGGCGGCGGCGGCGCTGGGGGAGCTGGAGGCTCTGAACCTGAGCGGGAGGGGGCTGGAGGAGCTGCCGGAGGAGGCGGGTGCCGCCCTGAGCGGGCTGCGGGTGCTCAGCCTGCGGCGCAACCGGCTGGCCCGCCTGCCCGCCGCCGCCCTGCGTCACCTGGGCCGCCTGGCCGAGCTCGACCTCAGCCACAACCGGCTGCGGGGCCTGGGGGACGGCGGGGCGCTGGCGGGGCTGCAGGGCCTGCGCAAGCTCAGCCTCAGCCACAACGAACTGGGCGCCGAGGGCCCGGGGCTGCCCCCCCGTCTCGCCGAGCTGGGCTGCCTCGAGGAGCTCGACCTCAGCTTCAACCGCCTGCGCCGCCTGCCCGAGGGCCTGGGCCGCCTTCGGCACCTCCGCACCCTCGACGTCGACCACAACCTGCTGCCCTCCTTCCCTGCCCCGCTGCTGGAGCTGGCCGCCCTGGAGGAGCTCGACTGCTCCGGCAACCGCCACCTCGGGGCCCTGCCCGAGGGCATCGCTGCCCTCCGCCGCCTCAAGATCCTCTGGCTCAGCGGCACCGGGCTGGCGTCCCTTCCCGAGGGTCTCTGCCAGCTGAGTGCCCTCGAGAGCCTCATGCTGGACGGCAACCGGCTGCAGGCGCTGCCCGCTGGCTTCGGCAGACTACAGCGGCTCAAGATGCTGAACCTCTCATCCAACCTGCTGGAGGAGTTCCCCTCTGCCATCTTGGCATTGCCCAGTCTGGAGGAGCTCTATCTGAGCCGCAACCAGCTCACCGTGCTGCCCCCTCACCTCTGTCAGCTTCACCAGCTCCGCACTCTCTGGCTGGACAACAACCGCATCCGCTACCTGCCTGACTCCATCGTGCTCCTCCACAGCCTGGAGGAGCTGGTCCTGCAAGGCAACCAGATCGCCATCCTGCCTGAGGGCTTCGGGCAGCTTTCCCGTGTCACCCTGTGGAAGATCAAAGACAATCCCCTCATCCAGCCCCCCTATGAGGTGTGCATGAAAGGCATCCCCTACATCGCAGCTTACCAGCAGGAGCTGGCCCACTCCCAGCCTGCCCTCAAACCCCGCCTCAAACTGGTCCTCATGGGCCTGAAGGATGCAGGAAAGACCCTGCTGAGACGGTGCCTCATGGAGGAAAATGAGAAGAGAGAGGGCATGGGAAGCCTGGAGGCAGGGAACACCCAGCACAGAGGGTTTTCTGGGCAACAGCAGGACATTGGGAGAGTGGCAGTTGGGTGTTGCCCCTTTCCAGAGCCTCAAGACAATTCCTCAACTCGGGTACCTGTCATGCAGCAGGTGGAACGTCTCCCTGTTGAGGGTCAGGACATCCCTTCTTGTGTGCCCTCTCACCGAGCAAAAGGGGACAAAACATCCCCTGCACCATCACTGCCACCCAATGTGCCCCGAGTACCACTGGGACTAGGACTGTCAGGAGGCAGTAAGGGCATCGAGGTGATGGACTGGACAGCAGATGCAGAGAGGGGCCTGACATTCATTGTGTATGAGCTGGCGGGGGACCCGAGCTATGATGTGATCCAGTCTTTCTTCCTCTCCCCTGGAGCCTTGTACGTGCTGGTGGTGAATTTGAGTGCCTACGTCCCTCAGCACTTTTACCCCTCTGTGGGCTATTTCTTACACTGGCTCAGCTCCAAGGTGCCCCATGCCGTAGTGTGCATGGTGGGAACCCATGCCGACCTCTGTGCGGAGCGGGAGTTGGAAGAGAAGTGCCTGGACATCCATCACCAGATCGCTCAGCAGGAGAAGAGGGATTCTGAGGGGCTCCAGAGCTTAGTCCAGCAGGTGGATGAGGCTCTGGGACAGGACTTTGACCTGCGCTGCTCCAGCCCGCATGCTGCCTTTTACGGGGTCTCAGACAAGAACTTGCGGCGGAAGAAAGCCCAGTTTCAGTATCTTCTCAACCACCGCCCACAGATCCTGTCTCCAGTGCTGCCTTTCAGCTGCCAGGACCGTTGCCAGGTGCGTCGCCTACGGGACAAGCTCCTCTCAGTGGCCGAGCACCGGGATATCTTCCCAAACCTGCACCGGGTGTTGCCCAAGTCCTGGCAAGTGCTGGAGGAGCTGCACTTCCAGCCCCAAGCTCAGCAGTTGTGGCTTAGCTGGTGGGACTCTGCCCGGCTGGGCTTGCAGGCAGGCCTGACGGAGGATCGGCTGCAGAGCGCCCTGTCCTACCTGCACGAGAGTGGAAAGCTGCTCTACTTTGAGGAGCATCTCACCTTGCGGGAGTATGTGTTCCACAACCTGCCACGGCTTATAGACATCCTCAATGTCTTTTGCCAGCGGGATGCCACCGTGCTGCTCCAGAAACTGCTCAGCGACACCCAGATTGACGAACTGAGGACCACTCAGCTCCATCATTACGTGGAGGGCTTCTTGCTGCATGGCCTCCTTCCTGCCCACGTTATCCGTCTCCTTCTTAAGCCCCACGTCCAGAGTCGAGAGGATCTGCAGCTCATTCTGGAGCTGCTGGAGAAGATGGGGCTATGTTACTGTGTCAACAAACCCAAATGCAAGCCCTTAAATGGGGCAGCTGCTTGGTACAAGTTTCCCTGCTACGTGAAAAATGAGTTGCCCCATGCAGAGGCATGGATCAACGGCACCAATCTGAGCGGACAGTCCTTCGTGGTCGAGCAGCTGCAGATTGAATATAGCTTTCCATTCATTTTCCCACCCGGCTTGTTTGCACGCTACAGTGTCCAGATTAACAGCCACGTGGTTCAGCGGTCAGATGGCAAATACCAGATTTATGCCTACCGGGGAAAGGTGCCTGTGGTAGTGAGCTACCGGCCTGCCAGGGGAGCTCTGCAGCCAGACACTCTGTCTATCGCTAGTCACGCGTCCCTACCAAATATCTGGACAGCTTGGCAAGCTATTACGCCTTTAGTGGAAGAACTGAATGTCCTGCTCCAGGAATGGCCGGGCCTGTACTACACTGTGCATGTCCTCTGTTCAAAGTGCCTTAAAAGAGGGTCACCCAACCCACACACTTTTCCAGGTAAGGCACAGCCCAGCTTGCCTTTCATCTCTTTTGGAGCTTTGCCCCTTCTAGAAAGGTGTAGTATGAGGTCAGCCTTAGCTCTATTTTTTTTCTTTTTCTTTTTTTCTTTTTCTTTTTTCTTTTCTTCTCTGCTCTAACTCCTTTCCCTGGTGGTTTGAGTCATGAGAGAAAATATTAGGGTAGCTCCAAGGAGACAGGCTTAAAATAACCTTATTCTGAGAGGAGGGGGGTGTTACATCCCCCTTTGTCTGCGCTTTTTCTCTCTGCTTTTTGGGTTTTGGCCCTGAGGGTTGGCAGTGCCATTGTTGAGAAGTCTCTGATCTGTCCTCCTTGTTTTGATTTCTTTGAATGGGATTGTGGTGTTGGGGTTTTTTCCCCCTAGTTCCTTTTACCCTGCAGCTCCCACTTCCTTGGAGCTATTTGTAAACATGAATAGAGATGCCTAAAACATTGCAGGTATCCCCCTTCAACCCTCCACCCCCAAAACCTGGCCTATGCTGCAGTCTGTCTGAATGCAGGAAAGCTCCTCCTGGTAGACAATGGGTGTGTTGGTCTCCATAGCCCTGTGTAAAAAAAAAGCTTTCTCGGAGCTTTCTTTGAGCCCTGTCTCTAGTAGGAAGCATTCCTCACTGAAGAGAGAAGGATACTCCATCTTCTTTGTTTAAGTGTCTCACCTAGAAGTGATTCCCAAACTGTGCCTTTTGGAGCTGTTCTCAAGCACATTTTATTTTCCTTCCTCTCTCTCCCTTCCTCAAATGAAAAAAGCATAACCTCTCTCCTCTGGAATGTGACTGGTTGTGGTGCTTTTTAAAGCTGTCACCTCTAAAGTTGTGATTTTTATCAGTGAGGTTTTCCGGTAGCATCTGTTTTACTTTGTGTGTGCAGGTACTGCCTCCTAACTAGTGTCCTCCCTGCTCCGCTTGGGTTTTGCTCTGTGGCTTGCAGGGTGCCATGGGAAAGACGCTTTGATGTGTAAATCTGCATGAAATCAAAATGCACTCTGTACTGTGAGCAATGCTCCAGAAATCTGCATTGTAACAACCATGTTAGAGGTGTGTTGGCACATTATTATGAGGTAGCCTGAAGTTGTGCAGGGAACTGTAGCATGATTTGACTTAGAGCAAGCAGTGGTGCTGAATTTGTTCATAAGCAAATGTGATTAATAAGGTGTGGGTTTTCTGGGGTTGTTTTGGGGTTTGGTTTCTTGCTTTTTGTTGTTTTTTTTTCCCCTCTGGACATTTAGGATAAGGAGGCGCAGTTTGCTCCTCAGCCTGGGTCCTGGCTCCATCAGCTATATCTCCCTCCAACTGCTGTCTTATGTAATAGCCACTGGACTGGGGGGTGAACCCATGCTGTGAGACGTGCTGAGTGATATCTTGCTGCTGACATGGTGCATAGGGCAATGTGATCTGCTTTCCAAACAAAAAACTCTGGAAGCTGAAAAAACCAAACCTGCTACAGAACCCCTGAAAAAAACCCCAACTACCCTCCCCAAAAACCTGCCAAAATTAGTCACGACAGCAGACATGTGAGTGTGCAGTGTGATGGGCACTTATTGAAGATTTAGCTTGTGAATTCCAGTCTCTAGTCACGCATCTCTTTAATGTTTTTTTAACTGGTGAATGCTTTGTGGCTGTCCCTTTTCTCCCTGTGAGTAGATGATGCTTTTAAAGGGAAATTTGAAGAGGAGCCAGACTGTCTGCAGGCTGTTGTTGCTGACCCCAGTGATGGTCAGAGCAGGTTCAGAAGCATGAGAGGGGCATTGAAGGGCCTTTTCCTTTGGACTTGGCTGTGCCATGTATGTTTCATTAGAGGTGGGAAAGGATTTATCTCACCTGGGAGCCAGGCCAGGTGTCCTGGGAGGGCCCAGGTAAGCAGTGTGCTGAGCATGGGAGGAGCTGGGGCTTGTGTGCCAGGTCTCCAAATGACACCTGGGTGATGCTGCCTGTGGAAAGGGGGTTGCAGCATTTTTGAGGTGCTCCAGCAGGCCTTGCTATCAGGGGCACAGGATAGCATCCCAGGTGTGACCCTGCTTTGGGACAGGGAATAACTCTTTTAAACGTGGACGCTCTGTGAATCTAGCTGAGAGAACAGCAGACAGACATGTTTAAAAGGCAAGGCTGATCTGCGGAAATGCTGAAGAGTGATTTAATCAATTTATTGAGAATCCTGCTTGTTGTCATGGATGATGCTTGAATCTAGCCCAGGTTTGATCTGCACTATATGAAAAATGTGAACTGTGATTTGACTTGGGAAGCCTGTATGTCTGCATTTTATCTAAAATATTCCTTGCTGTGTATCTGCTCTATGAATAAAAGACTGTTTAGGAGCCCCTAAATGGCAATCGTGAAGCTCAAGACTTTTTTTTCCTCCCGATTTTGTTGATCAGGAGGCGTGCATGTTTAAGCCATGCTGCCAAGCTTACTGTCATGCAAGTGAATCATGGTTGGTGTCATTTTTGACAAGGTGTAGGAAAGAGAGGAGTCTAATGTTACGAAAATATGTAGTGAGGGAGATGTCTGTGTTTCTTTCCAAGCTTTTTTAGTGGAAATCACTGACAATTACAATGCTCCTAATACTTAAATAGGTCTGTGGGCTTTTTAGGACTGCACTGAAGAAGTGCTTTGCAGCCAGTTGACCTTAATAAGGGAAATATTTCTGTGTAGACACTGCCAAATTTGTGCTCAAAAATGGAAGTGCAGTCTGGCTCTCTGGGTGGTTGTGCAATTTGTGTCGTCATTCATGAAACTGATGGTGCATTCTTTGGTCATCCAAAATTTTTATTAGAATCCCTTTCAAAAAGGGAGTTCACAAGTTGAGGATTAATCTTTGCTTTTCCTCTCCTTCCCTTTCCTCTCTGTCCTGGACACTATAGCTTCCCTTGATAGTACACACACAAATACTCTAGGAATAGGGCTACTCTGCGTAGAAATAGTAAATAAAAATTAAGGCTCTGGATTCAGTTTTCTGAGGGTTTATTGCAAAGAGTGAATGAAAGTAAAATAAAAATGCCTTGTTTGGGGTCCTTTTAAGGAAGTTTTTGTGTTTGAAACAGTTTTGTAGCTGGACAAAATAGTAACTGAATTGGCATCTGAGCTGGAATTTTAGTATGCTTTGAGGCTGCAGTCATCTACTTGGCTGATAACAACTCAATGTGTTAAATTGGTTTTTTCTTTTACATTTGCATGATATATAAATGAAAGTGTCCCTACCAGGCTAAGAAAGTCATATCTCTCTTTGAGTAACTCAACAGGAGTGGTTCACTTCTCCAAGACAGTAAGACCTCAGTTGGGTCATCACAGGCATTGTGGAATGCTCTCATTTGTATGTGATGTTCTTTTAGCCCCTGGACTGAAGAGCTTTTAGGCTATTCATGTCTTGTAAGCTATTAAGTGACCTGGGATTGGGGGGTGGAGATGGTTTGCCATCTGTCTGATAGTAGACACGTGTGCTTTGCTTGGACAAATGTGACTGGATTTTCCAAGCTTGCATTCATATGCACCTGCTAACTGCCCTGCTGCTGTTTCCTCTTGCCCTGTGCTAGGCTGGGTCTGGGGCACCACGGGCTCTTCCAGACTGGCTTTTGTACAAGGTGTCCTGATGTCCTGTGCCCGATTCTTCTGGTGTTTGGGCTGGGAGGAATTATGTTTGACCAGTGGTTTTCCTTTATTCCTGCCTTGTGAAGGGGCTGTATGAGTGTAGACGTAAGAAAGCCGCGGTCTGTGTCCATTGCAGAAGACGGGCAAGTAAGATAAGGTGATGTGGGTTTTCACAGAGTAGAAACATGACAACAAATAGAAAGCCATGGGCAAAAATACTGTGTGAGCCTAGCAACCTGTGTCCAAAAGGAGGCTTCAGAGCTATTGGGGAGCTTTGAAAGGCTCTGGAGGATTAGCAAGAGGTCTTTTGTGGAGGGAAAGTGCACATCTGCCACCTGCCTTGCTATCCTCTTCTTGAGGTATCAGAGCAGGGGGAGATCACAAGCCTCTATTCTGCCTGTCTCCCACGTTGTGGGTGAGCAGAAGCAGGGATTATAGTGCCAGTCACCTTAAGGGGTACAGATGGAGGTTTCATAGTGTAGTTCCCCTGTGAGTCTCTCTGTCATGGCTAGAGCAGGGCTAACTAGGCCACCATATGCACATGATTCAAAGTGAACATGCTCACCAGCCCTGAGTTGGAGTCAAAAGCTATCATGACCTCCCTTGGTGGCTGGGATGGAGTCAGGAGACAGAGAGGTGGAGGATCCTGTGGTGTGTCATGCTGTCGAGTCACCGCATGCAAGGTGAGCCGAGAGCAGGTGAGACTGGTTTTGTCAGAAGGGCTCCAAAGTTGCCTCAAAATCTGAGCTGCTGCTCGGTGAGAGGCTCATGTCAGATATCTAATTCCACTTTGTAGTCATGCTTTAAGTAGCTGGGGTTCTTTTCATAGACAATTGCAATAGAGCAACACCTGCTTGTTAGAGAGCCTGACGCTAACATTAGACAGCCTTCTATTTTCCCCATTTGCAGGTGGAGTCTTTTTTGCTTGACTTTCAAAGTAGATGCTATGGCTGTTTTGGGGCTGTTGTCAGATATCCTGCAGGCTGTGGCTTCAGCAGAATACTCAGCACTGAGTACTAATTGGAGGCAGGGGAACAAGACTTCAGCACCATGTGATCTTTGGATGTGGATGATCTGGGTGGCAGGATGAAGCTGAACAGGGCCCTGTGGTTCAAGGGAAGAGCATAGATTGGTTGCTGGACTTGGGGAAGCTACTGTCATTCTGTGGCTCTAGCATGGATAATTAAGTTTACTGACTAGAGCTGATTTCTCTGCTGCTGAAGTGGCAGTCTTGACTGGTGTGACTTGCTGTAGGTAACAGTTTAGGAACACATTAGTAGCCTATGTGCCATCACTGATTTTTAGAGATTTCCTTCATATTAACCTATGTGTTGCAAGGTCAGTATTTGAAGTCCTCTCGTTTGGTGGCTGAGGCATCCTCTAATTTAAACAACATGTCGAAAGGGACAACAATTATCTCTGTGGTCTTGAAGGAAGCTGAGAAATTGCCAGAGGACAAATGTGATATGCAGAGTGGGTGGCTGCCATGGGACTGTCCCTGGTGGGGTAGTCAGTGGAGACCTGAACTTGTGCCTGACAGCCTGGCTTGGGATGATGCAGGAACAGGAGGGAATGTGAATGCCAGAAGAAAGGCTGAGGTTTTTGAATTGCCTTCTTACAGCTGTCCTGCAGTGTCTAGTTACTCATTTTGTGTGTGTTTGGGGGCTCTTATTTTTAAGCTCTTGATATAGAACTTGCTAAAATTACTTGAAATTAGAATGGCAACATGCACACTTAACACTGCTTGAAGAAATCCTCTTTTTTTGTGGAAGGAATCCTCTTCCTTATTCAAGAAGTTCCTATGCATTTCTGATAAAAGAAAGCTTTCCTATTATGTCAGCTCTGGTACAGGGAAGCTCTTCTGGTTTGCCCCTTAACAACTTGTCTTGCCCTGGCCTGTTCCCCATGGGGGTCATCTCTGGGCATTGAGCCTCTGGACTTTGATCTGCCACCACTGAACCAGGGAGATGCTAGATTTGGTTGAGTGGATCTTTTTGGTTTGGTTAGTGAAGCAAAGCAGAGTTCTTGGCCTTCAGTGCATTACTTTTTTTTTTTAGTTTGTGTTTTTGGTTTGTATTTTTTATTACGGTTGCTGAAATTTGTCTCTGCAGGAAATGACCTATAAAAGAGTTGCTGGGTACCAAATGATTCTTTGTTTCGTTGCATGAAATCTGTTTGAAAGCTACTGACTGTGAGGGTGAGATAAGCTCTTGTTGGAGGTTTTCCCCTCTCTGGAGTCAGTTGATTACATGAGGACTGATTTGTGTGCTGCTTCAGCATGCTGTGGACACAGGTGTCATGAAACATGCTTTGCACTGTCTTGTGTGCTCACACATCTGGTGATATGATACCTGCTTCTACAAGCACTGAAGTGGAAAAGTTTTCCCATGTAAGTTTAGTTGAGGTTTAGCTTGTGAATGATCCACATGCGGGTGTATTACAGGGGCCTACTGCTTGTGCATCCCAGGAGGGGATGGTAGGAAATCACCAACAGTGCTGAATTGTTGGCCTTTGGGGATGTGAACATGTTACTTGACATTGGGATAGAGATGTAAAAAACAGTATCAGTTTAAAAACAAAATAAAAGTGCATCTGGTAGGTAATTCTCCTGTATGCTGTGGTGTCCATTGTTTTTGCAGTATTAAGCAAGGAGCTGTGATAGCCTAGCATGCTCTCCAATTAGTAATTTGCTAGTAATAGTGCAGGCTACTTGTTTGACTCTTGCAAACAATTTTCTAGGGAAGAAGGGGAAAATTTATGTAGTGAAAAGTCCTATGTGGGGTTTTAGTTCTTGGAAGTCATCAGTGTACAATTTTTTTTCTACCTCACCCCCATTGTGAATAGAGGAATAACCTCTGTAGATATGTAAAGAAAATTGTGTTCTGGGGGTTGAGTACAAGATCATCAGTTGTGGCCTTTTACCTCCCTCTCCTTATTTCTAGTACCTGTACTTGTCCCACACGTGTGGACAACTGTCAGAGTAAGCAGGCTGGTGCCAAATAAGATCACCTCTTCTCAGCTGCTTTGGAGCTTGTGGGATACCTGTTTCAGGGAGCTTGTTGTAGGGACAAGGAGTGGGAAGGGAGTGCCTAAAGTACAGTGTGAATTATAACCACCAAATTCCTCTTCTGCAAATAAAATGTGTCAGTGGTTTTGTCTAGCTAAGAACTTACCTGTGTCTAAGACAGTAATGCACTTGGGTTACAGGAGTCTCAGCCTGCCTCCATGGTGTGTTATGTGTTGGTCTTGCCTACATCAGGAAAGTTGATGGGATTCTGGTGACCACAGCTGTCTTATACAGAGGATGAGCAGGCCGTGGTGTTTTTAGAAGTTGTTGCATGGATGAAGTTTACAATCTTGGATGGCAAGGTCACCTGTGTGAATGTGGCCTTTGTTCCAGATAGACCAGGTGGGAGTGTTTTGTTCTCTAGCAATTTCTTTCTAGGGAACCAGATGTAAGAACTGAGATGGGGGGATGTGAGACCTGTGAAAATAAAATGGCTGGTGGCTTTGTTAGAAATTTCATTTGGGATGTTCAAATGGACTGAACATCCCCACCTTGGAGGGCTTATGGTTCTTCCTCAGGAGGCTGCTGGAGGTTAAAGACATATTGCACTTGTGGTATTTTCCTGGCTAAAGCTTGGTGGCAACACTGGTCGGGTTGCCAACATGGTCAGTGGTACTGTGGTTTCAGACTTACCAGGTTCTGTGGTTAGGAGTGACTTGTCTGTGGCCAGTGGATGGAGGCTGTGCTCAGACTGAGCTGTGACTGCTGGAGTGCTTGCCTGCTGGAGTTGGTTGTGGTTTAAAGCAAGACCTTAATTTCAGATTTGTGTTTTTGTTTTCCCTGTGGTCATTTTCAACAACTCTGAGCTTTACCCAAAGGTGTACTGAGTACACTCCTTACTGGTTTTAGCTGTGGATTCCTGGGGGAGGAGTGTGAAAATGGCCTAGGACTTAACCACTTTACAAGGTAGCATTAATTTTGAATTGGCAGTTGAGCATGGCAAGCTCTGCCTGAGCCAAACAGCAGCTTTGAGATGAGCAAGGTGCTTCAGTTGGGAAGGCCATTAAACTGAGCACTTTGTGAAGATCAAACTACACTGAACTCTCAGGGCAAGTAACCTTCAGCACAAAATAAAGTTCAGTCTCAAATCCTGTTCAGACCTGCCTTGTATTGCCAAGTGCTGACTCAGATTTGGTGCTTGAACACTCCAGGAAGCAGATGTAGTGTGGTTGATCTAGGATACACTGAATTGTGCTGATAAGATGATGGGAGACTTCTGCTGGGCTTTTACTGGCAGGATTTCACAAGCTTTTCCAAGTGCATTTCTGTGAAACTCTTTATGAAAGCAATACCAGGATATCTCTTTTATCCAGTTTTAGGATGATGTTTGCCAAGAGTCTAGTTTAGAGAAGCATTTTTATTTGTGTCATCTGGGGGAACCTACACTGTTCTGGGAAAGCTCCTTCCTCCTTCATTCATGGTACCCATCACTTTCTGTAGAGTTTTCAGTCTCTTCCTGTTACAGTGTGCCAGGAACAAAACAAGAGTACAACAGTGGTAGGACAGGGATTTATGTGCCTCTTGCCCACAAATGACTGGTGATAAAATTAATATTGTAGGCTTTTATCCTAACAGAATACAAGATTATGGCATGCTTCACTCAAGACTTGTTTGTTGAATGATGTGTACATAGTAACTTTCCAGTCTGTGTGCTGAATTCCCCTTGGATCATGTTCTTTACATTTTTAGCAGGTGTTTTTCTCTCCAGCAATACCTAGTGAGCAATGGTATCTGATAAGGAACAGATCCTGCCATACAGCAGGCTAGGGTTGTTTATGAACTTCCTGAAAAATTAATTGTCTGTGGTTTCCACAGCATCAAAATCTGCAGGGTTTGATTTGAGACAGAGGCACTTGACCTAATTTGCTTCTAGCAAATGCATCTAGCAGTTTCTGCCCCATGAAACCATGCAGTGGAAAAATATTGAAGGTATACAGTGATTTGGCCTTGCTTGACTTTGAGAGACATGTGCAGTGCATTTGGTTCTTCTGTATCAGTGCATGGTTGGCACCATTTGTCCCTAGGCTATCCCTTAGTGTTCTCACATTTAGGAAGACCCTCCCACTTGCCACATGGGCAACATACGGAGGGAGAGCTTCTTGCAGCAGAAGAAAGAGGCATCTTCATCATGCTGTTTCTGAAAATTTGTGATGGACACAGCAGAACTGCAAAATTGTCCTGCAGTACAGACCATGAGTCTGCATGGTGCAGTAGCTCCCTGCTGCATCTCTAGCTGTTGTGGAACTCTGTTGCTGGCTATTTAGTAGCCAGCAACTCTTTCCCCTCCCTGTGGCCTCTTTGCTAAAAGCAGCAGTCAGGTACAGATGGCAAGCAGTTTTTCTCTGAACAGATAGTGTTAGAAACCAAGAATTTAGCAGTGTGCAGAGCTGAAATGCACAGGCTGTACAGTGTGGAGGATGGAGAGGCAGGGACCTCTCTCTGAGGCTGCCTGACATCAGTCTTGTACTCTAAATATTCCTGTTGCCCATGTCCAAACAGTTGCATTATCGTCTCTCATTAAAATTCTCAGATAAATTGAGATCAATAAAGAATGAAGTACTAAAAGATGGGGTAATGGCTGATGATAAAGATCCATTCTGAGAAGCAGTCATTCTCATATTGATGTTCCTGACGCTTGAATTTTTATCATTCCACCCTCTCTCTATATTTGTATCGTGTCTAGCTCACCAGTCTGTACACATATTCTCTTTTACTACATTATGGGGAAAACAGCGTGATTGTCTGTCAAATTGCTGATCTTTGTGCTTTACAGGATTACACCCTCGATGTATAATAATATGCAGCTGTATTTATTGTGATATGTGATGGGGAATAGTTCGAGTTGTTTATGCAGAATTTTTTTTCCCCCCAAAAAGAACTGAACAGCTGGGACCTTGTCTACATGGGACCAAAGGGGGACTAGAGGCAACTACATAACTTAGTTGTCCCCTTACTTTTGGAATTCTTCATCTGTGAAGCTGAGTGGCTCACAGGAGCAAAGACCTTCCTTAGCAGGGGGATTTAGTCATGATGGGACACACAGGAGCTGGAGCAAAGTGACAGTAAGGTGGCAGCCAGGCTGCTCTGCACACCTTTGAGAGAATGCGTCTTGCAAATTGCAGACGAACCCGGGAGTAGCCACAGGGCATGGGAAATTGCAAATCCAGACAAACTGGTGTCTGACTCAGCAACAGCTGTGTGGTGACAAACTCTCACTAATGATAGAGAGCTTTTTCTGGGTCTAAAATGTTTTTATAAAGTGTGCTGTAGGTTGAGAGAGCAGCTGCTGGCTTGGCCTCCACTGCCTTAATGTGGGCTTTGAGCCAGCCAGCCTCTGTCCCACTGTTGAACTTCTTGGGTCACTCTGTTTTGCACCTCGGTATTGCTGAGCAGCCCAACTAGAAACAAGCAGTGAGAGCTGGAATAATCAGTTCTGGCTCAAAGTATTCCCTGGGTAGTCCTTTGGATGGATTGGCTTTCTTGGGGAAGCCTCATCTGGACTGTATCTTCAGGAATCCAATCTCTGCTTGTTCAGAGAGAAACAAGCAGGTGGACCTCTCCACATTTCCAGGATATTCCAGGAAGGGGAAGATGGACAGACTTATCCTTTTTATATGTCTGTGCTACTGCAGTGAAGAGAAGAGATGGAGGATTTTGTTTCCTCTCCTGGTCTGCACGGTGTTTCTTACACCCTTGCTGTGTGCAGCTGTATTTTTGCCGTGGGTTTCCATGGCAGGGTTTTGGTAGTGGGAGTGGGGCCGTACAGAGTTTGCTCCTGTGAGAAGCTGCTGGACACTTCCCATCTCTCTGACAGCCAGTGCCAGATGGCTCCAAGACAGACTCACCACTGGCCAAGGCCAAGCCCATCAGCAGTGGTGGTCGTACCTTTGGGATAACAGATAAGAAGGGGAGAAAAACCAAAAGCCCTTGCAGCAGCAATTGCAGCTGGAGCAGGTAGATGCCCGAAGGAGGCTGTGATCCTCTGAGAAGCCTGTGCTGGAGCAGACTTCAGACAGGACCTGTGGACCCATGGAGAGAGGAGCCCACACTAGAGTAGGTTTGCTGGCAGGACTTACGACCCCATGGGGGACCCCAGTCCATGAAGAACTGCAGTCAGTGGGAGAGGGCCCCACACTGGAGGAGGGGAACAGTGAGAGGAGTCCTTCCCTTAGGAGGAAGGAGCAGCAGAGCCAATCTGTGATGAACTGACTGCAGACCCCATTCCTGACCCTCTGTGCCACTGGGGAGGGAGGAGGTAGACAAAATTAGGATGAAAAAGTCAGGAGTGAAGTTGAGGCCAGGAAAAAGGACTGGGTAGGGCAGAGGTGTTTCAAGATTTGGGTTTATTTCTTGTTATCCTTCTCTGATTTGATTGGTAAAAAAATTAAAGTAATTTTTCAAAGTTGAGTCTATTTTGCCCATGACAACTGGTGAGTGATCTCTCCCTGCTCTTATCTCAATGAGCATTTCATTGTATTTTGTCTCCCCTGTCCCATTGAGGAGGAAGGGAGTGATAAGAGTGACTTTGGTGGGCATGTGGCATCCAGCCAGGGTTAACCCACCACAATTTTATAGACAGAACTGCTGGATACTACTGAAGCAGAGGATGCTTGGTGGCAGGTTTCCAAACCAGGGAGTCAGCAGCAAGCACCAGGCCTACTTACATTCGTTGCATAATCAAATGAGTTTTCAGCTCCCTGTGCATTTCTCTAAATCTTCCTTTTGAGCAGCCTCTTTCTTTGTCCAAGAGATTTTCATGCTCTTATTTCAGACAGTGATGCATGCACTAGATTTGGAAAAGTCTCATATCCGTATGACTCTGGTATATCAAAGTGGCTAAATTTAGAAAATCTAGCAAAAAAGAGCTTCCCCTTCCTGTGATCTGACATAATGTTTCTTGGTCGCTGTTATTTTTACTATGGAACAGCTTAAATCTATTTTGGTTGGGCACTAAGTGATGGCTACAGTGTGAAAGAAGAAATTTGTTTCTGTGAAGTCAGGCAGCCATGCTGCAGCTTCAGGGTTCTGAGGGCAGCCTGCTCATGCTGAGCATGTGCCAGTGCTGTGTTGGGGCCCCCTTACAGCCCTGCTCGAGCTCTGCCTGCTCAGTACAGGGTCTCTGGGGCTCAGAGCTTTGATGCTCTGAACTTCTTCAACATCTTGTAGATGTAGTGAGTGGCAGTGGTGATGGATTTTAATACAAACACATGTGCACACAGACACACCCCTGGTACTTCACTCATCCTCCAATTCAAGGAGGACAGTATAGGAAAGATGTTTAACTGGCAGCAAAGTAGAAGACGCAATGGGACTTTACATGGGAACTAGTCATGCCCCTGGTTTCACAGTTCTCTTTAATACATGGATCTTTCACTGTACTCTGTTAGGACTGAGCATTCCCTGCCTGGAAAATGCACTGGTGGAATCCTGCCCTGATGAGCACCTTTAGCTCTTGGTGTCAGGAATATGTAATTCAAGCTGTCAACTTTCTTACTGATTTTGGTTTGACGTTTTTATTTGTTTGGGGGTTTTGGGTGTTTTTAAAGCCATGTCTTTTGTTAAAACTTTCTCTGTGGAGGTTCAAGCTCATATTTTATTATAGCTAACTGCTCTGCTTCAACAGCCTTCTGACTTGTTTCTGAACATCCCACGCCTGCTTTCATATTGAGATGGAGTTGGGATGTTGGGAAGAGATGCCTTTTTTTGCTGACCTCCATATCCCAGAAATCTGCTGAGCAAGAATTTATTTATACTTTACCATCATTTTAAGCTCCTGGTGGACAATTGTGTAGAACTGTTCAGCAGGTGAAAATGGAGGCAGTGTGAGCCTCACTCTGGAACTTTGGAACTTTGGTCATCTCCAAGTGCTTTTGTTCAAGTTCATCATGGTGCCAGAGGGCTATGTAGGGAGTGAAACTCCAGTATGCTTGGTCCTCACAGAAAGGTCCAGCCAGATCTGCATACCTGAACCTGTACTGTCAGGAGTTTTGGGTAGGGAGTCTCGCTCACGTGTCACATGAAGGGTCATGCTGTGATCCAGCGCTGGTGACATTTTCATGGCAGCTTGAGCAAGCAGGAAGTTTGTAGTTTCTCAAAGGAACATGAGTGTGCCCAGAGGGAGCCCTACAGGCTCTGAGGTGATTATTACTGGATTTTGGAAAGATCTTAACTGATGCTTGCATAGGCAAATAATTCAGCTTGCCAAGTGGCTGCTGTGGTCAGCTTGGAGCCTTCCTAGGGTCAGGGGCTGAAATAAACAATCAAGAGTTGAATCTTGTGTGTGTCTTTTCCTAAGCAATGTTTTTGTACCTCAAAGGCTCAGCCAAACTAAAGACTTCCTTGGATGAAAGAAAAGTTTGGGAACCTTCCGTTTGGATCAGAAAAAAAAATTACCTTTCTCTGTGTCTTTTGTAATGGAAAGCTACCACAAAGCTTTTGAAGTTGTCTGTTAGTTTTAACTTGTTTGTTCTTCTTTGAAATAAATCACATCTTCTCTGACAAAAGAGTTTAGCATGTTATGTACTTACACACATGCACATTTTTTGAATGCCTATAGTGAAGTTTAACACAATGTTAAGAAAATGTTGCCGAACACGGCAAGATCACATTCAGTTTAGTGATTCAGACAGGATCTGATTTAAAAAAAAAGGAAAAAAAGTGAAAATAAAAAAAGAAACCTCTCCAACCAACCTTTGGGCTGAAGAGGGTGTGATGAGAGGAGATGCTTAGTGGGCTGTTTTGGGAAGTGCGTTAGGTTGGCTCTGAATCTGTAACTTGGACTTCTGGCCCAGCACTTTGCAGTGCTTCACATTAAAAGCTGGCAGCTGTGCAAGTGTGGCCAGGTGTCTTTGGCTAAGGGAAGCTGAGCAGTGTGGCTGTTCACTTACTGCATGGCTGCTGCTGCCCCTGGGCACCAGGGTGGATGCTGGCAGCAGGGTCCTTGTAGTGAGGTTGGGCACCTTGAAGGCAGTTCTTGACCAGCCTCTGGTTTATCACCATTATGGGATTACCAGTTGTCATGTTTTATGGCAGACCCCGTGCCCAGGCTTCAGGTCAGAGTTTAGTACTCTTAGCTGTGCTTCCTGAAGCATTTAGCCATCAGTATTTCCCTGAAATAGCACCTTTGGTTGAAAGCTGTGTGGCAAAACAGCCTCTGCTCTGCAGCTGCTGCATCAGACAAGGTTTGTGCGTGATTCTGCTTCTCTGGCATGTCCAAAGTGCACCTGATCCCATCTGAATCTTGCAGGTGAGCATTGGAACTGAGAGCTGCCTACAAAGTTATGGTTCTGCTGGAGACAACACTTTCACCCCTTGCTCTGTGCTGCTTTATTCTCAGTTGCGTAATGCAGCGTGATGCGGATAATCCGGTCATCATTACAAAAGGATTTAAAACCCCTTTTAATCGGAACTCATTTTTAATAAAGCTTTGCCTTGCTTGGAGGACTGTTTTCCTGGCTTGAGTGTTTAAGAACAAAATGCAGGAGACTGAGGGAGGAGGGCAGCTGGTGCCTCTGTCTGGCTCCCAGGCAGTTGCTGGTGAAGTCCAGAACTGTGGGACACATTTCCAGTAGCACCAAACATGCAAAATCCTTACGTGCCCAGATAGATGCAGCTCGTACGTCTGTGCTTTCTCAGAATTTTTCACTGACAGAGCAGACTTCTGGTGGTGGAGGGAAGGAAAGGCTCCATCTAGTCCAGTCTGACTTCGACTCCCTCTTTTAACCCTCAGTGTCCAAAACACTGGTTAGTAGTCCTCTAGGGCCTCCTGAATCTCAGGACAAGCTGTGGTCCTGGACAAAGGGCCGCATTTACTTCTCTTGTAATGGCAATGGCGTACAGTGCGTGTGGTTGACCTTATTTCATTCGCTGTTACTCCGCCATTGTATTGTGGAAAGTGCACTGACTAAAACAGCGTGTGAACTCTTAGGTAGCTCTGAAGTGTATCCTCTTCCCACTTTTCTGGCAGTAGCCACCTCTTGAGCTGCTACACCTGCTTCACTTGCCCCCAGAGCAAGCCTGAGTAAGGACTTGAACTCTGGCACTTGTGGTTTGAGAATGTTTGAACAGAATGGCGTTTGAGAGCAAGCATTCTGCTGCTTCCTGGTTTTTTTCAATCCCAATAGTCCTCACTCCTGGGGAGCATACCTCCAGTGTATGCTTTATATATCCCTGAGTCTCCTCTTTGATCAGTGTAAGTTGATGACTGGGAAGGTTTAAGGTGGTTCCTCCCCAAGACAGGTCCCATCCAGAGGAGAGCCAGTAAGCAGTTGGTGAGTTCAGGTGAGCTGATAAAACATCTGAACGAGGAGGGCGGGTCAGGGTTGTGTTACAATGACACTGGTGTAAGTACCCCAGAGTCATCCACCTGGTGGAAACCTAGAAGTAATACTTGTTTACAGTACAAATAGGGGACCAGGAGAGAGCTCAGCTCTAGGACAGAATTCCCTATGAGAGAAAGTTGCACAGGAGTAGAAGAAATGGTGGAGGAGTTAAATGTTCTCCTAGCAGCACTGCTGCTTCCCTGTGAGGCTGATGAGTTCTTTCTGGGTCCCTGAGCTCCTTCCTGTTACAGTAGCAAATGTGACTACTATAGAAGTGATTTTTAAACAGCAAAGATGAATGCTGCAGGTGATTTTTGAGCACTGAGAACCCAGGCCAGATGGCATTTAGCAGGCAGTGAACTCTGTAAGAGTTAAGTAGCAAAGCTATTGTTTCTGTATTTGCATGACTTCTCACTGGGAGGCATTCCAACAGTAGAATAAAAAGCAATAAGCATTGGTCTCAGCAGAGATAATAATATTAAGTTCAGAAACAAGCACTTCTCATTGGGAAAAAGGTATTTGTAAGAAAAAGCTAGCTATTGCATTGATTTATGACAATTAGTTGTCTGTCATCTATTTGGATATTAGGGAATGAGAGGGGTCAGAAAAGAGTGGTTAAATTATTGGAAATGTTAAGGAATCACCAATCAACACAAAAAGAAAAGTTAAAAGATTAGTTCTCATCCCATCTGGAAAAGGGAGCAAGTAAAAGCTGTTAATAGTAAAAGGACAGATGGAGCTTTATTCTATCATTGAGCAAGAAAAAGCCAGCAGGTCACTCAAACTTTGAAGACTGCCGTTTTGGTAATAACAAAAGATACTTTAAGCCAAACAAATAGAGCAGATTGAAAACAAAAATCAGGTTTCCACCTCTGTTGGCATAGGGAGACTCAGGCTCTGAGCTCTATGGAGTGCTGCTTGGGTGCTTCCATGTGTGCCAGCAATGCTTTGGTAGTGGCCTTATGCAATTCTCCTCCTCCAGAAGGAGAATTGGCTGGTCTCAGTGCTCTGCTCCCTCTGATTCTAGCCATATATCTTGATGCAAATCTGCATCACACTTTGTTTCATAAGGAAGAAACACTTGACTAAGGATGTACTCAACAAACTATAATGTAAATTAAACAAACATATGCAAAGAAGGAAGTTATGTCTGATGTCCTTGTAATTAAGGAAACCTCTCTGATCCTGCAGCTCCGTGGTCAGCTAAAGCCATACCTGTGGACAGCATGTAGTGTGGGGTTAGTTATTATGTAGAAAGTGGATAGCTTTGAAGGAAAAATGCCAAGGAGGCACTTTGTTCCAATTAAGCATGAGCCTAGAATAAATTTTGTGATGTACATGCATAGACCAAATTCCCCAGTAAAGAGACTTCAATACGAAGTCATGTTGATGGATTAGAACAGGGATGACCTCAAGTTGGTTCAATAAGTGGGTAGAACACTTGATTTAACATTTGAATATGAGCAAGACCTTTGGTGTAAAGACTTTTCTCCTTAGACCAGTCGATGTTGAAGGGTAAAAAATAAATGTTCCTGTGTTTAAGTGGGCTCTGTGGTTGTCCTGATGAGCAGCGAGTGTTTTAGGGTGACCAAAATAGCTTTACAGAGGAATATTGTGCATGCATCTCACCTTAAGTGATCTGGGAGAGAACACTTACTGCCACAGGTCTGAAAATACAGTTCCTTCCAGTTCAGTTTGCACAACACACTGAAACCTTGGAATGGCCCTAAGGCAACAGCAATTCTCATGGAGTCAAGTTACTTTTATCCTGAAAGGAGTTTACTTAATCTCAGAGAAAACTGTTGGGCAGAACACGTAGATGCAAGTCTTGCATGCGTGTTTTGGTTTGTTCTCCTTTTTCTTGGCTGGCAAAAGGTAAGTAAATGGTAAAAAAAAAAAAAAAGGAAGAGAAGAAAAGAAAGGATGCTGTGGCAGAGTGTAAAAGGTTACTACAACAGAAAACTCCAAGTTTTTCACTTACCAGCTGGACACCTGTCAACTTCTAGAAGAGGGGCTTCCTAGCCAGAATCCTACCTTCAACCATGGCACACATGGACATCTTCTGAGGAAGGAGCAAGCCAACAGGGGAAAAGACTTGTCTCAAGTGCTCTCCCAGCCTTAGTCTGTCATTAGCAGATGACATCAGCACACGGATTTGTCTCCTTAGTAATGCTTAAGGACACTTTACCAGTTAATGGTTGCAGCAGTCTGCATCAGGTGCTTCCTTTTGTTTTTCCTCAAGTGCACCATGTAGCACCATGTAGCTGCATTAAGGCTTTCTAGGTTTTGTGTTGGAGCAGGCAGAAAACAATCAGCCAGTTCTGGGTGCAATATTAGTAGCTAGACTATTGTGAGGAAATATGTCTTGCAGACTTGACTAATTCTCTGAATTTAGCAGAAGGGCAGGCAGAGTCTTGGCTCTGCCTCATCAGTTGCTTAAGGCTGGAAGTCAGTGAGACTGAGTCTTGTACGGCCTGCTCTGGGGGCTGGCTTCTCACATGGCCACCTATTCATGTGTTGTGACCTAAACACAGAGAGACTGAGGTAGCAGGATGGTGACAAGTCCTGGTACTCCCTGCAGACTTCAGTGGACCCTGCCTGTTAACTGTTTATCAATAGTAATGGCTTTGAGAACTCCTTTAAACTGCTTTTATTTTTCCATTTAGTTGGACCTGCAGTGTGCTGATCATCTAGATGAAGAAAGGGTCAGCATCTCCTTTGTGATGGAGGAGTAATAACTTTGAAATTACTGTTTGGAAAGATGGGCTGAGACTGGTGGGAATTGTAGCTGTCTGGACTGTCTGCAGCCAGTGGTGTCTAGTGTTCAGGTGGATGCTCTGTGTGCAGGTGTCCCTCGCTGTTACTGGGTGAGAACAGACAGGCTGGGGCTGGCTGCAGCTTTCTCTCCAGCTGGTACCTTGCCTTGGCAAACTGAAAAAGTGCTTATGGCAGATATGGTTGAAGGAGTGGAATTAAAAAGGTAGATTCTGGGCTTGGTTACTCAGTGACAGGCCTGTTTCTATTCTGGGATCAGGATAATTCGCACTGAGCTTATTACACCATGACTCTCCCTTAAAATGCCTTGACAGTCAATTTCGTTCCAGCTAATAAGGTCCTAAAATGTTAATGAAGCTAATCAATTTTTCATGGCTTTGTATTGCAGTTGTCAGAAAGTGCTGTGTTGCAGCCTGCCAATTCAAAAAGCTTTTCAGATATTAGAAGGACAGCAAAACATTCAGCAATTTGAAGGATGTTTTATTTTCTCAATCTTTCCCCAGTGCCCCCTCTCATTTTTCTAAGACTTTATGCTGTGCTGTTTGCTTGTCCCCTTTGGTCACGTCCTTTCTCCATTGTTCTACTCTGGTCACTAGTGGGAAGAGATGGCTTGTTCCCACCTTCCCTATTGCACAGGGAGAAGAGAGAAGGAGTGCCTATAGGTAAAGATGAAGCTGGACGAGGGAGACTACTCATGCTGAAATACTGTTTGAAATATATAGAGTTTGATGGAACAGAGTGGAGAAAGGGCATCTTGTTCATCCCCTTTCCTCATCTCTTTGGAAGGAGCAGTAGTGTCAAAAGTCACAGCCCTCCCTCCTCGTGGCAGTTTGCTGAGATGTCAGTGTTACCTGGCATGCATGCTGTCTGCACTCAGTATCTCATGGGCTGCAGAAGGAGGAGAGAGAAGTTGCATTCATTGTGCAGCCACATTGATGGTCAGTCACTTACCCCCACCGGCTTAGGAGCAGGTTAGATGGCAACCATCTTTTATTTTTCAGAATTGCTTATTTTGTACTGCCAGCAGGAGACACAAGGCTCAAACTTTTATGACTGCTCCTGGAGTTATTTTGATGGAGCTGTTTTGATCATTTACTGCTCTCTGCATTTGTGCTTGTGAGTCTGCAGATGGGAAGTACTAAATTGTGTGGTTTGGGGAATATAAGGGTTTTTTTAATTTTCTTTTAATTGAATTCCATTTATAACTATAGTTAATTTTTATGTGCCTGAGAAAAACATAATTAACTAATGTTTTGGGAAAACATAGTGTTTTCCAACTTTTGTACTTGGAAGCCTTGTACAACCACACTGGTAAGGGATAATCTCAAATAACTCATGAGGGGAAAACTAGTGTGTGAGTTGTAATTTGGTATTTTGAATTTGAATAATTAACCCCCTGTAGCTGTTGAGTGGAACATCCAGAACACTTTCCACTCAAGTTCTCCACCCAGAGGTGTGCTCAGTCCAGTGCCAAGGGCTTCCCCAGAGCTTTTGCAAATGCTCAGGTGTGTCAATGTCCTCTTTTGCTGTGACAGTGATGTGTTAAGAGCTGGCTAACCCTATAATGACTTGGGGAAGATGGAGGGTATTTAACCCCCTTAAGCCTTTCAGACCATAGCTGGTGGTTTTGTGACTCTCCCATTCCCTGAGTGGCAGAAAATAGAGTTAGTGATTGCCAGGAACAGCATCTGTCTGCCTGTGTCTCCTGGACAGGTCTTGCAGAGCACCTTGGCCTTTGGCACAGCCCTGGGCTTCCTGCCAGGGTAATTAGCCTGGTAGCTCCTTAGGTAGGAGGTAAAGTGCAGGGTGATCTCAGCTACTGGGGGAAAAGCTGCCTAGGCTTGAGCTGAGCAGAGCCCAGCTTCTGCAGCGTCTCCAGGGTTCCTGGCCTGGGGACATGCGGCTCTGGGTTCTGAAGCTTGACCTGTCAGCTCCAAGCTGAGAAGCATTGCTGTCTGTTTCCAAAGCTTGTTTTGTGTTTCTTTCACCTCACATGACTTAAGAGCCTTGAGAAAACAATTTCCTGAGCAGCCATCTGGGGGATGGCAAGGTGAGCCATATGTATGTCCACAGTCAGAACTGTGAGGCCTAGAGGTGAGGTGCTGTCTCGATAGACAGCTGATGCTGTGAATGCAGGAGCTGGAAAGTTACCCAATGCTTAGATCAGCCAAGGCTGAGCCTGCCTCTCTAACAGTTGTAATGCTGTAGATTGGAGTTGGGCAGCCACAAGAGACTGCTCTGTGCTCAAGGAAGCTGTTGGCATTTTTGGTCTTGAACCCTTCAAAAGAGAAACTGGTTCCTCTTGCATGTTTTGGAAAGCTCTGACCTTTGCTCTCTGCACCCTTTTCTCTGTGCTATCAGCTTCTGGTCTTGGGGACTCACCTCTGTAGGCTAGTCCTTTGCCTTGCGTCTGGCTGCCTTTCTCACTCCACATCTCCAGAGCAAACTTTTTTTTTGTTTTCAAGCCTTCCTTTTCTTTTTAAACTATATCAAATCCCAGGCTTTTTTGTTCCTAGGCATGTGCTGTACCTGATGGTGGTTCTGCTCACCAGCCTGCTGTTGTGATGATTACTTACCAACAGGGTTTTTCTTCTCTGTTGCCTTTTTTGCACAGCACTCTCCCAGTAGGGCTTTTTGACAGGCTGGGGGTTTTGTTGTTGATTTTGTCTGCTAGTTCTAAGCTCCTCAGACTGGGGACTGCAACATGAGGCTTATGAAACTTTTGTTCATAATGTGCATTTCACCCTGCACTGCTCCCTTTTTTTTTTTTTTTTTTTGGTTTGATTTGTGGCCAGGAGAATGACCTTGAGTGAGAAAAAAATTAAATCCTAACTTGGAGGTCTCTATCCAGCCCTCTGCCTCAAGCAGGCTGGGTAGATCAGGTCACTCAGGACTCCAGAAATAAATCAAGTGCAGTGTTCTCTCTTTCTGGGGAATATTTTTGTGCGTGACATGCAGGCAGTGCTGCAAGGAGCATATTAAAAATTCATACCAGTACAGAGCAGTATTTTCTGTGCGCAGTGCTTGAGAATAAGCTTGTGTGTCATGCACAGCAATATTTGTATGAAGCAAGTAATTAGTTTCATCTAAGCAGAGAAGATGTAAATGGTATGGAGTAGATGGAGGCTTGCGAGACACCATCTCCTTCCCTTTCCTTCTGCCAAGACTCCTGGAAGATTTCTTGTAGAGCTGGCTGTAAAGTCCCAGTGTGTGAGGGCGTTTCCTGTGCTTAAAGCAGAAGGGGAAATCTGTGCACATGGGTATTCATCTCACCCTGCCTCTGTGACAGCTTTGATGTAATTGTGTACGTGCTCCAGCTATTGAACCTTAAAACAACAAACAGCCAGGCACAGAAGCTATAGCTTCTCCAGCCCAAATTTCTTTGCAGTCGTATGGATGAAAGGGGATGGGACTGCATGCAACACAGAGGGGTGTTCTGAGAGCCAGGGCTCTCATGTGAGCCCTGTTTTCTGACTGCTGTTGGAAACCAAGCATGAGGCATGTGCTTTGGGTATGCAGGCAGTGTTGAAGTGTTCTATTCTCTATTCTTCTGAAGGCATGACTGCTGAGTACTGTGCTGAGAGATGTCACAAGCAAAGATTAGTCAAAGGAGGCTTGAGGGAGAAGCACTTGAGGCTGAGATGTAAAGTCTGTCTCCAGTCAACCACACTTGCAGTGGTTTGTGTTGGAGGGCCTTCAGCAAGGAGGAAGAGTGAGAAGGGATTTAGGGTAAGAGAACATATGAGCGCTGAGGCTGCAAAAACCAGTGGGTCCTTGCTTAGAGCAGCTCTAGGATATATGATGGAGTAAGTGGGTCAGTGCTGAAGCAGGGCAAGATGTAGGAGCAGCTTGGTTTTGGCTCTCATTCCCTTGTTGTAAAGCATGAACAATATATCCTCAAGGTCTCTGGCAGACTGAAGAGAGAGAAGCAACACCACAGAGCTGGGGCCAGGTCCAGCTCATCCACTTCTGGCTGTTTGTCCCAGTGGGGCCCAGGTCCTGACAGCATGAAAATGACAAACATCGTCAGGCTGATACTGTGCAAATGTGCTGTCCTGGGAGCTCTGAGGGAGAGGAGATGGCATGACAGGCTGGATTAGAGCATCTCATCCTTATGCCCTTGCAGCAGATTCTTGATACATGAATGGGGAACCTTGAGCCACTTTGCACAGCCACTGCAAGTGGGAACTGCATGAAGGCAAGTGCTCTAGGTGGGATTTTCTTCCTGCATGCAAACCTTCCTCTCTGTTAGGCAGCCAAGTAGGCTTACAGCTGACACTGTCTGGCTGCCAGCATGGAGTAACCAAACACTGCTACAAGTACTCGCTTTTCTTGCTGTCAGCCACTCTCGTAGCTCTCTGATTTGTCACGGGTATCTGGCATTTCATGGGTATTTTCTAAAGGCCAGTGAAGTGTGCTTTGCAGCATGCATGGCTCTGATCACTGGCATGAGCTTTGAGTGAGCCTGTGCCTGTGTGTGTTCTGGGATAAAACAGCGGCAGTGAAGAACATCTTGCTGACACATAGAAGTAACTGCTTCAGGTGAGCTAGCTAATGCCGAAAGGAAACAGACCTTTCTGGTAGAGCTTTGGGAAAGGGTGCAGATTTGTTCCTGTCTTTCCTTTGTACTGCCCATGTGTAGCACATTTCTTTCCAATGCGGGCATCATGACTTGCTCAGCCCATCTGCCTGGGGGGTTTACAAACCAACTTATGGCAGCAGCCAAACTGACCGTGGTAGCTTCATCGCAGGGTCTTGGTTTGTGCCTCAACCTTAACTTGCCGGGCAGCACATTTTACCAAGTTGTGGAGACCAATTTCTGTGCCAAAACACCAGGAGGGTGGCCATGGAACAGATAGAACTTTTTGGCACCATTTGTGCCATTGCAAATGAGAGGCAGCAAAGGAGAATCTTCTCAAGCATTTGCTCTCTGTTTGCAGGTGCTTTTAACCAGGCTTGGCAGGTGCCTCACTACTATCAACTGATCTGGGATTTAGATGCATCTAAACATCAGGCCCTAATCATCAAGTACCCAGCATTAAAGTGCCTTTAAAAATAGGGTTTGTGCTCTTAAATCAGATGAATAATGTTAGTCAAGCAGATTTGTCTACTGAAAAATGAAGTTGTTCTTCACACACTTTACTGTCATAGTTTTTAGCCTTAAGACAAAGTAATTGGAGTTTTGGTTAAAACCTTATTGTCTTCTGTGGGAGTTAAAACTAAGTCCATGTTGAGACTAAGATAAGCTTTGTTGTTGTGTGTGCTATTGCAGGCAACCTTTCAGAGGGAGCAAGCAGAGCTGAGGTTTCCAGTAAAATTTGTGACAGGCTCACAGAGGAATGTGCAAAATACAGCCTGTACATAGGGGCAGAACAAGTACTGCAAACACGAAGTGCTACATTTAAACTGCATTTGAACTTCGCAATTAAACCAAGCAAACACCTCCCCATGGCAGGCACTTAGCTTTTCCTTTTGTATCCTTTTGTATCCATCAGTCCAATACCTCATTGGATCTTCTCTTTCCCATCCTGCTGTGGCACTGAGGACTTTTATTGTCCAATAATAATCTCCTACAGTTTGAATAATTTCTGAATAGAAATGTGAGGTTTCCGAAACCTCCAAGAGATTCTGGGCTGGAGAGTTGTATCCAAGCAGGGTGTCTCAATGCTAGTTTGTTATAGCATACATTACAGAGCATATTGCAATGGCATTTGCACTGGCTTTTATTCAGTAAATGATATGAGGTGTGATTGAGATAGTTATACCTAGTTTAGTATTGTGATGGATTTGTGCAGCAAAGATGACCACTTTGCAATGAGAAGGGGATGGGAACAGTATAGTAAAGCAGCAGGACATCTTTTAGCTGAAAGGGGGAAGATTAGTAAGGTCACATAGGTGACCTTCTGTCCACTTGGTGCATGATATGTCTTATGGTGAAATTGTAAGAAAAATCTTTCTTCTGGGGAGCAGCATGTATGTCAGCAGGAAATGGGAGTGAGACTGGAAGAGATTTGGTTGGGGCTGGGTACAGGGTAAGGTGAGCTTTGTCCTAGAGACAGCCTAGGGAGGAAGGTAAAGCGATGAAAAAAGGGAGGGTGACTGAAGAGACGTGGCAAGGGTTTTGCCTACAAATCAGACATCTGTTTTACCGTCCAGCAATCTCCTCTGTGTGAGAAATCACCATCTAAGTATTTCTGAAGTGGGAAAATGGAAATAGGCATGAAGGCTCAAGCAGACAGACCAGTCTTATTGCCCTCCTCTGATTTAAGATTTAGTGGATATTAGCCCTGTCTTTAAAGTGCATAATGGTGCACTAATATTATGACTCATTTTTCAGAAATGGTGCTTTCAGTACAGTTATCAGTACTGCAGTTTGGAAGTCAGCCTGAGGTTGGAAACCTGGGAATTGCTGGGAGCTGGAGCCCTGTGGTGTACATGCTCAATGGGGTGCAATGCTGCTTTCAAAATATGACAGCTCATGTAATTGAAGACGCTGCCTTGCAGACTTAACTTTGAATTGCAAATGCCATCTTCTGGTTTAGAAGACGCATCTTCCTCGCTTAAAAGCTGCTCTGCCAGTTCAGGTTTAAGTGTAGGTGTGAGGTGAGGGGAGATGCTCAAACCAAATGTGAATTCAGACTGCAGACTATGGGAGCAAACTGGAATTGCTGGCCCTACAAGTATCTCTCAAGGGCAGCTGTGGATATTCCTTGCCAAGCCCTCCCCTCTGTTTTCGCTATATGAAATGACGTGCTGTTTTCTGAAAGTGAGAAGAGAAGCAGAAGAGGAAAGGAGAAGAGGGAAGCAGCATTTGTAGGGTTTCATGCCCTGTGATGGGGCAGCCTGTTGTGCTATTGCTGCACAGGCTGAGCAGTACTTTGAAGTGTGATTTCTTTTCTGTTTTTCCTGGGATGCACAGCAATAGCCACTAGACAGAAGGAGATATTTTTTTATGTTCTTTAACAGTAGAGGAATTTATTGCAAGTGCATTTAAAAATAGAGGAGTCCAAGGACCATCTGTCTTGAGTCTTTTAGTGGAAGTGGGGACAGCTCGCAGCGGCTGCTTGATTGATGGGTCCAGAGAGTTTTGTGTGGACCTATGGCTGCAGCCCACTCACAGCTGGCCTGCCTCTGTAAAGAAAGTCACTGATCAAGCCAGCTGTGACCTGGTGCCTCTGCTTTGGGTAGGTCTGTTCGGCACCCATGCAGGCAAACTCAGAAGAATTGAGCCCTTGCTGGTCATCCCATATTGTCTTTGAGAGCAGACCCTATCTCCCAGAAAGGTATCAAGAGGTGTTTCTGGTGCTGTTGGGTGTCTAAGCTGTAGATGGACTGCTTTGAGGAGATGACATGTTGATGGCTGGGAGATCTGCCTTGCTGGGGCCAGTCATGTGTGGAATGGAGCCAGGAGGAAACTTGATTTGCTCTGAGCAAGCTGTTGGGGAGTGTTCCCCAGGGCTGGGCACATCTCAGCAACTGGCTTTCCCCTCTCACTGTGCTGACCTGTGTCTTGCCCTGAACTGCATTCTGCAAGGGTGCCAGCAGTGAGGAGCTGCCAACTTGGCACTTGAACAGTGGAGCTGACGCAACTCATTTCACAGAGGGATACCAGGCGTTGTGAGAGCCCCCCGCTGCTAGTGACTCAATACAGAGCTGGTATTGCTTCCAATATGGAAGAGCTAACAGCTGAGAGCTGGGATTTGCATGCTCAGCAGAGTATAGCATAGCCAAGGGTCCTGATAGGATGCAGCAGCACTCCCATGGCAGTTGTGGCAAATGCACCCAGGGAGAGAGGCATTAGGGAGTCTTCATCTAGATGCTATGAATGCCTAAGGAGGTCTTGAGGCTGTGTGCAGTGATTCAAAGCAGAGACTGGAAAGATGGCAGATATTATGTGTGTGGGGAACAGCATGTCTGTAAGCTGTACTCAGGACACTCACTGTGGTTACATGTATAGGACCTGCTTGCATTGCAGGACCAGTAAGCCCTCTTGCAGTGCTTGCCTGCATCACTCATGGATGCTTACCTGGTGAGGGGGAGAGGAAGGGCATACTAAAAGCAAAAATTGCCTTGCTGATGCTTAAAAATTTTCACTGTTTTCCTTTATTCACAGGAGAACTGCTGAGCCAGCCGAGACCAGAGGGACTGACGGAGATCATCTGTCCCAAGAACGGCAGCGAGCGAGTTAATGTTGCCTTGGTTTACCCCCCCACTCCTACTGTGATCAGCCCTTGTTCCAAGTGAGACCAGAAAGCAGACCTATTCCCCTGTCAGTAGACACCAGAAAGCCTACGTAAAACATGCCCTCACTAAGCACTTCTTTTGGAAGGTAGCAGCCCCACAGCCTGGGGACTGTTCTAATTATTTGTGGCTATAGACAGCCCACTCAGAGGATAAGAAGTACAGTGAAGTGGGCTGAGGTGTTCTCTGAGCTGTGTTGTGGCAGATGCAAGATCAGGAGATAATGCACTCATAGGTGGGTTTTGGTAGGATGGGAGCTCAGGAGATTTCTGTACACCCCTTTCCCAAGCAGGACCACTCTCACAGGCAGGTCAGGTTCCTTGGGACCTTGTAGAGGTGAGGGTCTTGTCATCCTGGGATGACAAGGATGGAGGTGCTACCACCCCCCCAGACTTTATTCTGGGACAGAACTTCTTTCCTTTTGTTCCATGTGAGTCTCCCTTATTATTTTATTTTATTAACTTGATTTTCATTGCATAAGGTGCATTACTGGCTTGTGTTCAACATGTTTTCCACCAGATCCCAAGCCAGCAGGACTCCAGGCTGTGGTGGTGCATGGGGTTGTCCTGTTGTAGGAGTAGAGTTATACACTTGTCCTTGTTGAATTTTACAGCACTGTTGTTGATTCAGTCCTCCAACTTTGTGAGGTCCCCCTGGACAGGAGCCCTACCTTCTTGTGTATTTATAGCCTATATGTACTTCACAGAGTGGGGATGTGCTTGGAAAAGAGAGCTGTGTTGTGATGCAAAAAAATGTGGAACACTCACAAAAGCAGCCAATGCCTTTTGATGCATGGGTTTTCCAGAAAAACAGAAATTCAGTCAGGGTCTGTCTAATTGGAGTGGCACAAGGGAATTTGGTAGGGAGCTTAGAGGAGCAGCTGAGTGTCTTGCTGGTGTCTGCTGCTGTGCTGTATGTGAATGCCTGTTACTTTCACTTCAGTGTCTTGACAGTAGCTTTAGATGCTGTTCTCTCTGTTCAGTACCCTCCCATTCCAAAATACCACTCCTGGTAGAGAATAGCTCCAGTGATGGGTGGTTGTTGAGCTGTGTGTGAAGTGAGGTTGAAGTGCCCACCTGGGGCAGGAAACAGAGATGCTCTGATACTGAGCCACAGGTCATTACTGCCTGTTCATCTGGTTCCCCTGTGTGTGTGTACTTGGCACAGCACATTTCTAACCTGCAGGTGCCATTTTTATTGTACTGCGCTGTCAGGCTATGCCTCCAATCCTCCTTGTCCTCTAGCCTGCCTTCCACAACGTCTGTTAACTGTGTCCCAGTTTCACAGTCACTCTGCTGGCAGGAAACTTGTGTTCTCAAAAAGGCCTGTGTTACTTTTTCTTCACTTCACGCTCCCTATTTAGAAGCCTAGAGAAAATCATGTGTCTTATGTTATTCATCACAAGCACTATGAACCCTCCTATATTACTTTTTCTTTATCCTTTTCTCTTCCAGATAAACCATCAGTGCTGGTGCCAAAGGTTTTCCACCGGGCAGAACATGGCCGATGATCTGCAGTGCTCCCATCTTTCCAGTTGTGGAGTTGATTCTGATGGGGATCAATGGGACTTTGGACTTTGGACCCTGAAAGAAATGCTGTGGGGCAGGGGCAGCTCCCAGGTGGGGGCCTCATGGCTGGAGTGGATGAAGTCATCTGGAGGTTGGGGATGACAAGGCATGAAGGAAAATGATTGCTGCAGATGGCAGGGCCGCTGGCCGGAGGGAGAACACCGGGGATAGGTTTCTGTGGACCCACTGAATGCGTGTTGAAAACCCATTTGGATCTCATGATGAATGTAAAAATGTTCTTGGTATACCATTTAATTCAGACCTGCTTGGAGGAAAGTCTCTTGAAATGAGCTGTAGCGGGATTCCCTGGATTTGTTCCTGGACAAGTGAGTTTTGTGGCAGTTGGCCAAAGCTTTGCTGGGGAATGGGTTGGTACTGCGAAGCCTTTAAAATTGCTCCACCACAAAACAGTTGGCTGTGTCCCATGCAGCAATCTTGAGTGGAGGCTGGCAGAGAAGCAGGCTGGGAAATGTTTCCTGCCCTGTGTGTTCACATATGTTGTGCCATGAAGTGGTGAGGACGTGCTGTGATCATGCAGAGACAAAAGCAGGGCAGTCAGTGTGCCTCTGGCACATGCTATTTCTTATCCGTAGTGTAACCATTATCCCTGAACAGCTGCTGGTCTGCCATGACTGGTACTGCTGCACTGCCATTGTGGTACTCTCTGTGCGTTGTGTCCACTGGAGCACTAAAAATCTAGATCTTGGTCGTCCTCCTAGGAAAGCCACCCAGGCATCTTTGTGCAGAGATCTGGTAGAAGCAGTATGTGGCCGTGCGGTACAAACTGATCCTGATCCCCCTGGCAGCCATGCTTCATGTGCAGCCATCTTCCCTCTCCAGATGTGGGAAAGGTCGGGCTGAGCACTGGTACCAAAGTTCAGGTTTCTCCCCCAGCTGTGTGGCTTTGAGAACTTCTTAGATGTTGCTGTTAGTTTATGCCCTGCAGCTGAGCCCTGGTAACTCTACTGAGTCCTGCTCCATGCAAATATTTATTAAATGTAAATCAATCAGAGGCAGGCATTTCCAGAGCCAGGATCCTTTCATCAGATGCTGGGGGAGGTCTGAGAGATGAGGGACTTAAAATACTTGTGTTAATGTACAGCTTTTAAGTCTTTGGGCTGTGATGGCAGACCTGGGATGGGTGATATAGGCAGTGCCCACCAGGATATGAGCTGGCCAGGCCTGCAACCATTGCAAGAGAGTGATGTGTCCTGTTGGGACCTGCTGCAGTTGCACAGATGATATTCCCCTGGTTTCTATCCTTCAAATGCCAGCCTTATGTGCAAGGCTGTAAATCTTCCCATTGGCAAGAACTTAAGGCTGGGAAATCAGGACAGAATCCACTCCAGCAGGAGATCCAGAGGCCAGGTAGAAGAAATCAAGCCATGTACCTTATTTCAGGGGGAAAAGCTGCCAAATAAAAGCAGGCAGTTCAGTCAGCTTCCTGTCTCTTCAGGGTATCATTCCAGCTTGGGAGGATAGCTTGGGCTCAGATTTCATGTGTTGACCTGCTACCTCTGGTAATGAACTTTACGTCAGTGAGAATCATTAATTGATTGTGCTTCTGTGTTGCTGTGGATAAACTGGAGACTCAAATTTGTCTGTGGTGGCTGGAGAAGGTAAAAGGGAGGTGACATCTTTGGTGCTCAGGAATAATGCTGGGAAACTCCTTTGTCCTGAGTCTTGCTGCCCATGAACCATGCCTGTTACAGGCAGAACTTGTGTTAGAGCATTCCCTACTGTCACCTCCTGTGCTGGGTGGCCTTCTCCTCCTGTTTTGCTGCTACTCACCTCTCTTTCCATTCTCCGTAGGAAGAAACTAGCGATTTGTTGCTGTGAAGTTGCGTGGAAACCACATTGTAAAGAAACCACAAACTGGAATCCTTTTCCAGCCGGAGGCCTGTTTCCCAGTGTGCCCATCTGGTCTGGGATGCGTGAGCATTGAAGGAATGAGAGGACAGAGCAGACTGCAAGAGGACTTACAGCCTGCTCCTTGGGACCGCAGCCCTCCTGCCGGGGTGTGCTGCCTCTGTGGGAGCATTCCCTGGCCTTTGCAGGCACTCAGGCTGCTGCTGTGCACTGAAGCCGTAATGCCGGGAGTGTGGCAGTATGGAGATCAATCTAGTTGGGTCTATTTAATACAAAACGGGATTGCTCATCCACCCACTTTTTAGTAACTGGTGTAACTGTGTTTTCATCCAAATTTTTTTAATATGCAAAAGCCATTTAATTTTCTATGCAGTTCAGAAACATCTCGCCTTTGCAGTTGCCAGGTGGGAGATCCATGCAGGAGAACCAAACCAAGCGGCTCATAGTACTTTTGATTTTGCTGTCACTGTTTTTAAGGATGCACACTGGGATCCTCATACAGCGTCCCTTTGCTGAGCTCCTGCCTCAGACCTCACTTAATATCCCTCAGCCCCAGGGATGAGGGCCCTGTATTTTTGAAGGATCTGTCATTTTTCATCAATCAGTCCACAAGGAAAGAGGGTTTGAATGCAGTGCCCTAACAGCAGATATCTGAGTTCAGAGTATGTATTATGTTCCAGTTCTTGTCCCTGATCACAGAGCTACCAAACTGTTAGAAATGACTAAGGCCTCCGTGGAGCACTGTGCAGCCTTTACTGAAGATGTATTATAAAGAGGTCAGAAAGGACTGGGACATCAGCCCTGTGGAGCTGACAATGAGTTTAACTTCTTTGGAATAGGAGGAGAATCTCCTGGCAATCTCCTAGACACCTCCTTCACCCAAGACGATTGTACTGGTTTTCCTTATTAGTTTGCAGACCCCTTGCTTGACCGGTTTTTGATTTCCTGCTGAAACTGGTTCAGACAGATTTGGAAGCAGAGCTAGCGAGCTGCTTTGCACTCCAGGACTTGCAGCAGCTGGAAGATGTCCTGGAGTACCTTGTGTTACTCTCTGAAGTAAAACCTGGGATTCAAAACTGCATCCGTCCAAGACAAACTCCCAGGATAGCAGCTTTGCCTTCTTCCGAGTCTGTGTAATGTGAGGAATTGCATGTCCCTAAGCAGCATACAACTAGGTAAAGGTGAGAGAGAGTGAACCCAAAGGGTGATGCTGCACATTTAGGTCATTTTAGGGCTTACAGGCGTACTTAGAGACTTCTGGCAGCTGCAGAGTGTCCTGGGTGATGGGACACCTCTGTTTTAACTTTTCTCTAAGCAAAAAGGTCAGAGAAGATTGTTTCCAGTCTGCCACAAGGCCAGAGTCCCTTTGACTAGTCTCCTTTCATGGCAGTGCTGTTCTTTCTGCATTGTCTGTGCTTTGAGCTTGTGGGATTCAGCTTTAGAAAGTTAAACTGAAATAGAGGCTAGTTTGGGATTTACCCTGCCTTATGGTCTCTCAGATCAGATGGTAGAGACTGGGGGCTGCAGAAGCATGGGTAGTCTCCCTTGCAGTATCCCCCATGCCACAGTTTCGTGGTGGCTGTAAAAACTCAGTAATGTATTTGGGTGCTGCTTTCCCAGGAACTCAAGATGTGCTTGGCTGTGCTGTAGCACTGGAACTTACATGGGGTCCCTGTTCTCTTTCCCATTGTACCTCTGAGGCAGCTAAAGTTTGTCCAAGCAGTTGAGGCTCCTCACGGTGAGGAGTTAGATACAGTTGTGTCAAAGGGAACTGCAAATATTACTTAGGAACTCACTAAGTGAGATGAAAATGCACTGGCTCACTCCTGCAGAGCCAGATCCTGGAGCTCAGTTCCTCTCGCGCCCTTTGGATGGGATCTTGGGCTGGCATCCTTGGAACAGCTGTGCCGGGAGGTGGAGATGCTGCACTGCAGTAAGCACAAGAAGAGGCAAGCAAGTGGGCCTCAGTGTAGCACTCATCACACGCTTCATAGCTCAGTTCATGGACTGTAACTGCAGGTATTCATATAATCTACATCGCTGGGCAGGACTCTGCGCACACACACATGCATGCCCAGACATACACGCACTACACCCACACTTGCCCACATATCCTCGCCAAAATGACTGAAAATAAAAGTGATCTCAATCTCCAGGAGAGTCCTGGCTGTGTGATTTGTTTTTCCTCTTGCAGTGCCTCCTTGGGCTCTAGCTCTGGAAGGGTCTGCACCTAGCTGTAGATCTGTGCTGTAGCAAAGTCATGAAGAGATTTGCCATTGAGTGAATCTGTGCATGGAGCCCCTTATTTAGTATCTGTGAATCACTGCCCAGTTCAGCAAGGCAGGTGATTTCTGGGGAACAGCTTTTTTACACACTTTTAAGGTATTTTATGGGTTTGTGAGGCCCACTTAATGGTTCTCATTGGTACCATGTTGTTTGCATTTGTGTAAAGCTTGGTTTCCTGCTCATGTTCAGAGCAGGTTTTGGAGGCAGGATAATAAGGCAGGTGGTCCTCTGCTTGGCAACGGGAGCCTTTGTGGCAGCACCAGGAGGATGAATTAAAAATGGGAGCAAATCCCTTCCCACTGCTGCAGTTTAACCCCCTCTGGCAACACAGCTACTCACTCACCACCACCTCCTGGTGGGAAGGAAAATAGGAAAAAAGTAAAACCCATGGGTTAAAAGCAGTTTAAGAATGGAAACAAAGTAAATATAATAATACTAATGATAGTAATTGCAATGAAAGAGAGAGGAATAAAACCCAAGAAAGATGAGTGATGCGCAGTACAGTTGCTCACCCCTCACTGACTCATGCCCAGCCCCTCCCCCAGTGATGGGGGATGAGCATCAGCAGCTCCCAGTCAACTCCTCCTCCTCCCCTCCATTTATATACTGGGCAAGATGTTCCATGGTGTGGAATATCCCTTTGGTCAGTTTGGATCAGCTGTCCTGGCCATGCTCCCTCCCAGCTTGTGCACCTTCTCACTGGCAGAGTGCAAGAAACTGAAAGGCTTTGACTTAGAATGAGCACTACTGGGTAACAACTAAATAATCAGTGTATTATCCACAATATTCTCATACTAAATCCAAAAAACACAGTGCTTCAGCAGCCTCCAGGAAAGCTATCTATCCCAGCCAAAATCAGGACATGCACGTATAGCCCCAAGGATGTGTGTGATCTCACTTCTGTGTAGCACTCAATGTGGAGGAGACAGACCCCTGTGGCACACCCTCCCCCGAGGATGACAAATGCTGCACAGCGGGTCTTGGGGAGGGGATGTCATCATCTGCAAGGAGATGCTGGTGTACCAGAGTGAGATGGGAGACTGAGGCTGTGTGCTGGGGTCCCAGCCACAGCAGAGCAGAGAGAAGATTCTGGGCTGTTTAGTGGCTGGCAGATGTGGAGGTATTGGCGTGGTTGCTTTAGTTGGGTGCCCATACACATGAGCCTCCATCACTGAGGGATACTGGGCGGCATTTTGGGACTGTGGGAAGCACCAGCAGAAAATAAACTGACCTGTGATGGACAGAGAGACTTCAGCGCTTTGCCTCCACCTCCTGGCCAAGAAGACCCAGAGAGCTTTACACGTCTTGTGTCGCTCACTTCACCCTGCTTGTTGACTGTGGATTAAGGGATACGGGGAACAGCAGGCACGGCAAATTCCCTGGCAGGAAGGGGCTGGGGGTCAACTGCATCCTTCTGGTGCCACCCAACACACCACGGGTGTCCTAGATCCGTGTTTCGGGTGCTCTGTGCAAAATCACAGGAGGTGATGAAAATGCCACGAGAAAGAGGACGGAGGCATAAATGAGCTGTCTGCCCAGTGTGTTTCCCGAAACACGGAGAGCGCTTCCAGCGAGCTGCCGTGACCCCAAACCCCGGGGGCACTGCAGGGCGGCAGCCCTGGAGGGTTGAGGCGGGCGCAGGAGGCGGCGGTGCTGCTGCAGCGGGGCAGGGCCGAGGGCTGGCGGGTTAGCGGGGGAGTGAGGCTGAGGCGGCCGGGCACGCGTGGCACCTGCCCACCGCAGCTTTTGGTGCCAGACGACAACGCCGGGAGCCGCGGCCGCAGCTGCTCGGCTCTCACGGGGCCGCTGCTCCGCCCAGGGGCGGGCTCCGCGCTCTCCCGCCTCCGACGGGCCGCCGTCCCTGCCGCGGTTCCCGCCGCCGCCGCCATGGAGGAGCAGAAAGAGAACCGCCCGCAGGCCGCCCGGGACGAGGCGGCGGCTGCTGCCGCAGCCCGCCCGCCGGTGAGTGCGCGGGGCGGCGGGGGCGGTGCGGCCGGGCCGGGCCGGTCCAAGGCCACGGCCCTGCGCCCGCTCGCCCAGGGCGGCCCGGCTGCCCGCCCGCCTGGGGCCCGGGCCGCCCGGCCCTGCCCCGCCCCGGGGCTCGCCCGCCCGGGGGCGCCGCCGGTGCCGCGGGCCCGTCCGCGGCCGCGCCGTGTGCGGGCCCCACGAAAGCCGCGAGCAGCGGGCGGGAGCCGGGGAGTGCCCGTAGTTTATTGCTTTGTTTATCTTGCACGCATTGGGCACCGGCCCGCGTGTGGATTCTGGTTAATTCAGTCGTCGAGAGAAATCTCGCTGCTCGGGAAGGCTTTGCCCGTTTGCACCAGAGAACTCTTTCTGTTGAGATTAGGATGCGCACTCAAGTTTTGTCTCCAAGCGCTGCTGTTCGACATGGCTCAAGACACGGGCATTAGTAGCCCTTTATTCTGTTTGTTGCTGTTTAGGAAAACATTGTTTCAGAGCAGGCTTCAGTATTGATTCTCTTACCTTTCTATGAGCTAGTTCACTCAGGTTGATCATAAGTGTAACAGTGTGACGCTTTACTGTGATCTGGTGCCAAAACGAGCTGTGAAATGCTCAAGCGTCTTGTTTTGAAGTTCTTAAATGACTTCCCGACTTCTCTCTCTTCTAGGGTAGACAGCATTGTAAGATCAATGATCAAGAAACTAATGGGAAAACCTCAGCTGCCACTTCAAACGACTTCAGCGATCCGATTTACAAAGAAATTGCTATAACCAATGGTTATATCAACAGAATGACCAGAGAAGAGCTCAGAAGTAAACTCGCAGAGTTCAAGCTTGAAACCAGGTGATTTGTAAACATGTTGATTTATCTTGGAGAGCAGTGGAGTCATGAGGGATGATTATTTTAAAGCTTAAAAACTCAGCACAGAGTGAAAAGCAGAGTCAGCGCCAGACGCCAATTGTTTTATGTGCGATCTTGTTGCAGCTTTTTTGTTGTAGGATTAATGCATACTGCTTAATGTGTGCTGTCTCAACGGGCAACCCAAAGAAATGCAAGAATACATAACTGAAAAGTACTTCTCATCACTTTTTGGTCAAGGGGGAAAGAAGAACTGCTGTGGTTCTCAGGTGGTCCTGCAGAGTTCATCATACAGCAACTTGCTTCAGAACATCCATATCTTTATTTAGTGTACCAGTACAGATCTGATACTTGCTACAAACCCTGGTGATGGGACTCAGGATTTAATCACTTCAGAGAAGTACCTTTAGATGGAGAGTTTGCTACTCTGAGTATGTGTGCTAGAAAAATGTGAAAAAATGAATGTATTATAAGCTGGATTTGTGTTCACTGGGGCAGAGGCAAGGGAGTATAGTGTAGTTCCTGCTGTACTGGAAATTACCTGCAAGATTAATAATTCTGTGGCCAGGCAGATATTGCGATATTGTGAAGAAGGTCAGCTGTGAAAAATAGTGTGTTGTTTCTGTAGGCAGCAGGAATGAGGAAGTAGTGCTGGGGATTTGGTTGGTTAAATTAATTTAGTGCCTCATGAGGAGACAATCTTATCGTTACTTGGGAAAATTTTTGGTAAAACACATTCGATTTCTATAGCTATTTAACAGTTGCTCTGATTTTAAAATTGAAAGCAGACCTCAAACAGTATATGATGTGTTTGTGGCCTTCTCTTAGGTTATAAGTTTTCTATATGAGTTTTTTAATTTAGTTGTAAATGCCGAAGGCTTAAAATTTCTCTTTTACCCAAGCTAGGTTTCTTTTATCAATATATTCAAGTAAGTCTAGTCAGAATATGTCTTATCTGTAAAACAAATAGTGCATCAGTTCTAATGTAGAGTATTGGGCAGATTACCACACATCATCCTTTCCTTCAAGGTTATTGTGATAGTCAATAATTTCCTATTTTCAACTTTTTTTAATAAGTTTGGTAAAGAAAGAGGTAATTTCCCCTTCCATCAGCTCCCATACTGTCTCAACTTTCAATGAGCTGGTCATTGACTTAAACTAGACCAATAAACCAGAGGGAAGAAGAGTTATCTCTGCAGAAGCAGGTGATGTTCTCAAATGCATGTTTAGGAGTTTGATTTCAGTTCTTCTTTGTGGATCACTGGGCTGCTTTTCTGATAATGCCGTTTGCTACACCTATCTCCTACAGCTTCTGTGATTTCATTTGCAATGAATGATTTTGAAAATAACTTCCTTGGAAGGGTAAATGATCCTCATTTATTCAGTTTAGCTCTGGTTTGATACATGGCAGTTCTGGCATATGCACTCATATATTAAAATGTTTATATTAAAAGGACACAGCAAGTAACTTCAATTGCTCGCCATGTGAATTTATTTATAGCCACAAACCTCCTGAAAAGCAGAATCTTAACTAGGAGGTTTTTCTGACAACTGAAATCTCAAATACTTTATTTTAATTGAGTTATTCAAGCTGAATTTAAAATTTAAATTGAGAAAAATCTAAGACGTTCAAGATGGATTCTGTGTTGTCACAGAATGC